>NC_073693.1:263277793-263913461 GCF_029784155.1 Uranotaenia lowii | reverse complement strand
TTTTATAGAAGTTTGGATGAAAAGTTGTGTCTTAGTTATTGCTCTGGAACCGCCCGAACCGTAGGAACCATCCGAACCGTAGGAACCGTCTGAGCTACACAAACCTTCCAAATTGTTCCAATTAATCCAGAAATTAGGAAATTCCGCATAATTGATGTCTTATAAGGTTTTCTTGAATTTTATAGAAGTTTGGATGAAAAGTTGTGTCTAAGTTATTGCTCTGAAACCGCTCGAACCGTAGGAAGCATCCGATCCGTAGGAACCGTTCGAACCGTTCGAACCGTAGGAACCGTCTGAGCTATACAAACCTTCCAAATTGTTCCAATTAATCCAGGAATTTCAAAAATCTCACACAATTGATGTCTTATAAGTTTTTCTTGAATTTTATAGAAGTTTGGATGAAAAGTTGTGTCTTAGTTATTGCTCTGGAACCGCCCGAACCGTAGGAACCGTTCGAACCGTAGGAACCGTCTGAGCTATACAAACCTTCCAAATTGTTCCAATTAATCCAGGAATTTCAAAAATTTCACACAATTGATGTCTTATAAGGTTTTTCTTGAATTTTATAGAAGTTTGGATGAAAAGTTGTGTCTTAGTTATTGCTCTGGAACCGCCCGAACCGTAGGAACCGTTCGAACCGTTCGAACCGTTCGAACCGTAGGAACCGTCTGAGCTATACAAACCTTCCAAATTGTTCCAATGAATCCAGAAATTAGGAAATTTCGCATAATTGATGTCTCATAAGGTTTTCTAGAATTTTATAGAAGTTTGGATGAAAAGTTGTGTCTTAGTTATTGCTCTGGAACCGCCCGAACCGTAGGAACCATCCGAACCGTAGGAACCGTCTGAGCTACACAAACCTTCCAAATTGTTCCAATTAATCCAGAAATTAGGAAATTCCGCATAATTGATGTCTTATGTGGTTTTTCTTGAATTTAATAGAAGTTATTATGAAAAGTTGTGTCTTAGTTATTGCTCTTGAACCGCCCAAATCGTAGGAACCGTTCGAACCGTTCGAACCGTAGGAACCGTCTGAGCTATACAAACCTTCCAAATTGTTCCAATTAATCCAGAAATTAGGAAATTCCGCATAATTGATGTCTTATAAGGTTTTCTTGAATTTTATAGAAGTTTGGATGAAAAGTTGTGTCTAAGTTATTGCTCTGAAACCGCTCGAACCGTAGGAAGCATCCGATCCGTAGGAACCGTTCGAACCGTTCGAACCGTAGGAACCGTCTGAGCTATACAAACCTTCCAAATTGTTCCAATTAATCCAGGAATTTCAAAAATCTCACACAATTGATGTCTTATAAGTTTTTCTTGAATTTTATAGAAGTTTGGATGAAAAGTTGTGTCTTAGTTATTGCTCTGGAACCGCCCGAACCGTAGGAACCATCCGAACCGTAGGAACCGTCTGAGCTACACAAACCTTCCAAATTGTTCCAATTAATCCAGAAATTAGGAAATTCCGCATAATTGATGTCTTATGTGGTTTTTCTTGAATTTAATAGAAGTTATTATGAAAAGTTGTGTCTTAGTTATTGCTCTTGAACCGCCCAAATCGTAGGAACCGTTCGAACCGTTCGAACCGTAGGAACCGTCTGAGCTATACAAACCTTCCAAATTGTTCCAATTAATCCAGAAATTAGGAAATTCCGCATAATTGATGTCTTATAAGGTTTTCTTGAATTTTATAGAAGTTTGGATGAAAAGTTGTGTCTAAGTTATTGCTCTGAAACCGCTCGAACCGTAGGAAGCATCCGATCCGTAGGAACCGTTCGAACCGTTCGAACCGTAGGAACCGTCTGAGCTATACAAACCTTCCAAATTGTTCCAATTAATCCAGGAATTTCAAAAATCTCACACAATTGATGTCTTATAAGTTTTTCTTGAATTTTATAGAAGTTTGGATGAAAAGTTGTGTCTTAGTTATTGCTCTGGAACCGCCCGAACCGTAGGAACCATCCGAACCGTAGGAACCGTCTGAGCTACACAAACCTTCCAAATTGTTCCAATTAATCCAGAAATTAGGAAATTCCGCATAATTGATGTCTTATGTGGTTTTTCTTGAATTTAATAGAAGTTATTATGAAAAGTTGTGTCTTAGTTATTGCTCTTGAACCGCCCAAATCGTAGGAACCGTTCGAACCGTTCGAACCGTAGGAACCGTCTGAGCTATACAAACCTTCCAAATTGTTCCAATTAATCCAGGAATTTCAGAAATTCCGCACAATTGATGTCTTATGTGGTTTTTCTTGAATTTTATAGAAGTTTGGATGAAAAGTTGTGTCTTAGTTATTGCTCTGGAACCGCCCGAACCGTAGGAACCGTTCGAACCGTAGGAACCGTCTGAGCTATACAAACCTTCCAAATTGTTCCAATTAATCCAGAAATTAGGAAATTCCGCATAATTGATGTCTTATAAGGTTTTCTTGAATTTTATAGAAGTTTGGATGAAAAGTTGTGTCTAAGTTATTGCTCTGAAACCGCTCGAACCGTAGGAAGCATCCGATCCGTAGGAACCGTTCGAACCGTTCGAACCGTAGGAACCGTCTGAGCTATACAAACCTTCCAAATTGTTCCAATTAATCCAGGAATTTCAAAAATCTCACACAATTGATGTCTTATAAGTTTTTCTTGAATTTTATAGAAGTTTGGATGAAAAGTTGTGTCTTAGTTATTGCTCTGGAACCGCCCGAACCGTAGGAACCGTTCGAACCGTAGGAACCGTCTGAGCTATACAAACCTTCCAAATTGTTCCAATTAATCCAGGAATTTCAAAAATTTCACACAATTGATGTCTTATAAGGTTTTTCTTGAATTTTATAGAAGTTTGGATGAAAAGTTGTGTCTTAGTTATTGCTCTGGAACCGCCCGAACCGTAGGAACCATCCGAACCGTAGGAACCGTCTGAGCTACACAAACCTTCCAAATTGTTCCAATTAATCCAGAAATTAGGAAATTCCGCATAATTGATGTCTTATGTGGTTTTTCTTGAATTTAATAGAAGTTATTATGAAAAGTTGTGTCTTAGTTATTGCTCTTGAACCGCCCAAATCGTAGGAACCGTTCGAACCGTTCGAACCGTAGGAACCGTCTGAGCTATACAAACCTTCCAAATTGTTCCAATTAATCCAGGAATTTCAGAAATTCCGCACAATTGATGTCTTATGTGGTTTTTCTTGAATTTTACAGAAGTTTGGATGAAAAGTTGTGTCTTAGTTATTGCTTTGGAACCGCCCGAACCGTAGGAACCATCCAAACCGAAGGAACCGTTCGAACCGTTTGAACTGTAGGAACCGTCTGAGCTATACAAACCTTCCAAATTGTTCCAATTTATCCAAGAATTTCAGAAATTCCGCACAATTGATGTTTTATGTGGTTTTTCTTGAATTTTATAGAAGTTTTTATGAAAAGTTGTGTCTTAGTTATTGCTCTGGAACCGCCCGAAACCGTAGGAACCGTCTGAACTATACAAACCTTTCAAATTGTTCCAAATAATCCAGGAATTTCAGAAATTCCGCACAATTGATGTCTTAAAAGGTTTTTACTGATTTTTTTTTTGAAATCACCATGAATTGGTTTTATGAAATTTAGTTCCCAGCAAACATGAAATCGCATTAAAATAATAAATTAAGTCTTGAAAAACGTTATTTTGAATCGTTATTCCATCTAACGCAAGTAAAAGGTCGTAAAAATCGTTACTCGAAGTCGCTTGAAATGGTTTAAATCGGATATGATAAAGTTTCCGCCATGTTTGCAGATTTTGAAGACGATTTCGTTCCTTTGCTTTCTCCGGCGTGGGTCAAGTGAGAGAACAGCTTTTTTGTTCTCTCTGCGACCAGCAGTGCAACCAGATTGTTAAAAATCAGAGGGTGTATTTGCAAGATTGGCCCAATGACAGAGGCAGCAAATATTGTCGCTGGCAACGGTTCACATGCGTTGAGAGAAAAAAAAACTGATGTTCTCTTGCATTCTTTCAGTATGTATGAATATGGTGTCCTATATCGTCCAAATCGTATAATCTTATCGCTTTAGCCGGCAGTTGAAAATATGTATGTATATTGCCTCCACTTTGGTAGGTAAATGCTGTTTTTTTCGAGTTTCATACGATCATTCCATAATGTATTTGAGACGTATAACAAAGTTGTAGAGAAATATACCTACAAAAATGTTTGCTGGGTTGCGGCTTTATCGGTGAGGGTTAAAGAGTTGGAATGAAAGACGGATAGAAGATCAGATGAAAATTCTAAGGTGGTGAAAAATGCGAAGAGTATTTTAAATAGAAGCCTGACCACATACTAAATTCATTGTCCCGCGCCAATTAACTGTATTAAAGAAGTAGTACCCAATAGAGAAGGCACTACATTTTTCCATACAGTTAATTATGGATGGTTCGACGGCCATGTGAGTGCACATGTGCCGAACGGACAAAAAATGGAGCATGTGGTTGCTCTGTTAAGTCTTCTATTGTGCGAATATCGTTAGATCGATGGCTAGGTAGATTTCTTATTTTCGTTTTGTGCGCACGTTCCAATTAACTGTATGGAAAAATGTTGTGCCTCCTCTATTGGAAACTACTTCTTCAATACAGTTAATTGGTGCGAAACAAAGAATTTAGTATGTGGTTAAGTTTCTATTCCAAATGCTCTTCGCTCTTTTCACCAGCTTAGAGTTTTTTTTCTGATCTTATATCCGTCTTTCATTTCAACTCTTTAACCCTCACCGTTCGAACCGTTCGAACCGTAGGAACCGTCTGAACTATACAAAGCGTCCAAATCGTTCCAATTAATCCAGGAACTAAGATATTCCACACAATTGATATCTCATAAGGGTTTTCCTGAATTTTATAAGACCTTAGATGAAAAGTTGAATATAAGTATGTTTGTATTTATGTTGGTCATTCATCATGGGTGCATGGATTCACCGCATTTTCTTACAAAGTAAGAGTTCACAAGCATTCTTTGCAACGCGTACACTATACCAGGAGCCCGTGGCTTCACATGAACTATTATGAAGTGAATGTATTGTGTTGATGTTAGGTATATTTTGGATCAGTCAGGTGTACTACAGAGTCAGAGACTCTCTGATCTGACGCGACTTTATACCAACGTTGGTATAAAGTCGCAAATGGTTAAAAAGTCTGGGTTTTATCAAAACAAAACTAAAAAAAGAAAATTATTTTAAAATATACTTGAGTTTTGAATTCAAACATAAATATTTCAAAAAATTTAATTTGATTTTAATTTGTTAATGGCATTGCGGCGAGATGAAATTCTGAGGTATCTTAGAATCGATGCAACGGCGATTATTTAAACGGCAAAAAAATCTAAATTTAACTTGATTTTAAAAAAAAAAGCTTGAAATATTTCCAACGTTTTTATCTTTTAATATCCGGTTTGAACACATCTGACAAATATAACTCGCATATTAATATCCTTTAGTATGGAGAGATGCCAGTATCAAAATATTCATTAATATTTTTTTCAAAAATTACTCTTTATTAATTTTCTACATCTAGTGCAATACTTTCAATAAAATTTAATTGAACTTATAGTACTTTTATTTGACGAAAAAAAAAACCGTTGCTAACACTGATTTGAAATATTGTTTTATATCCTCAACAGTAGGCTCCTCAAGGTTCATTGCAAAGATTTGGACCTTTTTTTTTAAGTTTCAGAACAGATATCAATTTCTACATCAATACTTTTTACGTTGTACATTTCCCAAACCCCTCCCCCCACCAAACTCAAAAATAAAAGGAAATAAAAAAGAGTGTTTTGAGTTCTTTTGTTTGATTTTTTTTTTTGGCAGTTATAGCGAAACATTTAAAGCCGGATTTCTAAACAGTGCCATAAATGATGAAGTTCGTTGTAGTTGAAAACCTGAAAACCTGAAAATCGAGTGGCCGTATATCGAAGTATGAGTGTATTTGTCTAACTTAAAAAAACACCATATTCACATATTTTACACTACATGAAAACTACAACAGTCGCAGTTTCAGTGAAAAGTTGAGTGGAAATATAAACAAAGAACCCTAGAGACTATCCTCCTCAGTAAATCTGCTGCCCAGACTCAAAAAAGCAACTCCAAAATCTCCGGGCTCCAAGAATTCTTCAGTTCATTTTCCTTCGGAATCCCTTCTCCGAGAACCGATATAGGAAAGTTTAGAATGGATGACTGCCGAGGCTGAGGGTTTTTCCCTTCATCCTTGAGCGTCCCGGCAACCTGGTGCGCTGGTCATGCGTTCACGTTATTCGCCGAGCATCGATCTGGAAATAAAAGATGCCAGCCACCAGATTAGAACGAGAAGACTAACTATTTTCAGGGATTTCCTCTCCAATGGGCAGGCAGACTGAAGCCAGTACTTCTTACTGGCTGACTGACTACTTTAGCTGACTGCATGCTGGGGGACCCTCTCAAGATATGTAGTGTGCCGAAAAGTTTCTGCCCAACTGGCGATTGGGAGAAACCGGAAGTGGGGGAAGTTTTCGCTTGGATAATGATGAGAAAACTTGAGTCTTGTGGTTAGTCCTCAGAAAGATGGTTTTTTTTTGTAGTATGAGAGTAAGGAAAAAATGTACAGTGTTTAGTTTAGAAATCTTTTCGGCAAATGTTTCCAATAGCTCCATGATACGCTGAGTTCAGTAGAAAATATTGCTTACTGGAGGAAAAAGTAAGTAAACTTACTCATTGACTAATACCAAAATGAATGAAAAAAATTGGTTAAATCGTCACGACGAAAAAAAATAGTTTTTTTAAAGGTGTACAACTACGATTTGAAAAATTATAAACCCATTATCTTTTCATTCATCATTATAAAATTATGCACTCATGTTTTCCGCATCAAAATAACTCCCCTGAAATTTTGAATCCACTCTTGAAATAAAAAAAAACAAGTTCCAGCAAAGCACAACACGCCACAAAAGTTCAACGTAAACATGCTCAAACATAACCTGTTAATGATTTGGGCAAACTGTCGTCCGTCGGCCGGTTTCTTAAGGCCATCGTGCTAATTTGGATAACCCCTTCGAGGAAAAAGAAGGAAAACATCGGGAATTTGTATCCAAGGGTACAGGTTTTGCGCGCAATCTAATCCGTTTTTCAACCCCTTTCGAATTTCTTTTATTTTCTTGATGAAATGATAATCTACCTGAAGAGGAAAATATACATGCGAACAAATGATTGCGTTTTTATCTAAGGATTCATAAATTTTGTTTATCGGAAAAGAATAATCACACCGTAGCAGTAAAGATGAAAACTCCTGAAATGTTAAAAGCTTCAATTCCTTTTCATAAGGAATGAAGAATTCTTCACAAAAATATATGAAAAAAAAAAATAATTGAAAAATGCATCTAATGCATCCTACATCTCACACTCAGCAGGACAAACCAGAACGTTACTCGTCAAATATTAGACGTCCAGCAAAATAACTTTCAAAAGAAGCCTTTTGTTCCAAGCACATTCGAAGTCATTCAACCATCTTCGGGTTCATTTTGTGATGCAATGCATGGTTTGTTTCGCTGTATTCTCTGAAGAAAAAGGCTTTGCGCGGAACGGGCTTAGTTTCTCATTTATTAGCCTAACAAAGGATGCATCTGCTGCAGCAATGTTGCATTGATGCTGCACTTCAGGTCACCATGTGGGTACCTGAAAAGCCTTCTGCATTGCGTCATGTGTGGATCTTTCGGTCTTTTTGTCTTTTTGTAATTATTGTTAGGCTTAATTACAAATGAAAATTCAAAATGCAGATAAGTACATTTCTTATTCACTGCAATTCTTCACTAAATATGCAGATTGCGATTTTCAATTTGAAAAAATTATCATTTTATCGTTTGGCTACTGAACTTTGGTAAAAATATTCAAAAAATTTTACATGGAGATAATTTTTAATTATTTTGAATGTTTCCAACTTGAAAATATATTTTAACAAATCCCATTAAACATATCACCACATTAGAATTCAAAACTCAAGTCGTCAAAAAGGCTGGAAAAATATCAAATCCTTCTTTTAAAAAAAATTGTGCAGAAAATGTTATAAAAATTGATTTAAAATTGTCTGTGTTTTGTCATCTTCGATTTAATATAGGGGAGGAGCGGGCTATATGCACCTATTAAGCAGAACACTGATTTAATCAAATATCACGTCGAATATGTGTACAAAAACTATATACACGTGTGCAGTAGGGTGTCCCAATATTGCATAACTTCTGGGAATCTGGGGGTTCAACCTCCAAATGGTAGATTATGATGTGCAGAACAAACTTTTGTATGGGGCCGACTGAAAAAAAAAATGTTCAGAGGTTCCGCAAGCGCGATCTTTGAAAAAAGTCCACTTTCAAAAGATTTGATTTTAAATAAATTCTGGGTCCAAAAATTTTCTTATAATTTATATATTTTATATTTTTTTAATTTTGTTCGAGTTAAATACTACACGTAAAAAATGAAAAATGAACCAAATTTATATCAAAATGTAAAACCAGCGAGATATTTCCAAGAAAAAAAATTTTTTTGGTCCAAAAATTTTTAATTCAACTGACCAAAATGTGTACCAAGCGTAAAATATTTTTGATACCAATGCCATTTAAAGATGCGTATTTTTGTGCACTTCAACTTTGCTGAACAAAACATGTTGTTTGTATCATCGTGTGAAGAGCTATTCACAGTTTAATGCGTAATAAAAATCACAATTTAGGATATTTTTTATCTAATTTATCAAATTGTCATAATAAATGCCTATTTTAAAATCAAAATACTTGCAAAAAAAGACTTGGATGGTTTAAGGAAGTCATCAGAAGGCCATATGCCAAATTTGAGTGGAATCGGACAACAGGAAGGGGTTGCACTGAATCTCAAGTGTGAAAGGGATTCTGAGACATAGTGTTCTAAAGAAGCAAGTTTTTCATCATACATTTTTTTCTTTACCAGTCGATTGCTTGATTATGTAGATTTTATTAAAATTTCAATTAAGACTAACATTTCACCTAAAGACTGCAACTCGATTGGACTTAAAACAAAAAAGTTATGACTGTTCCAAGATAGTATTTTTGTGGCAAATTTTCGTTTAACACACAATGAGTACATTTTACTCATTGCCTTTTACAGGACAATTTGTAACCAAAATACAATCTTTTTTGTTTTAAGTCCAATCGAGTTTCAGTCTTCAGGTGAAATGTTAGTCTTAATTGAAATTTTAATAAAATCTACATAATCAAGCAATCGATTGGTAAAAACAAAAATGTATTATGAAAACCCAGTTTTTTATGCTTCTTTAGAAAACTATGTCTCAGAATCCCTTTCACACTTGAGATTCAGTGCAACCTCTTTCTGTTGTCCGATTCCGCTCAAATTTGGCATATGGCCTTCTGATGACTTCCTTAAGCCATCCAAGTCTTTTTTTGCAAGTATTTTGAATTTAAAGTAGGTATTTGTGAAGACAAATTTGATAAATTAAATAAAAAATATCCTAAATTGTGATTTTTATTAAGCATTGAACCGTAAATAGCTCTTCACACAATGATACAAACAACATGCTTTGTTCAGCAAAGTTTAAGTGCACAAAAATGCGCATCTTTTGGTGGCATTGGTATCAAAAATATTTTACGCTTGGTACACATTTTGGTCAGTTGAATTCAAAATTTTTGGACCAAAAAAATTTTTTTCTTGGAAATAGCTTGCTTGTTTCACATTTTGATTCAAATTTGGTTCATTTTTCATTTTTAACGTGTAGTATTTAACTCGGACAAAATTTAAAAAAATATAAAATATATAAATTATAAGAAAATTTTTGGACCCAGAATTTATTTAAAATCAAATCTTTTAAAAGTGGACTTTTTTCAAAGATCGCGCTTGCGGAACCTCTGAACATTTTTTTTTTCAGTCGGCCCCATACAAAAGTTTGTTCTGCACATCCTAATCTACCATTTTGTGGGTGAGCCCCCAGATTCCCAGAAGTTATGCAATTTTGGGACACCCTAGTGTGCAGGCATCTGTTTTCTATACAATGGAGTAATTTTAATGTTAAAATTTTCTTCTGTTTCCAAGAAAACGATTTTATTGTAAGTGTTGTCCTATTTATGTTTTGAACAAAATTTCTGTTTTTTGGGCAATATTTCCGTATAATTTCATTGAAACTACTGGAAAGTAATAATTTCCGTACGAAAAAGCTGAAGTTATATAAAAATCTATGTATATTATAATTTTGTGGAATAAAACAAAAGTTATGGTTGCCATACTATGGAGGCAGTTCAAATATGAGAAAAACTTTATCAAATCTGTCTTCAGATCTTCAATTCATTCTTAAGATGTCATTCAGAGCTTAGATTTGAAGGTTTAGTGATATAAATCATTTATTTATTCTATTTAACCTGTTATTTTAGGATGGAGGCATTTTACAAACATGATGGGGGCATACAAAAACACTCTATTATTCCACTAAATAATCATTATTAAACGTCCACAAAAGCTGAAATATGTTTAATTTCTTAAGTTCATTTGAGTAAGAAACAAAAACCATCCTAGTTTTTGTTTTAAACTTCTTTACGTATAATTTTTAAAAGTCGAAATATTACATCAAAATGTATAAAAACCTTGTATGATTTTTTTAATTTTTTTGAGTTTATAAATTCATAAAATTTTTTCTTGCCTTATGTTCTAAGCGTATCACCCTCAAAATGCATTGGTCAGATAAGCTGTCTAGTCAGCCATTTCAACAATCAGCCGTAGGGTTATTTAAGTCGATAGGCCCATTTAGGAAACCTTTCCCCTACCTATCAGAGTAATGCAAGAAAGCGCACGATTTTGCTCTCATAGCCGTAAAATCCTTTGCCAACGACACTATTTTCCAGTTCTCTCATTGGTCAAAATTACTCAATTTCCATCTAATTTTTTGCCATCTGGATGCACTGCTGATTGCAGAGAGAACATGAAGATGATTTTCTCACTTAAAACCTGCCTAGGAGCAAAATCATTTCAAAATTTACAGACATGGTGAACTTTCTAGCATATCCGATTCAAACTGACTGCATACGACATTTTATACGATCTTTCTATTATGCTGTTGGAATAACGATTCGCAACATTATTGTAAACGACTAAAGTTATCATTTCTGATATGATTTCATGTTTGTTGGGTATGAGATTTGAAAATATCAACTGTGGCAACTCTTTCCAATTTCAATGGCTTCTAAATAACTTTGGTTCACAGTTAATCATACCCTTCATGCATTTAAAGCTTTAAAGCTAATGGAACATCAAATTGCCGAAGTCAGAAAAATTATTGATTTCTTCAGTTATTTTTAATTTCCTAAAAACATGCGATAATCATGCGATGATATGATATGGAATTTCATAGGAAAAATTAAAAATTGAAATGCACAGCTCAGTACAAACAGAAACGTTTTTGTTTACACTTTTCTTGGCATCACAGTATTATCGGTGTCATAGATCATTTTTTTAAATTCTTTTTCATTGGTAGGCAATGTTGACACCAGATGGCAATGTCAACACTTCACGAAAAATCATACGAAATTTCTTCTAAGTGTTTATGACCGTTTTCAGCACTATCTTCCAAGCATTTTTTTATGATCATAATCAAACAGTTATAAAATTAGCTGCACATGATATACCATAATAAAACCATAACAAAACTTTCGATTGCAAGTTGGCTTAGTTTGTGTTACTAAGAAACCCTCTGTCCTCGGAACGTCGGGGTAAAAGTTGAAGCGGCTTCAAAACATTATAGAAACCAGTTCCAGTCTATAAAACTACCCTGCTGTCTATATGAAACAGATAGACAGACAGACAGACAGACAGACAAACATTCACCTTTATATAAATATATTTCCTGGTACATTCTACTTAAAACAATGATTTTGTCCAAAAATTTGGAAACAGCTCCTAAAATATGCTCTGATATGACGTTTTAAATTCTGGTTTTATTCAAAATTTAAATTCGCACCTATCCGATGTCTAGTGCTTCGGATATATTGATTTTTTTTTATTCTAATCGATTTTATTAGGCCGTTTACTTCTTAGCATAAGTTTTTGTTGGCCGAGGGTCAGGAGTTTTCCTAAGACTAGGGGGAGGTTGGAAGGGGTAAGGAGAGGGAAGAGAGCGTTGGGGGGGAATAGGGGGTTTTAAAATTGTCTGTTCCCTTGATCGGGTACTGGGGGAATCATTTGCGTTTCCGCGACGATTGCGTTGGTGAGGGCTGAGGGGTGATTTTTTTTCGGGGAGGAGAGGCTGATTTCAAAAGTGAAGCAATGGTGTTGGTCCGTTTCTGTTGTGGTGGCTGCTGCTGTTTTTTGTCTTCCTTCTGTTCTGGCTCGACTGGTGGTTGAGGTTTCCTATTGTTTTCTGTCTGTTGTTTCTGGTCGGCCTTGACCACGTTGGCGAATGTGATATTGCTGTTGGTTTGCTGGATCGATTTTTCGGCGGCTGCTATCGTCATATTCTGCTCGGTGCTGATTTCAATAGCTGTTGTTTCGGCTATCCAAGTTGGGCACGATCTATTGATCGGAGAATGACCATCTTTCATGCAGTTTCCGCAGTACGGGTGGTTTTTACAGTTTTGACTGTCGAGTGACATTTACTGCACGAAAGGGGGCTCCCGCACTTCTTCTTTGTGTGTCCGTATTTAAGGCAGTTGCGACACAGCAACGGCAACGGATAATACAGACGGGTTTTCACTCGGAGGAACCCAAAGTGCAAAAAATCAGTAATTACCGTCCCGTTGATGGTCAATATTAATGTTGAGGTACCAACGACACCAGTTGGGGTTTTTTTTCGTGGTCCTCCGCACGTCTATCACACTTTGGGGCGACAATTCTGATAACAGCTGTTTTTCATCCATTCCGTCGACTTCATGGCACGTCACAACGCATTTACGTTGGTTCAAACTAGGATGGCGACCGATAACGATCGGGGTGCCATCGATCAGACTCGTATTTTTTCCAGAGCGCA
Organism: Uranotaenia lowii; assembly: GCF_029784155.1. Taxonomy (NCBI): domain Eukaryota; kingdom Metazoa; phylum Arthropoda; class Insecta; order Diptera; family Culicidae; genus Uranotaenia; species Uranotaenia lowii. The sequence continues at coordinate 263,900,497 of NC_073693.1, read as the reverse complement.
GATTTGATCCTTGTTCCTCGATTTTATCACGTACCAGTCATGTTTCTTCTCAAAAAATCCTTCAATTTTCCCGGTTTTTTCTACAGACCGTCCGATGACAAAAGGATTTTGAGGAAGTTTATGTCCGTCTGCTGCTTTCAATACCATGATTTATTGGATCCATCCACTCTGGTATTGTCCTATCTGGGGGTTCACCCGGCGATGGACTCATCGCGCCGCTCTATCACTTCACACCGTTCAAGTTCGAAAAAGAAACAATAGCCTTTGTCTTGAGAAGACCGATGACGAAAAGCGACCGATCACGCTCGAAGCTGAGGAAGAACTCCGGATATATTGATTTCAAATTTAAAATGTATGTAGAGAATGTGGGTTCATGTCATATCAGGAGACAAGGCGAATTTTTTTCGCATGTTTCAACATCAATTTCAATCTTGTCTATTTCCTGAAATTTGGATTAATTTTTTTTCATAAAAAGCTTCGCTGACTGAATGTTTGAGTCAAGACCCATCTCTGGGTCGCAGTTTAAAAATTAAAAAATTTCTTTTCAAACAAATTTTGAATTCAGAATAAGGAAAATCATTTTGAATAATCTGTTCATAACTTACCAAAAAATCATTTATGTCAATTTTTGATACTGAACAGTTAAAATTTATTGATTATTGGATTTTGTGACACGGTGCTAAGTAGCAAAATGGTTACAGAAATCATTTTCCTCATTGATTGTGAATTTTTTGCGTTGTTATTATTTCTAGCAAAATTTTAATTTTGAAAATCCCATCCCATGGCCAGGTTCTTGGCAGGGCCTGTCTTAGATTAATCATAATACCGAACATTTATATGGATTATTTCAATTTATGTTAAAAAAAAATGTGTAAAAGAGTGGATCTCAAAAAATAAGTCTTCGGGAACACAACGTTGGAAATTTTCAAAACACATATTCGGAACTGTGAGCTGGAAGATTTATACGGACGACCTTTTTCCGTTCCAATACCGGAATCAATGATAATATAAGTTTCTTTTTTCTTCTTGTGCTGGTCAGTTATATCGTATTATTACTCTTTTCCATTGAATTTGTTCAAATTTTTCCACAAAGCAAAAATTAATGACAATATTTTCATGCTGTTTTTTGCTATAAAAATAGTTGAACTGAAAAATTTTACAGGCTGTATATGATAGTTTTCTTTGTTTTTACGTGCATTAATTTCTATAAGCGTTTGTACTTCTCGTTTTGGTTCGAAGAGTGCAAATTTTGAAATTAAAAAATCCTTCTGTTTAGTCCTTTCAAGATTGCATTGTGCTGGCATAGTAGGGAGAAAACTTCACCAAAACAAAATCAGCTCTTCGGCCGGCAGCCATCATCATCCTTGCATTCATTAAAAATAGAGAATAACCCCATTCAGACACATATAAATACACATGCTGATGGCTAATGGCCACCTCACTTTACCCGTTATCGTCGCCACCTTCAACTCAAGGCTTCCTCGGTCCAACCGAGGCAAGGCGTCGCGACGCCGGGTGGGACGGTAGATTATTTTAGCACCCTCTTCTCGAAATAATTTATTCAAATGAGTCGCCGAAACGGAACACTGCTTTTCACGGTGCAAATCATCCGCACCATACATACATTTCCCATTTGGCTGAGAGTAGCTATTGTGGAATATGTTGTAGAGGTGCAAACAATCGAGATCGAGAGCCTGTTCTGGAGGAGGAAGGGCCTTCGTATGAAAAACCCGGGGCTCTAAAAACCCCTTTTTCTGTCGTCCAGTGACGCCACCGCGTCCATTCGGTGCAGAATATGATGCGGGACGACCTCTTTGCGGAATGCTGGTGGTCTTTCTGGTTTCGAACGGCAGAGAATAGAACCAAATCGCAGCCATAACTCTTTTTCCGCGTCCGTTTTGGCTAGCCTGGCTGGAGTAGGTAGGTCCTGCATCGACGTTGTGTAGAGAGACATTAGGCAGCATGTGAGCTTCATTCGTGCTTCTTCTAGAACATGTACGGGCACTCTTGGTGTGGTCCTTGAAGGCCTTGCTGTTGTGTCCTATAACTAAGAACCCAAGATACGAACCAGGGGGCTGAGTTACAGACTTTCAGGCAGAATATGAAGTGCATGTTGTATTGTTCTTTGCTAAGAGTCGAGGGTTTTTAGGAAAACAGAAATGGGATGAAGGTTTGGTAAGGCACACGCTACCAGAACCAACTTTTCGACGTCATCATTTTAATCAGCGAGGCGTTGAGCAGCGGGAACGAATCGAGTTCGATTCGAATCAGCTAACATTTCATTTGCTCAACGGACAGCGTGGAGAGGAATTAAAGATTGCCGAAACTTTCGTGCTTCATTTTCGTGGTCAACATGTTAGTGTTGGTTTACAAAACATAATATAATTAAGAGATATTAGAATTTTTAGATGGACTTCACTGTCCTTCCAAGCCAGGTGCGGTCCTATGGGGGGGGGGTGATCGAGGTGATCAACCCCCCCCCCAAACGGCAAAAAACCGTTATAAAATACCCGCAAAAGCTCTAATTTCTATAAAAAACTTTTCTTAGTAGATGTGCTTTTAAATTTTCAAAATTTTCCACTCCGTGGGGGTGTTTATTTAACAAAAATGTTAATTTATCACTTAAAATGATCAATATTGAAAATAATCGGTCCACCAAACTCAAGCAGCTGTAACTTGCGATTTTGGGGACTGAGTTATACCAAATAACTTTTGTTGATAAGTGACTCAACAAAAGTGTGTTGTTGAGTGTTGGTTTTGAATTTGCTATTAATGAAATGTAGGGACAACTTTTTTTTAAATTGTCACTTATTTCCCTCATATGTCTGAATTAACACGAGCAAATCGTAATAAAATTTATATTTGCCTCAAATTCAGAGCTTTAAAATTCTTGATTTTGTTTTGAATTTTAATGAAATGACAAATTTGAGAAAGTCATACAGGGAGGTGAATATGGTTATAACACTGAAATACTTGAAATATTCGTTCTGCTGTCATCATACATTAATTGCCTTAAATATACAGTTTCTGTTTAATTGCTTTGATTTAGAAGGAAACAATATAAAAAACCATTAAACTATAAACGTACGGAATCATGTGATTTTCAATTTTCTTTATTTTTAGAAATTTATAACATGTTTAATGGACTATCAGATCTTGGTTGTTCTAAGATGAAAAAAAAAACTTTGGCCTTCAAGTGTTAAATTGCCTTTATTGTAATAAATTTAAATTTAAGTCAAATTATCCAACGGAGTGATCAGTTTTCCAGTAGGCGTTTGAGAGACTTATGACTTCAATTGACCGTCTAATTTTCTAATCTTTCCATTTGTCTTTTAGTCACCAATATTTCACTTAATAAATTCAATCGCAATAAACAACAAGTGTTGATGCCGCTTTTGATGAATTTTTGAGCAACGGAAAGCTTTCCATTAGGCTTATTTTCTATTTCAAAATATTTTTTTAATCGAAGGAAAAAATTTCAATTAAGAATCAGGAAAAATCATTCTAATAAAACTTTACTTTTAGAATAGAAGTAAATAATTATCTGAAATTTGAATATAATTTTTTTTTTTTTTGTAGATAAATGAATCCAACTTAGATGAAATTTCAGGGACTAGACAAGAGAAAATCGATGTTGAAAAGAGAAAATCGATGTTGAAAAACATGCGAAAAAAATTCGCCTTGTCTCCCGGTGAGACTTGAACCCACATCTTGCGCCTCTCCGGGGCCCATGTATTAACATTCTACTACAGGAGACCAACCTGGCGTATGAATATTATACTGGTTGAGTGTCGATGTCTATTGGAATGAAGGGAATAGTTCTCCCATGTGATCATAATCATTTTTCTTGGTCTATTTCTATTCCCATCATTTCATCTTAGGGTAGTTGGAATCAAGTTTGGACATTTTTAAGCACGGCATTAAATTTGAATTTAAAATTCTGTTTTTTCTTCTTTTATTTACAGCTGGTTTATTGAGAATTTTTAAACTATATAATGTCATATCAGTTGTCTAAGGCTAACCTTATTTTAAATTCTAAAGTAGTGCTATTTGCACATTATGAAATTCAAAAACAATAATTTAAATTCCAGATCTGATTTTATTTAATTCTGATTGAAATATATCACATCAAACATTCATATTATGGATGACTATGAAAAAAATACAAGTACTGCCAAACAGAAATCGAATATAAAATATTCATAGAAAGAGTTTAAATTTGAAAAAAAAAATCTCAAGAGATTCCAGCAACAATAAATCGAAAAAAGAGATTACGTATTATGACTTTTGCGTTCTCTTTGAGTTTTAGAGCCAAAAAGGAAAAAAAAGTATTTTTAAAAGCTGTTTCAATATGAAGGAATTGGTGTTGGCGATAGAGATCCAAATTCATCTCCAGAACCCAACATCTGCATTCAAAACTAGAACACAAGGAAATTAAATTCAAATTTTCCGGGGTACTAAGAATTTGAAAACTGATTTCGACTTATTTAGGAGCACTATCAGCTCTAGTTTCCGGTAAAAAATTTGAAAATACAAGGTTCGTTGAAAAAATTTGAGCACTTATTTGAAAAAGTGTAAACTATCAAAAAGATTCAGAAAAAGGTTTTAACTTAATGATCAATTTTTATGAAGACTGTGAGTAATTTACCATGAAAAAAATTATAGAAGTAAGTATCTTTCCCCATTTTGGAAAACACGAAGATTAACTAGACGAAATCTGTATTGTTTTTTTCCATGAATTTGTTACTTTTTGGCATTCTTCCCTCTAATCTGTATCGTTGAATGAACAAAGGGTAATGAAAAGATTTTACATATTTTTTGATGTTCATGTAGGTTAGATGAAGTAATCAATTATCATTGATCGAATTCACTCCAAACTGCTAAGTTTAAAAATTACTAAGTGCCAGAAAACAAGAAGGGAGAGACAAAATCTAATAAAAAATCGTGTGAGAGACGCAATAATCCACCAAAACCAGTTTGCCTCGGTTTTAATTTTTCCCTTGTGAATCAAAACTATCCTCTTATCATTCCTCTATTTTTTCGACAACAAGGCAATCTATCATGCTAAACAGTCAATAGATCTTTTAATGATTTTTAATCAACACTCCTGGATTTCAAGATTTAAAGCAATTATATCGCAGATACTGTTTTCAGCTCATCTACACAATAATATTGAAATTTTAAGTGAAAAATTAGCTTAAGGTTTGAAATTCTGAATTTGAAAGCATGGCTATTTCGATTGAAAATGATTGAGACTCTTATCTAAACAAAAGTATTAACATTCAGAATTAATCCTTCATTTCATAGTTTTATTTATTATTCAAAATTATTTAAAAAAAAAGGAATTATGTGAGGGTATCTACATGAACAAAAAAAAGATGAATCGTTTATTTTTTATAATTTATTTGATGTAGTATGGGAGAGTGGGGAATCATGGGCCACTTTTTTTCGTTGTTTCATAACTTCTTTATTTTAAAAGATAAAATGAAAATAAAAAATGGTATGGTTTTCTACATTTTCAAGGTATCATAAGGTTTTTTTTAATTTATTTTTAAAAAGTTATTTTCCCCAAATTCTGACTGTTTGAAAAAAAGCAATATTTTTTGGATTTTGAAAAATAGTTGGGAATCGTGGGCCACCAAATCCAAATTGACCAAAAAACATGCAAAGTTCATGAGTTGACCCAAAACTGTGATTTCCTAATGCATTTCGTTATTTTAAAGCAATTTTAGATGATGAAATAAAAAAGAGAGCTGTGTATGATCGCATAGATTCCAAAACCTGGATGTCGAACGTTTTGGCAAAATTTCTTACATAGGATGGACAAAATATTTTTCATAACTCTTCATTTGGCATAAGAAAACTTTGCAGATAGGTTAATTGTATTTTAAGTTCTGAATGTGTATAAAAACATAAAAATATAGGTTATTCAAAATGTGTGGCCCACGATTCCCCACAAGCTATGATTTGCAAATTGGTTGCGTTTGTGTGACTTATTGATGTTTCATCAAAAATTCCTTTTCCACGTGAAAGATCGTGACAAAACTAAGATCATAAGCGTATGAGCATATTTTTGTGATGCACTTTAGGTTCCCCATCGATGAAATTAGCGGGTGATTTTTTAATTATGTAAGTAAATTTTTCTAACTTTTTTTTAGCTTGCTAAATAAAAGAAGCATATGATGCGTATTTCAGTTAACAACATATAGGAATATATGCTCACGCAAAGCGACGACGATGACAGTTGGTTTGAGATTTTTATCTCAACACACATCCGAGATATTAAAAGTGGCCCACGTTTCCCCATGGCCCACGATACCCCACTCTCCCCTACAAATAAAATTGAAAATTTTGAATGATAACTTTAAATTCAAGAGTAAATCACATAAAGTTTGGTTCCAGAAACTTCAGATTCAGAAACTGATTTTGATAATCAGTTTTTTTTTATACTTATTTATTAATATAGTGTTGATTTTATATATTGTGTTTCCAAATGTGATAATAATAATGCTAAATTTCAAAATCACGATTCAGTAAAATATCCCAATGAAGATTTTAATGCCCGTTAGTTATGTTTGTTAATACTTATCGGTGAAAAGTAGAATACTTCCGATAAATTATGAAATATCAGAGCGCTAATATTCACAAGCTAAGAAAAAAAATGAAGATAGCTTGAAATTTTTTTCCAACATTTTCTATCAACAACGTGTGTATTATTTTCATTTAAAAAAAATACATTTATTACGAAAAATTCTTTAAAGAGCTCTTAAAGTGACAATTTAAAAATACCAGATATATCTACAATTTAGTTAACAAATATCAACATTATATTTAAGATTCGTTGGTTGTTTTTTAAAAGGATGTGTAAGTTATGTAGAAGGATATTGAAATGAGTTTATAGAGAAAATTTGATAAAGTTTCCATTATTCATCTCTTGTTTCATATCTTTTTAAATTGTTCAGAGATATTCATGGGGAAAGGAGGAGCAGTGTGCAGTTTATATTGTAGACTCATTTGCAACTGATAATACCCCCCCTCCTAACCCCTCCCCACTCCTTTCGCTCAACCAAATGATTGTTTTTTTTCACCATATATTAACATTCCTTTATATTGGCTGATTTTTGAAAATTGGAAAATCACCCCCTCCCCCAGGATCCAGCTCTAAGACCGCCCCTGTTCCAAGCAAGATTGTCTCATTTGGAAAAATGAGCAAGCAAGAAAAACACAAATGAAGTTTTGATCTGTTTCTCAGATTTTTATTAAAATTTTGGCTCTTCCGCACTTTTCATGCATGTTGTTTTTTAAATTTGGTCAATTTACATTGAAATCTTTACTTACTTATTGATTTTTTTTTTGCAGAAGATAATCGCCAAAACCGTTTTGTGTGACACTTTCGCGTTGAATATAAGCACGTGTTTTTTTTAATTCTATGTAAAAACTGTCACACGAATATTTTTTCTCTTTGTTATTGAGCGGGAGAGGCAGGGTTTTTTAAGTATTCCGGTGAAAACTAATAATTGACCGGTCAAAGCTATTGATGGGATGAGAGCATTATCAAAACTCATAACTGAAGGCTTACTGTTCCGAATCAAGTTTAGAGAACAGAAACTGTGATGAAGATTTCGTCGGATTCAATGACGCGAAAATCAGAATTGAATCAAAGTGGTTCTTATCATGTTTTACAAGTTCGAGGATGACCGGATTGAATCCGATGCAGGTTTTTTGAAACTTTTTTAAAAACCATGAAAGGTAGGAAGATTTTATGCTGAAGCGCAATATTGCGCAGCGATTAATTGTTTTTCCTGCAGATGCCGCAAGCATTTCAATAACCATATTAGCCGGGATGATCAAGCTAATTTAAAAAACACATTCTGAAGCTTCTATAATGTAGGACAAAAAAATATATCAGAAAATATGCTCACGCGGAACCAAAAAGAAGACGACATTATAAATCTGAACCGGAAGTGTGGAAAAAGCTGTCAATGAAGTGACCCCCTTCCCCTGTCAATCCCTCTAGTATTTTTCATATTAAAACATTACGTTAAACATTACAAGGTGCCACTTAACAGATTTTTGAGGAATTCTGATACAGTCGAGTGGTTTTTAAGGAGTTTTTTTAGTGGGAAATTCTTGCGTCGAAACATCAACATAGAGACAACCTCCTAGATGAAAATTTCGTTTAAGTTCAGAACAAAGTAGGGGAGATAAGGGCATTACGAGCACCCAAGGCATAATAAGCACTACTCTTTTCTACAAAAGAACGTATTTTTTTTAATAAATTATCATGAGGATTTGTTTTGTATTTCCTTGTATGTATGTTGGTTATGCACTTGGGTGCACGGATTCACCGCAGTTTCTGCCAAAGTATGTGCTCACATGCATTCGTTAGATTATTAAGTTCGACAAATCTCCAATGCAGCGCGTACACCACACCCGGACCCCATGGCTTCGTATGAACTGTTTTGGAGTGAATGTATTGTGTTGATGTAGGTTTATATTGGAAGAACGAGTCAATCATGTGGGCTAGTTTACTTACAGGTATTCCGGCATCCGTGTATATATCTGGCCAGCTGGCAACTCATTGAACATTCCTATTATATTGAATAAAACCATCTTACCTGTCGGCCACTTATGGGATTCGAATCCAAAAGTTTTTCTTGCCGATACCGGGAATCGAACCCAGTACGCCTGGCGTACCAAAACCAGACTCGTGCCAGCCTATCCGCTAGACCACATCGGTGCTTCAGGATTTGTTTCGTCTTTCCTATAGCATCAATTTTTCACAAAAACAGGAATATCCTCATCATCTTTACAGAAATATTAAAAAAAAAGCCAGGTTCTCAAGTAACGATAATATTATAATTTTTGAGCATCACGAAATAAGCTCCTATGATATTAAAACAACCTTGATCTATATTGTACGCACTGCAACATGATGTACACATTGTTTCTCAATTTTTACCATCATAAAATATTTGATTTTTCACTTTTTTCAATTTTAAAACACGTTTTTACTTAAATTTGTTGACTCGAGGCATAAAGGGCACCGCTGATTGAGGCACGATGAGCATTTTCTGCCGTAGAATCTAGCAGTGAATTAAAATTGATTTATAGAGCCAAAACTTGACTAGTTTACATCCGACGATTTAGCCTATTGGTAAGGTGTCGGAGAGGTGATCAAAAGACTAGAGTTCGAATTCTGTTTGAGGTGATTTTTTTTCCATTTACATTTCATGATCGCTTTTTTTGATTGTTACATTATATGGCTAGAAGCATCAGCCGCCAAACAAAGCACCAGATACATAATGTAAAACCTGGGCTTGTGATATAGCTCAGTTGGCAAGTCTGTTGTCTCCTGAGCCGATGTCCGCGAGTTCGAGCCCAAGAGCAAACATCGAACACAGTTGTACCGGATAAGTTTTTCAATAACGATCCGCAAACTGCACCGTTGATAAAGTCGCGAATGCCATAAAGATGGTAAAACGACTATAATCGAAACAAAAAAAATAAATAATGTAAAACCTAAAAATTAAATATTGTATGAGCGTGTGTGAATTGTTTGTATTCTACAAACAGGCCTAGATTATTTTGTTATTGTTTTGTTTGATGAACCTACGACTCACCTGACTTTATTGAGTTGTATTCGCTGCTAGATTCCCCGGCAGTAAACGCTCTCCGTGCCCTGATTAATGGTGCTTATACTGCCCCATCGGGGCTTCACATTATGTCCCTACAGTGGCTGGTTTTCAGCTTTTGGCAAAAAATTTTAAAATGCATTTTTTTAACGTTTTCATCTAGTTTTTTAAGTATCAGTCCGTTAGGAAATAGGCTTTTCAAGTGTCTGAACACGAAACAATGATGTAACCTCCATATTATAGCTATTTTTTATGGTTAAATAAGCGTTTTCTTTAAGGTGGCCATTATGCCCTTATCACCCCTATACTTGTTTGTGTTTGTTTTCGAAAAATAACACCATAATAAGCAGTTTTCAGCAAAACAGTGAGAATGACCAAAAAACACATGGGACGGCACTTTGAAGTTATCAGAAATTCTTATTATAAATTAACATTTCTTTAAAACTTGGTAAAGCCATCAAGATTTCAAATCATTTTTATGCAATATTTTAATTTGAATTTAAAACTTAATTTTAGAACTTAGATTTTTTTGGATATAAAATCCTCTTCGTTATTTGTTTTTATTTCAAAAACAGGAGTTCTACTCGCAATTGCCACTCACTGTTTGTATAATATCATTGATTTTTGAAATACTTTTAAATTTGAAAGCCAATTTAAGCTCCGTTCTAAATATGCTTTGGTTTATTTACCAGACTAATGACTAAGACTCAAAATTCGGAAAAGAAAAAAAAATTAAAAAATAGGCTCGAAGTATTTCTTAAACTTTTTTAACACTAAACATACCGACACTTTGTATACACTAATTTATACCGCCACTCTGGGAAAAACGATAGAAAAAGGTGAATAAAACTGTTTACGCCAAAACGAAGCTTGTAAACCCATAGTGTCTTCGGAACATCTCATCTTCATTACTAGTACTTCAAAATGAACTTTCGATCAACTTGGTCAAATCACACAGTAGGGAGATGTAGAATTTGTTTTTTGTAATTTTCATTTAAGAGCTGTCATGTTTTCTGCAAATTTTTAAATTGTTAAAAGTGTAGAAGTTCTATCGAACACGTCAATATCGTAGAAGCTAATCATGAAAAGTTAGAAGGGTTAAAAAAACATTCTAAATTTTCAGTTTTAAGATTCAGTCTCAGAAAATGCAGATTGATAAAAAGTTCGAAAATGATCTGCCCTTGAATAGTCGTCACGGTTTTTGTGTTTTGTGTTCTATAAATCTAAAGATACCAAAATATCACAAATTACGTCAATTTTCCAATGCACTTTTCAAAAAATTTCCATTGTTACTGGTGTTTGATTCATGAAAAAAATACAATTTCAGAAACGAGATTGGCTGGCGGGCCATGAAAAAAAATTTTTTTTTGGGGTATTCGAAAAAAAATAATAATAGATTTTTGAAAACATTTGCCTAGATCACATCGAAAATAGATTATGCTGGCCAGGTTGCCAAGATTTATCCGGGTTTGCCCGGATAATTTAAAACAATATTTGGGAAAAGCACGACCCGGCTCGGTTGCCCGGATTTAATTGAAAATACTCGGATTTATTCACGTTTTTTGCCAAACTGAACAAAAAAAATCAAATTGTATTGTAAGAATTTTTCATTTTTGCATCCAAAAAGATAATTTTTTAGTAAGTTCTATAAATATAATCATGGAAGGTTTTTTGAAAGCCAAAAATATGATATCAAATCTACTGATAACTTTTGATGGAATTTTTTTTCCCGGAAAAGTATGTAAAGTCCATCGTAATCAACACATCTCTTACAGGTGCATAAGGTTGCCTTTATTGAGCATGAAGCGAATCTGTTGATTTCACTCTGGCGATGAAGTGGACCACACACGACCAAACAACATGGTCAATGTCGTTATAACTATGGCCTCAAGTACAGAGATTGATGCAAGACAGATTTACACTATACAATAACGCGTTTAAGGAACAGTGATTGGACATGAGTCGGGAGAATGTTTTAATAAAATATCGGCTCAAGTTCAAACCCTTGAACCATGGTTTAAGCTTCACCTTTGGGATGATCGAATAGAGCCACGGGCCCAACTCATCTGTATTCCATTTGCGCTGCCAATTGACGAGAGCATTTTTACGTACTACAAAGAAAAACTCGTTGAAGGAGATATGACGCTGATAAATATCACCTTCAAGCGCACCCACCTTTGCGAGAGAGTCAGCCTTCTCATTTGCCCAATATTGAGCAATGTGAAGGAACCCAAACGAAGGTGATGGAGAAGCAGCGACCAATGTAAGTGTGCTTACTACCGGCATGAACTCCATTTTATTCCTCATACAATCGTTTACTTCCAATACCGATGTGGTTCTGCTGTCCATGTTTTTTTCTACACTTTATTCCTAATAAATGTTGTGTCATTTGAGTCGTTTTCCTGTGATTCGGAGGTTCAAGAATTATTTAAAAACTAAACTCTACAATAAAAAAAAGTTGGACTTTCTCTAGATTCTACTAAACAATTTACAAAAAAACAATGTTGTTGGTTTTCAAAATACCAAAATAGAGAAAGTATTTATTTCCCTCATTTTTGTATTTCGTAAACCACCATACATCGTTTGCCATGAGAAACTTTTGAATTGCATATATTCATACAAAATATTTGAAACAACTTCAGTTTCAGATCGCCCAACGTTCCCACTCCAAAACCGGAAACTCTTCCGTGTCCACCACCCACATGGCTATGGCCTTTGGGGCGAACAACATGGCGCACACTTCATTTAGTAGCTGGCCGGCCAACAGCTGAAACTATCCACAAGGCGAACCAACCAAGATGGAGGGGAAAACTTTCCATCTTGGTTTTTCGACGGCAACCGCACATGCCGGCCGAGGGAGAAAACCAAGGCTAGGCAGGAACAAAACACCCGGACGTTCTTCGTTGGCGTTGGTTGGTTCTCGAAAAGTTTTCCACCTCCACCTCCTCACTTGTTCTTGCTCGGTACCAGATAAGAAATCAACAAACCCGGACCCAGGCGGACTTTATTTCGTCTTGTGGTCCGGCTCTTGGAGAAAATTTTCAACTTTTCCCTCGGCATGCACCTTGCTGTGCTTGCTGGCTAGGTTCCGGAATAAACTTTGTACGAGGACCGAAGAGCGCCAAAGAAAATGTGTAGTTTCAGTTTTCCATTTTTGTGCTCAACTTTCTAATACAACATCCTCATCCTTTGCCGCCGTTTTAGTCTTCTGGGCATTCTCGGACCGACCGAAATGCCAACATCCTACTCCCATAAGGAGAGAATCGGGACAACTTTTCGAAAATGCGCGGGTGGCGGATGAATGGAGTTGGACTAGAATGAATTTAGTATTTCAAGGGTTCGCCGTTTTTCCCCATCTGGGAGTCCAATTTCCCCGAAAGTCTTTGGCGTCCTAGCTGGTTTGGGTCCGGGTCCTGGTCCGGTGGACGAGATTCGGGGCCGAGTTGTGGCCGGTGCTTATAAAGCAGCGGTGAAACTTTCCGTACCAAAGAAACCATCCTTTGAAACACGATGTTCTATTCCTCGAATGGTAAGAAGATAGCAAAGAATTCGGTGAGTAGTGGGCTAAAGAAAACCGACGCCCAGCACCAGATGCTTTATCGGTCTAAAGTGGAGATTCTGAAGTCCACGATGTTCTGTGGTCATAATGCTTCGGGGTCCGGTTTGATGATACTAACGATTCATCGGGTGGTCAAAACCGTGGCATTTTCAAAAAAGTGTTTGCCAATTTTGTAAAAAAATTGGCTATTTTTAGAATAATTAAACGTTAAAACGGAAATACAGAAGCGTATTTGTTATATTACGGTATTTAAATTCTACGAATTTAACTATAGATTAACAATTGTTAATAGCTATGAGGTTACAAAAAAAGCTGTTTAGAAACTGGAAGTGAAAAAAATGTTTCATTGTTTTTCATATTCAATGATTGTTTTTTGATTGTTTTAGCCAGAATTAGTTTTTTTATACAAATTTGATGAATATGTCAAGAGTTATTCCATTTTTTTTTTTTCAAAGCAATGCCCAAAATGAACAAATGGGTGTGAAAATGGGTCAAGCTAAGATCGCGGTTTTCACAGCCTTGAATTTCCTTTTTGAGCTTCAAAAATCATAAATATTCAATTTATTGTTGTGCAGCAATCGGAGCTAACGTTAGATCGCATTTTTCAACACGAGTTATAGAATTGTGCGACCTACACAATATTTCTTTCATATGTCTCCCTCCAAACTCAACACATCTTTCGCAGCCTTTAGACGTTCCTTTTTTTTCGTTCCAAATTGGAGATAAGTAATTCGGACTTATAAAGCATAAAAGCATGTCTTCAGTGACAAGTGAAGAAAGTAGAAAGTAACTCCTAATTTAAAAAATGAGCTAATTTAGTTGAGTTTGACCGGAATAAAATGAAATAAAAAATCGAGCAGTAAAGTCTATTATATGCTTCTAAAGTAGGGTTGTTCACATCCGGAAATCTTTTCTTAAAACGTTGCAAAACCTGAGCATTTGATTTCAGACTTTTCAAACCAAAATTTAGGCAAATTTTGGCAGAACTAGTGAACCTACACGTAAGAGAAGCGAAGTCTGAAACACAAAATTCCAATCCATACAAAAGATCTGTAAAAATCGATTCCAACCGATCAGAGCTTTTGTCGTGAAGCTTTAGCTTTCTAATAAAAACTCAACCAAGAAGAGTATTGTGATTTCTGTTGTAGTTCAAGCAAATAATTTTATAGCCGTCATATGAATTTATGATTAGGAACATTTTTTTCACTGCTCTGGTGGATCGTATTCGTAATTAGAAAAATATGTGTTTGTTAACAAAATTTAAGCCATTAATACCATTTATTGCGATCCACCGGGCATCAATTTCAATATTGTTTTTTTTTTGTGTACAGATTACCACCGCTGATTCATGATTTTCATTGAATGATTTATGGAATTCTTAAAGGAAGAATATCAAATGAAAGAAAAGATAATTATAGACGGAGAGATTTGATAAGGAAGCATGAAAGGTGTTGAAAATGAGCCAAGAGCGTGTTATGAGAAAACTACTTGCCGTAAAAGACCATTTGTCCCGCAACGTATTATTATCTAGAAGAAGCAATGTCGATAGGCCGATTTTGCATTGATCTATATAATATCTATGTGTTTCGTACCCCGATTGGAAAAATAGAAATGTACGGCCGGTCCGAGTGAAGTTTTCTAATGCTAGTACTGGTTCGATCAATGTGTAAACTGTTTTCGGGTTTTCGTTGTTTGCACGGCAGTGAAACTACTTTATTGATTCACACATTGGAGTAACCGTCAACGTCCCTACTTTTATGCCATGCACATCAATTAGCGGCACCAGCTGTTGCGGCAGATGACATTTGAGGAAAAGTTGGACCTGGCATTAGTGGCAGACCCGTATAAAGCCAAACTGGCCGCTGTATGGGTTACAGGAAGACACCCCATACAAGAGGTGGTGTCAGCTGGAGAGGCAGGCTTCGTGATAGCCAAGGTCAACGGGATCTTCGTCGGTAGCTGCAACGCCCTCTCCTCAAGATGAAACTCTCTGGAGAGGTTCTACGTCATGATGGACAAAATTGTTGAAGGTCTCACGGGCAGAAGCCCCGTTACCATAGGCGGGGACTTCAACGCAAGGGCCGTAGAATGGGGTAGTTGCCTCACAAACTCCAGGGGACAGCTTCTACTGCAAGCACTAGCAAGGCTGAACGTAGACCTGGGTAATGCGATACAAGGACCTACCACAAGAATGGGAGCGAGTCCATCATTGACATCACCTTCAGTAGACCGAGCTGGACGGACGACTGGAGGGTAAGCGATGCGTTCATCGATAGCGATTACAGGCAGGTAGAAGAGGTACGGCAACAGAAGCACGCCTTTGGAAGACAACACAATTCGACACTCGGCAACCCATCTACTGGTGGACGACGGAAATCGCGGACCTGCGTACTAGCTGCCTACTAGCTGCTAGGCGATATATGCAGAGAGCGAGGTCTCTTTCAGCGAGATCCGAGTGAAGAGTGCCCTACACAAGTGCGAGGTCTGCCCTCTACAGGACAATAAAGGCGAGCAAGGCACGTTTCAGACAACTCTGCGCGGAAGCCAACGACAACCCCTGTGGCGACGCTTACAGGATTGTCATGGCCAACACGCTGAGCGGGCGTGTTCCACAGGAAACGTGTCCGAACAAACTGCACCAAAACGTTAATGCGCTGTTGCCACAGCACGAGGAAGTTTCATGGCCGAGGGTCCCTTATGACTGGGAAAAGCGATACAAGGATCGATACTTAGCCCGGCGTTGTGGAACATCGTTTACGACAAACTGCTGAGACTGCGTCTCACCACGGGAGTGAGACTTGTTGGATTCGCAGACAACGTGATTCTCCTGGCATTGGGCCTATCAACCGAAGAGGTCCAGTTACTCGTCACAGTAGCGATTGAGAAGGTGGAAAGTTGGATGCGCTCCAAGAGCTTGCGTCTGGCTCACCACAAGACCGAGATGACGCTGGTTACCAACCTGATTTCAGCCCAATCAGGGACCCAGCGTTCGGTCAAGTACCTGGGGGTGATGATCGTCGACCGGCTGAGCTTTACGGCCCACGTCGACTAAGCCTGTAAAATGGCGGCAGCAGCCCTCTCACGGGCCATGTTGAGCAACTTGGCGATCCGCTGCGACAGAAGGAGGTTCCTTGCGAGTGTGACCTCGTCCATCTTGCGGTACGGAGCAGCAGCCTTGGGCAGGCAGTGTAATATACAAAAGCTCTGCAGCGTGCAGCGACTGATGAACCTGCGAGTTATTGGCGCATACCGAACGGTTTCTTGTTAGCTGCTGATGTTGTGGCGGGGGTCATTCCCATCTCGGTCTTGCTAGAGGAAGATATCTTCTGCTACGTACGAGCACAGGCACATGCCAGATGTGCGAAAACATGCCAGAGAGGCCTCGATGTGCAGCTGGTGGTCAGCGATGGATTCACCCGGATCATGACTGCCCTGCAGAGGAGTTGGAACTAGCACCAATCCACGACCGGTGTAGTGTGACTCCTTCGTCGGGGAGCATCTGAGTAGTGTGCGTCCGAACCTGGCAGTAAAGCATACAAAGATAAGACTTTACCTTCTGCGTATGCCAAGCTGCCTGGCACGTTGTGCGTGTGTGTGTGTGTGCTGGATATCTCCACCATTACCGTCTCGGAGTATCCGAGTCAAACGCGCCCTCTGCGGAATACTCTCAGGTAGAGTGGTCTCACATCGCCGTCAGATGAGCCACTTGAGTCGTGTATGATAACGTCACCGTTCGGGTTTCATCTGAGTCGTAAGTGTGAAAGACCCGTACGTGTGCTGTGACAGGCGCGAGTCTAGGCAAAGCTGCTCTCGATTCGGCAGACGGCAGGCATAAAGTCTCGGAAGTACATTTGGAAAATACTTGGCAATTGACTTTCATACAACTGTTCATGACATATTCCAAGTTGAAAGCGAAACGGAGTTCGTATGGGATCAGCTACTACCCGATCAGGAGAGCATATCAAAATAATAACTCAAACGTATCCCACCAAGATATTAACATCTGATTCAGCTATAATTAAGTACTGAAAAATTTAGATTTTAAGTTTCTCCAATCTGAATTATATCTCATTCTGATTGACAGACTTGAATGGGGTTGAGATAATCTATATATATAAAAAGTAATTTCCGTTTGTTTGTTCGTTTGTATGTTTGTCTTCAATAGGCTCAGCTACCTTAAGAGCTAGAGAGCTGAAATTTGGCATGAGTGCTCATTAGGACCAGGAATGATGAAAAATGTTTTTAGATTTTCGGATGGCCCCTTTTGAAGCCGGTCGTCCATACAACAACGGTTTTATTCCCCCGAACCGAAAGTCATGGCACCCATTTTTTGAACCGACTTTCATTTCCGTTCGTTTCGTTGGCGGGATTATTTTCAGAGCTCACATGTACTGGATAGCAAATCGAAGCTTGCTGAGCATTAAAAATTTGAAAGTGAAAATTTTGGCGGGTGTTTTTTGTACCTTCTACTGTTCAAAGCACATGCTACCGGTACGAGATATTTGGATACAATTATAAGCCTACATTTTGATCGAAAAATACAACTAGCCTGTTAGGAACATATTGACTAGAATAGTAGTGGCTTTCAAAGTGCTCTTTACCGTCGCTGGGGGCTTTAAGGGTCAACCATTTTATATTTTTGGAATTCCTCATAGAGAAAGAATTTTTTTTTAGATTTAGAGTTATAAGTTCAAGGCTGCGATTTTAACGCTTCAATTGGAATTTTGATGGGGGAATTGAAAATTGATAAGATAAAAAAATTTTAGCTTTTAGTTTTCTTTAATACAATTCGATTTCACTGACCAATTTCTAACTTTTGAGTGACCATTGATGACCAATGTGGTCAATTCTACCATCTATTAATGGGATGTTTGTGCCCATGAAAAAAAACAGAACTCATAAAAAACCTTTTACATAATATAAAAATGGTGTTTTCGAGATGATTTATTTTCGATAACTTCAAAAAACTGTTAGTAAAACTTCCAACATTTAAGAAAAACTAATAATAAAACAGTGCGAAATTGAAAAGCGAAAAAAATACACACATGCAATTAAAAACATGCAAAGTGAGTTTCCAACATGCTCAACAAAATCATCCATATTGAAAAGTGGGATAATTTTCAACAGATATTTTCATTAGATAAGGGATGGAAAAGATAAAAAAGCAGTTTAATCTTTTGAAGATAAAACTATTAGGCCAAATCTATTCAAGCTTCCTAAGAAATTATGTTTGTAAAAAAAATAAAGTATCAAATTCAAAATAAGGGGCCGGCTAAAGGGGTCTTTTATATAAAGTTTTCAATATCTTAGTCATCTTGCCGTTTTTATACATCGGATTGGGTTGAAAATAGGCACAAAGGAGTTATTTGGGACAAACATTTGAATTCACTTATCCAAATTAAAGTGAGGGGTCGGCCTAAAGGGTCGTCCATATTAACTATTCACTGTTTTTGCGATATTGTCGTTATTATACATCGAATTTAGATGATAATTGGTACACGAGAGTTTTGAGGGACGATCAATCGATTTCAGGTATTGAATTCAGCGTAAGGGGCCGGCAATGGGTTCGTCCATATTAACCTTACATTATTTTTTAAATATCGTCGTTATTATAGATCGGATTGGGATGAAAATTTGCACACGGTAGTTTTCAGAGACGGACAATCGACTTCAGATATCAAAGATTGTATAAGAGGCCACCAAAAGGAGTTTAACTTTTTGGCAATAATTGCGTTGTTATGCGACAATCGACTCGAAATTTTTACACGGGGTTTTTTTTTGGCTCGGGCAATCAATTTCTGATTTTAAATGAAGTAGCAGACGACAGAAGAGGTGTTCGTCAAATATTTTTGCAATTATTGTTTACAATTAATTCGGAAATGCATCTGGAAAATATTTGGCTATTGACATTCATACAAACTGTTCATGACATATTCCAAGTTGAAAGCGAAACGGAGTTCGTATGGGATCAGCTAGTTTTCAATAATAAAGAATTTTTTCGGGTTGTCCCAAAATGAAATGATTATATCTTATTTTGATACATGTACAACTTTTTCTGAAACAAAAATTGGATCCAATTTTTGGGAAACCAAAAATGAAACATGGTTTTAGCAAATAATATGGTTTATTGACATTCCACTAGTAATTTTTCTCGAAGCACTCATATCTTGATAAGTTATAATTTTGATAAGTTTTGTTCTGCCCAATATCAAACTATGCTATCTAAACGAGATATAATCTTGAAAGGAGCATATCTAAAATTGATATAATTTAGCTATGCCCGTATAGATTTTTTTATATAATTTGAGATATTTTAACATCCTACGAGTACTGAATAATAACTCATTTAGATAGGAAAAAATATGTATCAAAATATCTCATCTTGATATAATTTAGTTTTTCCCTCCTGATCGGGTAATATATAAATTTTGATTCGATAAATGGAAAGTTCATCAGCATTGAAGAATATCACATGGTAAAGTTGAGCGCATTAAAAGTGCTTATGAAGAAAACATAATTGAATAGAAAAATTTCTTACCCATTTTTAAAAATTTATTTTTTTATAAAAATGCTTTTTATTATATATTGATTAAATTTATTGTTTATAATGATCAAATCAAATTATTACAGTTTAGTTTGTAATTTCCACTTGAAGAACAGTGAACTAAAAATCAATTCAAATACAAGTGATTAATCGAAACATTCAAGCGAAATTTTACTGAGATGATTGGAGATCTAAATTTTTCCTTTAAAATGTTGAATTTTGTCAATGAAACTGAGATTTTTAGTGTTACAAAATTATGAGAATTTAAAACAAATTAAGATTAAAAATGTCCATCGAAATGAAGCAGAAAGACGATCCAGTTTAAGAGCGAGCAGAGTTTAGTGGCATGTTTCGCGACAAAGCTATGATAGAGATCATATAATAGAGTGAAACGTGTTAAAACGTGTAATAGGTAAATGTTTTTCATCGAACGATATTTTTCACAAGTTTATACATAACATTGACCAAACATTCCAGATACGTATCTGGACGGGTTATTCTTGGGTTTTTTTTAAGAATAATCTGGGCATTTAATCAAAAACCAGGTATTACTCAAAGTTTAAGGTAAGTGGTAGATAAACGCATAATTAATATATTTTTTTTATCATATAAATTTACCAAAAAAAGTACATTCTTGCATGGATCTTTTGATCAAAACTGTCGCAAAATGCAATACATACAAGACCTTCATTTGAGCACCTAATATCTTCATATCAGTTACAAAGCTTAGCATAGCATTGATAAAAGGCTGTCAATGTAAACATAAAATTTTAAAATTAACATTAGACAATTATTCAAATGTAAGATTTGTATAAACTTTTTATTCTTGACAAATCGAGAACCATTAAAAATATCGTTCCTAACCATAAATCTGAATTTTTCCTATCCTCAGCGATATGTGTAGAATGCTGTAGTTTCAACGATCGGAATTCTATTTTTATGCTTAATGTATGAGCTAAAAAAATTAACAAATATAAAGAAGGGTCCCCTTGAAAATGACCGAAGGACAGTTTAATTAAACCCTTCGACCCTTCCAAATATTCCCTACCCGACTCAGTGCAACTGCTCCGATCCAACTCCCTGTAAATAGATGGGTTCCATCGGGCGATAAAACCATCCATTTACAAGCCAAAATCCGAGCGTGCCCAGCGGACATTTTGTCCGGTCTGATCCTGCTGTCGTCCCTCTGAAGCCGGCGGCCAGCACAAGCAAAACAAACCCTTCTCCGTTATTCGACGCGTCTAAATAAAAGATTAGAACTACAATATTTGAGACAGTTTTGCCTGACCCTTTCTGGGTGACGCGTTGGGTAATTTGCATATTTTTCCCAAGACCGCTACTTCCTGCAACTTTGATTACGAGCGGATTCTCGAAATGCGCTTGAAGCTACAGCTGGAAGGACTGACAAAAAGGGTTTAACATCGAAATATCCTCGGACATACTATCTAGGGATGTTTAGGGATCGGCATAGTTTGGCCCCGGCACATGGCCAATGATGACTGGCCGCCATCCATGGAAGCTTGTCAAATTCAATTTGTAGACAGTTTTTTAATGGGCTCGCTGATTTATGGTTGGGCAAGGACATTGATTGGAGGAAAACGAAAAACCTTGGACGAGCAGGTAGATTTTTGAACCGGAAATGCGAGGAACCGTTTATCGTACAGCTTTTGGGAACATCTGGCTGCAAAGTTTTGGTTTCTTTGGGTAGTTTTTGAAGGTTGCAGGTAACATTTTACCATCAGAAAAGTTGATAAATGTAGCCAAAAAATTCAACTGGACTGAGGTAGATGCATTGAAGTTTCAGTTGACACTTTCTACGTCCAAATTTGCTCATCGTGTCCCAATTTATGGTGCTTATACTGCCCCAGGGGGGGCTCATTATGCCCCCAGAGTGACCAATTTTCTTCTTTCGACAAAAAATTTAAAATGCATTTTCAAACGTTTTTTTAAATTTTCTAAGGTTCAGCCAAACAGGAAATAGACCTCTTCAGTGTTTGAACACTTTATAGTGATGTAACTCACATGTATAGCTGTAATCTATGGAAAAATAAACGTCCTCCTTAATGTGGCCATTATGCCCACATTTTCACTATTGATAAAAAAAATAACGATAATAAAAATAAAAATAAAAGGAATAAATCTGTGAAAAACTTTTTAAAGGTTTTTCTACAGATTTCCAATAAAAGTTGTTTCCTAACACTTCAATTTAAAATATTTTCAAAAAATTTATTATTTTTGGCTATTTTGCGGTCTTGGATTTCAAACAAACAACTTTCTTTTTGAAATGCACAACGTTTCGACCATTTTTGGTGGTCTTCCTCAAGGGTATTGTCTAAGGGTTGTTATTGTTAGATTTCGTATTTTTCCAATATTCAAGTGGCCAGTCTTCGCTGCTCTTTTTTAAATCGGGATTTAAAAAGATTTTCTCATCCGATTTTCGATGGCGCACTGTATTTCCAATTTTTTTAAACAACATTTGTTTTCAAACAAATTAAAAGAATTAATTGTTGAATGGTATCGATGCAAATGGCATGAAACTGTCTTAACGATATCGTGAGTCGTAGATTCTTCTGCAAAAAAAACTATACTTGTGTTTAGGACTCAAATTGATTGTGCCTGCAGGAAATCGGATGTGTTCATAGATGAAAGGTTCCTAAATCTTGGGTCCGGAAAACAAAGGATTAAACTCTCTGCTGTTGGCCCAAACCGACAACTGCATGCCTGTATCTGCACAGACTCAATAGAGAAACCGTCATTTCCGGGTGACATTTTTGATAAGTGGTCTCCGTTGGATATTTTCCGAGCATCCGAATGGGGAAAAACTTTGAACCATGGGTTTCTGAAAAACGGTCCTAATCCGGGTTCCACACCGCCATCATTTGCGCCAAAGGACGAAGTCAACGACGACGAGGACCACTGGCTGCTGAGGACGATTGTAAACAAACCGGCCCAACTCATGATGATTGCCGTGGCAGAATTACCCATTCCGGAACAAAAAATGATTTATTTCAATCTACGTCTGCCCGGGTTCTGGCCTTGCTTCTCGGTGATATTTGTTTCATTACATCCTAGTTAGTTGAACATGCCATAGAAGTCCGCTTCTTCGACGGCAAAAGAACACTCCGCAGTAATCTCGGAAAGGATTTAATACTGCTGTGAAATTAAAGTCCCCTGCATGGCACCTGAGCTCAAACCGACGAATCAGCTTCTGTTGTTGCATTACATACCCATATTATCGGGTTCTTTGGGTTGGTTTTGATTTTGCAGCAATTTTACTCAAGTACCTACACGTATCTGCCCAGAAATATGCCGCCTCAATTAAGTCCATGGATGAAAACTGCAGGGAGAAGGGATTGATTTCAAAGGAAATAGCCGCTTGGCGGCTTGCTAGGCATTATGTACTTTAGCTCGTGGCGGCGAGATCAATCGCTTCCAGTGATGCAGGAAAGGGTAGAATCAATAAAAAAAAAGGGTAGAATCAATAAAAACCGAAAAGTGATCTTATTGGAAATGTGTTAGAGATCTGGTACTTCGATTAAAAAAAAATGAATAGTGAGGATCGAGACGACGAACGACCAAGATGGTAAAAATCCTTTTAAATAAACAATGTATCAAGATTTATAAAAGTATCAAATGCAAACTTTGACATGAAAAGCAGAATAAAAAAAAATCAGATACAGTAACTTTTCACATTCAACTTAAAAACTCTTGGATATGAATGCAAATTTCAATTTTTTTTTCGTAATGAAGATAATGAAATAAATTCAGAAAAAAGAACAAAATATAAAGGTACAATGGATTATTCCAAAGAAATTTCATTTTTATGTAAAAAAAACATTACTAAGTGTTCTAAGGTACTGAAAAATAAAGTCTAGTTTTTAAACCTGCTTTCAAAGAACGCTGTTTTGGTTAGAAATCTTGATTTTTAAGAATATCAAACAAAAAATTAATGAGAATAACAATTTGTGGTAAAGGTTTAAATCGAAAATTGAGTTTTTCAGTTTTTAACTTAAAGTAATTTATTTTACTTCAACATGCATTGTACAAAAATTGAAATATTGAATAGAAGAAGTCGTCGTGACGCCTTCGTGTATATCGTTTAGATTAGGGATTAGCAACCCACGGCCTTCGAGACCTTCTTGTGCGGACCGCGAAGCTTTTCTCAGATTGAATTTTTTTTCCTCTTTTTACTTTATGAATTTTACTTTTTCTACGATAGATACTTTATAAACATGAAATAATTATACATATACAAAGTTACTTATCCAAAAAAGAAATATGTGTCAGTGATTTTAACAAACAAGCACTTCGATTGGTTGGGGTTGCATTGGCCTCCAATCATTCATGTTTTTTATTTTTTTTCTAGCTTTTTGAGCATTTTTTCTGCTATTTTAAATGCAATAAGTATAAAAGAATTTGTACTTCCATAATATGAAACTAAAACTATCGCATTCAAAATTAGAATCTTGAAAAGCGAGTTGGAATAGTAAACGAAAAATCGAAAGACTACAGATAATCACAGGAATTTTTAAATCTGTTAGTTATCTAAGTCATTATTTGTTTTCGTTCCTAGCAATGATATACTTGTACGATAAAAATGATCAGCATATTTTTTTTTATTTGAGTTATTTAACAAATTTTGTATTCATAACATCACATTTTGCTCCATTTGTCTGATAGGTTTTCGAGATTAAAGTGAGGGTCTCATTTTTATTACGCAAACAACCTCTACCTGGCAATTAGAATCCCTATCATATAAAATTTGGCTCCACTTGGTTGACACTACTTAAGCAATAAAACCCACTCCATTCGTCCGTTCTCCACACTGCAAGGCAGAAGGGTCTGTAACATTTGTAGAAACATATCTCGTATATAAATACCAATGCGAAACTGTATGGGTGCTTCCCTCTTCCCTTACTTTGTAACAATTGAAGGAGAAAGGAGTCTCAAATAAGCATATAACTTTTCTCGAATCCAAATGCCTTTCCATGCCAAATTTGGTTCCATTTCCTAGATAAGCTCTAAATTTACGCGAAAATTTGTAAAGGAGCCCCCCTGTCTGGAAGGAAGCAGTAGTACTAAATATTCAAAAAAATCATTCATCGTACTCAACTACCCTCAAAAGAAAAACTTCATCTTGCTAGATAAGTTGCCGAATAATGAAAAAAATGTATGGGAGCATCTTTTTCCCTTAAAATTTTTGCACTGCAAGAACAGATGGTTATGAAAATATCATAGTAACATTTCTTGTATTCAAATACCTCCCCATACCATTTTTTTCCATTTTCTTGATAAGTTTTCCAGCTATGCTGAAAATTGTAAGGGAGCTCCCTCCCCTTTTCCAAATCTCTTCACTGGATTTAGGTAAGGGCACCAAACATTCATAGAACCATTTCTCGTACTCAAATACCCTTTCAAGCCAAATTTGGATCCGGTTGCTCAAATAGTTCTTAAGTTAAGCAATAAAAAAGTGGAATTTAAATGAATCTCAGAACAATATATTTGAGGATAAGTGATTGCAAAAATAAAATGATTCAGGTTCTGTATATGGAGCTTTCAAAAACTCTTTATTGTTTTTTTTTGTTTCGATTATAGTCGTTTTACCATCTTTATGGCATTCGCGACTTTATATCAACGTTGCAGTTGGCGGACAGTTATTGAAAAACTCATCCGGTACAACTGTGTTCGATATTTACTCTTGGGCTTGAACATCGGCTCAGGAGACAACGGACTTGCCAACTGAGCTATATCACAAGCCCTCTCTTTATTGTGTTATTGCAGTTTACAAAGCTTTGAGTGTTGAAGTTGAAAAATTTCTCTTCTTTTTTGTGAAATCCTTTGAAACATCCTGTTTATTTAAATCAGTTGCCAAAAAAAAATTGTTAATCGAATTATATTTTGTTTTTTCGTGGTTTTTGCAAATAATTTATTTATTGAGAGAGGGAAAAATATAGATAAGCTTTAGATACAAGGTAAAATTTCAAAGGCGAAAAATTTGCTTTTAATAAATTAGTCAGTTTATTGATGGTGGTTTTCTAAATTACAATAGCAAACAAGTTTACCTGGTATTCAAGAAAACACGATTGAGAATTGGAACTTTCACGAAATTTGCTTCTTTTGTAATGTCGACAGTTTTTCTCAACGTTCATGCACAAACGGAGGTTTAATAAAAAATAGGGTTTTTTTAGTTTGTAGCGAAAACAATTTAGACCATCGAAAACATTTTAAATTATGGAAAAATTATGGAAAATAGAACAAAATTGGCATAGGACATAAGTCAACAACCTGCGGCTCGTGAGTCCGGATGCGGCTCTTTGGATATAAAGCGGCGACTCTTTTGCTTACTGCGCATATAAAATATAGGGGAGAGTGGGGTATCGTGGGCCATGGGGAAACGTGGGCCACTTTTAATATCTCAGATGTGTGTTGAGATAAAAATCTCAAACCAACTGTCATCGTCGTCGTTTTGCGTTAGCATGTATTTCTATATGTTGTTGACTGAAATACGCATCATATGCTTCTTATATTTATCAAGCTTAAAAAAGTTAGAAAAATTTACTTACATAATTAAAAATATATCCGCTAATTTCATCGATGGGGAACCTAAAGTGCATAACAAAAATATGCTCATACGCTTATGATCTTAGTTTTGTCATGATCTTTCACGCGGAAAAGGAATTTTTGATGAAACCTCAACAAGTCACACAAACGCAACCAATTTGCAAATCATAGCTTGTGGGGAATCGTGGGCCACACATCTTGAACCACCTATATTTTTATGTTTTTATTCACTTTCAGAACTTAAAATACGTTTTTCCTATCTGTAAAATTTTCTTATGCCAAATGAAGAGTTTAAAAAAATATTTTGTCCATCCTATATAAGAATTATTGCTAAAACGTTCGCGAGCCAGGTTTTGGAATCTATGCGATCATACACAGCTCTCTTTTTTATTTCATCATCTGAAATTGCTTTAAAATAACGAAATGATCGAGGAAATCACAGTTTTGGGTTATCTCATAAACTTTACATGTTATTTGGTCAATTTGGATTTGGTGGCCCACGATTCTCCACCATTTTTCAAAATCCAAAAAGTATTGCTTTTTTCAAACAGGCAGAAGTTGGGGAAAATAACTAATTAAAAATTAATAAAAAAAAACTTATGATACCTTGAAAATGTAGAAAACAATGTCAGTTTTTATTTTCATTTTATCTTTTATAGTAAAGAAGTTATGGAACAACGAAATAAAGTGGCCCATGATTCCCCACTCTCCCAAATATATTTTTGAATAAATATTCATAAAATCGTGCCCAACCGATAATTGAGTTTTGTGACCAAGCTCACAAAGTTTAATAGGTTTAAGAGAAAACTTTTAAATTGCATCCACTGTAGGAGAAAGCGAAATTGACCAAACGCCAAAAAAAAACATTTTTGAAGCCTAATTTAACAATTTATTTGCATTTCACTGTTTTCGAAGCATCAGAATAGAGATTATGATTAAATTTATCATTAACCATTAATGCAAAAAATAACAGTTGTTTTTAAATAATAAAAATCAAATTATTTTATTCAAAACGTGTGTAGCTGTAGCTAACAGGAAAATCATAGTTTATCATTTACAAAAAAAAGTATTTCTTAGTTAGCCACAGTGTTGTTAACAAACAACGTAATCCTCATCAAATTTTAAATTTTTCTAGCACTTGCTATCACTTTTTCGCATTCATTTAATTGACCTATTCATTAAATTGACCTCTTCACCCCGATGCATTTTTTTTTTTCATAATAAATTTGGATGCATTAAAAAAATAAACCTTTGAGTCTTAGATTACAATTTAAATATCAATTGTGATGCCTGCAGCCAATATTCACCAGAAGCACACACATTTTGAACGAAGTTTCAGTTATGAACATATTTTGTTTTCATTTTTTATTAAGAGTTAATAACTGTTGTTTTATGTTTTTTTTTAATTTTTTTTTTTCGAAACTTTAAAACTATCCTTAACTGATTTTTCCACTTAAAATGTACTCTTTCGTTATAATTTATCATTTTTAACGCTGGATAAAAAATCACATTATTACTGATTTTAAGATATTTATAATTTTTGCAGACTTAAATTTTTGAGTACATAAGTTTCAGTTTAATTTAACCTAATATTTCTGGATTTCTGAAAGCATAAGCTAAATTTGAGAAATGTCATAAAAAGTTTGATATTTTCAAGAAAATTTATTTCCCTTTTCTTTGTTATTTTATAAGCTATTCCTTTCCGATGAAATTTTAAATTATATGCTTAAGTAAATATGTTAAAATTTTTCACTTTAACACCACGCAATGTATTCATTCAAGCTTGATATAAATTTAAGTGTTCTTGACTCGAAATTAGCTAAAGCATAAAAATGGATATAAAACTAAACCATGTTAGGAGAGTTTACGATCCATAAAAGATCAATGTTATTAACGGTAATCAGAAACAAACTTAAAATAAATATCCAAGAGTAAGAAGGATACTCCAGTAATTTTAAAGTTAATTTCGTTAAACTTATGTTTTAATTTATTTATTGGCGGATAAATGGGCTGAGCGTTAAACTAATGTTCATTGATCAGTAATACTATTTGTTTTTTTAATCAAAAACAAAATTAATAGATCTCAAATGTGGCTCTTTCAAACTCTGAAATTTTGAAAATTTCAACACTTTGGCTCTTCCGACTCAAAATGTTGCCGACCAATGGCTTACTTAGATATTTGGATATGGGAAAAGGTTCTATGATTGTATGAAACTCCTCCCGATTTTCATTGGGAGGATAGGAAGAGAAGGGCTCCCATACAAATTATTGCAATACTCAATATCTGATCAAGCAAGGGGAATCTAATATGGCATGTAAGGTATTGGAGTGCGCAAAATGTCCCCAAGATGGTTTGAAGCTCTTCCTATCTTTCATTAGAGAAGCATAAAGGGAAAG
Organism: Uranotaenia lowii; assembly: GCF_029784155.1. Classification (NCBI taxonomy): domain Eukaryota; kingdom Metazoa; phylum Arthropoda; class Insecta; order Diptera; family Culicidae; genus Uranotaenia; species Uranotaenia lowii. The sequence goes on along the minus strand of NC_073693.1, from coordinate 263,871,801 downwards.
GGGGATGCGGTATATTTTTTCCATGATTGGTGAAATAATCGAGCAAATGAAACTAAATTTTGCATGGAAGGATATTTGGATACGGAAAAGACTCTACGGTTGATTGAGACCACTCCCTGATCCCAGTAAAGAAATAGGAAAAGAAGAGGAGGCCATCACAGTTTTAAAAGATGTCGAGAGTAAATCAGCCGAAAGTTACCGAATTTGGTAGACGATTGTTTTTTCAATACGAGTAATGTTTCTATAATTTTTTGGGACCCTTCCATTCTTCCATTCAGTAGGATTGGAAGATGAGGCGGGAGTCTCATACATTTTTGTTGCATATCTATAGAATGAGTCATACGAAAAAATCAACTTCAGTAGGTGATGGTTTTTGGAACGGAGAAATGTTACTATGCTTTTTTGGGAACCCTCCAATGGGGAGATGAATAGAGAAGAGGAAGACTCTAATGCATTTGTTGCCTAAATAGCTATATAACATTTGAAGCAAATGGGGTCAAACTTTTCATAGAAAGTATATGGAAATAAGAATTTAGACTCCTCCTCTCTTTTCAGTGAAAAAATTGAAAAGGGAGAGAGGTGCACCAAAACTTATTTTTTTTAAATTGTAGAAATAATCCAGCAAATTTTGAGGTGCGAGAAAAGTTTTCTTGATTATTTAACAGGAGGCCTATCATAATTATGTTTTTAATGACTTGGAAAGTGATTAAGCAAATGGAATAAAATTTGGCTTCGAAGAGAAATTTTGTACAAGTGAATAAAAACTTTATAGTGGCAAAATTTAGGAACTTAAAAAATACAGAGTCTTAATTTTCGATACAAAACAATGATTGGAAAACTAAATTTAGGACAGGTTTTGAAAACAGAAAAGAAAATTTAAGAAAACAAGAATTATTCTTTTTGTTAAATTTCCATCATCTTTAGAAGGTGTAGCAAAGCACACCGGGTCAGCTAGTGTCATATAAAACATTATTATAAAGCATTAATTTTAATTTTATCTGACATTTTCCATAGAAGTGTAGACACCTATTATTTCATATCTTCGGTTCTGTGAATTATTTAAAAGCTTTTTTTGATCAATTATGCGTTTAATTGATCGATGTTGTACGTTGAATCGGTCTATAAGGTAGAATGATAACTATTTAAACTACAATATATAATTTTGGCATTTTTTTACTGTAAATTGCTTGTGAAGATATTTGCTTTTAATATTAAAACAAATTCTTACATGGGAGACTAGAAAAAAAGCATAATCCTCTAGATTTTATCTTATAAAGACTCATGAAGTCAAAACATTTGCTTTCTATGGTTCGTTAAAATTGCTGTGCCGTAAAAACTCACTCCAATGATTTTGTCGTTTTTTCAATCGTTAGCATAAATCAACCGAACGGTTTATTTAGGACTCCTCTTTAATACTATTGCACGAGCTCATCGAAACCAAAATGACTTTTTCGCCCCGGAGGCGTGTATTCATTACAAGAACTATAAAATCGAATAATCACTACCCGCACGTTGAATTGTTAATTTCCGATGCTGCCGCGAGAGGTTGTCATAACTTCCTCACGGTTCCGACTGCGTCCTCACAATTCCGACCGGTCCAATTCGAAAAACCTTCGGGCCTGTTCCAATTCCATCCTACGAAATCAACCTATACATCACATCAACATCAAATCAATGACGCAAAGTGCATCCCATGTTAACATCTCTCATGGCTCTGGCGGTTGATTGGGAAAATGGGAAAAACCCACAACCGATGAATTCGCCGAGTCCGCCGCATACAATTTCGGGATGGGCAAGCGGATGCAAATCATCAGCATCCTACTAAGCGGAGGACATGTTCCTGGCCCATCGTCATCAGGAGCAGAAACATTCGGAGGGCGGGTGATTGCTGATTTCTGAAAACCAATTCGACATGGATTTCAATTTTCCGTTACAACCGAAAGGATCCCGCTTGTCTTGTACCTTTTCCATACCAATCCACATTCACATCCAAGGGACATATCGGTTGGGAAGTGCTTGTTCAATTTTGCATCGCTTTCGGATAATACGGGTATCGGGTACTGTTATATCTCCTCACATTCGGTGCATGAAAATAGGAAAAACCGGGCAGGAAGGACAGCAATTAAAAATCAACCGCACCCACATGCAAATGAGGATAAGATTTTTTTTGTCGCTTCATGTTTCAACGTTTTTAATTGGCAGTGATTGCGTTTTGATGGAACCTGATGAGATTTTTCTCTCATGATGTATTTTCATTCTATGGAATGCTTAGCTATCATTTATTTATTTTATTCACATAGTATTCCGTCTCACGACATAACTTGACGAAAATAATTCCTAAAATTCACTCGGTCCATGGAAATCGTTCTCCGCTTAGCTATCAATTGAAATCAATTCAAATCAGTTATAAATATACAGTTTTAGAGATTAATTATTTTAATCTGAAAATTTGCACCGGGGGTCTTCAAATTTTTCACAAAATTTCAAATTTGGATTTTGTGACTTAAAACAATGTTTTTTCTCAACCATATTTTAAATTATAAAATTTGTCATTTTTTTCGAACGGAAATCATTAAGTAACTAAATTCATAAAAATTGTATCAACTTTTTAAATTAAGTAAACAACATAAAACAGAATACCATTTCGTAGCTCAGTTTATGATGCAATTTTCATATGAAGACACCCATATGACAACGTGTTATGTATTTAAACTATGGTTGAACTTTTTCCACCCAATAGTTAAATCTCAAATATCCCGGAAAATGAACCGAACTTGAAATTTTAGATCAAATCAGAAGACCCCGGCGCAAACCCGTAAGATATTAAAAAAAATCCCAAAACTGTGATTCAACAAATTTTAAGAAAAAAAATCTTTTAAACTATGTTTGTTATAGTAAAAACAATCGGCATCGCATTAGGAAATTTGGAAACCACCATTCCGAAACGACACCCTCTACCAAGTTTTTCCGAGGACAGTCATGTGTGTGCGCATTAGAAAATGGAAGTGTGAATCATAAATCAAAACCATTAAACAACTCTATTCAGAGACTACCCCTTTCATTTGCACGTTCGCTGGACCAGAAGAAGTCTGTTGGACTGACTATTTTCTAACTGTGGTGGCGCGCCAAGGCAAGGGTGTGAGCGAAAGAAAATGTGCTCAAAGTCCAGCCCCCGGAAGACCATGGTTTGTGATTATGGAAGGACGTGAGCTCTCCACCCTCTAATTTAGCGAGCTCCGGGTGGCTGGAAACAATGTGCTATCCAGGGGGCAGTGGTTTCGGTTTGCAGATTTTGTTTGAAGCTAAACTGGGTATGTTGAATCTTAATTATTGAAGAATTCTTAGCAAATGAAAAAGATAAATAAATTCAAAAGAATTTACTCTCATCTGCAGAGATTAAAAATTCAGTTCATAGATGAGAGATTCATGTATGGAATAGATTTTTCCAATCCTGAAATATTATTCATTAAAGTTTCAATTATGTTTCATATCAAAATGATGTTTAAGTTAACAGCGACGAAACGATTGAAATTCCGCACTGCATTAAAATTTTTCACACTAAAAATTCCACCAGATTAAAAAATATATAAATCAAGGACTTCATCACAGGATTTATTTCTTGGTTTACTTAACATCAACACTGAAAATTAAATAAATTGTTACCCACATTTAAAAAAAATACTGATACAGATAAAAATTGCAACTTGTATGCAAGCCTAAAATTTTTGTCTTTTTGGTGGCAACAACCTATCTGATTGGGTTACCATCTTGATGAAATACTATCGAAGGGTGATATGTCTTATTCTTGGGTGATTTTTTTTGTTAAAGTTTGTGATATTTGTACATCTAAGCAATCAAAAGTACCTTAAAAGAGGCACAATAAAGCTTACTCAGCCCCATCATTGATATGAAGTACGTTCTATGCAGCTCAAAATTCAAGTTCATATTAATTCTTTCAAGTTTCAAAACAAGTCTAAATGATCTTATATTCAGCTTCCACCGGCCTTTTAATTCAGCTTCCAAAAATCGCAAATGAGCGAAAAATTTTCCTCTATTTCAATTGCACCCTTGGCATCGGTTCATACCAATTTCTCTTGATTATGATGAAATTCTCTTACAACGTACATATAAAGCACCTTTGCAACTTTCAAGTTCATTAATTGAGTTCATATAGTTCACTCATAGAAGTTGGGCGAAATAAGTCACATAAAATGTACACTGCAAAAAAATCGCATTTAAAGCGTATGTTTCTCCACACATATACATACGTTTCAAAATTGTTCAACATATTGATTTTATTAGAATAAAATAATTATATTAATATCTTTACATATAAATTATATATGTGAAAATAAATGAGGCTGGCTCTCCTTAAAAAGGCGTGTGAAAACAGTCCAAAAACCACTCACGCCAAATAATTTTCACTTAAAAAGAAAGTGGCATCTGTAGTAAATTCTCGCCATTCATTTGAATTTTAAGTGATGGGTCAAGTGAATTCACTTAAGTGACCGGTCAAGTGAATTACACTATGACGTTCGAGTGAAATTTCACTGAATTTCCAAGTAAATTTCATATCAATTATCTCTCGCGTTTTTAAATAAAAGAACATTTATAGAACACCACTTCGATTTCAAATACTTACATTACGCTTTCGCCATAAATTTATTGATTGGAAAATTCCATCGTAATCCCAAGGCAGATCGGTTACTGCGGATAATGCGACCTCTAAATCTTCCCTACTGCAAACCAGAAAATCTGTCCAGTCCAACCCACAAGCTGAAACTTGATAACACCTTATAATAACTTTTTCTTACATCACGTTTAACATAAACTACCGCCAAAATCAGCATAAGCTTTAAACGCTGCTCTTTAGAATTAGCCATTTTGATTTCTGAAAATAAACACAATTACAACCCGACATACACTTGAAATTCAAGTGATGGGGAAGTGAATATTTTTTCTCACTTCAAATTCATGTGACAACTGAAGTGAATATGGATGAATTCACTTGAAATTTAAGTGACTGCCAAGTGAAATGTATGTATATGTCGCGCTTGAATGGAAGAAAATCAATGGATCCTTGTTTTTAAGTGAAAAAAAATCATGTGTATTTTCGTCGATAGAAGGCATCCAACCTTCAGAGACCTACAACAATGGTTGGCAATCCACTTCGCTTGCAATAGTCGCTTCAGAATAACCCCAGATGCATTCCCTCTGAAATATATGATAATTTATACAATGAAACACATCTTACCTGTTGGCAACTTATGGGATTCGCACCCAAAAGTTTTTCTTGCCGATACCGGGAATCGACTCCAGTACACCTGGGTTACCAGACTCGCGCCAGCCCATCCACTAGACCACATCAGCGCTACATCTTCGGTAGTTTTTATTTTTAGCAATAGTTTTATATTGTAAGCATATATTGGGTATTCTATCCGTTTTAGAATAAACGAAATGTTATTAACGAACTGTATGAAAAGAAGAGGTCCTGAATGAGACCCTGAGGTGGTAGATGTAAAAATTTTGCTCAAAATTGGATATTTTAAACCCCAAAATACACGAATGAAACACTGACAGGATACTCATTTAAAGTATAAAGCATGGATCACTACAAATCTGGACGCATTAAAACGGGTCTATCTCGGAGCTATGTAAACTAAATAAAAATGTTTTGTACTTGAAATGTAGGGTTTTTATTGCACTTTAAAAGAAAAATTAAGAAAAAAAAAATATTCCGATGTTGTTTTGATGAATTTTCGAACTTTTGGTTGAGTATCACTCATTATAGTTTGAACACCCTATTCGCTGACCTCAGCGGCCATTTTGTTCCACAATCTCTTCATCTCTGTTGCTTCCCTAGTCGTCCTACCATTCTTCTTCATCTTCTGCTTGACAATTGCCCAAAATTTTTCGATAGGGCGGAATTGAGGGCAGTTGGGTGGGTTGATGTCCTTTTCGACAAAATCCACCCGTTGGCCCAATACCACTGTAAAACCTCCTAGCTGTAGTGGCAGCATGCCAAATCTGGCGAAAACTTAACTAGTCTATTGTGAGATCTAATGTACGAAAAAAAAAGTTTTTCAGGCATTCCTCCTTGTAAATTTCGGAGTCCATGGTCTTGTTTTTCACAAAAACCGGAATTTTTCGTCCGCAGCTGCAAATACCTTGCCAGATCAAACACTTTCTTGCACACTTATCAGCAAAAACGAATTTGAAGTTGCAGGGGACATCACCATGACCAGTGCAGTGCACCACTGCAGTGGCTTTGCATAATTTTTGGCCAGAAAGCTGCCCAAAATCCATCTTCACGTAATTTTCGTCATCCATGAGGATGCATCCGTCGAACTTCGTTGGAATCTTCTTGTATAACTTGCGGGCACGTCCTTTGGCTACTAAATTCTGCTTAAGTGTCCGGTTTGGTTGCTTACTGGTCCGATAGGATCGTATTCCTTCGCGTAGACGAATTCTGCTGACGGTGCACCGGTCGGCGTTGAATTTCTTGGCAATGTCATAGTCCGACTACCCTGTGTTTTCTTTGATCGTTCTCAACACCTTCAAATGCAGTTTCTGATTCTTAGGTCCACTATAACGCTTGGTATGAACCTGCCGATCTATAGTACGTTTCTCACGGAAACGTTTGAGAACGCTACACACGGTTGATTTGACAATTTTTAACGATTTCGCGATTTTTGAACCCGATCACGTCGGGTTTTTGACGTGGGTGTTCAAAATTTATTTTCATCTCGCGGCTTCCATCACGTGTAACATTTTTGGAACAAAACGAATCGTAATGAAATTTTCAGCACTGGTAGAAGAAACATTCCTCTACAAAGTGCTGCCAAAACATTCTAGATCCGACAACTAGGAGCACTATGGTAAAATAAATAGTGCGTCCAGATTTGTAGTGATCCATGCTTTATAGCATTATTTATTGGCAAGGTTGGAACCAAGGTGTGTATATAGGAGGTGTTGCCGTATGGCAAATTCTATATTCAGCCATTTTGGCCATTTTAGTTTTGCTACTGCAAAACTCATGGAGTTTGTTCACCAACAAACCACTTATCCCTCAGAGTAAGCATTGCAGAATTTTGCACATATCTAAGCAGTATTCAGTGATAATTCGAAAAAAATAAATCAATATTAAAGTGACTAAAACCACCTAAAATTTTAGATTTTCGTTTATCGAAACACGTCAGCAGCGTTCAAATATCTTTTCAAACTCCTAAAAAAACAATTCGGATAAAACAAGCACAGAAAAATTGAGCCTAATTTGTTTGTTTTATATGTCCACTTAATTTTGAAAGCTCTGGAATGCACACCCTACTGGGGATAGATTATTTTTCTAAGATTTTCATAATCTAAATGATACAGAGTTTATCTGTTTTTGAAAGAAAATTTTCAGTAATTTTAAAAAGTGAAGAAAGTGAAGAAAACATTAAAAATTATTTTGAAATTGTAAGTTTTCTCGGACTTTTCTTCCCAACAAGTAAATAAAATTAATTAAACCTGGAAATTTGGAATGTTAACTTTATAAGCATAAATCTCAGTATGAATAATGTTAGTTTTTCGATCATTGTTGAAATTTGCTTTGACATATACACTCTACACCTTTTGAAATTTTGAAAAATTCTAAAAGATGGTAACTTATTGGAATTATTCCAACTTATTTAGCCCAAATTTTAACTTTCAGTTCTGATGAACTTTTTTTTATAAATAATCGTTTACTAAAGGAAATACCTTGAATTCAGCATATCATTTTTTAAATGACCATTTTCAAACTATTGTTATCATAAAAACGCTGTCATAGTTGAATTTCGAGCTTCATTGGGCGATTCTCTAAACATGAATATTTTTACATTTCCAATCTCATCTTATTCCAGAAACATGGCTCTGTGTCTTGAACGTTTGATTTCCATTCTGTACAATTGGTTTCGGAGGTAACTTTTGTCGCATTTGAAAGAACATTTAACAAAAGCTCCTTATTTTTTTTATAATTTTTAATAAAGTTTTTATCCGCATAACATTTATAAATCTCATCACATAACATGAACACGATTTTTTTTAGTTTCGAATCCATCCATGCCATCCTGCTTTGCATTATTTGATATAGAGATTTTAATTTGAGGCTTTGAATTATGGGTCTGAATTAAATCCTAATTTAGGTTTTGAATCTCACTGTTCAACTGTCTGTATCTTAATGGAATTTTAGTTTAATTCTGTTGTATTTTTTATATTTCAGATTCTTTGTTTGAAGTCTTAATGTTAGTCTTCAATAACCATGAGGGAAATATTTATTCTGCTATCAAGTGATTAATAAAATGAAAGGAGTTTGAATATCTATCTTTAAATTTTTCTAATCAAAGAAAGTTGAATTGAGAATTTCATTCAGCGATTCTCTAAACATGATTATTTTGACATTTCAAATCTCTTCTTATTCCAGATGTATAGTTCTGTGTCTTGAATGATTAATTTCCATTTGAATTATTGGTATGGAGGTAACTTTTGTCACATTTGGAAGAACTTTTGACAAAAGCTTTTTATTTTATTATAATATTTTCAATAGAATTAATAAATAATTTTTAATTATAAGTTTTAATCGGCATAATTTTTTTTAAATTCAAATATATGAAAGTGAAATAAACATTTATATTCGAATTATAAATTTTGCAATTCCTACCATCCTGCTTTGCTTAATTTGATATAGGGCTAAGTGGGGTAATTCCGAACAAACGCCGTAAGCGCCGTTAGGGTCATAGTAGGGTCCCAAAACTGATCAAATGTGATAGTCTGTCATTCTATTGACAAGTTACAGTAATAACTTGCATACCTAACTATTCAAATTTCGTAGTTACAGTTATTAACAAAATTCATGTCTATGAGAAACGAAAATCGTTTTGAGACGTGTCTTATCAATTGACTTCCTCGTCAATGTGAATGGAGATAAAATGTTGTTTTTAAAAGTTTAAAGTTTAGTTATTGATGCTTGATGTGGTGTGATAAGATTTTCTGTTAAAAAAAATTACACCCACGCACAATGAAGTGTTTTCATATTTACCCCATATTTTTCAAGATACGGGGTAATTATGAACAAGTTTTTTCTGAGCATTGGTTGATGATTAAAATTTACTTTTTACCGTCAAAATCACGATAACCATTCTAATCTTGAAAATAAGCCTAAAACATTTATTTATAAGTTTTTTAAAATAGGTACGAGCCGTTTCAAATAAAGAATTTACAAAAAAAAACAAAGTTTTTCAAAATTGTGGGTCTGTGTTAATATGAAAATATGCCTCACATCTATGTAAAACTGAAAATAGCCTATAACTTATCAACAGCAAATTTTAAAAATCAACAAATCTCACTACAATGCACTGTTTAGAAGTAGTTTCAATATAGGAAAATAGCCAATATTAAAAGTCATCATGTAACAAAAATCGTAACTGTGTTCATAATTACCCCATAGACAACGGGGTAATTATGAACAAACGTTTTTCGCCCACAAGCTGCAATTTAAAAATATGAAAAAAATCCAAAAATGAAGAAGGCAACCAGTCATTCAGTTTTGGTTACTTTCCAGAATTTTAACATTAAAGAGCTAGAGCTAAAGAGCTGTTTGAGCTGATAGTATAAAAAACTGGCTTGTTTTGTTCATAATTACCCCACCTAGCCCTAACGGTTTAAAATAGGGATTTTGAATTGTGAGTCTCTGAATAAAATCCGATTCTGGGTTTTGAATTTCACTGTTGAACTGTCTGTATTTGCATGGAATTTTGATTCAATTCTGTTGTATTTTTTACATTCTAGATTCTTGGTTTGAAGTCTTTATTTTAGCCTTCAATAATCATGAGGGAAATATTTATTCTGCTATCAAGGGATTAATATAATAAAAAAAGTTTTAATATCAATGTTTTATTTTTTTTATCAAGAAATTTATAGATTTGTGATAGAATTGTGAATTGAATTTTGCATTTAACAGCTCATTTATCATTTTCATTTTCGCTTAGTTGATTGATTAATTCTTACCAAATGCTTGCACGTGATGAATTCACAATTATTGTTTGATGATTTAAAGCCAATTTAACGAACTTTCCACATTTTCTTCGTATGTTTAACCTTTCTGGCACACAAACTCAAGTCTTTCCTAGCGTCATCTCGAGTCCTCCGCAAGATCACCTTTTTTTATAAATAACAGTTTAAATCAAAGTGTTTGTTCTTGTTGAAATAATAAAATCGATTTTTGTTATAAACAAAACTTAATTACAATCACAATTCCAATCACATATCATACTTAAAGTTAATATTCGGTCATTTTAAAAAATTAGAGTGCGCCCATTTTTTTTTTGTAAATTTAACTTATAAAGTCTTCTTATGGTCACGAGAATCTCTAATGAAATTTCCCATTGATCAGATAGATAAATCATACAGTTGACACACTTTGAAGCTTCAAGGTTCCGTTATCAGCTCATTGCAGTTTTTTTAGTGATATGTAACGGCCTTTTCTCAAAAATCAAATCTCCCTCCCTCGTTTTCTGTTTGTTTACATAATGTTTTGACAGATCATAAAATTCATGGCTATTTATACAAGCATTTTTAGTTTTTTTTTTCTTGTTATCTCGAATACAGATGGTACTCCAATCTGTTTTGCGAAACATTCTGCTATTATTTGTTCTAAAAGTCATGTCTATATCATGTCTGTGCATTAATTAACTTCACTGGCTCTGAATCCTGTATTTGATTTTCGGTAACTTAACGGAATAAAATTGCAATATTTGTTTATAGCAATTTGTAAAAAGGAAACACAACTCCCAAGCAGAATTGCTGTTCTCAAAATCATCAACCAGCCAAATTAATAACGATGAAGGACACAATGGGTTGTTTGCGCTAAAGGCACTCCTAATTTTCGTGCATCTCCGGAATCTCTCTTTTTCTGTGGGCAACAATTGTTCATTGAGGCGAGTTGTGGTGAATTTCTATTGGAAAATCTTGTAGGTACCCACTAAGCCGAGAACAACCATCTTCAGAAGCACCGGCCTACGAGAACCAGCTATCAACCATTCAATCCGACCGAACATTCCGAACGGTGGCCACTCGAATGTTTATCCGGCCAGAATGGATCGTGTACACGAAACGTTCCTGGCTTGGGTCTTAGTTATTTCCGGGTTTTGTTCGAAGGTTTTTTTTTATTTTGTTGCGGCCACTCGAATCTACAACCAGCTTCTCAGTATTTCGCGTATTATTGGCATTGTTACGGGAGCAGCGATTCGAAGATGATGATGATGACGTCGCGCCATCATCCCGCATCTAGGATTGAAGAAAAAAAAACTTTTGCTGACTGCAATCTCGAGGAGAGAAAAGTGGATTCTCCGTGTCTAGTTCCGGTGAATGGATCCTACCCGTATCATTCCAGAACCGGAACAGAGAATTCAATTGTTGATATTTCAATGCGAGTTTGTTGGAGCATTTGCGAAACAGAATTTGTCATTGTTGTTCGCTCCAGTAGTATGGAAGTTTCGAAGGTTTTTTTTCTGCGTTAGCTGCAACCAACCACTTTCTATCTACTTCTTATATTTCGCGGATTGACAACTTGGCCTGCACAAGACTGAAAATGCAAATGCGGTATTCTACATGTGATGCTACAGTTTGGCTCATTCTCCGTGTATGGTTGGGTGGAATTTGACAAAAGTTTTCTATATTACATTTTTTAACTATCCAAGTTATTACAAGATTCCTAATTGAAGGAATGCCAATTGTGAGCTCTCGGATGAAAACATCTCAACTACTTGCATTTGCCAGTGAATAATGAACCTTCTTGGAAAACTTGTTTGCAATTCTATGTAGAAAAGAAAAAAAAATGAGTCTCTTTTCAATATGTAGGGGAGAATGAGGATACTTGATCCCTGGGGATACTTGATTCCTTAGCTATAACTCGAAACTGGAATGTCTTACAAAGATCAAATGTTCTAGAAAAATGTGCCAAAATAAACAAAAAACCAATGCTTGTAGTTTAAAAAAATTTAACAAAATAATTGTTTGAGTAATTGAACTTTGTTTGAAAAATTTCACAAAATGTAACTTGAAGATCTTTTTTCATCATTTTAAAATGTTCCTTACATGGGAAAGTTATGAAAAAAATATTTGTTCCAATGTATCAATCGTTCGAGCATAAAATGAACTTCATAATGCCATATTTTCAAAGCAATGGGAAACTCTCAACTTTTTTCAGAAAAAGTTTTCTAAAATGCTGATTATGGGTACAATTGATCCCCTAGAGTTGGGTACAATTGATTCCCCTTCCAAACGGCATATTCTTCTTCTGAATTGATCGTTATGATTGTTGATTACGAAATTACTAATATTCATCCAAAAATTTACATTTATCAAACAATTGTCTGAAGAAAAGAGCAATAATAATTAATTTTCTTTTAATTATAAAAAAATAGCGCCTTTAAGTATGCAATGTTTTTAGCGTTGAGACAAAGTTATAGAATTTTCTTCTTATGTCAGCTATAAATTGTGAAATGAGGACAAACATGATCTAAATAGTCAATCAACATTCTATCTTGGGGTTTTGTTTGATGTTTGATGTAAACAAGGATTAGGGCTTCCTGAATAGAATATTAAGTCTCTTTCAATAGGGGATCAAGTCTCCCCTAACTTCAGAAAAATCGCAATTTTTTTACTCCCACGAAAATGCTTCTAGTTCATCAACGGGTTCCAGTATCGTTCTAATTTTTGGAGCATAGAAACTTGAAGATACAAGCTGTCAGAAAATGTCAAAGACGGCGAGTTGCTAAATTTTTCCAAAAGATATGGTGAAAATAAGATAAGGGGATCAAGTATCCCCACTCTCCCCTACAGATAGAATCCGACATTTCGAGATAATCTGCTCTAGGAAACAGCAGATACAAATTTAAAAAAAATAAAAATCAGCTTTAAGAGACATACATTTTGCAAAATTAGGAATTGATGCTTGAAATAAAGAAAAAAAGTTAGTTGAAACAGTTAAAACTTGCTAATCCTATCCCGATACTGTGTGAGAAGAAAACCAAACAATTGCTGAAATATAATATGATAAATGCAAGGAATACTGAAGTCAAGGCAGTGCGCACGGGGAGATGGGGGATTTGGAATTTAGGGGTAAACACCCCCCCCCCCCCTCACCCTCATTCTAAGTAATTTTCATTGAATTTATCGTGGTAACAGGAAATTACTAGATCTCAAAAGGTATTTAAAAATAACTGTTAAAAAACATGTCAGGAGATTGGTTCGCCCTCGGTGGAATTTAGAACTTCTTCATATCCCATATCTTAGACTAAGATACTTCATTTCACGACAGACGACACTATATGCGTTCACAAATTGAAACTAATTTTTAATTGTGAAGTTCGAATTGACACATACCTTTTGTATTGAAACATAAATCTTGACACTCAAAAATACTACCTTCTCCTTGGAATGGGGTTTCTTTAAAAACTGTAATAACTTAAAAATTTCAGACACAACAATTTAACAACTTGTCCAACCAATTCAACATCAAATTGCTTTCATCAAATCGAATTTCAGTCTTCCATATTTTTTTTAAATATAATAAAACCTAAGAAATTCAGTAAAGTCAGAAATACGTGTAATGATATCTTTTCAATTTTTTTTAAATTGTAGAGTTAAACTTATTAAACCAATTTTTCCTCTGGAGTATGGTTAAATATCATTGTCTAATTGAATGTAGAAGAACAAACAAATTCAAAATCAGTTTTTGTCGTTCATGTTGTTTTGTTGGTTTATCAGTTATCACTGATTGATTTCATTTAGATCTGATAAGTTTTTAAACTAAAAAATTCATATCTCCAAGATCTGACAAAAGCTTCAAGTTGAGGAAGTTCTAATCTTTCAAATCCTAATCATTAAAACATAAGTACATAAAATGGTGTAAAACTTTCTGATTGAGCTTTAAAAATGTTAACTTTTCATTGTAAAAAATTACTTCCAATAAGGCCGGAACAAATTTCAAATTTTTCTTTTGTCACTCCGAGTTGGAACATCACGAGGGGGGGACAATAAAAAATAATGCGAAAAACAAATAAATTGGAATAAATTGCACAAAAGCTTATATGCAACAAATTTGCATACTATATCATTGCACATAACCTATAAATCAAGTAATTTTTTACAGAAAAATTCAATAAAATCAAGAATACACATGGTTAAATAACTTTCATCTTCCAAAATTTGTTTTTTTGGTCTTGAAATCATTCGGATACTTGAATTTTTTATCGAAATTTTTTATCGAAATTTTATCGAAATTTTTTGGAAATTTCAAAAGAGGGGAGGGGGGGGGGGGGGGTTGACAAAAAAAGAAATTGATATTTGTTCCAGCCTAACTTTCATTTCCAAAAGCATTATGTTTCTAAATTTTCAAACAAATTTTCCCAATTGAACAGTCCCACTATTAAAATTTTTGTGTTTTTAGATAAATTTGTATTTGTTTCTCAATTCTGAATCTATTTTTCTCTGAAAACATAATTTTCTTAGAAACCGTTCAAAATAAATTAAAAAAAAACATTGCAGAATGTGGAAAAAAGTGTACAAACCGCGAAGAAATTCAATATCTTTCGTCCGACATGAACCAAATCTATGAAAATATACTTTCCTTATGAAAAAATTACTAGAAAATCGATTGCACATAGTTTCAAACGCTGCACAAGCTTACGAACGGAGATATATTGCCTTTTTACCCCCTAATTCCCCTATATTTTGTAAACATTCCATAAAAACACTGATTTGAAATGTAGAATTTTGAACGGTAATAGACCAATCGTATGTATTTTTTTCTGAGGAATCGAATGAAGGCTGTTTTAGTCACCGCACGCTTCAGAAAATGGAGTTATGGCTGTTTTTACCCTCATTTCCCCTACATTTTTCAAATCGTTAAGAAAACGCATGTTCGGACTTCAATATTTTGAATCTAGTGGGACGTATTTTGTGTGATTATTTTCGAGGAATCCAATAAAGTTTATTTGAGCCACTGCAAGCTTTGGAAAATGGAGTTATGGCTGTTTTTACCCTCAATTCCCCTAAATTTTTCAAATTGTTAAGAAAATGCATGTTCGGACTTGAAAGATTGGAATCTTATGGGAGGTATCTTGTGTGATTTTTTTCGAGGAATCCAATAAAGGCTATTAGAGCCACTGCACGCTTCGGAAAATGGAGTTATGGCTGTTTTACCCTCAATTTCCAAACAGTTTTCAAATTTTCAAGTCCGAACATAGTTTTTCTGAATTTTTTGAAGAATGAAAAGGAATTGAGGGTAAAACAGCCATAACTCCATTTTTCGATGCGTGCGGTGAGTCAATTAGGCTTCGTAGCATTTCTCGAAACAAATCACACATAGGATAGGGTAAATGATCTTGAGCGGAACTAGTCAAAATCTGATCTTGAGCGGAACCATTTACTTTTTTTAAGTTCTAGGCAATGATTGTTTATGAATCTTACCAAACTGTTGAAAAAACACTTTTTCAAGATCTTTCCATACAAGCATTGACATTTTTGCTGAAATTTATTAACTCAAATAATGTTATTAGAAGATTTAAAAACATACGCATTTCTGCCGCAATTTTCATCAATCTACGCTGACTTTGAACGTCAATTTATGTCACCCTTGACCGTTGTAAACTAATTCTCAATGATTAAAATGGTAGAAAAACTCATAAAAAAGCATTATTCGGGTTTTTGTAGCAAGTTTTTCATCAGAATATCAATTAATAGCGTAGTTTTTAAAAGTAAAATATGATCTTGAGTGGAACCATCTTCGATCTTGAGCGGAACTACTAGCTTCCGAAATATACCGCTAGGTGCGCTGCCTTATGCCTAATGTCTCACACGCAGTTTATACCCCTGAATGTATGCAGCACATTTGTATATTTCTTATTGTATCAAAATGTAAAATTAAGTTCGAATAGAACAAAAACTAATTAATTGGCGCACACAGCGTACCAAACTAAGCACACAAAAAGTTTAATTTTTTGGGGTTCAAGAAATGTGTTTTTGAATCTTTCTTTCAGAGGGACGACGAGAAGGAGGAGAAAGGCTTTCATACATAATTTTTGGCATAATTCGAGAACTAATGAAGCCAAAAAAGTTAAATCATTATTTCAGAATAAGAATCATTCATGAAGCATTCTTATTCGTACTTTATGAAGTATCTTTCTTTTAAAGAGATTGTTTCAGATGTTCACATTCCAATTGAACACGATATGCTATCTAATAAACAAAAATTCAAATTGTTTTTTTACACACATCATTTTAGTTTTACAAAGTTTAGCAAAGCACACCGGGTTAGCTATTTTATAATACTTCACGATTCAATTGGTGGCCTGGTATTGAAAACCTATCCGATTTCCTTGTGTTTGACTTTACACTTGAGCTCGAACTGGAAATTGGTTTGAGAAATAATTGTTTTATCAATTGAGATAAATAATAAATGATTCAATAAATTTTGAATATAAATAAATGTCAACGTGATTCATGAGAAACTGGAATTTATTTTAAACTCTATGAATAAGTTGCTAACAGCAAGGTTGCCGAAATAACAGTGAAATCTGTTAATTCACAAAATTTTGAGGAAATTTTTATCACAGAATCTGTGTCACAGAACACGATATTTTGAAATATTTACAGATTTCACAGAATTTTTTAATTGCGAATGGATTTCCATAATTATAATTTTGTTTTGGTCAATATAAAATTAAGGTTTCTTACTTTGAATTAAAAAAGTATGAAAAGATTTTCAACGTAAACTGATTTTTCGAAACTAAAATATAAAAATGACACAAATTATCATGAATTTCCAATAAAGTTAAAGGAAATAAGGGAATAAGGATTTATAAAATAAGAGTTTTTTCTCAAAAACATTGATTTTGAGCAATGTACCGTTTTTTGCCAAATCTGTAATTTAAAGTATCTTCTTTTTTATTACTAATTTTGTCGTTATCCTAAACACGCACATTCAAAAAATCAATGAAATATACTAACGAATTTAATTTTTGTGATTAAAAAAACTAAAATTTGAGTTTAGAGAAACGATTCTTTCAAAATAGGATACAGTGCATCAAAGGGAAAATTGGACTTTTTTTAAGCAAGAAATAAATTTGAACGGATATTTTGAGAACACCTTTGGAACGCTAAGTTTCTTTTTTTCACGTAAAAAGATTAATTTTTTAACTTTAAAATCTTCAAAGATGAAATTTAATTGAAGTTTTCACAGTTACACAAGTATTATGAATAAGAGCTATTAAAGATGTTGACAGAAGAAAATGGTTCCGCTCAAGATCATATTTTGGTTCCGCTCAAGATCAGCGTGGTTCCGCTCAAGATCAGAATTCTTACTTCAGTAAAACAGCTCTAGAGTTATAATGATTCACTCTAAAATATTCTAAAAATCATCATTAGAAAGCAGAAACCAAGATCTATCCGCTGAACTGAAAAAATATTTGTTGGGATATAACCCAAAGCCATACCGCTTGATCAACTGTTCCGAGTTGCGTCGAATTGAGCCAATTGGTTCCGCTCAAGATCATTTACCCTACAACCCATTTGGTTCAAAGTTTTCAAGTCCGAACATGCTTTTTTCTGAAATCATAGAAAAATGTAGCGGAATTGAGGCTAAATAGCCTTTATTGGATTCCTCGGAAAAAATCACACAAGATACGTCCCATTAGAATCAAAATTTTCAAGTCTGACACGTATTTTCTTAACGATTTGAAAAATTGAGGGGAATTGAAGGTAAAATAGCCATAACATCATTTTGCGGTGGCTCAAACAGCCTTCTCTCGATTTCTCGGAAAAAAACACACAAGATGCAACACATTTGGTTCAAAATTTTCAAGTCCCAACAAGCTTTTTTCTAAAATAGTTGAAAAATATAGGGTGTGTGAGGGTGAGAGTAAAAACAGCCATAACTCCGTTTTCTGAAGCGTGCGGTGGCTCAAACAACCTTCATTCGATTTGCATTGTACAAAGTATTCTTATGAACGAGATGTTTAAAGAAGCTCTCAATCGTTTGGTACACCATTACGTGATATTCTGGGTCAGAAGGACATGGTATCAATGAAGCTCATATTCGAATTCTTGAAAAATGTTGACTCACAAATCTGAACTTGCGGACGAGAAAATCGAAAAAGAAGTGAAAAAGTGGACTGCAAAATCAGGAAAAAATCAAAACAAAAGCAGAAGAACATAATTTTAGTTTTATATAATGTATAAATACTATTAATTATATTTAAAAAGCAGTCGGCTCCAAATGATGGAATTTCAAGAGCTTTAGTTTAAGCATTTTATTGTTAAATAAAGGAAAAAAAAACCTTCATTCGATTTTTTAAAAAAAATTACACCTGTTTGATACAAAATTTACATACTTGACATCAAATTTTCAAATGAGTCGAAAACAACTTTAAAAGTTATTGAAAACGCTTAATTTTGTAGAACTAAAATTTTGATTTTAATCTTAATTTTAAAAATTTTCAAACTTATAATTTTATCACTGGCAATTCAAATTTTTATTAAAACTTTTGGTTTGAATTTTTAAACCTCTATTTTAAATGGTGGTATCAAAAATAAATGAATTCTAAGGTACTTTCTAAGAATTGAATCCTAAAATTGCTCTGCATCCAATTTTCATAAAAGATAAAAACTTATTAAAAAATTTGAGGATTTTATTAGAAGAAAAAATGTTCTCAAAGGGCGCGAGCATTTTTAGATTTAGCAGAAAACTAAAACTAAATCATCAATCTGAAAAACGAAGACGAAAGTTTTCAGTAAGTCTTGAAACATTTTTGAATTTCTCCACCTTTTTAAAAAAAAATCTTGGAGTTGTTTAATAATTCACGCGTATACTGCAATTGTAAAAAAGCAAAATATAATTGTTTTCTTATAGAAGTGTTTGATAAATAACCACTTTTTGCTGGAAACTCCAAGCGTTTTTAAAAAGTTTGATATTTTGAAAAATCTTATCTTGCTAAAATAATACAAATTCTATTATACATAAACCTATAAACCCCTCAATCGTAAGCCTTGTTCATTTGACTCAGTGGATTTGGGGTCATTTTTTAATTATTTCAAACCTCTTTCAAAAAGTTAACTAAAGCTACGTTTTGGTTCAAAACTCATCCATGATTTTTTGCAGAATTTTTAAGTAACTTTTACATGAGTTATTTTGAACTTTAAGGTGTGTATCGAAAATTGAATAATTTGTACTGAAATATCAAGATCATGTTCATTGAATTTTACTTCGATTTGTTGCTGCTGCCTTCGAACATCAATATAAATGCAACTTGAAAGGTATGCAAATTTGGTAAAAAAAATCATTCCTCACGAATTCCAGAATCACACTGCAACTATTTTTTTAGATTCTTTAAACCTTAAAAGCACACTTTCACAAAGTATTGCATTTAAATTTCTTAAAAAATGTTTTCATCTTGAAAATTATTTTTTTCATATTTATTTTGGACAATGTGATTAATTTGATTCTATTGGGGAGTGTGGGGTAACGTGGACCATGAACAAACGTGAACCACTCCGAATATCTCAGATGAGTGTTGAGATAAAAATCTCAATCAAACTATCACATTAAGAATTTAAAATACGTTTTTCCTATCTGTAAAATTGTTTTATGCTAAATGAAGAGCCATGAAGCAAAATTTGTCCACCCTCTATATGAAATTTTGCCGAATCGTTCGCAAGCCAGGTTTTCTTAACTATTCGATCATACACCACTTTTTTTAATTTCATCATCTGATATTACGTTTGAATAATGAAATGAACTATGAAATTAAGGTTTTGGGTCAATGCATAAACTTTGCATGTTATCTAGTCAATTTGGATTTGGTGGCCCACTATTCCCTACAATTTTTCAAAATCCAAAAATATTCCTTTTTGGAACCAATCAGAACTTGGGAAAATAACATTTTTTAAATAAAAAAAAATGCCTTATGATATGATTGAAATGTTAAAAGCCTTAACATTTTTATTTTATTTTATCTTTTGATAAAGAGATGTTATGGAGCATAGAAAAAAAGTGGCCCATGATTCACCACTCTCCCATAATAATTTTGTTGTATTTTACTAAGCTTTTGGCCAAAGCATTTTTCGTACCGCTTTCTAATATCTCATCTTCATTATTATTTTTTCCTCATGAATACATTTGCATTCGTGAAAAGTTTAGTGCTATTATGCAAACAACGAATTCAGAAACCACATCTTAAAGAAGATCAAAGCCAAACAGTAGTGGTTGAAAAAAAACTACAATTTGCTTCGGTAGCTTTTGTTCAGCTTTTTGTTTGGGATACAATTTTAGAATGCAACATTTGAAAGTAAAGAAAGTATTCGAAAAATTTGCAACATTTTGTTTTGAAAATAACTTTTGCAGACGTGAATGGAATTTGATAAAATTTACAGTGAAGCTACCTGCGATTGTCATATTCACTTGTTCAAATCTAGGTGACAATCTTACCGGTAGTTTTCAAATATCGTCCAATGCAAAAGCTCATTGAGAAAATTAGGCAGGATCGCGAAAAATTGAGAAGTCCCTGTGAGAGACCCAAAAACAGCTGAAAATTAACCTTTCAACCAAAGCTGGTATGGTAAATCGTTCAAGGAGTCTAAGAAGATCGAATAAAGCTTAGTGCATTTAGAAATGGGACATTTACGAATGCGTGTATTTAAAAAACGATAAGTTTGATCTGAATACTTTCTATGAATGAAATGAAGGCATTCTTTCAAATTTCATTTTTCTTCAAATTTCAAAAAAATAATTTATCGTTTTTTGTGCGAAAAATTTCTTCTTTAATCTTGGTATCTCACATCGGTCGGCGCACACTTTTTTCAGACATGATATTGATCAGTTTTCCAACTTATTGAGCAAGCAAATTCATTCAGGAAGTGAAGATGATTGATTCCATGAAGGTAAAGAATGTAAGAGGCTTCTAAAGCGCAATCCAAGAAATTAAGATTAAGTTTATGTTGCAGTATGAAGTAAATTTTTGATATACAAAAAGTTGCGGACACGTCGCTAGAACTGTTTTCGCATAAGGAAAGCTCAGTAGGCCCATGGGTTGTTACGTTTTTGCTCGTTTGAAGTGTGCGTAAAAACACGCTCTCAAACCATCGGGCTCGCTATACATGGGAATTCTGCTTCTCAGTTTCTCATGCATAGTTAGCAATTAGCTAGTGTAGAGCAAAGGCGGGACAATTCATGGGAGCTATTCATCAACATGCCTTCTAGCCTAAAAATGTCAACATCTATCAAACTTTCTCCTATTGACGCACTAATGCCTGTCTATCCACCTTTCTTTCAAATTTATATTAAAAAAATCTCTATGGTTTTTATTCCGCCGAACATGCCATTAAAATTAAAATCATATATAAAAAGTATGAACATTTTCCAAGAGTAAACCAGTCTAAGGCAAAAGGCTAGAAACCCTATCAAATGGCAAAGTTTGAAGAGAAAAGTAAAAAGGGAATAGCACGAGGGCCTAGGGAATTGTATGAAGGCAGAATTTCATTTGTTTTTGTAGTTAAAATTTTATAAGTAATGTTCAAAACTGAGCCCTTTAATTTATGCAGCATCATTGTCCTTCTTTCGATTTTATTTGTTATTCGGTCTTAACACATTAAGGACCGCGAAGAAATCTAAACCAAGGAACTCAGAAGTTCAGAGGGTGTTTTGTATCCTTTATGATCGAGAAAACTCGTTAAAGACGTCAAAATAGAAACTGTTCAATATATCCTCAAAGCATCAATTTCTAAATAGAGACGAAATCGATTATTAAATCAAATTAATATATGAAACGTGCCACATTCCCCGTAACAGAAAAAATAATCGAAAATGCTAATGATAGTGATCAATCTTTCCTCGGATTACGGTACTCTCTTTTTAACTTAGCTAAGATTTAAAAAGTACGATTAAATATTTTCTTTTAACTTGTCCAAGCACAACTACTAACAGATCAAAATTTGCAAACCTTATTGTTTATTTTTTATTCAAACTATACCATTTTATTTTAGTAAAACCTTTCAAGTTAATCCAATAGTATTGGAGTCCTTTGAATCAAAGGCTTTGGTTAATTTTGGGGTGGTCTCACCATCATGTATTCATTCAAAAATCCCCTCTCGAAACTTCCGAATCTAAGGTCATTTCCCGCATCCAACATTTGACCAGATCAAATGTCTACGGCAATAACAGGATGCTGACCGGATGATCTCGGTTCTCCCTTCTTTTTTGCTTTCATTATCACTTATTCCCTGGAATGATCATACATTAATACGAGACCAACAACAAAAAAGTATCGCGACATTTGAACCCCGGGTGTCATCTCGAGTTGCTGCTGCTGCTGGTTTTTCATCTCATCTCAATTTGCGCATCATTGAACCAAACCCCAACGAAAATCCTGTTTCTCGTAGCATTAGCTGGACCACATTGTTTCGTTTTTTGGAAAGGTTTTTTTCGTTCCAAGTTCAGAGGAAAACGAACAGGGGAAATCAACACTCACCCCTTGTAGATAGATGTTCTCTGAGGTGGACGGAAAGACCGAGATCCGGAAACAGGTCGCCCGGTGAGGTTACCTCTGTTCTCTAAACAAATTTATCCCTCCTAAATTATCACGTACTCTGGCTGATACATCGTCGTCAGCCTTTTGGTCGTTTGGTTTCGGAACCCGGCCAACCAAAACTGACAGCCCTTTTTCAGGGCCCGGCTGGTGCTGGTCCAAAGTCCCTGCCCGGCTGGACTGGTTTTTCCTTCACTTTCGGGAAAGTTAAATTAAAATGTGGCTTGGCCTTTCAAATCAATCTCTACCCGACTTCGTCCGTTCCTAGTTAAAAGCAAGGAGTTTGGGGCAGGAACTCGAGCTTGTTCTCGTACCTTTACGCAAATTCCACCGAACTCTGTCGAATCCAACAACGACCGAGGAAAACCAAAAACCAATGGACCGTCCGCCAGAATTCTTCTTCGTCTTCTTCTGGTTCCTGCTCGTTTGGCACAGTTGGCTTGATGCTTCAACGAGCAGCACTTTATTTTCCTTTAATTTATGCTCCCGCTTGGCCAGAAAGCTCCTTTCCACCCACAAACCCATCCAGTTCCATACGCATCAACCCTTCCTCGAAGCTCGTAGTTCGATTCGTCCCACAAGTCGAAAATGAACTGTGGAGACGAGACGAGCGACCATCATTTAGCGTTCCGATCGAGTTCATCTGACTCTTCGAGTCCAAAAGATGTATCTTGATAGGAAGGTACCTTTCGAAAGGAACGAAAAACGAGGGTGGAAAGGAGGTCTTCCAGTTTCCAAACCAATCAATCTTCTTGTTGTTTCAGTTTTCCAGCATGTCCAAGTTTCTTGATACTTTTTGCAGGAAAACTTACTTCTTACGAGCAACAACAACAAGGCAAGGGGTTTGAGTGAAGTGGGTTTATATTTGCTCATTCACTTACTGACCGAAAGCCATCACTTGTCTTTTGCGAAGGGGGCAACCAACCGACCAATTCCAAGGAAAGTGGTAAAGGAATCAGCCATACCTCTACCCAGGTTCAGAGCAGTACGAAACTTTAGTATCGGTAATTAATTATTTGAAAGTTGATATCTTCATTTCATTTTATGAACAGATTTAAATCATCAAAATCTAGATACGATAAAAAATAGATAAAGTATATCAAAATTTGTACGTAATGTTAGAGAACGAATGAAAACTGCTGGGAAAATCTTTTCTAAATAAAAAATTATAGAATAAGAATTCGAACTGTACGTACATTACATCAATGCACGTGTTAAATCAAACATGCACCCACATTATTTAGTCAAAAATAATTTGTTCTTCAAAGTACACCCATAGAAGAGGTTGCAAAATTCCAATGCCTATTTAGCAAATCCCTGTGCCGTAAATTTGCATAAAAGTGTACAGTAATTCTAACTTGACTTTTTCGGTCTTGGATGTAGATCAAACAACGGTGCTTTTCGAAATACCCAACGATTCGACCAGTTTTGTTGGTCTTTTTCAAGGGAACAAGAAGTTTTTTAACAAATTCTTGTTGTGAGTGTTGTTAATAATTGATTAAATGTAGTGTGTAACTTATTTTTCTATTTGTTGTTTTTGTCGATATCGTTTTAAGTCCAACGGATTGCTGATTGCTGCTCGTCTGTTATAAATGTACAAACCTACATTAATTTTAAATATCTTACGTATTTCAACGGATGGAACCAAAAAAGTTTTCATCCGTATCACTATGGTCAAACTGTTAACGTTCGGTTTGAATTAAGATTGAGTATGGATCTAATGTTGGGTTCAAGTTAGTATGAAATGTGGAAACTGCGGGATTTGTAGAAATTGGAGCTTTCTGATTGAGTTTGTAAAGGTGAAATCGAGATTTGGTATATACTACCTGAGCTATGTGTATTGAAATCTATTCTATTACTTTTTTGTATTTTTGTGTGTTTTACCTGCATGTAATATTCTGGCATATGTTGAGCTGAGTATAACGGTGTCTGTTCTAACATTCATAGCGTTTTGGGTGTTGGGGTACATTTATAAAAGACGAACAGCAATCAATGGACTCCTAGCCGTTGGACAAAAACGAATTCGACAAAAGCAACAGACAGCAAAGTGAGTTACACACTACATTTCATAAATTATCGCTCACAACAATGAAGGGTGATACGGTCAAAATTTGGTCAAGGGAAAACGCGTGTAAATCGGTGAAATCGTTTATTGAAAAAATCAAATTAAATTTCTTTTTCAAGTATAAAGTTTTTTAGTATAAAAATCAAGAAAAATATTCAGTTAGGCTTCCGCTTTTCCAAATCCGAATTGCCGGGCCTTACGCACAACCCCTGCCATCAGATTGTGTACAGCCACCTTGGCCACCTTCTTCGCCGCAGAAAGATAGTTTGCCTTGAACTGCTGCTCGTCCTTAGCAGTTTTTTTTGTCTTCTTTAGGTTTTGCTTGACAATAGCCCAGTATTTCTCATTTGGGCGGAGCTCTAGCGTGTTGGGAGGGTTCTTGTCCTTTGGAACCACCTGCACGTTGTTGGCGGCGTACAACTCCATAGCCTTTTTACCGTAACGGTTAGATTCCCAATCTGGCCAAAACAGTACGGAACAACCGTGTTTCTTCAGGAAAGGCAGCAGACGTTTATTCAAACACTCTTTCACGTAAATTTCTTGGTTGACAGTCTCGGAAGCTATGAAAATGCTGCTTTTCAAGCCACAGGTACAGATGGCTTGCCAAACCAGATATTTTTTCGCGAACTTTGACAGTTTCATGTGCTTGAAAATATCTGCTACCTTTCCCCTTTCTTTTGCCGTATAAAACTCCTGTCCCGGAAGCTGCTTGTAGTCGGCTTTGACGTAGGTTTCGTCGTCCATTACCACGCAGTCAAACTTCGTCAGCATCGTCGTGTACAGCCTCCGGGATTGCGCTTTGGCCGTCGTATTTTGTTTTTCATCGCGATTTGGAGTCACTACCTTCTTGTAAGTCGATAGTCCGGCTCGTTTTTTGGCTCGATGCACGGTTGTAGACGATACACTCAGCTTTTTTGCGGCATCTCGGAGAGAGAGGTTAGGGTTTCGCTTGAAACTACCAGCAACTCTCTTTGTCGTCTCAGCGGCTTCCGGTTTTCGATTTCCTCCCGATCCAGACTTCCTGGCTGTCGACAAACGTTCCTCAAACACTTTAATTACATTTGTAACGGTTGATTTGGCAACTTTTAGCGATTTTGCCAGCTTTGCGTGCGAGTAGCTCGCATTTTCGCGATGCGCGAGAAAAATTTTGATACGCTGCTCTTCTTCCTTGGACGGCATTTTGACAACTGAAGAGTGAATTTCAAAATCAAAATAGAAGCAACATTCTACACATACACACCTTCAAAATGAGGGGTATTCAGGTTTTTTAAATGCAAAATTGAAAGAAATACGTCAAGTTGATATTGACCAAATTTTGACAGTATCACCCTTCATAAATGTACATTTGTTATCTGTTTCATGTTCATACATACATCAATTTTAATTATCTTTCATATTTCAACGGATGGAACGAAAAAAGTTTCCATCCGTATCACTATGATCATATTGTTAACGTTCGGTTTGAATTAAGATGGAGTATGAATATTGTTGGGCTTGAGTAAGTATGAAAGTGGAAATTGCGGGTATTGTTGAAATTTGAGCTTTCTGATTAAGTTTGTAAAGGTGAAATTATGTTGTGGTTTATACTATCTGAGCAATGTGTATTGGTACCTGTTCTATTGCTATTTTTGTTTTCATGTGTGTTTTAACTGCATGTAATATTCTGGCATATATTGAGCTAAGTTTGGCGGTGTCTGTTCTAAAATTCACAGCGTTGTAGGGGTCGGGGTACATTTATGACAGACGAGCAGCATTCAATGGACTCCTAACCGTTGGACTAAAATGAATTCGATAAAAACAACAGGTAACAAAGTGAATTACACACTACATTTCATAAATTATTAACAACGCTCACAACTATAATTTGTCATAAAACTTCTAGTTCCCTTGAAAAAGACTAACAAAACTGGTCGAAACGTCAGGTATTTCAAAAACCAGCGTCGAACACATAAACCTAGCCCCAAAATAAAAGTGTACTGTACCAAAGATGATTGATTTGAAAATCACTACTGGCATAAAGGCTCGAGCTTCCAAGAAAATTATGCATGACCACTACATTGAAGTGAACCAAGAATAACACTTTATTAGATTTTCTTCCTAATGGAATCTCAAAAATATACAGTGAAATTCAAACTCTTTGCGACATTCTCATCTCCGCTTGCCAGTCCAATATCTACTCTATTAAGTGTACCATCTGAGTCGGCTAAAAAAAAGGTTTATTTTCATAGTAGACTGAGTCGATTTGGGGTAATTTTTGAAATTCTTAAATTCTGGGGTCTGGAAAGCTTTGTTTTTCAGAATTTTTAAGCAACGTTTAAATGAGTTAATTTGAACTTTTAGATTTGTATGGGAAAATTGAATATTTTGTACTGAAAAATGAACATCATTTTTGTTTCTTCCGTGGAGCCGAGCCTACTAATGGTTTTTGTGTCAATTTATTTTCTAAAGGGAATTTTCTGCTGAACATTTTCGTCCAAGACCGTAACTTCGTATCTTATTAGACAAAAAAGTTATTAGCTGTTTAACAGGGGTATGTCTTTTAGCGTTAAAAAATAATACATTCAATTGACATCACTGCTGGGTACCTAAGGAAGTATTGCATGAAAATAAGTAAACAACATAACATAAATGTTATCTCA
The DNA here is from genome assembly GCF_029784155.1 of Uranotaenia lowii. NCBI lineage: Eukaryota > Metazoa > Arthropoda > Insecta > Diptera > Culicidae > Uranotaenia > Uranotaenia lowii. Next base: position 263,844,496 of record NC_073693.1, on the reverse strand, counting down.
GAAATCAAATTAAAAATTTATTTTTGAGTAATTGCGCTTTGTTTTAAAAATCTAACAAAATATGACTCTGAGATACTTTTGTATCATTTTAAAATGTGTTGATCATTTCTGAGCAGCCTTAGCACGAAATTTTTTAATATTTATCCAATGACTTATATATTTATCCGATAATTTCCTGAAAGGTCTCAAAAAGTGCTATTATCTGAAAATTAAGTATGCAATGAATATAGGGTAGTAGACAAACTTTTAGAGTTCTTGGTGTCTGACACTTATAAACTCATATATGAAACTCAAACTCATTAGAACTTTTATCTTAGGTCAAAAAGTCATTAGAACTTTTATCTTAGAATTTTACATGATTTGCAAAGCTTAGGGCACCCTGATCAAAGTATCAAGTCTTCTTTAATAAAGGATCAAGTCTCCTTTAACTTTCAAAACATCGCTTTATCAATCCCAAGAAAACGCTTCTAGTTCCTCTACGGGTTCATGCATCGATCTAACTTTTGCAGCATGTTAATTTGAAATTGCAGGATGTCAGAAAATGCAAAAGATGGCGATCTGCAAAATTTTCTCAAAAAGATATGATGAAAATAAGAATCCCTTCAGCATCCCCATTATCACCTTTCCAGCCTTTTTCTTGTTATATAGGGTACTAGCTGATCCCGTACGAACTTCGTTTCGCTTTAAATCATTGGTACGTCAAAATGAGTTTAGAAAATGAACTCGAAACATTCTTTCGACAATTTTGGGGAAAAAATTCAACAGTGTTTAAAGTCGCTACTATTACTTAAAATTCAAATTAATCGGTTGATTGGCTTTTTATAAAAATCTATGTGAGAGTGTTTTCTTCTCGATCGGTTGCAAAATCTAGACGTTATGGCAGAAACATGTACTATTTGTTTATGTGCACGACTTATTTGCTTGACCTTCACACTTAAACTGGTATCAATTAACTGCCTCCAACAAAATTATTGCACAAAACACTGAACTTTCAATGAAACCCTCTTTTTCTGTCCCATGGTCCGAAATTCGATAATTGAAACCAATTTTACGTTCCTCAAAACTCCCTTGTGCCATTTTTTCTTTTCAAATTATATGTAAAATAACGTCAGGACCTTGCAAACAGTGAACAGTGAGTATAGACGCCCCTTTCGCCGACCCTTGACACGGAACATGCTACCTGGAGTCAATTGCTCATAGTTTATAACCCTCATCTGAACATTTGCATCTCAATCCGATGCATGATCACGACAATATCGCGAAAACAGTGAGCAACTGACATGGACGGCCTTTTTTTTACCACGATTCAAAACTTGACACCAGAAATCAATTATCTTTTCTGTTAAACTCCCATGTGTCAATTTTCATTACAATTTTATGCTCAATCAAGAGAATATCGTAAAAACAGTGAACAGATAATAACCCCTTTTGCCGACCCCTGAGTCAAGATTTGAAACCTGAAAGCAAAAGAGCGTCCCTCAAAACTCTTATGCGAAAATTTTCATCTCAATCCAATGTAGAATAACGTCAAAATCGCAAAAACATTAAAGTTGGGTATGGACGACTCCGTCAGCCGACTTCTGATCCACTATTCAAAACTTGAAATCGATTACTCGTCCCTCAAAACACTCATGTGCTAATTTTCATCACAATACGAACTATAATAACGCCAATATCGCAAAAACATTAATGAATGGATATGGACGACCCCTTTGGCCGGCCCCTAAATTTAATAACTGTAATCGATTGCTCGTCTCTCAAAACACTCATGTGCTAATTTTCATCACATTCCGGTGTATAATAACGCCAATATCGCAAAAACATTAATCAGTTGATATGGACGACCCCTTTGGCCGACCCCTGACCCTAAATTTGATAACTGCAATCGATTGTTCGTCTTTTAAAACTCTCATGTGCAAATTTTCAACACAATCAGACGAAAAATAACGTCAATATCGCGAAAACATTATTTGTCTTGTATGGACGACCCTTTTCAGAAGGGGTCATCCAAAAATCTGAAAACATTTTTCATCTTTCCTGGACCTAATGAGTATCCATGCCAAATTTCAGACCTCTAGCTTTTAAGACGGCTGAGTCTATAGAGGACAAACAAACAAACAAACATACAGATAATTTCTTTTTATATATATAGATGAGATATGTTTTACATATTTGGTAACTTTCAGACACAAGCAATGCTATTCCGCTAGGAAAACTGCTTTAGTTATTAGAAAGCTTGCCGTTCCGGCATAGAATCATGTACCGATAATTCCACCTCCAAAGTAGTAGTTGGAGTAGGGTCTTATTTGTGGGTTTACCACTTTAATAGTAAGTTTACTATGCGTAGACATTTTTTGAACATTAGAGTGTGTAGAATTGCAATATTTTAGAAATTCCAAAACGCCTTTAGTCCAAAAAATTTTTTTTTGGTAGAAATAAATGACAATTTTTTGCAGGTTTTCAATACGAAATTTAGATACCCGGGTTGGATTAAAAAACTTGTATGAAAAAACGCCAATATTTGTTAGGGCAATGTCATAATGACATAGTCATGTTTTTTTGGTTTTTCTTGATTATTTTGTTCTTAGGCCTTTCGATTTCTGTGCTATCACATGGCTTTTTTAAATAATGCTTCAGCAATTCAAAACTCAAAAACAAAAACCGGGAAACAATCATGCCAAAAGTTTACAGATTATCCTTCTACCATGTTACACTCTTCCGCATAAGGGGAACGTAATTTTGCTATCAATTGAATTCGAAATGTAGGAAAATAAAACAAAACACCCATGGGCGATAATTCTGTCAAACTAGAACAAATATAATTATCAAAAAGGTAACTAACACTCAATAGAAACTGCTTGATTATTGAAGTCCTGTTCATAATCATCTTATGAAGTCAATCAATTCAAAGTCAGCAAAATGAAAGTACGAAACTGACCACGTCATAGCCCAGGAATTACGCGTGGGGTAGAGATGGTGTCAAAGGCTTAGGCCATAGCTTTGAAAAAATGAGGATGGATATTTTCGATCCCCACATGCTGCAGGATTGGAATATCCAAACTTATTTCAAAATATGATTTGTACTATATTTTATTTTTATTTACATAGTATTCCGTCTCACGACATAACTTGACGAACATAATTCCTAAAATTCACTCGGTCCATGGCAACCGTTCTCCAATTTCTCGGGCACCCCACGTTCGCCAGATCAGGCTCCACTTGGTCTAACCACCTCGCTCGTTGCGCCCCCGCTCGTCTTGTTCCTACCGGATTCGTAGCGAACACCTGTTTTGCAGGACAGTCGTCCGGCATTCTCGCAACATGTCCCGCCCAACGTATCCGGCCAGCTTTCACCACCTTCTGGATACTGTGTTCGCCATAGAGTCGCGCGAGATCGTGGTTCATCCTTCGCCTCCACACTCCGTTCTCCTGTACGCCACCAAAGATGGTTCCTAACACTCGTCGCTCAAATACTCCGAGTGTACGCAGGTCCTCCTCTAGCAATATCCATGTCTTTGGATATTGCTCGGATATTGCATGGATTTGTACTATATATTGCAAGTTAATATTTGTTCCGAAATATATGTGAAGAAAAATCAAAGTGAATTCAGCCATATTTTTAGAAAACCATGGCATCTGGTAACTTCAAATATCTGGCAACTTTATCTTATTTTTTAGCAATGATAGGGAATTTATTTAAGATCATTTCATCGGATCATTTCAATACTCTTAAAGCAATAAGTTTCTTGTTGAAATAATATTCCTGAAATTTGTACAATAGATCTATCAGTGTTACGTTTTATCATGAAAAAAAAAAGAATGGTCGTTAATGAGATGTTATAACAGTTTTTTACTATCCTTATTGCTTTGCCATCTTCGGCAAAAATGTACCAAAATTTCATTTTTAAAATCTTCAAAAAACCTGTTATTCGTTTTGACCAAAAAGTAAACTTTAAAGAAAAAAGTAGCAATTCGACACACTTTACTGTATAAAGTAATTTCATTGTAGTAGATAGTAATTAGTAGTAAATAAAAGCATGAGTTAATTAGCTTCGTGCAAAGTGAAATTTATGTGGTGGATTATATCGATTAGCATGTGTTATAAAAAGAATAAGTGTATAATGCCCAAGTTATACTTTGGAATAAGCACGTCTGCAGGATATTATTATTTCACAGCGTTTTTTTTTTACTCAAAAGAAACTTCTAGATTAAGCTTTGGATCAAAATGGTCACAAGGCACCTTGCAAAAGATTCAGAACAACCGTAGAAGATAATTTCTGATATCACTCAAAATGAACTTCAGACCCCGTTCCATTTTAACAACACGCCCGTTCATTTTGTGTTGCTAAAATCGAACGGTTTTTTTCTCACCTTTTTTTCACTTGTTAGTACAAAAAACTATTGTTTATATCATTAACGTAATTTTAAGTCATTTTCTGACAATGTTCAGTAATTTGTTTAACCTTTTTATCATGTTTCTCATTTATCATTTTTTTCGTTTAGAATGATTGTTTTTTTATATTTGCTATTTTTGACATTCTTTATTGTTTTTTAGTTTTTTCAATAACTTTAAGTCTTTTGTTTGCATTTGTTTTCAATTAATTTTATGAAATTTTCATCTTTACGTGAGCCACTCTAAATGTCTCAGCAGTGTGTTGAGATAAAAATCTAAATCCAACTGTCATTGTCGTCGCTTTGCGTAAGCATGTTTTTTTATATGTTGACTTATATACGCGGGACCATTCAAATATTACGTAACGCTTTGTGGCTTTTGGATAGAAAATCTGACAAGAATGTGTTACGTAGCAGGGTGGGGGGATCGGAAATGATAGAAAATTTAGTTACGTAATATTTAACTAACCTAGAAAAATGTATCTACATAATTAAACAAGCACTCGAAAATTACATCCGTGGGGATCTGAAGTAAACAACAAAAATATGCTCGAAACCCTTATGATCTTAGTTTTGTCATGTTTTTTCACGTGGAAAAGGAATGTTTGTTAAATCATCAATAAGTCACACAAACGCAACGCAACGTGGGCCACATTTAGTGGGGTATTTTGGGCCACCTATATTTTGATGTTTTTATACACATTCAGAACTTTAAATACGTTTTTGATATCTGTCTAGTTTTATTATACCAAATGAAGTGTTATGAATTTTTTTTTTGTTCATTTTTTCCAATGAAATAGGGATAAACATTAATCCTATACATAAGGAATTTTGCCGAAACGTTCGCGAGCCAGGTATTAGGAACTATTTGATCACACAGAACTCTTTTTTTATTTCCTCATCTGACATTGCTTTCAAATAACTAAATGAATCATGAAATTTTAGTTTTTGGTCAACTCATAAACTTTGCACGTTATCTAGTCAATTTGAATTTGGAGGCCCACGATTCCTCTCAGTATTTCAAAATCAAAAAAAATCTTTTTTAAAACAGTCAGAACTCGAGAAAATTAATTTATTTTAAAAATAAAAATAAATGCCAAATGAAACCTTAAAATGTAGAAAACCTTTCCATTAATTTTTGTCTTTTTAATTTTTACAATAAAAAAGATGATGCATAGAAAAAAGTGGACTATGATACCGCGCATTCCCCTTCATTATAATTAAAAAAATGTTTTTGTTGTTCTATTTCATCATCATTAAAGAACGCGAAAACATGTTTTTTTCTAAATAATATCGGTCCTGTTTTAACGAAAACTATAACGTTATGTTTTTTCTAAAAACCGTTCGATTTTAGAACATGTGCCAAAATTGGATGTTGCCAGAATCGAATGTAGCCTTAAATGAACAAGGTCTGTATATATTTATCAATTTTTATTCTGAATTAGCTGTTCACTTTTCTCAAGTGAACGATGTGTTTCACATGATATTCAAGATTTTTTGAAAGTATATTTTTAGTATCCGCACACAACAAACGATAAATACCCCAGTGTGTAAAATAGAACTTTATGGAATTTTTCAAACTGAATGAGCGTTACAGACAGGATGTATTGTCACTTTGATTGAAACGCGAGCCTTTTAATTCCTGAGTAAATATGAGTATAAGTATAAGTATAAGTATAAGTATAAGTATAAGTATAAGTATAAGTATAAGTATAAGTATAAGTTTAAGTATAAGTATAAGTATAAGTATAAGTATAAGTATAAGTATAAGTATAAGTATAAGTATAAGTATAAGTATAAGTATAAGTATAAGTATAAGTATAAGTATAAGTATAAGTATAAGTAGAAGTATAAGTATAAGTATAAGTATAAGTATAAGTATAAGTATAAGTATAAGTATAAGTATAAGTATAAGTATAAGTATAAGTATAAGTATAAGTATAAGTATAAGTATAAGTATAAGTATAAGTATAAGTATAAGTATAAGTATAAGTATAAGTATAAGTATAAGTATAAGTATAAGTATAAGTATAAGTATAAGTATAAGTATAAGTATAAGTATAAGTATAAGTATAAGTATAAGTATAAGTATAAGTATAAGTATAAGTATAAGTATAAGTATAAGTATAAGTATAAGTATAAGTATAAGTATAAGTATAAGTATAAGTATAAGTATAAGTATAAGTATAAGTATAAGTATAAGTATAAGTATAAGTATAAGTATAAGTATAAGTATAAGTATAAGTATAAGTATAAGTATAAGTATAAGTATAAGTATAAGTATAAGTATAAGTATAAGTATAAGTATAAGTATAAGTATAAGTATAAGTATAAGTATAAGTATAAGTATAAGTATAAGTATAAGTATAAGTATAAGTATAAGTATAAGTATAAGTATAAGTATAAGTATAAGTATAAGTATAAGTATAAGTATAAGTATAAGTATAAGTATAAGTATAAGTATAAGTATAAGTATAAGTATAAGTATAAGTATACGAATAAGTATAAGTATAAATATAAGTATGAGTAAAACTAGGGTTTCCAGAATTTTTGCTCCACGTATCTGAAGATCCGGGATATTTTGGACAGTTTAAACTAAAAACCTGGCAAAATCCGGGCAGTAGATTTCAAAATTTTCAACTCAAAAACACGGAAATATTCGAGCTAATTTTGGCAGAAATCCAGAAATTGGTCATTAAAAATCAAGTAAAGAAACATGTTTTAAACACTTTTTTTTATCGAAATACATCAGCATATTTTTGATTGTAGTTTAGACTTCCATAGAATCCATCATTCAGAGAAAAGGAAACATATGGGCAAAATCTGAGCAACCGGGCAGGGCCGAAAAATCCTAAACTGATTACTAAATATTCGGCGAAGTCCAAATAAAACCGGGCAATCTAGCAAGCTTAAGTATGATGCTATACATACAACATCATTCATTCAAATATTTAGAAATTTGCATCAATGTGGCCCAGGTTTCATTTAGGGTAAATGTTTTATGCAAAATTTAACCGTTTGGGCTATGAAAATGCAAAAAAGTCCAATTGCTCCAAATGCTCCCCCAAAGCCAGGAAAAACCTACTCCTAGCTCAGGTAATTGTTTCATGGACGAATCATTCATTACCAACCTAGGACCATTGCAACATCCCAGAATGATTCTGGTCCTATCAAAAAGAAGTCGAGAGCCTGGCAATACTTTTCAAAGCATCACATTTTTTTCGACGTCCACATCCCGGTGATGCACAGCGTTCACTTGTGAACTAACAACAACTTCAGAGGATATCGTTTTACGTTTTTTTTTTATTTTTCCTAAAGAAGAAGCCGAGTCGTCCTCAGTGTCAGCATACGACCCGGTGAGTGCAAATTTAACATTTCATTCTTCACCTGACAGGCAACCACCGATCCTAACACCCCCTCTCGGGTATCCTCACCATTCATGTCCATTCGACTCCTGGCGTTTGCATCCCTCACTCGTTGTTGGTCGTCCAGGCTCCGGTTCCAGAGCGATGAAAGAATATGCAAATGATGCAAAAGGGTTGACCATCATTCGCAACCGTGCTTATTTGAAAGAGAACCTCTGCCTGGGATGATGTTGTTGTTGCTGTTGATGATGGCGAATGGTGGTCCGGAGCCGTTCGTGCCAAAAGGGGTTGATTTACATCCCGCGTGGATGGTTCTCCGGGCCCTCCTGGCGGAACAAATGTACACATACACGCACACATACAAACACACACGAGTGTGGGCCGATTCCATACGCCAGCCGGAGTACACTTGAAGACTCGCCAGAGTTATTCATCTTCTGGTTCCTGGTTCTGTTGGGAATGTTGGTCCGATGCTGTGAACCAAAGGCAACGAACGAACGGACCACATCAAGTGGAAATACTTCAGTTTTCCCTCGCTTTTCAACGCAACAGTCCCATGGTATGGCGTTTTTCCTCTTTTCTGTAGTTCCGGGAGAGGTCCGAGAAGAGGAGCAACACGGGACGAGAAGTTCTTTTGGTCCAGTGCTTCCAAGTCCACCCCGTCAAAAAAGGAAGCAATAAACAAGCAAGCAAATGGAAACTGAACTGAACGAACGAGTGAGGAGCGAACAAACGGTCAGGCGCCATGCGATCAGCCAGCCAGCTTGAATGGGTGGGATGGGTGTTTGAGCTCTAATTTATGTGCATGTCCGTCGCGTGCGCGTCCATTTCCCAACTTCCCGGCTCCCTTGCGTATGAACGTTTTCGCCTACAAGCCATTCATACTTTTCCTTTGTGAATTGTTGTTGACGAGCCAAAGAGGAACTTGTTGGTGAGTTTTCCCAGCTACATGGGCTATGCCATGATGGCCACACACATGGATGCCGGCCACCATCATGGCGGAAGTTGAAGGATTATTTTTTTCCAAGCCAGGAAGCTTTAAGTTGCTGTTTCGTGTGTCAATTGGTTGTTAGAATTTAATAACTTTCATGTGTTGTCGCGAATGCGTTATAACAGAACTTTTTTTTTAAATTTCTTAAAGAATAATAAGATTTTTTACAAAATTGATAAGGGTTTTTTTTTATCAAGACAATGAGAACATTAAAAAGGGATTTGGAGAAGAAAACGGAAGGTAAAAGTATCTCGAAGTAAAGGGTTGGGGAATAAGTTCACAGCTGTTAAAGGTTATGTTGTGTTCACAACAGGCGCGAGGATGGAAGGGGGGGGGGGTGATGATTTGAATTTAAGACGTACGTTGACATTTATGAGTGCAATTTGGTTTTAACCACATTTCGCAATATGAGCGTTTCTGTTGAAAAAACTGTAAAATGTTAAAAGATATTGAAAATAAAGTTTTTTATATCCAAAAGAAGGACCGGCATATCAAATATATAGGTACCTATTCGGACCGTGAACAGTCAAAATTACTAGTAAAGGGGAAATTTTTTAAAACACAATTTTTTCAACTTTTTTCTATTGATATTATTTCATTGCTTATTCGATAATATTTTTGTTATCTTATTTTAATCGCCGCCGGGATATATTCTTATTTAATTTATGGCATTTCGGCGAGTTGTGAAAATTCAAGGTAGAATATTTAGAAAGAACATGAAGGTATTATAGGTGGAAAGATCAAAGCTAGAGCGCTTTGGGTAGAAGAAATTGAATAGTTGGTGAAAATGTGAGCAGGGCTTTTGTTGTGTGAACAGCTTTTGAACTAGGTACTTGCGTGATTCTTTGCCGCGCGCCGTTTCAATGTTGATAGGAAGCGATGAAGAAACCCATCGCATTCCTACCCACATTGAAACACGGACGGGTCGAACACATGAGATTGTGTCCGACCGGGCAAAAAATCACCCAAGCAGCGCTCACATGTGCTGTTCTATTGCTAAGCCAATTCTATCGATGCGTGCTACTTTTTTAGGTACATCGGATGGAAGTAGCAACCATCCGATGTACCTAAAACAGTAGCACGCATCGATAGAATTGGCTTAGCAATAGAACAGCACATGTGAGCGCTGCTTGGGTGATTTTTTGCCCGGTCGGACACAATCTCATGTGTTCGACCCGTCCGTGTTTCAATGTGGGTAGGAATGCGATGGGTTTCTTCATCGCTTCCTATCAACATTGAAACGGCGCGCGGCAAAGAATCACGCAAGTAGTTCAAAAGCTGTTCACACAACAAAAGCCCTGCTCACATTTTCACCAACTATTCAATTTCTTCTACCCAAAGCGCTCTAGCTTTGATCTTTCCACCTATAATACCTTCATGTTCTTTCTAAATATTCTACCTTGAATTTTCACAACTCGCCGAAATGCCAAAAATTAAATAAGGATAATATTTTTGTTATAAAATGGAAATATTTGTTCATCATGGGTGCACGGAATCACCTCATTTTATCATAGTTGACGATTACGTGTATGTCTTTAGTTGAATATTTAAAATAATTATCAAAAAATTAAAATACATTACCAATATTATTGGAAAGTAATGTAAAATGGTTATGGGTTGCACCATGGGTGCACGGTTTCACTTCAATTTTGTCGTTGTAGATATTTTCTAGCACCCACAGCTCAGAAGTTTTTTCACAAGTTGCTTATAAATCATACATGATGCCGTAAGTTTTAAAGCATAATTTTTCGTTGAGTAGAGCAATTCACTGCTATTCTTTCAAAATCAACATTTTTGCCAGCAAAAGGTAAAGAATAACAGCATTTATAGATTCGAAAGAAAAATTTGTGAAATACATGTTTCTTCACTATGGATGCACAGATTCACCGCATTTTTATCAAATATTGCATATTTTTGAAAAAGTATTTTAACAAATCTTAACTATATCAAACTGAAAATGCGGTAATTCCGTGCACCCATAGTGAAGAACCATGTATGTTTATAACATTGTTTTTTCTTAGCTATAAATGCCGTTATTCTTTACCTTAAGAATGCAAAAATGGTAAATTGTTCTGCTTACAAAAAAAAAATTGGAGAACGATTTAATTTTATTAATTATGATCGTCAAGTTATATCGTAAGACGGATTACTACGAAAATAAAATAAAAACTATACTAAAATCTTAACCATGTTTCAACAAAAAATTTTAATCAACAATTTTTATTTATTGATTCGTTTTATTCATTTCTGAAAAAAAAAGTTTCAATATTATCTTGAAATAATATATTTACTTATTTATTATTATAATACAGGTATTTCCAATCGTATATTTATTTGATACGATGGAAATTGAATAAACATCAAAGAAGTTGGAGAACGGTTGCCATTGACCAAGTGAATTTTAGGAATTATGTGCATCAATTTATGTCGTGTAACGGAAAACTGTGAATACAAAAATTATGTATCCACATTGTTAAATTTACAAGTTGATTTTTTTTCCTAACATTTTTTTTTATTTATTACTATAACATTTCAAATACGTTCAAATGTATGTGGTTTGTAAGAATATCAGATAAAGTACTGAACGAGAACCCCTGGTCACAATCATTCACCACAAAGTATACAAACAAAACTTTCCTTCAGCATTTTTAAAACAATTGTTTAAGTATTATTTTTCTTGGTACTGCTTATTTCATTGTATTTCAAATGACATTTAAACTGATTTAATTATTCCCGTTTCCCAACATCGCACTCAAAAATATGATGTTTTCTGGAGTAAGATGACAACTATTCAACTTTTTTAATGTACTACAGCGAATTTTCAGCCATTCCGTGCGCCAATGTTTCATTATTTAAATTATTCAGTTTCATAACTTATGTTTTCAAATATGAATAAATAAATACAAAATTCATAACTATTTTTCTCATACTAGTTTAGTATAGAAGATATGTGTAACCTTAAATTACTCAAATTACTCGAAATTAATCTAACATAACTTTCACAAAAATGAAAGAAATTTCGCCAAATTTTGACAGAGAGTTCGATTATAAATGAGCAACAAAACAGACCAATAAAATTTGGAGTCAAGTGTCTGAAGAATCACACAACGGCAAATTCAAGAACTTTTTCCACAAATCTTCATTGTTTTGCCTCAAAAATCAATAATTTTATAACGAATAACACTCGTCTGCCCATCATAAATCAACTTGGGATCATTATTTTGAATGAAGATTGCGAATGAAACTTAAAGGAAGCGAAAAACATTATATCTTGTTCGAGTTATAGGGTTGTGAATTTTACCAGTTATTTTGACTGGTCACGTAAAATCTTAAAAATAAAAAAAAACACTCTTTTGTGATGTCTCTAAAATAGTGATATCATTTTCAATTGATTTTTTTTTATAAATGTTCGAATAACATTTTTTTCTAACTTATCCCTCATCCATCCCAAAAATTTTTACCCGTTAGAGTCCCTAAAACCAATACATCTTTTTTGTTTCTCAACCGACTTTTAGAAAACTTACAGTTTTGCAAACCTCATGGAGTAACTTAAATATGTTTTTCATTCATTATTCACCAACAACATTTAAGTTTTTCTGTGAATTGTGTAAGAAAATATCCGAAAAAACATGCTTCGGAAAAAAAACTGTGAAATTTTTTGAGTTAGGGAATGCTCAACAAAAAAATTCACTGAGTATTCAAGAGAGCTGAAGTTTGAAACTATACGTTGCACAAAAAGATGTTTAATTTATCTTTTTAAGATCATGACCACTAAAAATGTAAAAAAGTGGTATTTTGCCATTTCAAATTGTCAAAATACGAAATTCATTATTTTTAACGAATTTTCACAGGTAGCTGTTTTTCAAACTTTTTGTAAAATTGCAATTTCTCAGATTTTTGCACTTAATTTCACTCAATTTCACAAAATGCAGATATTTAGAGCCTAAATTCAAAATCTGAATCCTATTTCCAGATAAGAATTCCTCTGAATTTAACCTTCCAAAGCCGTTCGCTTAATATCCCTTTCGAGGAAATTTGAGTTGTAGATTGATTTCGTTCTCCTGGCTGTGAATGTTAACCGATTTTGATGATATTATATTCATTGTGTAGGTAATTTATTCTGATTACTCAACATTTCAGAATAAAATCGATAAGTATTATCAGGTTATCAGAAACTGGTTCAAAAAGTAAATAGTCCTGAAAATTAATTTTATATTTTAAATAATCATAACATCTGACAGCTTTTCTGTAATTAAGTGTTTTATTGATGTTTAAAATCGTCAAGAATGCATCTATCCGACAATGTATAGATATATTGGGGTCCAATAAAAGTTTTTACCGCTATCTGAGATCTTCCGGTAGAAATAAATCTTTCTTTAAAAAACAATATTCAATTTTGCCTTTGCTCAGCTGTATTTCATTTCCCAATAAACCGATTTTCAATACTCACATTTCAATTTTTTGTCATTAATTTGATCATTATTTTCATAGAACGTACTGATGATTCAATCTGAATGATGATCCAATCTGAAAATCAAGAACAATAAACTGGGTACTTCCTAGATTTTTTTTCCCGCAAGTATCCAGGCTGAGCAAATCCGGGCTATTTTATAATTAAACCTTGCATAAATCAAGCATATTGTTCCAAAATTTGATTCGGAATCCGGCCAATATTCGGCAAATTCCGGAATTATTTTATTAAAATCATAAAGAAAATATTTGAAAAATGGATTTTTTATCGAGCCAAATTAGCCGATTTAGAATCATATTTGAGGCTTTCCATAATCCGTTCTTGTTTATTTTGACAAAATCTGTGAAAACAATTTTTTTTAACGCAAGATACATAACTCTACAGACTCATTTTGAATTTTTGTTTCATTTGGCAAGTAAAGTGAAAAAATCAGCGCATAATCTGTGCAATCTTAAAAGCTTAGTCTAACTTCTTGGAGTCTGTTAGACTTTTAATAGTCTAACTTTTGGAGTTCAATATTCGGGACTTAATTACTTTTAACAAGTTCATTCGATTTTCTAAAAATCTGTTTTAAAATTTTGAACCTGTGATGAAATTTCGATATTATGGACTAAGTTCTGAATCGAGATTGTTACTCGTGACTAAATTGTTCATCAAAATTTGATTTAATATTTAAAATTTTAAGGATAGCAAAAACCCTTCCGCTTGGCATTTTATATCCTCATGGAAGGGAGGGGGTTTAACCTATAATGCAAACGTTGATATTACATGTTTAGTTAAAAGTATCCAGAGAATAAATAAAAAAAGAAGTATAAACATTCATGAAGTTCCATATGTTAATTATTCTCTGTAATAAAACGCAGGGCTGACAAGGATGGTTATTCGATGTTTGAAATCCTAGCAACAAATAGTAGCTCCTCCATTGTAATGTACAAATTAATTAAACTTACAATAAGTAAGCAAATTAAAATAAATCACATCAGACTAAAAAGTGTTATTTTTATATTGAGTTGATGGGAAAAATAACCTACGACAGATTATCCCCTTTTTACCGTTGCAGATTTATTTTTAAATTAAAAAAAAAATTACACCTTAATTTTTTGCGAATTATGATCTTTCGAACTATATACATTACAAAACCATTGTCTCCTTTTATGGTTTCAGAATAAACATAATGTTTTGTCTGATAATTAATGTCAAGTGAGAAAAATAACGTGAATTGCTTAAATTGTCAACAAGAATGATTGTCTAAATAAAGAAAATGTCTCTTAATCAGTATTTCATGAACTGAATATAAAAATCTAAATTCAAAATATTATAAATTTTCACTGAGATTGAAATTTTGGTAGCAAAGTTCCAGTTTGTGTATTAACATTTAAAATTCAGTCCTTAGCGAAATTAAACTAATTCGAAAGATTACTTTTATTTCCGTAGTTAAATTTAAACGGAATCTGGAATTTGTATAGGATTTTGAGACATTTTGTTCCGGAAAAACATGAAAAACCAGTTTTTCATGAATAACCATTTTCTGTCGGTTTTTCTTAAAGTTTTAATTATGACAAATATTTCATCCGAAGACATGCAGTCCCTGCGCTTAATTTTATCTGAAAAAAAATGAAGAAAATAGGAAAAGGGAATCAGTAATCAAGATCTCCCCCACAGTTTCACCTCAATTTCTCTCTCTATGATCCGCAACCAAATATTTAAAACATCTTTAGATTTTGCAGTCTATCGCAAAACAAATGGTTGAAATCGGTCATTATTTGACGAAATGGCATGCATTTCAAATTGAGGTTCCGGTCGGGGCGGCGAACATTTTGACGCCTTATTGACTACAATGAATACCATCCTTAAATATGAATTATCCCATTTTTGAAGCTTAGTGACTTTTTTTTAAACTTAACTCTTATCAAATCGCGGAATCGGATGAAAAATTGGTCATAGTTTAAACTTCAAGCAAAACCGTATTTAATAGAAATTGGTTCAAAGAGACGTAAATTATTGATGAAAAATTGGTTTTTCATGTTTCTCCCGAGCAAAATGTCTCAAAATCCCATACAAACTTCAGGCTCCGTGAGCGACCCCTTACCGTAGTCCAATCTGAGCCAAATTTGGCATGGGATAGTTGTACTAGGCCTAGGACCAATTGAAGCCTACAGCGCATAACTTTTTCCAAAGTCGGGTCATTAGTGGCAGTCTACACCAAAAAATAAAAACAAATTCAAAACTCAAAACCAAATTGAAAATTTCCTTAATAATTTGCAAAGCAGAATAAAAGAAATACTCAGAATCAATAGTATGAATTCTGACTCTAACGGAGATTGCAACTTGTACTGCATAGTTGCCCTTTATTTTTTATGTTTTTTTTCTGTTTGCGATAATACTTTTAAGGTGTAGGATATTAATGTTTTGTTATCAAATGTTTTAGAAGGGGTTTCCGCCCCGTATTTTGTTTTGAAATATTTTTTTATCAATATCCCAATTATGAAGCTTCACACAATAAATCTTCTGATCTTCGCGCGTAATTTTAATGGTTTTTAGTACCACTAGTCACCACCGTAGACAAATTGGCGTGAATAACCAAAATTTCCAATCAGAAAACATCCCCTAAAGATATAATCGGAAAAATAACCAACACATCCACAAGTCCCATTCAAAGCGGAAAACAACAAAACCAATACAATTCCATCAACCCCCTTAAAAACCCATGAATAGGAGAAGGGGAAGCAAATACCTTCATTTTCTTCATTTTACATTCCACTCCTCTCTTGGTTGTTGGTGGTGTTCGTCGTCCTCGTCGTCGTCAAATATTGTGATTGTCCGTTTCTGTTTCCTCTTGTCGAATCCTTTTTGTTCCCTCTCTTCATTGGATCTTTGCTCGTTTCTGGTGTTGGTGTGTAGTTCGCTCAAGTGCACTCCTGTTTTTTTCGATTTGGGGTGAGTTGAGTTGAATCGCTTTCGGTGTTCTCCTGGGTGCAGCAGTTCTTCGCCGACGAAGAGAGCGACAGGACATGCCATCACATTCCCCGAATCGAGCAGAGCAGAGAGCGAGAAAATTTCGTTCTTTCGGCCGTTTGGATGGGGGTGTTGGAAGACTTGTCGAATTTTTCTGTCGAGGAAGGAAAACTTCGGGCGGAATTGCTTGAAGAAAACGGCTTGTTCTTCGGTGTTGCTGCTGCAATTTTCACATTACAACTTTAAAACGCCAAGAAAGAGAGCGCCCTGTGTAAGGAGGAATTTTACCGGCGCCGCCGTTTTGTGTTATTGTCGTTGCCGTTGTGTTGTTTTTACTTTTTTCCTTCCCGTTATCGTTATTTTCGGTTTCTTGTGTTTATGTTGTGCCTTTTTTTATTCATTTTTTTTTTCATCGAGTATATATTTCTTCTGTTTGTGGCTGAAAATAGCATTATTATTTGAGCAAAGCGAATGGGGGCAGCAGCTATTCGCGGTATGAGTTTGTTATTGCAATGGGGAAAGCAGGAAAACGCCAGAATGGGAGCCGGAAGGAAATGGGAAACATATTTTCCCAAGAAGCCGACGCCATTACATTACATTGACATTTCTGTTGGCGTTTCGTGCTAGCCGGAAGTTTTATTTATGACGGGAAAGACGGGTGTGGAGCAGACTTTCTCAGGCATCAAACGAACGACGGACAGTTGAAGTTGCAGTGCTTGTAATTGAGACAAAATCAATAGCCGGGGCTTTTAGGAGCCGTGATCTAATGGTAAACATTTTCTTTTCCCGACTATTAGAAAAAGTGATTTAATTGATAAAGCTTCTGTACCGAGTGTCATAAAGTAAAAACTATCTCTTTGCAAATTCGTTGAACACATATCGATTAGACGCTTTTTGAATACTCTCATGGGCTTGGCATTTCTTAAACAAAAGAATCCACAGAACTTAAGATTTTTGCTATGTGAATAACTCAACAATTTCCAAACAAGTAAACTAACAGCCGTCTGTCTTCCATTTAATTTTTGAAAGAATAATTCAATTATTTTTGCATATTTTTTATAAATTTTTCACACTCAAGTAAAAATCATTTATAAAGATACAATAAGTCTGTTTCTTTTAATCTCTGGAATATTTTCATAGAATTATTATTCGACTTAAAAATATCCACGCATTTTCAAAATAATTTTTGAACTGTACCCGCTTATTAAACGCTAAACATGTTTGAAACAGATTGAAAATATAAATAAGGAAAATCTTTTGTAAAAAAAAGTACATACAAGATAAATTTAAAAAAAATCTATCTGATTCGAGACGTGAAACCATTTTCCATTTTTGAGGTGAGATAAAATGTGGCATTACAATTCTGTTAATTTGAATAAACTTGTTATTATTCAAGGAGGCGTTCGAGGATGTTTCTTGATATTTCATTCTAATTTGTTTTTTTTTTATCATTTAATACGTACGAAAAGCGCAATACAATGCGACTTTAACTTCTAAAAATAAAATCCATACAAGTTTAAGATACATTTCATAAAACTAATAAGAACTAAAACTAAAAAAAAAAAAAAAAAAAATAAGAACTTAAACTACTTAGACATTCCTGCAGTAAAGCTTAGTTAATTTAAGATTCGACACTTTCTTTTGTTGTTAACTGGGTTCCTAGTTCTCGGGAACATTAAATTTTAACGGCATGTTTTGCCTGTAAAAAAGTACTAAATACGCGATCTATCTTTTCAAAATTTATATCAAACGCATTTCCGAGGCATTTACGAGTAAATAGAAAAGAAAAAAAAATCATTGTTAACAGTTTCCGTCAAAATCCATATAGATACTCTCAATTTGAGAGCTGATAAAACCGTTGATTATACTAAAAATTTCAATACGTGAGAGGTAAAAATGTTTGAAAACACTGTCAAGAATGTTCAGAAAGTTCAAATCAAGCATTAGAGTGGATCATATGATCGGCATCTACGGTTAAGGATCATCACGGAAGTCAACGTTCCTGTAATATATCTACTCGTGACAAGGTCTCTAGCATATTAAAGGATATATTCTGCAAAAATAATAATGATTTGCTAATAATAGTTTTTGGGGAGAAAAAACTAATTTCATGATGAAAATTTGTGTTTACTTTTGATTGAATTCCATGATGATTCTGCAATTTTTTGTCGGATTTTGCAAAAGCCTAATTTCCAGTCAAAACGTGTTTTAGTGAGGCAAAAACAATCAAGTCTTATTTATTCAAAAAAAAGCTGAATCCTTCAAATTGCAGTAAAAGAACAATTGAGCAAATATGTAGCAGACATTGAAAAAGAAGGATGCAGTCACGTCCAATACAAATTAAATATAGTATTAGAGGAAAAAAAACTGTTGAATATCATAACTGATAAAAGTTCGCTCTGGCTAATGGGAGATACCAAAAATAAAGTGGAAATATATCTCACAAAAAACGATCAAGAGATTTTCATCCATTTTCATAAGATAACTTTCATTTCCTTTTTAGAAAGTATTTCGATCAAAAGTGTTTTTTTTAGGATTCACACATTCGTACCTGTCCCATTTCTTATTGAACTAAATATTATTATAAGGATAGATTACATTTTCTCATGGGTTTAAACCAGCTGTTGAAATTGGTTTCGTCATCTCTCCAAATTTTAAAATCAAGAGAAATATTAGTTTTATACTGAAAAAAGTGCACCAAATGAAAATTATCAGTGAAACGTTTTGCTTTACATTCATGTATTGATTTCAAAGATCTCAATGCTCATTGAGAATTTTTCGGAGAGATTTTTGTTATTGAAAAGTAAAATCCTATCGACTGGTTGGATAATGAAGAAAGTGATTTTCGGCGATTTCAGTAAAGAAAAAATCTTAAAACAATTTTCATTTCTCAATCTGAAGTTTTGGCATTTATTATGCCTTTTTCGAGGAGTTTATTAATATGACATAAATAAATGAAGAATTTGGAAAAGGTGTAACAATATTTGGTGTACTTACTGAAATTTCTCGTTTTAATTGTCCGAAAAGTTTTTGAATCTGCTTAAATGTCTTATCGGGAATATTTTTGTAACACAACACACTGGACTTACATTTTTCGATTAGACAGTTTAGCAGATTCAAAAATTTCAGTAAGTTCACAAAATATTGTTACACCTTTTTTAAACACATTATTTAATTATGTCATATTAATAGACTCCTGAAAAGAGCAAAATAAATGCCGAAATGTCGGATGAGGAAATAAAAATCGTTTTAAGGTTTTTTCTTGACTTAAATCGCCTAAAATCAATTTTTTCCTTTATTTGTTATTATCTATGTCATTTGTAAATATTCAAGGAGTCTCTAATAGAAAAATATTATTCATCGAAAATTAGCGTTGCTAATTTTGCACCATGCTAAAACTGGGACTTTCCCCTTTCATTTAAGTCTGAATTTAAAATAACCTATAGGAGAGTTTAGAACATTTATTATTTAAAATTTCCAACCTTTTTAACGGATTATTCAAAGGAAAATTCATACTTATCACTATTAAATCACTTGTCTTACCTTTAGCGTTATTCTGGTCTCATATGTCAACAACAAGTTTCAATAGAAAAATTCACTGGCTGCATTTTTGTCGAAAACATCAAAAACATCAAAAACATTCAAATTGAGAGAAGAAAGTTGTAATGTCGCAAACAGAATAATTATTGTTTCATTTGAAAAATATATTTAAGCTTCTAATGGCTGGTTGTGCCAAGTATTCTGATGACTTAGTAATTGATTGTAGTTCAACTTCATTAAAAAATAAAGCCTCAACAAAAAAGTTGGTTAGGATTATCTGGAACAAAGAACATTCAAGGGGTTATTTTATGAAGTGAGATGGCTATTGCTTTACTTGAAATTTTTTTTACTCAACTAATACTTTGGGCAATGTAACATCATGAATGTGTGCTAATGTTAGGCGAAATAATGCAGAAAAACTATTTCAAGCATTTCAAGCCATTGCAATAAATTCTGGTCATGACGCGATCAGCACTGAGGAGTGATGTTATTTTTTTTTAGAAAATAAGAAAAAGAAATTCCAGGAAAGAGCCAAACATGCAGAAATTCGCTGATAAAACTATTTGCAGTGCATATAGAATACAATCATTTGAAATCCTAACCAATTAAAAAAAACACTCAAAAGCTGTAGTAAACAAAATTTATATTGCGATATTGTTATCTTCTTTTTCCATTTGATCAGAAAAAAATCAATGAAAGACTGGTCATGAACATCTTGAATTTTAGCTTTTAAAATGCGTGTTTACTCAAATTCGATCACATTTTTACATAGGCAAATGTATCTTTAAACGCTGACTTATATAATCAACCATTATCAAAAGGTTAATTTTTTTACTACCCTTGTGTTACCCGTGTCTAAGTTCAACATCAATCGATTAACAGTGAAAAGTATGAAAACCTTCTAAAATCATAAAAAGGGATGAAAAATTTTCAACCAAGATATTTTGTTATCAATCCAAGTGGATTACTTAAAGTTTGGGCTCAAATGTAAGAAGAATGTACAATTTTTCCCTTGTCCCAAATATTTGTTCATGAAAGTCTTTACACGAACTAAGCTCACAATATAAATAACTCAATTTTCAAGAAAAGCAAGACGCAATGAAACCTCATGATTTTTTTTATTGAATTAAATCATCCTGAACAAAGTTGTCAGAATACTATTTCTGGTCTTGTTAAAATTAGCGATGAGAAGTTTTAATAGATTTTTCAGATGAAACAATAATCATTCAGGATTTGGCATTTAATATCTTTTCTCTTAATTTTTATAACTTTGATAGCATGGGCAAAGTTGTATCCAGGGAATTTTTCGAATTGGAACATGTTGTTGACATATGGAGTTGGAATAACGCTAAAGGTAAGGCAAGTTTTTAAACAGTGATTAATATGAATTTGCCCTTGAAAAATCTTCAAAAAAAAAGTTCTATACCCTCCGATGGATTATATCAAATTTAGGCTCAAATGAAAAGGGAAAGTCCCAGCTTTCATATGATGCAAAAATAAGTGATTCTAATTTTCAAAAATAAAGGGTTCTTTCAGCGAAAACGTGGGTTGTTATAAGTATTTAATTCGAGGTTACAAAATGTGCATTTTTAAAAGGTATCAAATGTTAAATAACTGGGCAATGGATTTTTTTTACAATATCAAAGATAAGTGCCAACTAGTATAGAGTATAAAACGTAAGTATTGTGTCAACAAATATATTGTATGATTTTTTTTCTAGTCTCGTGAGTGCACGCAATTCAGGGAATTTGAAATCTAAATATCCAATATTTCTAAACTTTAATCTATTTAACAACTTGATCCTACCAACCGTATACCACCAGCAATTTCTTACTTTAGAACAATCTACTATTCTGTGCTTTATGTTCTCAACCTGTTGAGGGCAAAAATCACATATAAGTGATGTTCCATTTCCAAAACGAAATCGAGTTTCCGCGCATAAAATTTGCTCATTCACAAAAAGATACCACGAGGACTGGTAGTCTGACTGAATTGATTTTGTGAATTTGTTTTTTCCAAATGAAATATTCTATTCATTTTATTTCTATTAGCTCTAGTTGTAGGTTTCTGGAAGTAATTTTTGGAATGAAGTAAAACTGGCATATCATTTGCACGATTCAAACGTTCGAATTGGTTTGAAATTGGGTTTTTCATAAGTTTTGTCGTTCATCAGAAATCATCTGTCATCTGGCTTCGGTACCGGCTATACAGCTCTAGAAATGGCTAAAAATTATTGTAAGAGGTTGGGTTTGTATGACTTATAATTGGCCAATACTTCCAGCTTTTCAGAGAAATTTTATTTGGATATTTCAGCGATCTACACTTACTTTTTCGTTTATTCAAAATTTTATATACCTAACTACTTGTAAAAGATTTGACTTACCTCATGCCCCTTTACCGTAGTTGCCAATCATGTGCTTCACTGCAACGCTTGATTTGAATTTTGTAGACATTTTTGACAGTGTTTGCATACTTTTCCACAACTTACACACAGTAATTATTTAAGTAGTCAACGGCTGACAAAGTTATCAATTTGATAATGATGGATTTTGAAGGAAACTGTGCAAAAAGATTTTTTTCTATTTCTCCTACATCGTAATTATCGATAATTTGATTTTTTGAAAAAAAAAAAAAAATAGGTCGGATAGTTATTTTTACAGACAGCAAAATGCTGGCAAAATTTTGAATGTCAGATTACTAGTAAAAGAGTTATTTGCAAAAGAAAGTGTCCCATTTCTAAAAGAACTAATCTTTATTTAATATAAGCTAACCAGATTTTCTATTTTATCCGTGTTTGCACTGCAAAATTTGGGTAAAGTTCACTCTGGCCTGGTTGCCCGGATTTCATAGAAATTATATCAGATTTTGCACGGATTAATTCCATTTATGTGTCAAATAATATTTTTTAAATAATTTTGCGAAACAGACCTCACTGTCAATTTGACAACCCTCGCTTAAAATCGCTATATCTCTTTTGTTTTTCATTCGATTTTTATTGTATTTATAGTTTTGAAAACCTCGTAATGATGCTCAAATATGATTTCCAAAGAATGTTCTGCTACAACACCTCATTTTTCCGTTATTCGAAGTCGAAGAAAAAAATCAGAAAAAACATGCATCGGAAAATAGACTGTAGACCACCTACGGAATGCTTAGGGGAGAGTGGGGATACTTGATCCCCTTTTCTTATTTTCACCATATCTTTTTGGAAAATTTTAGAAACTCGCCGTCTTTGACATTTTCTGACAGCTTGTAACTTCAAGTTTCTATGCTTAAAAAATTAGAACGATACTTAAACCCGTTGGTAAACTAGAAGCATTTTCGTGGGAGTAAAAAAATTGTGATTTTTCTGAAGTTAGGGGTGACTTGATCCCCTTTTGAAGGAGACTTGATCTTTTATTCAGGAAGCCATAATCCTTGTATAAAAATCAAACAAAACCCCAAGATAGAATGTTAATTTACTATTTTGGTCATGTTTGTTCTCATTTCACAATTTATAGCAGACATATGAAGAAAATTCTATAACTTTGTCTCAACGCTAATAACATTGCATACTTAAAGGCGCTATTTTTTATAATTATGAGAAAATTAATGATTTTTGGTCTTTTCTTCAGACAATTGTTTGATAAATATCAGTTTTTGGATAAATATTAGTAATTTCGTGATTAGCAATCATAACGATCAATTCAGAAGAAGAATATGCCGTTTGGAAGGGGGATCAATTGTACCCAACTCTAGGGGATCAATTATACCCATAATCAACATTTTAGAAAACTTTTTCTGAAAAAAGTTGAGAGTTTTCCATTGCTTTGAAAATATGGCATTATGAAGTTCATTCTACGCTCGAACGATTGATATATTGGAACAAATATTTTTTTCATAATTTTCCCATGTAAGGAACATTTTAAAGTGATGAAAAAAGATCTTCAAGTTACATTATGTGAAATTTTTTAAACAAAGTTCAATTACTCAAACAATTATTTTGTTAAAAAAAATTTAAACTACAAGCATTGTTATTTTGCTCATTTGGCACATTTTTCTAGAACATTTGATCTTTGTAAGACACTCTAGTTTCGAGATATAGCTAAGGAATCAAGTATCCCCAGGGATCAAGTATCCTCATTCTCCCCTACAGAATATTTCTCATAATGTCCAAGAAGGCTGAAGTTAAAAACTACACGTTTCAAATATTTTTTAAATTTTTTTCAAGATCATGACCACAATTTTTTAAAGTGGTGTTTAACCGTACTTTTCAATAAATGAACCATCAAAATTTTAAAAGTAGCTCCAGATAAATTTTGAAAAGAGAAGTTGACGTGGAATGGAACATTTTTCGTCTTAAGCATTTCAAAATATGAATCACAGAGTTTCTACAAATTTTTCAAGGCAACTGAATTCCGAATTTACCTGGTGTGACTTAAACAGTTTTAGCGGTTCATTGATTGAAAATTACGGATATTACATCACTTTTTTAGATTTTTTATTCATGATCTTGAAAAATTAAAAAAAAATCTGTTCTCATAAACAACGTTTAGCTTCTAACTTCAGCTTTTGTACACTGATAGAATTTGTTTTTGAGCATTTCGTAGCTAATCTGCAGTCTTTTTCCGAAGTACGTTTTTTTCGGATTTTTTGTACTTTGAAAACGGAAAACTGAAGTGTTGTAGCTGAACAATATTTCATAAACTTATTTGAGCTACACTACGAAGTTTCCAAAAACATTAACTTTGTTTAAATCGGATGAAGAACAAGAGAGATATATTGCTTTTAGTCAGGAGTGTCCAATTGACACTCCAGAAACGGGTAAAAATTTCTGGGACAGATGAGGGTAGGAACTCTACAATATACATCCAATTGACACCAGTCTTATAAACTTGAAGATTTCAAAATCGTTTCCTTGTTTTATGAAGGTTTTCAATTTCTACATTTTGCATTTATCGATTTCAAATTTCATCATACCATGTACCCTGTTACCCTGTTTTTCTCAAAACACACACTGGGGTAAGTGTGGACAATGGCTATTAATACTGTGAACTATTTTTTCAAACTTTTAATGCAGTAAGCTCAATTTACTTGTAATCTATCCAATAACTGTGAAAATGACACGATTCCGACTATAACGGATGTTTACATCGATTTTTTGCGTATTTTCTATTTTCAACTACGATGTCGAGGTGATGTTCATCTTTTTCAATTGCCAGTTTCTCGTAAATTAGCTGTCTTTTGACGAAAAACTCTACATTGAAACAATTCTTACATTCGAAACAACCAGTTAGGAAAAGAAAAGGCGATTAAAAAAGAAGAAAAAGGAGTTAATTCACAAAAATCTAAAATTTTCTCTCCAAACCCTACCTGGGGTAAGTGTGGACGGCTTTATACTGGCTCGATACTTACATATTTTTTCAATTTTCTGTCCTTCATGCAATACAATTAAGCTATATTTAGCATACGGATCATGAAAAGTTGGACAAAGTGCTTGTTTGTTCTGGAATAAGTATATTTTTTCGATAAAATCGGATCTCGTGTGTTGAAACTAAAATTACACACAATAATTATTGAAAGACGCCTTACTGATAGCACCAGGACCTTTTTTCAAATTTTAGACGGTTCGAGCAATAAAGTATCGTATTCAACCAAGAAAGCACAAATTTTCTGAAAATTTCCTGAAAAATCATAGAGAAAATCTACCGTACACATTTTCCCCATAAAGCGGGGTAAGTGAAGACACCAGCAGTCCATAACAATTTACGTGATAACTTTTCTAACTTTGCTTCTTTCAAGCTCATCTCTTCAGCATTTGGGAAAAACATGTTCTGCATCACATTGAACGTAATTTTATCAAAATCGATCCACTACTGATTTTTTAATGGTTTTTTAAAGTTGAAATATACGAAAAACCGTCCACACTTACCCCGGTGTACCTTATAGAAAATTATACCAAGTTGGGACAAAATTAAGAAAATTGTTGTCGTTCACTTAAATGACGAAAAAAATCATCATCCATGGCTGGTAATTTCTTAGATGGAATGCATTTTATTGAATAGCAAGTTATATAGATTTAAATAAAAAAATATATTTCATTCAAATGGTTAATAGTTCTTGTTTGCCTAAATTTTTAAATTCAATTCATATTCGGCAAATTACCACTCACTTATTTTAAAGTCATCAATTATTAAGAATTTTAAATCAAACATTACAAAGACGAACAAAACAAGTGAAACATTAATTCTAAAATGTTCTGCTTCCAATTTTCAACTGGCAGTCCAGTTTTTGAAGCAAGCAGAATACATACGTATTTAAATTATACTAAACTACATACACTAGTTTATCGAAAACAATTGGCGATTGTAACGTCCAACTTGATTTTTTTTAATGTAGGGGAGATAAGGGCATAATGGCCACCTTAAGGAAATCGCTCATTAAACTCTCAAGAACAGCCATAATATGTGAATTACATCATTGTTTCGTGTTTAGACACTAAAATAGTCTATTAAGAGGCTGAAACTTGAAATAGTAGATAAAAACGTTTAAAAATGCATTTTTAAATTTTTTGCCAAGAGCTGAAAATCAGCCACTCTAGGGGCATAATGAGAACCTCCCTTGGGGCAGTATAAGCACCATTATTCGGGGCACGATGAGCGTTTTCTGCCGTATAATCTAGCAGCGAATTAACTCGATGAAGTCAACTGAATATGAGAGCTACAGCTAGATTTGTTTCATCTGACGATGTGGCCTATTGGTAAGGTGTCGGAGAGGTAATCAGTAGACTCGAGTTCG
This sequence comes from Uranotaenia lowii, assembly GCF_029784155.1. Lineage (NCBI taxonomy): Eukaryota > Metazoa > Arthropoda > Insecta > Diptera > Culicidae > Uranotaenia > Uranotaenia lowii. The sequence continues at coordinate 263,818,005 of NC_073693.1, read as the reverse complement.
ATTCCTGGTCGAGGTGATTTTTTTTCGATGCATTTTGCACTAAACGGTGAGGCGTAGATCCATCGAAAAAAGCAATATCAAAATAATCTAGGTCTGTTTGTAGAATTCAAACCATTCACACACGCTCATACATTATGTTTTTGGTGCTTTGTTTGGCGGAGAATGCTACTAGCCGTAGAATGCAACAATAAAAAAATCTATCCTGAATGGTATTTGAAAAACAAAATCGAGCCTTTTGATAACTTCTCCGACACCTTACCAATAGGCCAAATCATCAGATAAAACTAGTCAAGCTGTAGCTCTATTATCCAGTTGACTTCACCGAGTTGAGTTCGTTGCTAGATTATACAGCAGAAAACGCTCATGGTGCCCCGATTAATACTGCTCTGTTCGCCCCGAGCGAACATATTTAAGTAAAAGCGCATTTAAAATTGATTATTGTGAAAAATCTCAAATTTATTGATGGTGAAAATTGAGAAACAATGTGTAAATCATCTTGCAGTGCGTACATTTTAGATCAAGATGATTTGAAGGTCATAAAAGCTCATTTCGTGGTGCTCAAAAGTTATAATATTTTCGTTACTTGAAAACCTAGCTGGTTGTTTTTTAATATTTCTGTAAAGATGATAAGGATATTTCAAATCCTTGTGAAAATTTGTTAAAGAAAATACGTACTTTTGTAGAAAATAGGAGTGCTAATTATGCCTTGAGTGCTCGTTATGCCCTTATCTCCCCTACATTAACTTTAACGGAAAATTATATTTGGCGTAATTTTATAAATAACAATTTTTGTGCGCTGTTATTTTACGCTGCCTCAATTGAACGACATATTCTCATTATGGTATTGTATTCAACGATCTCCTCAGTTGAAACATTTTTTTACCGTCCTTAAGTTTGATAAGCTTGTTTAGCTAAGTTTGATAAAATTATTATGAAAATTGATCTAAAAATTTTCCATAACAGCTCTCATTTTAAATTATTTTTCCAATAGTTTTTCGTATTGAATTTATGAAACTTAATTCCAAATTTCCTACATTTAGAATCAGATAAATTCATTCGTTTTAATTGGCAAAACAGTGGAAAGTAAGAGATAACAACAGATTTTTGTTGTGAAACTTATGGAATGATTTTTGTTACAGTTTACTATGAAATACAGTTTATTCATTGAGAAACAATTTTAAAGCCCTTCAATTCTGCTTTCCAGCTTTCCGAAGTTCAAGGTTAATTTAGGTTCTACCCATAAAACTTCCCTTCCGTCTCTCATCAGATTACTTTCTCCAACAGCCACGGAAAATTCAACGTGCCGCGACACGACTCCGGTCTCGTGATCTACTTTTCAACCGTGAACTTTCCCATTCAAGAGTAAAAGTAGCAACAGCAGCAACGACAGGCAACCGTTTATGCAAATTATGTAAACAATACATAAAAAAACAGCCGTCGTCGCCGTCGCATCAAGGACGCAGTCAATGGCGTTTTTTTTCTTTTTATTTTATTTTTCTCTATCATTTTCCTCCCAAGATCGCGAAGTAGCGAAGGAAAATCGCATTCAGAATGGCGCGCTGATTTTTTTCTTCGATTTTTCTTCTTGCGAAACGTGAGCGCGCGAAAGCGGAAGTGCAAATAATATAAGGAAGAAAAAATGGGGCGTTAAAAAATCTCGCGGTACGCGCGTCCTTGTTTTAAAGTGAGAGTTTTTTGTGATGTTTTCCGGAAGCTTTTTTTTCCTTACTTGCCATCGTTCTTTCGCCGTTTAAACGTTTTAATTTATGATTCCCAGCCAACCATCAGCTGATGCTCGCGTAAATTGTTTCTCCTCTTTCGTCCCAAGAGACGCCATTTTCTCGCCTTGTTTGGGTGCCCGTCTTCATTATTTTAATTTCTTCCGACGGCTTCCGGTAAAATTTTTGCTACAGACTCATTTTTTTTCTTGGATCGTTGCTGCCTTTCTTGCAATTTAGCGTTCAATGTTAGCAGCTGATGCCGGCACGCGGTGACTTATGTATACTTTTTTTTCGTCCCGCGAGTTCAAAGTCCTTTGAATTGGGTTTATGTGTTTTAAGTTTCTTCATTTCTTCGAGGACAGTGAGATTGAGCGTACCCTCTTGGTGAGGAGGAAGAAATCGATGCTAACCTTTTTTATGTTATTTTTCTTAACTTTAAAGAAGAATGATTAAAGAATATAAGTTTATATGTTTTGTAGGAGAGAGTGGGGTAACATGCGCCATGAGGAAACTTGGGCCACTCTAAATAGCTCAGCTGTGTGTTGAGATAAAATTCTCAATCCAACTGTCATCATCGTTGCTTTGCGTAAGCATGTTTTTCTATATGGGTCATTCCATGTCAAGTGTGCACAGAGAGAAAAAAAATCTTATCAAAAATTCGCCAAACTTAGCCGATAGACTTTCTGAGGCCTACAAAACATATCCTCAATTTTTGAGAATGATCTGCCCACCTCTCGTTCCAGGACCCTCCCTTCTTTTTTATAAGATTTTGAAAATTCATCATTTTTAATATACAACATCTCTGGACTGAAACATCGTACCGAAATGACAAAATATGCGTTTTGTAGATTTTATTAAAATCTATCGATTGATGTTATTCATTACTAGAAAAAATGACGTTTTAAACGTCAAAACACAGCTCTAAAAACAAAACGTTAATTTTCTCAAGGAAAGTATATTTTTTTCTTGAATTTTATGATTTCATTGTTTTCTTGAGAAAATTTTACGTAAGAACCAACCAAAATCCCAATATAATATTTCTCGTTTTCAAGATATGAAAGATTTAAGTTGGATTGTCTCACAATTATTTATTCGCAGCACTCAGTGATTTCACTAAACTGCATAATTCATCCAAATTTTTAGCCACATCTTCCTTGCTTGAACAGATTTTTTGTTTTCATGATTAAACAAATCATGAAAACAAAAAATCTGTTCATGATTTTGAACGAAAGAAAAAAAATCGTTTTATGAAATATGATAATTCCAAAAATAACTATATTTTTCTCTATATTTTTTTCGTTCCAAAACTGCAATTTAAATCATCTTAAAATTGCCTTTTAATTTTGCATACATTTTAAATTTGAAATTTCGTTAAGCTTGAACAAACTTTCACTCCAATTTTTCCAATATATAAAGAGATTGCGGCATGAAACGAACGAAATCTTCTTCATGGTGTAACAGGTTTATCATGTTGAAACGGTTAATTTTAATAAGCAACAAACATTTGTAAAAAAAAAGATGCTTAAAAAATTAAAATAACACTTTTGTGTTTCACTTCGTTTTGCTGTTGGGTAACAATTTTAAACATTATAACTCTGTATTCAATCATTAAGTTAGTGCTTACTCAGCGGAAGGTGCGGTTGAATCAATGTGAGGAATGTCATTAAAATAATGTTATCAATTATATCGGCGATTAAAATCTTAAATCAATTATTCACAGATAATGTTTGAATCTCGAAAATCTGCTCGTACATATGTTAATTACTAAACTTTCATAAATTATGACTTAATTACTAAACTTTCATAAATTATGACTTTATTTGTTTTTGTTTTTCTGGGATTTTAAGACTCTCGTGTTATTCATCCTTAAATAAATTATGGCGATACTGACATTTTTAACAACAGCATTTCTTCATTGTATATCGCCTTCATTTATACAACTTAAGCACAGCAGATTGTTTTGTTGATACCGAATGGAGCACTAAACAATAGCAATTTTTTTATGTGATTCACTGACCACTCGCTTGCTGCAACTTGCTAGTAGTTTTGAATACAACTTCTCAAATCGAAGATTGCGGTTGAAATATCCAGTACGGAGTTGTTTAAGCGACTTACATTGCTAAGCTTCTAAATAGTCGGGAACAGTCTTGAGTTTTCTGAGCAAAAGCAACGTGTTCAATTGGAAAAGAACTTCATGAGCGATGTTCAGTGGATAAATAACTACAACAACAACCAGGCAACGCTACACTCATTTGAGATGTAGTACTCCGATGATTCAAAAGAAGTTGCAATAAACTTCGTGATCATCTCAAATTGCTTGGAGCATATTACTTCTACAGTGTATAATTTTTCAAAACCAAGTTCAATGGATTGGAGAAAATGCTCATTTTTCTGATACAGCAGTTTCTCAATACAACTACCGTTTCAACATGAAAAACCTGTTACACCATGAAGAAGATTTCGTTCGTTTCATGCCGCAATATCTTTGCAGTGTTGGAACGAAAAAATATAAAGAAAAATATAGTTATTTTTCGAATTATAATATTCAATAACACGATTTTTTTCTTTCGTTCAAAATGTTAGTTGAATTTTTTTTTTAATTTTAAACAAATCATGAAAACAAAAAATCTGTTCGAGCAAGGAAGATGTGGCTAAAAATTTGGATGAATTATGCAGTTTAGTGAAATCACAGAGTGCTGCGAATAAATAATTGTGAGACAATCCAACTTAAATCTTTCATATCTTGAAAACGAGAAATATTATATTGAGATTTTGGTTGGTTCTTACGTAAAATTTTCTCAAGAAAACAATGAAATCATAAAATTCAAGAAAAAAATATACTTTCCTTGAGAAAATTAACGTTTTGTTTTTAGAGCTGTGTTTTGACGTTTAAAACGTCACTTTTTCGAGTAATGAATAACATCAATCAATAGATTTTAATAAAATCTACAAAACGCATATTTTGTCATTTTGGTACGATGTTTCAGTCCAGAGATGTTGTATATTAAAAATGATGAATTTTTCAAAGTCCTGCAAATAAGAAGGGAGGGTCCTGGAACGAGAGGTGGGCGGATCATTCTCAAAAATTGAGGATATGTTTTGTAGGCCTCAGAAAGTCTATCGGCCAAGTTTGGCGAATTTTCGATAAGATTTTTTTTCTCGCTGTGCACACTTGACATGGAATGACCCATATGTTGTTGACTGGAATACGCATCATATGCTTCTATTATTTGAATAGCCTAGAAAAATGTACTTACATGATCAAATTGCATCCGTGAGAAACCTGAAGTACATAACAAAAATATGATCATTCGCTTATAATCTTAGTTTTGTTATGTTCTTCCACGTGGAAAAGGAATTTTTGATGAAACATCAATAAGTCACACAAACGTAAGCGATTTGCAAATCATTGCTTGTGGGGAATCGTGTGCCACATTTTGTGAGCTATGTTGGGTCACCTATATTTTGGTGTTAAATAAAAATACGTTATAAATATCTTAAAAGTTTTCTTATGCCAAATGAAGAGTTATGAAAAATGTCTTCTTTTCAAAAATGTCCATATTTTCTAATGCGATAGAGACGAACATAAATCCTATAAAATGAATTTTTCCGAAACGTTCGCGATCCAGGTTTTAAGAACTATTCGATCAAACACAACTCTCTTTATTATTTTATTATTTGAAATTGCTTTAAAATAACTAAATAAATAATGAAATTTCCGTTTTGAGTCAACTCATGAACTTTGCCATTATCTAGTCAATTTCGATTTGGTGGTCCACGTTTCCCCACAGTTTTTCAAAATAAAAAAAAAATACTTTTTTTTAAAACAGTCATAACTCGGGAAATTAATGTATTTGAAAAATTAAAAATAAAACGCCTTATGATATCTTAAAGATGTATAAATCTTTCTATTTATATTTTACTTTTTATTTTTAATAATAAAAAAGGTTTGAGGCAAAGAAAATGAGTGATATCCCACTCTCCCCTACATATAGTTCAGCCATGGGAAAAATAAGGCAAAATAAGTCACACACAACGTACATATTAATCACTTTTGCAACTTTCAAGTTCATTCATGAGTACATGTCAGCCTATATGTAACTTTCAAAGCCTTCATTCGAAAAAATTTGTGACTTTTGATTGCTTGGGTAAGGCGAAAGGGCGTATAGAAACTTGTTACGGTTCATATATTTTGCATTGAAAAACTGAAACCATTGAATGCTGCCTAAATAGAAGAATTATTCACCCCTATAAAATGACCAATAACAATAAAACACATTTTATTGTAAAATAAAGTCTGTAGATCATCATTTAAGCAGTCTTCCACTAGAATCACCCAAATTGAAATCATTCTTACAATGACCAACGAAATCAATTTCAATGATAAAAACTTGCTTATTTATTTTGAAACACTGTTGACAAAAAAGGAACATTTAAAAGCAGGACGGTGAAACATTTTAGGAAAAAAATGCGGAATATTAGTATTCCCTTCCTTTAGACGGGGATTACTAAAATCGGCATACTAATGAAAACTGTTTGAAAACCAGTTGTCAATAGCTGAAGCTAAGAGAATCTTTAAAACATGAGAAAACTAGAAATGGACGACCTTTTTTCGAAAATGGTCAGTTTTATAGTCTCAGAAAACCTTGGTCAATGAGTTTTTTTATATCTAAAACATTTATAGAAAGTAGGATAAAAGAGTTACCACTATTCGGGATTGATCTTTTCAAAAATACAAATTCATAGTTAGGTAGGAGAGATGAAGCATTATTTTTATAATTTTTTTTTTGCTGAAATTGTTCCACACATAAGTTTTCAACCCCGCCTTAAGACCAAGGTTGCCAGATTACTCGATTTTATCCGAGTTTGCCAGGATATTTAATATAAAATTTGGGAATAGCCTTGCCCGGCCTGGTTGCCCGAATGTCATTCTTTTGGAAGCCTTAAATACCATTTTCCATCGGTTTATAAATTTTGTTGAAAATATTTTTTTACCTTTATTTTTGTTGGGTGCCTTCAAGGTTTTTGACAAAGTTTTTTCGAATATTGTCCGAATTTTTGTCGTCAATTTTAAAATTGTATGCCCGGATTTTTCCAGGTTTTTTTTTTACAAAAATGCCCGATATTGTCCGGCCGAATACGTGCTGAAAATTTTTTGGCAACCTTACTTAAGATTGGGGTTTTTATTCTCAAAAATCATTCCAGATTGGTGCTAATTCTCGAACCTAACTGTTAATAAGTTTAATAGATCAAAAAATACTCATATTAAGGATTTCTAAGGATTTCTAAGGCGCTCAAATCGATAGTTTTTCGAAAAATGGTCCATTTGCTATTCTCTCATATTTTTAAGCTTCTCTTAGCTGTAGCTTTTGACAAATGCTTGTTAAAGTGTTTTTTTTTTATTTATTTTTTTATTTTGTTCGATTAACATATTTTGAAACAATCAACATTCAAAACGTTACTGCAAATTGGCTATTATTTAATGCTGAATTTTAGTATACCCCACCTAAAAAGGGGGCCAGTAGAGGGTAAATTTATTTTGAAAGTGGAATGTGTTGTGTTTTATTTCGGTTCATTATTACATTCATAACATTTAAGTAATGCTTCTTCGTGTAGCATAATTTTACAAAAGTTTAAATAAAAAATAAAGTTTCGTTCAACTTTCAAACTTCGAATACTTTCGTTAATTCTTTTCAAATTTTATTAGATATAGAGGTTTTCAGTTTGTTGAACCTATTGTGAATGTTCATGTTTTCATAAAATAAATCAAAATGTTGTAATTTTAATAACACACAAGTATATGTTTCTAAAAGTCTTAAGTAAAGCCACCACGTGAAGTTGAATGTTTGGTTCAAAATGATTAAATTTAAGTGAGAAAGATATTTTCCTTTCAAAAATAACTGTTTTTTGCAACAACAACAACCAAGTTTATAGAAAACTAGCTGACCCAGTAAACTCCGTTCTTAACTTAATCGTGCTGGCAAATCAAATTTTTTGAAAATCGTACTAAATTGAACGGCTTTCCCATTTAAAGTTGATTCAGATTCTTCTCCCTTCCATAAAAATTGAGATTCTTGAAAATATTATACAAACCATTTCTGACCCGAAAAACCCTCGGATACCAAATTTTACTTCATTCCGACCAACCGTTTATACGTGATGTTGTTACAAAGAAAATACCTCCATTTTTATATATAAGATAAACTTTAAACATAACTTTGAACGATTTTCTATCAAATATTCAGTGTATTCAAAAACTGGTAGTTGTTCAATGAGCCAATGTTTTGGTCGTTGTTCAGTGAAAAACTGATCCAGCTCGGCCGCAGGATTCGTTTCGACATGGAAGAAATCGATCAAAGGAAAGAGACATGTGATCAACTGTCAATCCATTTCTACTTGATTCGATCTACTTTTACCAGACTTCATTGAACAGACTTAATATTACCCAAACTGTTTCGTTTTTGGCATTGTAATTGATAAAAATTATTTAATCTTTGGAACAACCAAAGATTCATGAATTTGCGGATAAGTATCACCAAGGCTATCCTTTACAGAAAATATTAAACTTGAGAGTTCATTAACTTAACTCGAAATAATGAGAATCCCTACATATTTTGCAGGAAACAAATTAACAGTTGCTTACCATATAGCAACCAACATGGTAATCTTTTGGGATATGGATACAAAGAAGTAGTTTATTTTAGTAAACAGGGTGAATGAGGATACTTGATCCCTGGGGTTCCTTGAGTCCTTCGAAACCAGAATGTCTTACAAACATCTAATGATTTAGAAAAATTGGGACTAATGGAACAAAACAACAATGCTGTCATCTCAACAAGTATTAAACATTTTATTTTTCAAGTTGTTTGAAAAATTTAGCAAAATGTGTTTTGAAGGTTTTTTTATACCTTTAAAAAAATTTCCATATAAAAAAATTATGATAAAATGATTGTATCCCATTTACCCGAAAACTATTGCCCAGAATGACTTTTCCCCAGAATGATAAATACCCGAAATCAAACCCCATAATTAACTATTTCCCAGGAAAAATTTCCCCAGAATGCACCATTTACCAGAAATTTTTTTCCCAGAATGGAACATTTCCCACATTTTTTTCCGCAGAATAGAACATTTCCCAGAATGACACAAATCCCAGACTATTTTTTTTTATTTTTGTGCTGTTATATCTAATGAATTCTTGTAAATTTCATATGATTCGAAATTAAATTTTGCAAAATGATTTTTCAAATAAAACCAATTGTTTGAAAGTTTCCAACTAAAATTATTTCATAACCGATATTATGTTTTGTGGTAATACCTAGAATTAATTTAATGCCAACCACGGTCCATTGACAACCGTTTTGGTATCCGACTCCTCACGCTGCGCGTTCGAACTTTAAAGAAATATTGTCCTTCACGCTGTCGCGTGGCTAGGGATCACCCCTAGCTTTCACGCAGACCTAGGAAGCCCCGGCAGACCTAGACCAAAGTAATGGGACCGCCGCTTCCGACGGCGGGTCGGCGGCCACCTCGGATTTGGGAGCTTCGGCGGCTTTGTGCCGCCTCAGCCCCTTCATCCTCGTTGGTTGCGGCTTAGCCGCAAAAGAATAAAGTTATAAAAGCCTATTTTTTTGTAACATTTCCTATTTTTTAAAATAATTTCTAGTAAGGTTAAATGTTCTAAATTTTCTGGGAAATGGTTCTTCTGGCGAAAACATTTCTGGTAGATGGTTCATTCTGGTGAAAAAATTTCTGGGAAATGGTACATTCTGGCGAAAATTTTTCTGGGGAATGGTTCGTCTGGGGAAAAAAAATCTGGGGAATGGTTCTTTCTGGCGATTGAAATTCTGGGGATTTTTCATTCTGGGCAATGGTTTTCGGGTAAATGGAGTACAACCGATAAAATATTTATTTCAATATGCCAATCGTTAGAGAATAATTGGAACTTTATAATTTCATATTTTTCAAGCAATAAACTCACAATATTTTTTTAGAAAAAGTTTTCCAAAATGTATGTTTTGAGTTTAATTGATCCCTAAAGTACAAAAAAATATATTATTCTTCTGAATGGATCGTGACCATTGGTTATCACAAAATTACTAATATTTGGGTTAGATGTTTATCTGGAAATTATCAATTGAAAAGGACTCAAAATACTGAATTCCGCCCTCAATTAAGTAAGGACTGTTGGATAGCTTAGCTTAGCTTGATTAACTACTCACATCCACCTGAATCATTGAACCCGAAATGCTCTGTTATTTTTTTACAAAATGGAATTCATTGAAATGGGTTTTCCTGATTCTGATGGATATTTGATGATATGAACTTTGTTAATTGTTTTTTTTTTAATAAATGCATTTCGAGCCTCATGATCACAGGCGTGGCTCAGTAGAAAGAATTCCACATCGCCAATGGTTGCTACTCCGTGATTGACCGAGGCTATCAATTTTGCGCAAAGGTCAAAAGAATGATGCTTGGGATTAGCGACTCACTCTCAATGCACAAAACTTATACTCTCTCTTTAACCATCAATAACGGCGCCGGCCACGTCCTAGTAGTCAATTGATAGGTAGGAAAAATATAGAAAGGGATGAAAGAATCAAATTTGTGCTTTAGGACCGAGGTCTCCTCTGCATCCTAGCAAAAAACTTTTTTGGGAGTGTGGGATGAAGGATATGATCAGGAAACACTTTTGACAAATGCGATGTAGTATATTTATTACCTGCTCAAACTGAAAGCCTAATTTGTTGTCATTATTTTTAATTTTTTTTTTTTTTTTCAAAGAGCCGTGTTAGAGCTCTTTTTTAAAGTAAAATATCGAAAAAAAATTTTTGCTAAGATTTCCTAGAACTATCTCGTATTTCTCATCCATATATACAAGGGCAATTAAAAAAAATATATGTCTTATTGTCAAGAATCAACTTTTCAAACTTTGAACACTAGGAAACTAAAATTTAAAACATTTATTTTTTCAATTATTTTTCAACACATTATTTAACATATTTTATTTCTTGATTGTTTCTGAGCTATCTTATTTATATATTTTTCCATATTTGAGAGCTTTCTAGTCTAATTTATGTTTCAAGTACTGTTATAATTCAAAATAATTAAATTTTTTGCTAAGTAAAACTGTTGGAATTTCATTGGACTTTGATTGAAACTCTATTAACGATAAAGCATTAGAAGCACTAATCCTGAAATTATGTAATTTACTTATTTACTAAAACACGTGTCATATAATAGCCAAGTTTTCACTTGTAATAGATTTCAGATATGAAAAATTTTCTAAACACTAATTCTGTTATGATTATGGTAGCATTGAACTTCTGTCTTGGTAAGAGTAATGTGACAAAATTTCTGTAATTTAATCGGATTACTTTTGGAACATTTTGGTGCAAGTCGTTGTTTCTAAAGTCTCTACTACTTCTACTTCTATTTTTCTACTAATTATGAGAAAAAAATAACGATTTCTGTACTTCATGTTAATAGTTCTTTTAATTTGATAAAGATCTTTTGGAAAGTTCATTTTTTTCAGTATTTTTTAAAAAATTCCTAGAATATTTAGCGGATTTTCAGCGTTTTTCATATGGCTTTTTGATCAAGCTAACTAATACTAAACGACAAAACAATAGCACATTATGTATGAAAACTAATGATGTATTAAGAATAGAAACTAGTCTTAACGATGATTCATGTAGATTTTTTTTATAATGACGCACAATATTCATCAGCAATTAACTCTACCGAAATAATTTCCAATCTTATGTTTCAAAATGAATATTTCATTTTCCTTCCTTGGATTAATCTTTGGAATTGGTTCTATATGTTACCACAACTAAATTTTGCCCTGTCTTATTAAATATTTTTAATTCAAGAAGCACGCAGTTGATTTTTTATCAAAATTCTACTCAGTTAAAGATTTCACTTGATTCGGTTTAGTGGGATGGAAACGGGGATCCGTTTTTCCTAACTTTTTTAAATATTCGATTTCCAAATTCTTTGACGTGTTAGGACGACTCAAAAACAATACAAAACTGACTTTCATAAAATATAACTGGGAAAATTAATTTATTGATTTATACATTTTGATTTTATTTTATGGTATATTTTCAAATTCATCTGATAGACGCTTGCTAATGAAACTTTTTTGAAATCACTTCATTAGTCAAAAAAAAGTTCGATTATAAAAAATCCTACGACATGGCCTCAGATTAAAAACATCCTTTTATCGAGCAAGCGTTATTAAAAAAAAAATCATCCAATTGGCAATTACACAAGTAAAAATTGCTTTAAGCTTTCAGTGTGAATCTGAATGAGTGTCTTCATGTTGTCATGTTGTCACGGCATAATATTTTTAATATTAACATTTCAACTCAATCCTGTACCCTATCCAACAAGTTTTCTCTTTCTCCTTCATAGTCATTCGGTTTAATTGTCAGGTGAACCACAGAATTGTGAAGGAAAAAAAAGATAAGAATGGCATTATTTCGTTTTCAATAACTATGAAAAAATGAATACAAATTTTAAAGTATTATTTTACGGAAGAAAAAATACATAATTGCTAATTTAATCGTTAAGACATTGTTATTAAAGTACGCATATTTGAAGCAAAATAGGTTAAATATAAAAATAAACTGAGAGCAATTTGGTGCTGATATAGAACTTACAATTCCAAAACAAACCTGTCTGTGCTCCTCAGTGAGCACGAACATTACAAAATCAATAAATATTTTAGTAAGAAAAAATGACATCTAAATCTCTCCCACAACAACCAAATTTTCAAAGCAATCAATGTACAGTCGGATTTAAACTAAATTCTTCATCAGGCAACGTCTGCGCCCATCTGACCACTACTACATATCGCAGGCCTCTGATGCTGCCCGGGAAACCCCAAACAACACGGGAGACCCGCGACCGCCCGCAGCAACCAAAAGAGTGAACCCGCGACGATCTCCATCAACTTGCAGTGACGATAAATTGAAATGTCCTAAATTGTTATAAGATTATGTAAGGACTGTAGGATAGTGGACAAACTTTAAGAATTCTCTTAGTCTGATAATTACAAATTGTGAAATAAGAACTAATATGGCAAACAGAAATCAACGGACCTTTTATCTCCGGATTTTGCAAGATTTTTGCTTAGGGTCAGGGCACCCAAAATAAATGATCCATTCTCCTTTAACCTAAAAAAAACACCACAACTTTTTTCGTCTCATGAAAATACATCTGGTTTGATTACGAGTTCATGTGTCGTTCTAACCTTTAGGAACATATAAACATGAAATTACACGCTGTTCAAAAATGCAAAAGACGGCGAGGTGCCAAATTTTACCGAAAAGATATGATGAAATTTAGAAAGGGGATCAAGTATACCCATTCTCTTCTACATATGTATGTAAATGGTAGAATTTATTATGGATAAAGCATATCCATTATACATTTGAAATCAGTATAAAATATGGCGTAAGAAGGATACATACATTTTTTTAAATCAAGATTTGAACATCGACATCATTTGAGGCCCTTGGAGCCGAAGGGATATAAGTGTCATTTTGTCACTTAAAACCCTTTTGGCTCTGAGGCCCTCATTTTAAATTTAAGTTTTAAATGAGAGATTTTGTTTGAGCATTTCAAAACTTTTCTTATCATGATATTAGGCTCCAAAAAAAAGGATTCAAATTATGCCGCAACAAATTCTATCATATCGGATTGAACCAATTCCAAAATGATATATTTTTTCGACCGACCGACCAAACGTCGTCGTCGACCGACGTATTTTTCTTGTTTATACAAACCAAACCTTTATTTCCCATTGCATTTTGGGTTTCCATTAATGTTTCAATTTCGAGCCTGGTGATGACACGAAGTTGGGACAAAAAAAAACCTAAACAATTGGGAGAGTGGGTAAGTGAAAGCAAACATTCCGCCGCCGAATTCGCCTCATTCAACATTGCTACCTTCCAATGGCAAACGCCACAGGAAGTTTAATGAATGTGTACGACGCGCGTAATAGCAAGAGAACGAGCGGGCGGACGGCTGGAAAAAATATGGCGGAAACAACAAACAAGCCGTAACGTAACCGGCAACGATATGGGTTTGGTCTTGTTTGGGCTTTGCGCCATTCGTTATACATAGGCGGAGTGACCCTTTACCGTCCAAATGTACAGGACCCTGGTGGAAATTACGTGGGAAGGTGGGTGATTTGCCGAATGGACTGACAATGAGCGTTTCCCCGAGGGTGGAAAAACGAAAAGAAAAATGGATTCGACAGGATATGGTTATTTATGAGCCAGGATTCTAATGGAGCATGCACCTTGATGCGTTTGCAATCTATTTCATACGATGAATTGGAATGAAACTCATAGTCGTTGCATGTTGTTTAAGCTTTTGTGTTACGTTTTTTAGATACTCTAGATGAAAATTCTGATTACTGTTTTTGTTCGTTAATTATTCAAAGGATACATCGGTGGAAACAATATCCTTTTTGTAATAATACTGATATTTAGTACTGAAACAACAAATTGATAGAGTATTAGGAAGATGGTATTGTAGGGCTGGAAGATTGAAAAAATTAATTGAATTTTTTTTTTACAAAATGCAAATTTTTGTGTAAATTGTTTTTTAAATTATTATTAAGCTTCAAGTAGAGTTGAATTTATCTAACTGCCCTAGCCAGTCAAGTGTGATTTTCACGACAAGTGATATTTCGCACTGTGTATCTTGGTAACTTATGACCAATAATAATTCATGGATATTATTGCATTATCTTAAATATAGGATTGTATTTTGAACTTTAAATTCTGATAACAGTAATTTGAATAATGAGCTAAAAATAGCAAATTAAATTCATGAAAACATCCATGAAATGAAAATTATAAACATAAGAAAGAATTAGCTTGTTTCGGCAATAGTCCCTATTCGGAACATTACTGATATCATTTAAACCTTTCAATTTCAATAATTAATACATTCCTAGTTTTATATGTTGTTTAATTGTTAAATAAATTAATTTTCGTGAACAAAATTAAAGTGCCGTTATAGAAATTTCCTTCCTAAAAATGATTTTTTACTTAACTCAACTGTTCCAGTATGCAGAAAACGGCTCCAGAACTATCTGCGCATTCTGAGTAACCATGACTCAGTTTTAGCTAAATGGCCTGTTAGTCAGATCTCAGTAAATGCAATTTAGTCAGTTATAAGTAGGTGCGATTTTGGCGAAACTGAGTTACTGGCGACTCAGGCGAATCTCAATGGAAAATAATTTCCTTTGAAGAGATTCATTATTCGATGTTTACTATTACACTATTTATTTATTGCTAATTTTATTATGTTATGTTCAATAATTTAATAAGATAAAATACAAACTACAAATTTTTTAAGAATAATAATATAAAATATTAACGCTACAAAGTACAAAAGCTACACAAAACAAAGACTGGTTGATGGTTGAAAAATATCAAATATGATCGAATAACCCTGAAATCGCCGTCAGATTTAGGTAAAAAATTGGGAAAGTGAAAGGCTCAAAAGGGTGTCAGCAAACATTTTTGTAGCTATATTCTTATGCTGTATTGATATAGGTTCCGTATAAACCATTGAATAATCGTATGAAAGTTGAAAAACGGTATATTCCTACTAAAGTGGTGACAATACACATACCGTAAACTGGGGGAGCTTTGATCACTTTTTTCATTCATTTTTGAATATTTCGGAAGGGGTTGCTTTTTCTTAATACCTAAAAGCTTTAAAACACTAACTGAGGTGAGGAGTATAAAACATGATCATTGATTGCAGTAAATTCAAACAATATTGTTGGTTATAATTGAATATTTGTTACAAAACCAGATTTCGAGTTTCGGGGTAACTTTGATCATTATGGTTTTATCTATCTTAACAACTTCAAATTTATTGTATTGAAGCCATTTAGCACAGAAGGCTTAAAACATCAACAACAGTAATTTTTTGTTTGGACTCAATTGAATTTTTCAACGTCTTCTTTCAAAAACAAACATACTCAAAAGATGGACAATGTTGCTACATACATTTAGGGGTAAAAAATATAAACATTTCTCAATATTTTTTGGACTACAAAAAAAAAGAAATTTTACTTTCTTGCAATTCTCTTAGTCCTCGCACTATTCCTTATGTTCTATTTTCCTTCAAACTCAACCATTTGATAGGCTTTTAAGCCATTTTTCTATACGGGCTTTTTCATGGAAAATGACCGTTTTCTTAATCCAAAAATTATCATCATATGACCATAAAAATAGCACATAAGCTAAACCTGAACCAAGAAAAAAGTTGATTTTTTACATTGAACAACTCATTTGCTCATAAATGCTTCAATTTGATCAGGAGAGATGTTTGTTTGTGAGTCTTCAAAAAACTAAGTGCTTTAATATTTTGAAATTACATTTTAAGTAACATAAAACATCTCCTGATATAAACCAAATTTAGCTTATGAAGTGTTTTGTTTCAGCGGAAAAAATCAAGTGCCGTTAAACTCTTATTTTAAAGTTCGTTTGTCCTTATTATTTATGTAATCCATCAAGGTGTTTCAAGAGGGTGAAGCTCATCTTATCTGAAAACCTGATCCAGTTCCTGTCTTCCTGGAGTGGTGTCGGCCGCTCATACTGATCGTGGATGGACCTTCGGAGTCATTCATTCATGTTTTTGGTCACCAAAAACGTCAAAGCTAAGTATTCTCGTGATTTTTCTAATCAGTCAATCAAAACTTCTATGTACGGATTTGAGCTTTAACACTACAATGTTTTCAATGTGGCAAATTATTAATAAATTTTTGTGCCTTATTAATAATGTCCCAAAAAATATTTCGTCATTTGGATGCGACGATTATCGTTATTTCACCAATTCAAATTTTAAGTTCAATTGCAATGTTTACATGTTTTGTTGTTGTGGTTGAAGAAAAAAATACGGGAAGTCGTTACATGATGAATTCTTCAATAAAAAAATGCTGAAAAATTAACATAGTCTTTATGTATGATCACAGTTTCCGTTTCTAATGAAAATGATAAAAGTTCTATTTTAACGAGTTTTACCAACGGTTCAATCAATTACGTTTTTTATTTCTTTCTATTTCTGAGTTTTTCACCAAATTATTAGAACTTCTAAACTATTAATTGGTTATTAAATGCCCACATAAATATGATTAAGAACATCAGTTTGATTACCATTTAGAACTTTAAATGATGTTAGCAACCACTATCAGAGATATGAAGATAAGAATCAAGTTTATACATACAATTGACTTCAATTTTGTATTATTCATAATTACCATTCAAAAACATTTTTTCTTATCTGGCTAAGTTTTAATATTTTTTTTTTTTGTTATTAATAAATGGTTTTATAAGGCGTTTTACTTATAAACAATTCATGTGCCGTGAGTATTTTTCCTAACTTTGGGTCAATAAGAGGGGGGTAGTTGTTATAATAAAATATTATATTTCAGCAGAAAAAGCTGTTGATAGCACAACACTAGTCAAAAGTGTTTCCTAATCATTTCCCTTCCCACACATTTCCAACCAAATTTTTTGCAAGGATGCAGAGGTGACCTCGGTCCTTAGGCGTAAATTTGTTCTTTCACCCCTTTCTCATTTTTCCTAATCTATCTATTGACTACTAGGACGTGGCCGGCTCCGTTATTGATGTTTAAAGAGAGAGCATCAGTTCTGTGCATTGTGAATATGTAGCCAATCCCAGGTTCCGTTAATTTAACTTCTGAACAAAATTGATGGCCTCGGTCAATCACGGAGTAGCAACCATTAGCGATGTGGAACTTGTTCTACTAAGCCACGCCTGCGATCTTGGAATCCGAAATGCATTTAATTGTATTTAAACCAAATTTAAAAATTAATCACAGATTATCCTAGAATACTTTCAAGTTCTTCATCCAGACATCTTGAGTAGCATTTCGGGTTCAATGATTCAAGGTGGATGTGAGTAGTCAATCAAGCTAAGCTAAGCTAGCTAAATAAACCAAATTTAGCTTATTTGTAACTCAATTTATAGGCTTTCAAACGTAGTAAACAGTTTTCAGATATTTCAACTTTATACCTAGTTAATTATGATTATCTGCAAAAATTTCATGTTGATCAAAGTTACCCCGCTGATCAAAGCTCCCCCAGTTTACGGTACATAAAATTTCTTTGTATCTAATGCGACGAAAATTTCACCAATTGGGCGTTATACGACACCTTTTTTATACCTTTCGTAAGAATACAAGAGAGCGTTAGCGCCTTCAAATCATTGCAGTTGCCAGCGACAATATTTTCCAGTTCTGTCATTGTTCATTATTACTCAAAGTCAATTCCCATCCTATTTTTAGCCATTTGAATGTAATGCTGGTTGCAGAAAGAACATGACAATGATTTTTCATTTGAAGCCAGTGCGTGAGCAATAGTAAAGTAAAATTCAAGAAACGTCTGCATTTTTTTTGGAAAATTTCAAAATTCAGAAAAAATTAATTCAATGATCATTTTTTCTGAAGAGCGAAAGTAATTTGGACTTTTTATTATTTTTATTTTCGTTATTATTTTTTCATTTGGTTTATTCTTCCCAATTCTCAAATGTATGAAAATTTTGACGACACTTCAAAAGTTAAATTTGAGTTAAGTCTCCAAAAAAGTTTTTAATTGAATAAGAATCTTCAGAATACAATACTCATTTTAAAAATATTGTATCTCTGAAAATAGAAAATCTTGGAAAAATCTAATACCTTTGTTATATAAAAGATTTAGAGTTAGTTTTTGTTTTTCATATAGTTTTGTTTGTTCATCAGTGATCGATCAATGATTGATTTTATCAAAATCTGACGATATTTCTGATTTTCACCAAATTCTGATATCACCAAAACTGTAGGTGATAGACAAAATGTGACAAATGGTTCAAATTCAGGACGCCCAAATTTTCTAAAATCCGTTATTTAACCAGTATTGTTTTAAAACAACACTAATTTAAATCCAAATATAAAGGTATTGACAAAAATTTTCTGAAGACCAACAGAAAATAGCCCATATTAATTTTATTACGATATTTATATGATGTGTGAGATATCGAACAAAGTATGCGGAAAAATTTCAAAAAAAGAGATTATTTATTATTTTTAAAGTAGTTTATGGAAAATCGCGGTTTTTTCTTCAGATTTGAAAATTCTTACAATTTTTTTTATCACAATCAATCACAAACACCTTTCTGCTTTCAATTAACAAGCTTTGGAAGAAATTTGCAAATTGTTAATGAAGCTTTATACCTTTTATAACTCTCATCGGTTTTTCGATAAAGATCTTGTATGTTTAATTCACGTTATTCTCAAACCATGAATCCAGTTAGTTTAGCCACATTTCGACTCCTACAACAGTTTGAATAAAATTATTGTATGATGAGTAAGAGTTTTCATTAGAAATATTTACTGTTGATGAATCGTGAATTTGAATCATGAATTCAGAAGAGCACTTGGTATTCAATTATCTGAAAATTTCTGCATTTTAACTGGCAAATATCCAGTTTCTATAGCATTTTTATTGATTTAAAATCCTTCAAACTCAAAGCAAATAATTCAACTTTATATTTGAATGTTGATTGTTTATCGTTCCTTTTAAATCTTATCTCATAATCTCTAAACAACAAGATACAAGCTCGGCCAGTTGCGGCTATTTTTTGTTAACATAAATACACAAATATATATTATCGGCCATAGCTTTAATTGAGGAAACTCTGATATGAAAAAAAACGTAATACAGAAAACTAAAAGATTTTTTTCATTGTTTTTTTTCTGATTTGAGAAGAATGGGAATACTTGATCCCTTTTTCATATTTTCATCAAATCTTTTTGGGAAAATTTAGCGACTCGCCGTCTTTTGCATTTTCTAACGGCGCGTGTAGGGTGGTCGGATTTACCGTTTTTTTTTTGAAATTCGGTATTTCGGTATTCATAAATTCAAAAACCGATAAAACCGGTATTTAAATAAAATCGGAAATTAAAAAAAAAGGGTTATGTAAATTGAAATAAAAACAGTCGATTTATTTATGAATTTTAAAATTAAAAAATATTGTACTTTATTCTTCGAAAAATGAAATTTCAAGAGGCAAAGCATGCTAAGCGTTTCGTCGCCCATACCGCATCGAATCTTATTTGCGATATTTCCAGCTGAGGAAAAAAACTCTTTCTGGCTCAACTGAGGTTGGACGAACTGTTGCCAGGGCATCGAACAGAAAAGAAATGTATTTTCCTTTAATTCCCTCAGATTTGTAAAATGAAAATTCGTTTCTGATAGTCTTCATAGATCCCGGAGTCGTAAGGTTTTGGGGATTGACAGCTTTCTCGATGCGCTTTTCCAGCTTCTCCTTCACTAATACGTTGTCATCATTTTCATCATCTCTCTGGTCACGGCCACGCTTGGTGAGTGGTTCTTCTCCCCCGTTTTCCAACTCAAGAGTTGCAGTAAAACGTCTGACAATTTCTTCAGCCTGTTTCAGCAACGTGCTTCGAGGTGTCTTGAAAAAAATTCCGAAATCTTGATCAATAGAGTTCCTGGCAGTTCTGTTGCATAACATAGCGAAAAGGTCGGCGAATTCCTATAGTCTTTGCAGGATTCGATCTTTGATGGCAATAAATAATTCATTAGCTAAGGAAGATTTTTCAGTATGGAGCTGTTCTAGCATAAACTGAAGCGCAACATCAGCTTCATAAAATGTACAAAATTCTTTGTATAGTTGTTCTACGGCAACTTGTACAGGTTCCAGAGCTTGTGGCTTGTATTAAATCTTTGACTGTTTTAATCTCATCCTCGGTGGAGCTGAATTTTGATTGAATTTTCAAATCGATAAGGGCTTTTTGGATTGGATCTTTTATTTCGTAAAACCGCTTTAGCATAGGAAGTAAACTGTTCAAGCGAGTTTTGCAGTCTGTCAACAACGCAAGCTCCTTCCCAAACTCAAAGCGTACGTAATTCTGAAGAAGATCGTTTTTCACTGGAGATTGTCGCAAAATTATCATCACAGATCGAATTTTCTTGACGAGTTCGAATAAAAGGGGCTTAAGCATCGTCACATCTTCTTCGTTAATTTCGCTCGCAAATAACTGCATTTCCTCGAGATCCGAGTCGTCATCTGATGCTACAAAAGTAAAAAAAAAAAAAATTTTCAAATTAAAGTTTAAAACAACCTTGAATTTGAACTACCTTCACAATCAGGACCATAACATGTTTGCTTATCATTGGATTTTGTTCGGTACAAAACGCTCGTTACCGCCAAATGTATGCCGTGTGCCAAGCACACTTGATGAGAAGCTGTTAGTCATCGACCCACTTTCAACATAACGGATGGACCGTCTGTCGTGACTGCCATAATGTCATTCGAAAGCAGTGATTGAATTTTGCTGAGCATGAGTTGATCAACCATCTCTCGCTCAACGCTTTACTCGGAAGCAAAGGTTGCTTTGAGGCAGCGAAAACGACAAAACCGATGATGCATACGCTCTCAACATGCCCCGCCTTCACGAAGCAATATACATTCGAGGCAGCGAATCCAAAAAACCAAACGAATGGCTCTCCCTTATCTCCGTTACATTCTTGAGGGTACCGAATTCAAAAGGCACAGCAAACCCGAGTCTCCTCGTTTGTGCCTGGATCGAATACCCGAGGGTTTTCTGCTATTGCTATTATTGCACAGCAACCACACGCAGGCAGCTAGTGTTTTCGTTTCTTTTTCCTCCCCCTTTTTGCTCCATACGTTGCGGGCCTATGCAATGCAATAAGTTCGGTTGTTGTCGTTGTTGCCTCAACCTTTGCAGCGAGGTTGAAGATGTTCTCTTCAACGACAGCTATCGGCTTGAGTCCATCAAATTCAATAAGGTAAATGAGTATGTGTGCCTCGTCTTCTTCATGCATCATGTAGCAACCGAACGTTGAGAGAGTTCGTTCGGGGCAGCAAACGTATAGTGTCTCTCAGAGCAGATCCTCTTCATGAGGGGAGGTTTGAATGAATGTATATGTATCGTCTCCTGTATAGCTATGCGAGGTCTCAGAGCGTGTATTTTGAATACCTCTGATGAGAAAATTGGTGAGGATTTCAATCACTGTTCGAAAGAGACAAACTGAACTCCTTCAAATGTTGTTCCAGCAACAAAATGCAGTATTCTGCGTTTAATGATCCGTTGATTCGTCTCAGTCCGAGATTTCACGATTGCTTGCTTGCATGAACGTTAATATTCATGTATAGACGATTTCGATTCGACGTCCATTCATCAAACGTCAAACTTACTTTCATGTGGTTTTTTTTAATATCTTCAAATTGTTGGCGGTATTTTTGAACAACAGACTGATACTAAAGTTTCACTTTCTGTTTGATGTCATCATGGGATTTTGGAATTCCAGTAAATCCTCGAGTAAGCAAGCGGATAACTTCGGAACTGACAATCGTCCTAAACGATATGCAGTCCTTTGCAGCCATTCGTGCAAGTACCGGTTCCACTGGAGACGATTGTATCCCATTTACCCGAAAACCATTGCCCAGAATGAATTTTTCCCAGAATGACAAATACCCGAAATCAAACCCCAGAATGAACCATTTCCCAGAAAAAAATTCCCCAGAATGCACCATTTACCAGAAATTTTTTTCCCAGAATGGACCATTTCCCAGAATTTTTTTCCCAGAATGTAACATTTACAAGAATGGCACAAATCCCAGATTTTTTCTCCTAGTATTTTTTTTTTGTTTTCTTTTTTTTTCTAATGAATTCTTGAAAATTTCATATGATTCGAAATTAATTTTTTCAAAATGATTTTTTTAATGAAACTAAGACTTTGAAATTTTCCAACTAAATTTATTTTAGAACCAATATTGTGCTTTGTTTATGGTTTGGGTACTTTAATTGATTCAATGCTTATCATGGTCCTTTAAAAAACCGTTTTGGTATCCGACTCCTCACGCTGCGCGTTCGAACTTGGAAGACGTTTTGTCCTTCACGCTGTCGCGTGGCGGACGGGGCTAAGGGATCACCCCTAGCTTTCACGCAGACCTAGGAAGCCCCGGCAGACCTAGACCAATGTAATGGGGCCGCCGCTTCCGACGGCGGGTCGGCGGCCACCTCGGATTTGGGAGCTTCGGCGGCTTTGTGCCGCCTCAGCCCCTTCATCCTCGTTGGTTGCGGCTTTGCCGCAAAAGAATCAAGTTATGAAACCCCATTTTTTTGTAACAATTCCTTTTTTTTTATTAATTTCTAGTAGGGATAAATGTTTTCAATTTTCTGGGAAATGGTTCTTCTGGCGAAAAAATTTCTGGTAAATGGTTCATTCTAGTGAAAAAATTTCTGGGAAATGGTACATTCTGGCGAAAATTTTTCTGGGGAATGGTTCGTCTGGGGAAAAAAATTCTGGGGAATGGTTCTTTCTGGCGATTGGAATTCTGGGGATTTTTCATTCTGGGCAATGGTTTTCGGGTAAATGGAGTACAACCACTGGAGACACTATGGAGAAGAAATCATAAATTATAGACTTTTTAGCGACTGGTTCTGATGTTGAAGTTGAAGAACGGATTTCTGAAGAAATTTCAGGTTTTTTCAAGGGCAGATCGATACCATGTTGTCCCTTGCGGTGTGTCTTCAAACCACTGGTACTCGAACCTTCACACTTTATAATTTTTGAGCATTGAACACACTTTGCGGTTCCGCGATTTTTCTTCCCACGTAGATAATAGAACCACACCGAGGTTTCCGTCACACCAAATTTCACGCACTCCTCGAAATCCATTTTAAATTATTAGAAAAGTTTCCACCTGAAATACCTTTTGTTTTTGTTGTTTGCTCGATGTAGTACATGATTTGAAAATATTAACTTACCCGAAACAAATTGAAGATAAACTTAAAATTTCTGTTCTCTATTTTTATTTCTTTTGCAATTAATAATGTGGCGTGAGAAACGAAAGGTATCTTAAGCAATTTCCGTGGAAAAAAAATTTGGTTTGAGGATAAAACAAATTTAAAAACAACTCACAAAACGACGTCTTCACTTGACGATTTTTGCTGGAAAAAGAGAACAAAAAATTTCGAACACTCAATAATTTGCCAGTAGCTTATACGTATGTATGTTGAATGAATTGTTCATAACGGAGAATGGCAAAAGAGAACAGCACGATAGCTTCGGACACGAACCAGCCGATCTTAGTTGTTCACACAATCACACGCTCACCACACGCATGTTTCGCTGTGTTTGATGAATGAAGAAGGGGTATCGTTGTGTTATATATGAATAAGAAAACGGCTTTGTGCACGAGAATTGCGCTGTTGCCAGATTTTAAATTGAAGGAATTGATCAGATGTGAACAAAAAATACCGAAAATACCGGTTGTTTACCGATGCATAGATCCGTATTTTGATATTGCAAAAACGGACAGTTTTACTGGTTAGACCACCCTAGGCGCGTGTAA
This sequence comes from Uranotaenia lowii, assembly GCF_029784155.1. Taxonomy (NCBI): domain Eukaryota; kingdom Metazoa; phylum Arthropoda; class Insecta; order Diptera; family Culicidae; genus Uranotaenia; species Uranotaenia lowii. Next base: position 263,793,841 of record NC_073693.1, on the reverse strand, counting down.
TTTCAAGTTCATATGCTCCATAGCTTAGAACGAGACATGAACTCGTAGATGAACTAGAAGCATTTTTGTGAGACTAAAAAAAATGTGATATTTTTTAAGTTACAGGAGACTTGAACCTTTACTAAAAAAAACAGACATACACCGTCTTAGCTGATTTAGGCTTTACAAACTGAATAAATGACGTGGACAACTTAATATTAAAATTTAACACCCAGTACCGAGATGGGAATCGAACTCATGCCATCAGTGGACCAGCGATTACCGTCTTACCACGATAACCACTCGACCACCGAGACTTGATCCTTAATTCAGGGTGCCCTGACCTAACCAAAAATCTAGCATAATCCGAAGATAAAAGGTCTATTGAATATATTTGGCCATATAAGTTCTAATTTCACAGTATTTTAGTATCAGATAAAAAGAATTCTAAAAGTTTTTCTACTACTCTAGAGACATAAAATACTTTAAGGCGTAATTTTCTAGAATTTAGGTAAATACACTATTTTTAGTCATTTAGCTGGATAAACATTATTGGACAGATGTTAGTAATTTCATGATTACCAATGATCAACATCCTCTAAAATGCATAACTCGAAATGTAAATTTTTATAAATTTTTTTTGGAAAACCGCATTGTTGTTTTGATCTGTTTGGTACATTTTTCTAGATTATTTGATATTTGTTAAACATTCCTGTTCCGAGATAAAGCGAAGGAACCAAGTATCCCCAGAGATCAAATATCCTCATTCACTCCTATAGTCGTTTTAACATTTTTATGTCATTCGCGACTTTGTATCAACGATGCAGTTGGTGGACATGTCAATGAAAAACTCATCCAATACAACTATGTTCGATATTTACTCTTGGTCCCGAATTTACGGACATCGGCTCAAGAGGCAACTGCCTTGCCAACTGAGCTATACCTCAAGCCCAACCAAAAGGTATTCGGATGTAGGAATTTCTTGAAGATTTTAATAATTTGACTTGACCTGAAGAGCTACATTGAGGGGAGTAAACCTGCTCAGTTCATAACCACCGGAAACGAAATCTCCGCAAAGGTTAAAGTGACCCCTATCTGGCTCGCTGGATGGATTTCCCTCGGTGATGTCACATTAAAGGGATCAAAGGCACATGGTCAAAAGGAAAGACCAAGGAACGACGACGGTGTGTGCCCTGCACGCAAGACTGACTGCTCAAATGTCACTTTAATTTATCGTCAGATTTGCTCCAGCTCGAAAGCTGCCCGGTTGGGGAAAAGCTGTGGAAGTGGGTCTTTTCCAAGTAGTGTGTGGACACCCTCTTGAAGTCGTCGTCCCACTCGATCGAACCGGGCGTAATGCTTGACAGAATGAGCCGTTCCACTCCACATGAGATGGCGAGCCAATTTCTACCCAATCCAGGGAAAATAAGTTCCTCAGTTCAACAGAGAAGAGTCACCAGAAAAGGGGCCACACGCAAGTCAAATTGTCATAAAGTTTTCCACTAGTTTTCAATCAATCATCGGCAAACTGGCCGAGGACCCAGCAGACTTCTTCAGATGTCGTCAAGATAACCCCTTTTGGCCAGGGGAAAAGGGCGAAAGTTCAAAAACGTTTTCCATTTATTCAATTACTTGCCAGCAAAATTGAAGAACGAGAGTCCTTGCCTTGCGTTCGTTGTTCGGTTCGGTCCTGCCCTGTCCTAGTCCTAGCTTGGCCTGTCCTTGTTCGACGAGATGAACTCCCGGGAAGGCAGTCGTTAAAATATTTGAAATTTTACGCTTGGCCAATTTTGCCATTTCTTGTGTGTCCGTTCATGTGCCCGTGTGTGTATGAGTATGAGTGAATGTATGAGAATAGTTCCTCCGTCTTACTTCTCGGGCATGTGCTTCTTCATGAACTCCTAGGCTAGGTTTCGGAGTGGAATCAAATTTTTTGTTCATGCTCGAGCTAAAAAAAGAGGGAAGAGGACATGCAAATAAACCGTTGTGCAAACTGCGAGGATTGTGGACTTCGTCCTCGTCCTGTGTCGTGATCATCGTTGACGTGAAGTGAAAAAGGATTCCACTTTGGGACGGTGAAGATTTAAAGCGGATGGTTGAATTAGGCAGTAGCAACAAAAAAAAAAAACTGTCCCCTAAAATATAAAAATCACTACCGGGTGCAGGACATTTAAGATAAATTATACGTTTTGAGCCAGCACATGCAATGGATTATAGAAACCGTAAAACGGTCAATTTTAGTTTTTTTTTCTGGGTAATTTTTTATCTCACCATTAGAGGGTCGAAAAAAATGTATAAAAAAATGAGGGGGTGATTTGCATAGGGTTTTCAGCTCGATGCAGGAATGGTGTTACCATTCGAAAACAATCAAAACAGATAGCTTTTCAAGATTCAACGAATCTGTTGTTTACTTGAATGTGACCCATTCCAAGCACCCCTCAACTGGAGAACTGATTTATATTTTTCATTATTCAAAAATAAATTGCATCGGTTGCGCTTTTTTTTTAGAACTAAGTATGTTAACGTTGAAATTTAAAAATTTGTGTATGAAAATAAAATGATTTTAACAATTATTCTTTATTCGAAACATAACTTTGTTAAAATTCCAGTTCTGTAAAAAAAATTGTAAAACGATGTTAAAAAAGCCATCTTTTCCATGATATGAGCTTAAAAATAATCACTGCAAGTTGACGCTTTAGAATCGGTTATAAAAGTATCTTTTTGTGCGTTTTGACGTTCCAGGAATTTAATTCAATTTTCGGAATGAAAATCGGCTTAAAAAGTTGTGAGTTACACCCGGGTAAAAAATGCATTGTGACTTTACGAAAATAGATTTGTTTTTTTTTTTATCGAAGACATCAAAGACTTTCAATTGATCATTATTGTAGTATTTCTCCAATATATGTCTGAAATAACCATGCACATCAATAAATGACTTCAATTATTTAGTTTTTTTCAATGAAACTGAAAACTTTTTTTTGCATAAATGCGGGTGTTTCAAAACGTTTCTGATAAAAACATAAAAAGTCACGTTTGTTGAACACTTGGTTTGAGAATAAACAAACTATCATAGAAATGAAATCCTTATCTATTATTTAAAAGAATTCTTGTGAATCATAAAGCAAGTAGTTATCTGTTCAAGATCAAGTTTTTAATATATCTATGATACAAAAAACCGTTGATAGCTTCTATTGCTTGCTGACAGTATGTTCAAATAAAATAATGTTCATGAAATAAGTGCAATAAGATAAAAAAAATTGAACATGGTTTATTTTTAAAATTAACACTTTATATCAAACAAATTCATGAGACATATTTCAACGTGAGAGTGAAATCACTTTTTGGGACATTTCGGAACTGTTATCATTCTAGAAGTCACCAAATTTAACCAAACCAAAAAATAGTAGCAAACGGTCGCGAATTGAATTTCCTTCAAATGAATTTCATTTGGACATTCAAAAGTTTAAGTTGTAGGTGTTGTGATCGATTACTTTTGTGACGTAAATTCACGCTATAATTGACCATTTTGACTTCAGTACACAAGTGAATTTGAACATGTATCTTATTAAACATGACATTATAACACAGCTACAATAAACATTTAAAGAATTTTTATTCATACATTTGAAGGCTATTCACAAATGATAGTGCAGCATTTTTTGGAGTACACTTCTTACATCGAAATGATCTTTTCGATTGGAAAAGACCAAATGAAAAATTAGTATTACAAAGATGAAAATTCCAGAATTGGAGAAGGTATGCTTGGCCTCAGATATGTATAAGAAAACCATTTAAAGTTCCACACATTTGAGATTGAAGTTCAAGAGATGGTTTTGATTAGCTTTATTTTTTTTCTATAAAAAGATAGAGTGAAATTTAGTCAATGTTCTCAACACATTTCATTCGTTTCACGAACTAATAAAAATTACCAATAGTGATTTTCAGAATAATTGCGGTCTGCTCACTTCTTCCTTATTTCTTAGAACTATCTCAAGCTCATTGTTTTTACCTCACAAACCGGCCACTATTTGTCGGATGATAAATTAAGGACCAGGATTAACTTTCCTCAAGAAGCTAAATTAATTGATCGAAAAAGAAACTCCTCGGAACCGAAGTAAGGAGTCACCTTGCCAAAAATTTGGAATCCCCCTAGAGAACAAACGTAGGAACTTTCTCTTTAAAACTGCCAAACCGGCCAGCCCATCCTGGCAGGATGTCTCCAGAAGATTTTCTCTTCGCTTTTGTTTCAAGAGTGGTCTCACCCCCTTCCGAGTTTCCAAAGATTAGAAGTGGAGTTTTTGTGGCTTATTACACCCACAGAGACTGCCCTTTTCCCCACTCTGCTCTGGTCTGCCTTTTGAAACTGCACCACACCCCCAACTTTATCTATTTCCACCCCTTCCACTTCTACAATGTAGATGGGTGTGTGTGGTTTTAATCGAACGGACAGCAGCAGCAGCTGAGATCCCCAAGTGGCGGCTGCCCTCTGTTCCCGGTTTTTTCTGTGGCCGTCCGCAAGCCTGTTGGCAGAATCATAAGGACGACCGGAAAAGGACCAACTCCAAGTCGAGAGACTCAGATGGGATGCCGGAAAAGAGACGATGGCGGTGGAGGGACGTTTGTGTAGATTCATTTGGTATACCGGATCGATTTCGGCCAGAGAAAGGATCCCGAAGCCCTTCTGCTAACTTTTTGCCCCAGCGGACACATAGACTCACAACGGCACAAAGTTCAATTTAAAAGAAGGACATGCAAAGTTTTGCGGTAGCACTATAAAAACACAGAGACGATGAAAAACGCTTAAACGACGACGATGGTCTGCCATTTTTGGACCTTGGTCCATGATAAAGAAAGAAGGGCTAGAAATTGGAAGGAAACCGAGGAGGGTTTTGGGTCTGCAAAAACTGTTTGGCTATGCATACGGATAAACCAACACTGGACAAGAAGGTCGAAAGTGGTCCCCGGATGGAGAAAACTTTCGGTTATTTAAGTTGGTTCCGAGAAATTTATGCTAAATAAGACTGTACGAGAATGTATCTGCATGAATACCGACAAATAATACGGAATATTATATATCGTCATAGAAAAACATTAATTATGTGTTTTCATAAATGCAGATTTACTAAGGCATGAAAATTATTGATGGTAATGCTAAACTGTTAAACAAATTAACCATTTGAAAATCTTTTTCAACGTGACGTCACAACGTTCGCAAAATAATTTTTCGGTATATTCTATGTACGTACATTTTGCGGTTCATTGAAAACATTTTTAAAAAAATTTCAGATTTTAAATCATTACAAATTGAAATGAAAAGTAATTCTAATGGATGAATAATTATCAAAATATGAGCAACAGAAATAGTGACTTAACATTGCGCAACTTTTTCCACTCTTAGTTTTTTTTTACAAAACCGTGCTATTCTATTCGACCCAACTTTGTGAAAATTTCAGAGAAGTGTCAATTAATTTCAGTCAACCAATTGCTGTTTTTGATTTTTGAAAATTTTGATTTAATTTTCTTGAAGTCACAACGCGTCATTTTATTATTTTAAACATGGTTTTGCAAAGCGTTGTCACTTCACAAAACTTCATGTTTAGCTACATGAAAAAAAAATCACGGTATAATCTTGAAATTATTTACTAAGAAAGCTTAGAAACTAATTAATCCATGTGATTTAATCATGAAATAAATCCAATTATTCCCAAAAAATTAAAGTAAGTGCATTGAATCCAAAAAGACCAATGTAAGCAGATAAGATTTGCAACACTAAGGTTTGCAAGGCACTGCAACGCTCAAAGATGTTATCTAGGAAAAATTTATCCGTAAAGAGGTTAAATGTGTTTCTGATTCTTTTTGATATTTAACTGCAAAAGAAAGGCGACAAATAATGATAATTTCAAAGCCTTCAAGCTATTTATAGTTACTGTAGTAGTGTAAGTTTTGCATGGGACCTTGTGCTAAATTGCAGACCTTGGTTCTCCAATAATTTTTGTACACCAATGATTGGGTGACATTGAACAAGATTTGTCGGGTTGTGGTTATGGTCAAAAGAGGGAAAAACTTTCGTCGTCCAAAACAAAAGATTTTCCGTAATAATTTTGTATCATCCAGCGGCATTGGGATTTAAGAGTCGAAATCTGATCGTCAGTGTATTCTGGGGCTATTATCTTCTTTCGGTACTCAATTCCAACTTTTTTTATTGTCTTTCCAATGTACCTACTAGTGAGAACAAATAAATTTTTTGTCAGCATCCCGTTGGCTCAGTGAATCCTTGTTGTTGAAGGCAAGAGGAAGAGAACGAAGTCCTTTTGCGTCCATAACTTTCGCTAGTCTGCCGCTACCATGGATGGCAAAACTCCTCAGATCGGCTTGTCGAGTGAAAAAGAGTGCAAGTTTTTTCATCTGCTCCTCTCAAGCTGTGCGGAGAGAGATAAATCGCACTGCAATCAAAAGTGACATTGTCAACACCTAAGAGTGAGCTAGAGCATTCAAATCTGCTGATGAAGAGAGTTCTTTCTCCGAAAAAATCTATTGCGTATTGTGTTGAAGAGAAATTTGAGAGCTTACACCACAGTGGTCCAGAAATGAAATTTAGCGGGAAACAATTATTTGCGCTCTCGCCTTAGCTTTAAGACATTTGGTGTCAAAGACAAAGTTGTACAACATTACAAGGCGCTACTTTTTAATGAAACATTTTTTGGGTGGTTCATAAAACTCCTTAGATACGAAAATTTTTTTTTTACTGTTATGAGATAGTGCTGTATTATGTTCAGCAATTATGCAGAACAACAAAATTGATGAAACTTTGTAGAAGATTTTGAATGTCTATCTATTAACGTTTAGGTTTTATGATGATTTTTCGTGTACAAGTTAGGGTGGTCCAACAAAAACAAGTTTTTTTTGTTATAACTTTGTTGGGTATCAACTTATCAAAATTATATGTTCGGCAAGTATTTAGAAAATCATTATGCGCATCTTTTGTATCAAACAGATTTCTGATATCTGCTTTTGATTCGGAGTTATCATGAATTTTGTGTTCAAAAAGGGCCGTTTTGTATGAGCCATAACTTCAAATGGAGCAAACCAAAAAATTCAAACTTTGATTTGTTTGAAAGATCATGTTAAAATCTACATTATATCAAAAAACTGGAGAGGTGTTTTTTGTTTAAAGCTTTTTATTTACATTTTAACTTGACCAAAATTGCCATTTTTCATATAACGTGTCTATATTATTTTTGACTACTTTTGGTTGCGTGAGGAATAACCGTACACATCGTAGCATTTATATCATCATTATAGTTAACAGATCTGAACAACTTTTTTAAAAGCGAATTAAAAGTTTATTTTAAGAAATTAATTAAAAATTCATGGAAAACAAAAAAAACACTTATTGCTAGAATGTAATGAAACTAATGAAAAAAAACGCGTTAGGGGTCACAGATCAAATGACGGCTGCATTCAGGAAGGCAGATTTTTGAATATTTCATACATTTCCTGTTGGATAGTGAGATGTACGGATCTGATGTCAGGAGGAGTCTTTTGAAAACATCCTCCAGACTAACCACACGATCGAACTTTCTGGAGTGGTTTTCTCGAAATCTCCGTAAACTTTTGTTTCTTGTTTCACCAGCTTTTTCCGAATACATGCCAATTGGTAAAATATGATGTTTTATGACTGCTGCCCCATGCACTAACAATTTGTGTACTGTTGGAGAAACGGGATACCAGCTATATAAATTATTATACAGCACCCGAGTTTCTTCAGCATACCCTTCAAACGACTCTATGTTGATTATCGATCTACTGTTGATGATAGTTAAAATCACGTAAAACTTTTCCAAAAGCTGAACATTTAGTCCCGTAATTTGTGACACTTCAATCCGTTTTTCGAAGAATTTCCTGGCAATATTTCCTGTATTGGAATTCCCACCGGTGACCCTAGGCTCATCAATACATAGGTTTAGTTGTTCTCTTAGGATTTTTCGAAGACTTTGACGCCGTTCATTCACTTCTATATTGGTTTTCCTGACTCTCCAAGTGGGTTTGTCCATACAAAGATGATCTGCGATTTTCATAAACATTTCCATCGTTCGTATGCGTGCGTGCAACGGTGACAATCCGAATTTATAATTTTCGGGCTCATCGAGGTCTTGCGAATTGCCGGGTAAATTCAAATCCTTTCCCGATCGGAGGCAAATATAACACGCTTGTGAACTTGTGCGAGTCAAATCGTTGACAACTTTTGTGTCAATCATGGTAAAATACATTTGTGATTGTACCGAAGTCTGATTGATCACCGTTGGAATCAAAGAATGTATTTCTTTCTCAATTTCGCCTACGACGAATCTTGTGAGATCTGCACTTTCCTTAGCAAAAATAAGCCTAATAGGTCTGCACAAACTCACTGAGGATGGACAATCGTTACTCCAGATAACGTTTTGTATCCCATCAGATTTATCTACGAGACGTAACGGAACAAGAGACACCGCGAAAATGTGTGAATCGCTGTATTCACGCATGTCTCCTTCATCATCTTCGTCAATGAATGATTGATTAAACCTATATTGAAATAATATGACAATCAAAAGATAAAGGTTTGTTCAAAATAAATTTATACCTGCTGTGGTTTGAGCTACCATCTGCTCCCCATTTGAAAATCAGTTGAAGCTTTTTTTCCGGAAATGTAGAATCATATTGCAAATATTTCAACAACCTTTCCACAGTATGATCCACCAAATCTTGAAGCTTTACTTTAGCTTCAGACGGCTTCACAAATATACCTGGTTAAAATATATTTCAAAATAAATAAAAGTATGTACATTTACAAAAAAAAAGTGTTACCTGAAGGATAGCAAAGCTTTTTTGCTTCAAGCACGTGATTGTAAGCCGGAAACAAATCAACACCTTCATTAAGGCTTGTCATACGAGTATCCACGTATTGAGCTTTACTCAAATTGTTTCTACAGATGTAACCAATAGCTTTTTCTACAGACATTGGTGTAACATTTGATCTCCTGCGCTCGGTAGGTTCAGAAAAACCACTAACTGGATTGGCGGAAATAGTTTCGACAGCTTTTCCTGCTAGACGATGTCCTTCAGCCCTCATACATGATGCCGTAAGAAACCCCAGCTCTTCCGTCGTAAGGTTTGATTGCAACTCTCTAACTTTTTTTAGTTTAGTTTTTCGGCAGCTTTCGGAGAAGTTTTGCGATGTTCTTCCTTGTTTTATAGCTAACGGAAAGTGAATATGAGCAAGAAGCCAGTCCGCATTCAGCTTTTCAAATCGACTTCGGTTACGATTACTTTTCACCCAGAGTCTCGAAAATTTCAACTTCTCAATACTCAATTTCTTTTTCAATGTTAATTTCGAAAGCTTCGGATCCATTTTTAACAGAACTTCAACCACATCTTTTTCACTAGATCCCTTCAGCCAGTGAACGACTATAACTTTCCTTTGAACGTTCATCACGAATAATCGAAACTCTTGAACTGAAAACTATGTGGTTTACTTAGTTTTGATCAAAATGATCACAGGAGAAACCAAAACTGGCATTCACAGCCAAAAGGACATAAGCGAATAATAACTCCTTCTAAGAAAAATACAATTCAAGAGAAAAGTGATTTATTTTGTTATATGAAAAATGGCAATTTTGGTCAAGTTAAAATGTAAATAAAAAGCTTTAAACAAAAAACACCTCCCCAGTTTTTTAATATAGTGTAGATTTTAACGTGATCTTTCAAACAAATCAAAGTTTGAATTTTTTGGTTTGCTCCATTTGAAGTTATGGCTCATACAAAACGGCCCTTTTTGAACACAAAATTCATGATAACTCCGAATCAAAAGCAGATATCAGAAATCTGTTTGATACAAAAGATGCGCATAATGATTTTCTAAATACTTGCGAACATATAATTTTGATAAGTTGATACCCAACAAAGTTATAACAAAAAAAACTTGTTTTTGTTGGACCACCCTAACTTGTACACGAAAAATCATCATAAAACCTAAACGTTAATAGATAGACATTCAAAATCTTCTACAAAGTTTCATCAATTTTGTTGTTCTGCATAATTGTAACCTCTTTCAAAAGCGAGTGTTTCACGCAAATTACTTCACTAAACACTGCAGTGAACCAAATCCGTGAGGAATCCTTCTCGTCTGCTGAAGCCTTAGAGCGTATGGCAAAATGTCGTGAAATCGTCATCTCCGGTATTCCATATGAACCACATGAGAATCTAGAAAATATTGTTCAAAACATTGCTAAACAATTGAGCTATACGATCCATCCGCTAGCAGAGCTTAAACGGCTAGCAAAAACCCCGATCGCATCCGGAAGTAAACCTCTAATTCTTTGCGAGTTTGCCATGCGAAGCTCGGCTTTGGAATTTTACAAACGCTACATCACACAGCGTTCCCTGTCGCTACGCAACATAGGTTTCGATTCAGACAATCGTATCTATGTCAACGAGCATCTTACTCCACACGCAAGAGGCATTCGAATGGAAGCATTAAAGTTAAAAAAATTAAGCCTCATCGAGAAAGTGAGCTCCAGAGAAGGAATAGTCCGCATTAAACTACCGCACCACGCTCAAATGATTCCCATCGAAAGCAAAGAACATCTTTTCGCCGTATGCAATAAAACCCCATCCTAATTAGTTATTCTTTTCCTTCCCGCTTTCCTTTGACTCCCATCCTTACAATCCTTTGAATCCACACCCCTCCTAAAAGTCAATGAAATTAAAAAAAAAAAAAAAAACAAAAAACCTTTCCTTGCAATCTCATTTTTCCTTTCATTTTTTCCTTTGACTCCGATCCTACGCTATCCCGTGTCTCCTAGTCCTTCCTAAAAGTCAATCATCATCGCTGAAATCATCGTCCACAATCAACGTCATCTTGTGCCATCGCCGTCTTCAGCTGAAGCCAAGAGACATCGTCGCTGCCCGGAAGAACATCTGATCATCGTCTTCAACACTCAACAGCAATCATCGTTATCAACAATCAATATTTTTGACCACCAGTTCCAGCCGTGCACGGTCAACATCATCAATTCTTACATGGAGAATAAAAAACTCTTTTCATCGTGAGCCATCGCCGCTGGTCCCAAAAATCATCCACTCTCAACGTCGCCAACCATAATCGTCATCGAAAGTTACGGCTATCAAACGATTTCTACGTTCAGCGCCTGGTAAAAAAAAACCCCAAAATTGAGAACGATCGAGGTCGATCCGGTCGATAACGATAAACTGCTTAATCCATTATCCAGTACCATATCTTACTGCCTCGGTTCCCGAATGTTGTTGTTGCTGTTGCAATTAATTGATCGAAGTCATCGTAAAACGTCGTCAGCCGGAGAGCTGCCGAATTATGCGATCGAGAGCTACCCATGTCGACGCAAACCCCGAAAAAAAACACTCTTAGATCATGTGCGCTGCTGAGTTACGTATATTTTGATTTTCTGCCAACGTTTACGAACATCCATCCACTATTTGCCACTATAGCCAGGCGCCGGTACTCATTCGAGCTGCCAGAACGTGAGTAGTGGATCCGTCTTCCGTTGAGGTTGAAAGTTAAAATAGACGACGCCTTGCCTACCAGATGCCCGCAAACGACACTCAGATGGATTCCTGAAGGCTGTTGCTGTTGCCTGCTGCTGCTGTTAGTGCCGAAAGACGCACCCGACAAGAGATACCGACGTCGCTGCAAAAATCTCACCTGCTGATGCTGTTGCCTGCTGCTGTTGTTGCCTGCTGCTGTTGTTGCCTGCTGCTGCTGTTAGTGCCGAAGGATCTGCCTATTCTGCTCAAAAGACGCCCCCAACAAGAGATACCGACGGCGCTGCAAAAATCTCACCAACAAGCGCCTGTGAAATGTATCGAGGTACCTGCATCTTATTTTTTATTATGCTCTTTCTAAAGCTGAATCATTTAATTTCCGTTCCGTAACGTTCTTATCTGAAAAAGTCAGGGAACTTTTTGATTCAAAATATTGAAATGAAACACGCTAAACTTAATATTGTTCCAAACACGAATTCTTCGAGCAACTCTTCATTAAACTTTGATGTAATAGCTTTCCTTTATCCTAATGGATAATTATTCTAATAATATTGCCTCTACGCTTAATGTGATACCAAGAGCTGTGCTTCAAAGTGTTTTATGCGAAGATATGTTGAATATCTGTCACATTAACGTTCAAAGCCTTTGTGCTCGTCGATTCTCTAAATTCGTTGAACTTAAAAATCTGTTTATCAATAGCAAAGTAGACATCATTTTCATGTCCGAAACGTGGCTTAGTGAATCCGTAAATGATACAGTTATAACTATTGATGGTTACAATTTAATAAGAAATGATCGTAACAGGCATGGAGGTGGCGTTTGCGTCTACCTTAAAAACAACCTTAAATGTAGAATTCTCATGAAATCAGAGAATATCGAAGAAAACTCAACTGAGTTCATTCTTATAGAGTTATTTCTGCATAACACGAAATTATTATTTGGCCTTTACTATAACCCTCCAGAACATGACTGCTCTGATTTACTTTCAACTCATGTGGAACAGTTTGCTTTAACTCACAACAGTTCATTTTTCATTGGTGACTTTAATGTATTTATTTATTTACATAGTATTCCGTCTCACGACATAACTTGACGAACATAATTCCTAAAATTCACTCGGTCCATGGCAACCGTTCTCCAATTTCTCGGGCACCCCACGTTCGCCAGATCACGCTCCACTTGGTCTAACCACCTCGCGCCCCCGCTCGTCTTGTTCCTACCGGATTCGTAGCGAACACCTGTTTTGCAGGACAGTCGTCCGGCATTCTCGCAACATGTCCCGCCCAGCGTATCCGGCCGGCTTTCACCACCTTCTGGATACTGGGTTCGCCGTAGAGTCGCGCGAGCTCGTGGTTCATCCTTCGCCTCCACACTCCGTTCTCCTGTACGCCGCCAAAGATGGTTCTTAACACTCGTCGCTCGAATACCCCGAGTGTACGCAGGTCCTCCTCGAGCAATATCCATGTCTCGTGCCCGTAGAGAACAACCGGTCTAATAAGCGTCATATACAGGTTACACTTCGTGCGAGGGCAAAGTCTTCTCGACCGCAGTTGCTTGTGGAGTCCATAGTAGGCACGACTTCCGCTGATAATTCGCCTCCGGATCTCACGGCTGGTGTCATTGTCTGCGGTCACCAGTGAGCCGAGATAGACAAAGTCTTCGACTATCTCCAGCTCGTCGCCGTCGATCGTGACCTTGTTATTACTGGACAAGCGGGTTCGGTCGGTCTCGGATCCGCAGGCCAGCATGTACTTCGTCTTGGACGTATTAATCATCAACCCAATCCTTCCTGCTTCGCGTTTCAGTTTGCGGTAGATCTCCTCCACCGCCGCAGATGATCTGCCGACTATATCAATGTCATCGGCAAAGCAGATAAGTTGACTGGATCTGTTGAAAATCGTGCCCCGCATTTCGCCCACCGCTCGTCGAATAACACCTTCTAGCGCCACGTTGAACATCATGCAGGATAGACCATCACCTTGTCGAAGCCCCCTGCGCGATTCGAATGAACTCGACAATTCACCCGAAATCCGCACACAGCACTGCGTTCCATCCATCGTCGCCTTGATCAGTCTGATTAGCTTCCCGGAAAAGCCGGTGACTTTAATGTAGATCTTTTTAAACACTCCGTAAGAATTCAAAAATTTAAAGATTTGTTGAATTGCTCAAACTTAAGCTGTTTTAATAACGAACCAACTTTTTTCCATAATACCGGTTGTTCCTTACTCGATTTGCTTATATCAGATTCTTCCGATTCTATCCATCGATTTAGCCAAATTTCTTTACCAGGTGTATCGAACCACGACTTAATTTTATCTTCCCTGAATTTTCCAAAAATCGCGCATCAAGAAGGATTCTGGTTTCGTGATTACAACAACTTCGATGAAAATGCTCTGTTAGAAACTTTTGCTGGAATAAATTGGGATAGATTTCATAGCATTGATGATCCAGACATGCTTGTCGAGCTTTTAATAAATTTTTGTTGGATACTCACAATTCAGTCTTTCCCCTCAAATTCAAAAAACACCGCAAAAATAATTGGTTCAGCAATGACATAAATCATGCTATGATTAATAGAAATTTAGCGTACAATAATTGGAAGCGATCAAAGTCTGCAGAAGACAAAAATAGATATAAAATACTGCGCAACAGAGTGAATACTTTAATTGCCAATGCAAAAAAGTTGTGTGATAAAAGACGCCTTAATATGGATCTGCCACCAAAGAATTTTTGGAATAATTTGAAAAAGTTTGGGTTGTCTAAATCTCAATCTAATGCTGCTGTTATAAATTTTTCCGCTACTGAAATCAACAACTATTTTACATCGAATTTCATCAACACTACTTCACAACTATTACATTGTCCGAATGACAGGAATGGTTTTAAATTTGAATTTTTTGAAAATTATGAAATAATAAACGCGATAAATTCAGTTAAATCAAATGCGGTTGGAATTGATGATATTCCAATTAAGCTTATTAAAATCTTATTACCGTTCATTTTACCTGCCTTGAGACATATTTATAATTCAATAATTAAAACATCTAAGTTTCCGTTTCAATGGAAAAAATCTAAAGTTATCCCTATTCCAAAAAAGGCTAAATCCCATGAATTATCAAACCTCAGACCAATAAGTATGTTGAGTGCAATTTCAAAAATATTTGAAAAGTTAACAAAACATCAAATAACTGAATACTTAAATCAAAATAATATGCTTTTCGAATTTCAGTCCGGATTTCGTTCTTCTCACAGCACAGAAACTGCGCTCATGAAGGTACATAATGATATCGCGCTCACCTTGGATAAAAAAGGAATTGCTACGTTATTGCTGATTGATTTTGCTAAAGCTTTCGACCGTGTATCGCACATCAAATTAATTAATAAACTTATTGTCAAGTATAATTTTTCAGGTTCTGCTGTAAAATTGGTTCAGTCGTACCTTCAAGGTCGTTCTCAAGCAGTTTTTTCAAACGGTTGCTTTTCTGATTTTACAATCATTGGCTCTGGAGTTCCTCAAGGATCAATTCTTGGACCTTTATTTTTCTCACTTTTTATAAATGACCTTCCAATAGTCCTACAACACTGCTCAATCCACCTCTTTGCAGATGATGTTCAAGTATATCTTTGTCAGAAAAATGCTGTAGATCTCAGTGAATTCTATTCAAAAATAAATGAAGATCTCGCAAGAATAAATGAATGGTCTGAATCAAACCTCCTACCTATAAATCCTTCAAAAACTAAGGCTCTGTTTTTTGGAAGACAGTTACCTTTCTCAAATTTGCCACAATTAGTTCTCAACAATACGGTAATTCAGTTCGATGACTATGCTGAAAACCTCGGTATAATTTTTGATCGGGATCTTTCCTGGAACCGCCAAGTAAATGCTCAATGCTGCAAAATTTATGGTTCGATAAAAAGGTTGAACTTAACGACATATCATCTGGACGTTCAAACTAAACTAAAACTATTCAAGACTTACGTGTTCCCTTTATTTATATATACTGATTTTCTATATTCTAATGCTTCTGAACGATCTCTAAACAGATTACGCATTGCCCTCAATTCCTGTGTACGATATGTTTTCAAATTATCACGGTTTTCTCGAGTGTCACATCTACAAAAACTTCTCATCGGTTGTTCATTTGAAAACTTTTATAAATATCGTTCTTGTGTAGTAATGCATAGAATCTTAAAAACTGGTAAACCATATTATTTGAAAACCTTGCTCGCGCCACTAAGAAACTCACGTACTGGGAATATCTTGATTCCTTCGCATAGTTCATCATACTATGGTAGAACATTTTTTGTCAGAGGCATTGTTAATTGGAATAATCTTCCCAACAATTTAAAAATGATTAATAATAAATCAGAGTTTAAGAAGAGGTTGCTTGAAGAATTCGTGGAGTAAAACAATAAAATAGATAAATAAAACTAGAACAATCTGACGGAACGATTAGTTATTAAGAAGAAGAAATACAAGTGAAATATGTACGCCAAATTGTAACAAATTAAAAGATTGTTATCTTACGTTGCAAGAATAAACAAAATAATAATAATAATAATAATAATAATAATAATAATAATTGCTGAACATAATACAGCACTATCTCATAACAGTAAAAAAATAATTTTCGTATCTAAGGAGTTTTATGAACCACCCAAAAAATGTTTCATTAAAAAGTAGCGCCTTGTAATGTTGTACAACTTTGTCTTTGACACCAAATGTCTTAAAGCTAAGGCGAGAGCGCAAATAATTGTTTCCCGCTAAATTTCATTTCTGGACCACTGTACACTGTTTTTTTCCTTGAGAGAGACGCTACTCTCCGAACCAGAGGTGTCCTGATTTTCTAGGATATCAAACGAATCTCTAATAACACAGTTTTACCTCTTTAACCGATAGTAATCTTTGTTTCAAATTATATTCAAATTATTTAAGAATAGAAATCTCCGTGAATTTGCTTGTTTATGAAATTAATTTGCGGCTTTATCGGTGAGGGTTAAAGAGTTAAAAACGAAAGACAGATAGAAGATCAGAAAAAAATTGTAAGGTGGCGAAAAGAGCGAAGAGCATTTGGAATAGAAGCTTGACCACATACTAAATTCTTTGTCCTGCACCAATTAACTGAATTGAAGAAGTAAAGGGTGATACGGTCAAAATTTGGTCAATATCAACTTGACGTATTTCTTTCAATTTTTCATTTAAAAAAACCTGAACACCCCTCATTTTGAAGGTGTGTGTATGTAGAATGTTGCTCCAATTTTGATTTTGGAATTCACTCTTCAGTTGTCAAAATGCCGTCCAAGGAAGAAGAGCAGCATATCAAAATCTTGTTCGCGCATCGCGAAAATCCGAGCTACTCGCACGCAAAGCTGACAAAATCACTAAAAGTTGTCAAATCAACCGTTACAAATGAAATTAAAGTGTTTGGGGAACGTTTGTCGACAGCCAGGAAGTCTGAATCGGGGGGAAATCGAAAACCGGAAGCCGCTGAGACGACAAAGAGAGTTTCCGGTAGTTTCAAGCGAAACCCTAACCTCTCTTTCTCCGAGATGCCGCAAATAAGCTGGGTGTATCGTCTAGAACCATGCATCGAGCCAAAAAAAGAGCCGAACTATCGACTTAAAGCATGGATCATCAGAAATCTGGACGCACTGTTTATTTTACCATAGCGCTCCTAGTTGTCGGATCTGGAATTTTTGACAATACTTTGTTCGGAAATGTTGTCTCTATCAGTGCTGAAAATTTCATTACGATTCGTTTTGTTCCAAAAAAGTTACACGTGATAGAAGCCGCGAGACGAAAATTAATTTTGAACACCCACGTTAAAAAATCCGATGTGGTCTGGTTCAAAAATCGCGAAATCTGATTTTGGGAGGCTTCCTGACCAAAAATTTTACAAAGTCACTGGTCGGAGTGATGTCCCCATCAAGTTCAAATTCGATTTTGCCAATAACTTTGCAGAAAAGTGTTTCATCTGGCAAGATATTTGGAGCTGCGGCCGAAAAACCCCGTTTTTTTGTGAAAAACAAGACCATGGACTCCGAAATGTACAAGGAGGAGTGCCTGAAAAATGTTTTTTTCCTTTTATTAGATCTTACAAAGAACCAGTAAAGTTTTCGACAGATTTGGCAAGCTGCCACTACAGCAAAGAGGTACTACAGTGATATCGGGCCAAAGGGTGGATTTTGTCGAAAAGGACATGAACCCACCCAACTCCCCTCAATTCCGCCCTATCGAAAAATTTTGGGCAATTGTTAATCAAAAGAATGAAGAAGAATGGAAGGACGACTCGGGATGCAACAGAGATGAAGAGATTGTGAAACAAAATGGCCGCTGAGGGCAGTGAATGGCCGCTGAGGTCATTGAATAGGGTGTTCAAACTTAGATGGGTGGTTCTCGACGAAAAGTACGAAATTTCATCAAAATAACATCGGAATATTTTTTTTATTATTTTTCCTTAAAAGTGCAGTAAGAACCCCACAATTTGAGCACAAAATATTTTTATTTCGTTAACATAGTTCCGAGATAGACCCTTTTTAATGCGTCCAGATTTGTAGTGATCCATACTTTAACAGAAGGTAGTGACTCCAAATCGCGATGATAAACAAAATACGATGGCCAAAGCGCGATCCCGGAGGCTGTACACGACGATGCTGACGAAATTTGACTGCGTGGTAATGGACGACGAAACATACGTCAAAGCCGACTACAAGCAACTTCCGGGACATGAGTTTTATACGACAAAAGGAAGGAAAAAGGTAGCAGATTTTTTCAAGCACATGAAACTGTCAAAGTTCGCGAAGAAATATCTGGTTTGGCAAGCCATCTGTACCTGTGGCTTGAAAAGCAGCATATTCATAGCTTCCGGGACTGTCAACCAAGAAATTTAGGTGAAAGAGTGTTTGAATTAGCGTCTGCTGCCTTTCCTGAAGAAACACGGTTGTTCCGTACTGTTTTGGCTGGACTTAGCATCTTGCCATTACGGTAAAAAGGCCATGGATTGGTACGCCGCCAACAACGTGCAGATGGTTCCCAAGGACAAGAACCCTCCCAACACGTCAGAGCTCCGCCCAATTGAGAAATACTGGGCTATTGTCAAGCGGAACCTAAAGAAGAACACAAAAAATGCAAAGGACGAGCAGCAGTTCAAGGCAAACTGGCTTTCTGCGGCGAAGAAGGTGGGCAAGGTGGCTGTACAAAATCTGATGGCAGGGGTTAAGCTTAAGGCCCGGCAATTCGGATTTGGAAAAGCGAAAGCCTGACTGAATATTTTTCTTGCATTTTATACTAATTGAACTTAAAAAATAAATTTATTTTATTTTTTAAATAAACGAATTCATCGATTTACACGCATTTTTCCTTGACCAAATTTTGACCGTATCACCCTTTATTCCACGCGCTTGTACCGCTCACATGTGATTTTTATCCGTTAGCGGATCAAAAAATCTCAAACTTGTCAATAATTTTGATTATTCATAATAAGATACAAAGTTGAGGTCCTCGACAAAGTTGTTTAGCGGAAAATTTCCTTTGGAGGATTTTTATATTGGCACAAAAACCATAAGCAGGCTCGATTCCACAGAAAAAACAAAAATTATGTTGATTTTTCAGTACAAAAAATTCAATGTTCCCATGCAAACCTAAAAGTTAAAATTTTCTTATGTAAACATTACTTAAAAATTCTACTAAAAATCATAGATGAGTTTTGAACCAAAACGAAGGGTTTGAGAAATTCAGAAAAGACCCCAAATCGACTCAGTCTATTGATCATGTACCGAGATGACTTGTTTCGAAAGAAAAAATTCTTTTCTCAAGAATCTGAGCAATGTTCAGTCAAACAAAAACGATGAAACATGATAAATATCAGTGAGCGACAAAAAGCGCAAAATTTTAAAGAGTCCTTTTCTAGCTGCCTAACACTTTCATCTTTCATTAGACAAATGACACATAAATCAACATCGGAAAGCCATCGAATACAGTGGTGCAGCAGCAACAACAAAAGCCAAAGTCGCACATCAATGGCCCTAATAAATAAAAATTTTCCAGCCATCAGAAGCAAACCTAATCCTGGATGCTGGTACACATATCGCATCCGTTTCGGGACACACCGTTACAAAACCATGACAAGTCATTTCGAAAGGATTGTCGGCTGTTGCAAAACCCTAAATCTTTACCCTGAATCAGAAAACGGGAGAAAGGATTGCACATTTTTTGCACTGGTCCATTTCGTTCCTTCTAGTTTAAAACAGTCCAGTTCGGGGGCACCCAACTTTTTTTTTTGCTGATTCTGATTTTAAACTGTCTATAAAAAGCTGGGCGAAAACGGACCCTCGTTTTTTACCTAGACAGGATCGGTCTGGCATATTTTTGCAATCTACTTCGGGTGAAAAGTTCAACGCTAACAGTCATCAACTGTATAGGAAACAAAGTATTGACACCGGAACAAGTTATAGAACGAAAAAAGGGTTCAGTTATTGATTAATGTCAGTATGTGACAAAGGACAATAGAGATCACGGCAAGACGTACTCCTGGATAGATAGAAAAACCAGTAAACACTAGTTGACTGCTGCCCTAGATGGGATACTTCTGCAATAGGATAGGGTCACCATTTTTGATGAATCTGAATTTCTCTCCACAGTTCCAGGAATAAAATTAAAAAAAAAAAAAAAATTTAAATGCATTACAATGTTCGGTTTTCTCTTTAAATTTTTCAATTTTCGATACTTTTTATGAACTCAAAATTTCTCCTCACTCTTACTTCATTTCCAAATTGTGAACTAATTTTATTAGGTTTCCTCTACAACTGATCGTTTTAAAATTTAATTTGAAAAAAGATAGAAACCCTATCCAGGGCCAATGATATTATTCAAAAGCACAAAACTTTCAATCAGCCCAAAGAAGGGCTGCTTCTCACATTTACGGTTACTGTGCAGATTTTTTTCCTCTAATATATTGCAACATTTTAAAGTTTTTTTTTCTTCTGTTTTGTCCCGTCACGTAGGGCTCAAGGCTCCCGGGCAGCCAAAGGGACGGAAAGGGTGTTTTATTTATTTGGATTTGGACGGGTACGTTTGAACCCTTCGATTTTGTATCAAAAGCGGGATTCGAACGAGAAAAAAAAATCGAATGCGAGTGAAAATTATTGATTTTAAAATTCAAGAGGTATTTTGGCTTCCCACGGCGTGTGTGGTCGATGGCTATTGGGTGCAAATGTTTCGTTTTTTTTTCGTTCACTACCTAGTGTGATTGGGATGTCTCCGATGCAATCAGGGTTGAAGAATCTGTTGATGAAAAGGGTAGATGGAAACTGGGTGACAGATAGTTGAGTTCGGTTCATAAAGCATCGCACATATCTTTCCTGTGAATCATTTTCAAGCCAAATGATTCTTCACCGGCTCATGCAACTTCCATAAAGCTAACAAAATTCTTTATAAAACTTACTATATTCCTGGTTAAAAAAATGATTGTTAGGTAAATACATACTGTCACCGTTTTAATTTTATTGTGCTTTAATTCAACTAATATTTGGTCTAAGTACCCCTGTTTAATAATCAAGAAAACGTTTCTCGTTCCCCAATCCCTTCTATGAAAATTTTTCTCTATCCTTTCTCGAGTTATAAAAATAAGTATGAGTGCACCCCTCTCTCTTTTGAAGTTCCCCACTGAAAAGAAGGAGAGGTCTGAAATTCTTATTCCCATAAACTTTCCTTTGACAATTGACCCCATTTGCTAAAAATGTTATCGAGTTATGCAAAAACCGTATGAGAGCCCCCCTCTTTCCTATTCATCTCTTCACGCACTGGATGGTTCCCGAATATGCATAGAAACACTCCCTACTAAAGTTGGTTTCTTTCGCATGACTATTCTATAAATTTGCAACAAATATGTATAAAGCTCCCGTCTCTACTTCCTATCTCACTCAATGGAAGAAGGGAAGGGTCCCAAATAATTATAAAAACATAACTCATATCAAAACACAATCCCATATCAAATTCGGTGCCATTCGACTGATTAACTCTCGACATCTTAAAGAAAAAAATATGGATTTCGTTCATCCGACTACCCTCACATGCCAAATTTGATTTCCCTCGCTCGATCAGTTATCGAGTATTGCAAAAATTTAAATGAGCGTCCTCTTCCTATCCACGCTATGCATATCAGGAGAAGTTTCAAACAGTCATAGAACTTTTTCCCATATCCAAATATCATACCAAGCCAATTCGGTTCCATTTTCTTTAATAATTATCGACGTTTGCAAAAGTCTCTTCCTTTATATCTCTCCACTGGAAGAAGGGAGGGGTCTAAAATAATCATTGAAACATTTCTCGTGTCCAAACACCCAGTACTCATGGATGCCAAACTTTCATAGAAATATTTCTCGTAGCCAAATCCTCTATCATGCCGAATTTAGTACCATTTGCTTGAATGGTTCTCAAGTTTTGCAAACATTTCTTTTTTTTTTTTCATTGGAGACTCCCCCCTTTCAGTAGCAGGGAGGGATCTCAAACTGTAATAAGATCCTATCCAGCCTCAAAAGCACCCACCTGCCAAGTTTTAAGGAAACTGGTTCAGTAGTTTCCGCGTCTATAGAGAACAGACAGACAGACAGACAGACAGACAGGCAGGAAACAATTTTAAAATATTTATAAAGATTTTTATTTTCAATTCAGTTAAAAAAAAATCATTGAAGATTATTTTATTTAATGTACACCGGGGTAAGTGTGGACGCGGGGTAAGTGTGGACGATGGCTATAAAAACAATACTGTGCACTATTTTTTCAAACTTTTGATGCAGAATGTTCAATTTACTTGTAATCTATCCAATGACTGTGAAAAAGATACGATTCAGACAATAACGGATGTTTACTGCGACTTTTTCGGAACACACTTACCTTAACTAATTATAAAGCCTGTACAGAATGTTTGTAGAGGTTGTACAGGTACTTGTTTCGAACATAGTGGTATATTCAGTTTTTATTGTATGTAGGATCTTTTTTAAATCACAAAAAAAGTGAACAACGCGCAAGCAGACTACAGTCCATCTTAAGCTTGGCAATAAATTATTTTTTTTCTGTTTAACAGCGCTATAGGTTCTTGTGTTTGTTGCTCGTAATTTGAACGAATATTGATCTGTATAAGAATATAAGTATTGCATCTACTTTGAATCAGATCTTTTTCACTTTAAATTAACGAGCAGCATTCTGTTAGGGGGGTCCTTATTCAAGAACTTTTTATTTAAATCTAGCCCTATATTGATTGAATCAACAATAAAACCATTCAACTTGCAATTCAGCCCTTCCGTTGAACTCATGAGCGACCTTCAATAACTTTAAAACTTGTATTGATTAATCATTATTTATAATTCAAAACAAGATTTTATGATTTTCTTCAACTGCAATGACCTGCAATGCACCACAGAAAATTCAAGTTCTATCAAGGAAGTTTTATCGGAAAACAGAGACAAGACAAATAAAATGATTTAAAGTTCATATTTTTCCAAATTTTGAACTGAAAAAACAGTAACAATTTTTTTTAAATAAATTTATTCAACACTGTAGAACCAAGAACACTTGTGTTTTTTTTCAAGGTTTTTGTTCAAATATTCTCTACATTAAGGTCGAAAGTCGATAATTTATATAATATTTTATATAATTTTGAACAGTTTATTTTTAACTGGATAAAGTTTAAATTTTGACAACTTTCCAAAATAATTTGAGTGATAAGTTTAGAAGGCAAACAATTCTGCCTCATTGTGGAGGAAAATAAAATTTGTTTATCTTCAATAGAATTGTTTCAAAAAGCGATCATAACAGTTGCAAATGAGTGAATTCCTTGTATGTATGTATGTAGGTAATCCACCATGGGTGCACGGATTCACCGCAGTTTTACCAAAGTATGAACATCTCTGCATCCCTTAGATCAAAAGTTTCGGCTTATCTCCAATGCAAAGTGTGACATACCCGGCACCATGGCTTCGTGTTTTTTGTTGTGGATGTATGTATATCGTGTTGCTGTTTGTATATTCTGGACGAATGTTTCAATCATCTGCGCAACCAGTTCACAATTTATGAAATTTTTAATTTCATATATTTCTACAGGTATTCCGGCATCCGTGTATATACCTGGCCAGTTGGCATATGATTGAAAATTCTATTATATTATCATAAAAACATAATATTTACTGGAACATCTTACCTTATTGCTGGTTTTTGACCAAACTTACCTGATCCAAACCAATAATTTGAGCTTCCTTTTTAATTTAACTCTACTAGCTAACCTGAACCGAGTTTCTTATTTCTCTTTGTATTTTAATTTTCACATTCCCAGTCACCAGTTACACTTGCACAACCACGTTTGCTCTCCTTTGTTAAACTGCTCCCTGCTTCCTCTCTCTCCCTCACCAACACTAATTTCAAACTCTCTATTCACCACTCAGGCCTTCCGTGTGCAATTATATTCACCACGTCCCACACTCTTTTCTGCCGACTCTCCCAGGGCGAGCTTCTCTTGCTTCTCCACTTCTCACGTACTTCTTCCAAAACCACTACCACTTTAAGCGCTGCTATTTCTCGCTTTCAATTTTCTTAACTCGGGGAACTAGCGCTTTTTCCCATGAAAATATGCTGATTTAACACACGTAGGCCCACAACACTTCCCAACTCATTTTCTTTTCTATTTCCATGACCAACTTTCACTCCACTTCAAGGAAAACCAGACCAAAACCGCATCAAGCCTTCAAGATGGCTCGTCTTACACATTTGCTCGCACTACCCAACCTTTCCCAAAATGGCCGAAATGGCGTGCTAGTGCCAATTTCAACCCCAATTCACGCACTTAGAACACCTTTTCCAGGAACAAAACACCCGAAAACTCAATCGCCCGACTTAATACCGCTTCCGGAACTTCAGTAGCCGCCGAAAAGACTAGATACGCCAATGAAAAAAACTGCAACAACTTCCGCGTGATCCAAGCCGACCTCACTCTCTCGTCGACGCGTTAAGACTCGCAAATGAGTGAATTCCTTGTCACTACAAATAGAAACTTTTTTTATTTCACGAGGAAACTGTAACGTTTTCAAACATAAAATAAAAAAAATCAATGAATAAATTGATTTTCGGCGAAAAAATCTTAAAACGATTTTTATTTCTTCATCCGACGTTTTGGCATTTATTATGCCTTTTTCAAGGAGCCTATTAATATAACAAAATTAATTATGTGTTTAAAAAGGTGTTACAATAAATGGTGTACTTACTGAAATTTCTCGTTTTAATTGTCCAAAAAGTTTTTTGAATCTGCTAAACTGTGTAATAGGGAAATGTAAGTCCAGTTGTCTGTGGTGTATAACAACTTCTACTTGCATGCAATCTTCCTTGAAATCGGTTCTACTTACTATTGATCTGGTTGAGATGGATATACATAACACTTACTTACATACATAACACAAGTTTTGCAAACGAAAACGGATATAAAAATGATTTGTAATATTTTGGATGTTGTTTTACACTTAGCCACTGCTGATGTTTGTTGTATTTTGTGTGTTTGTTGTATTTTGTATGTTTGATGTATTATCACTGACCACACTGACATGACACTTAGAACAAAAATTCAACCATTTTCTGTCTAATTTTTTGTTGTCAGATTTTGCAGGTTCGCAATACCGACGGCAGGGGGCGAACCTGAAAAATTTGACAAAAAATGCCCAGTAGGAAAAATGGTCCTGTTTAGCCCGATTTTATCGTAGAAATTGCGTGTTTTATTTTTAAGGTTGGGTGGCATTTCCTAACTGGGATAGCATTTCTTCAAATCGATCAATGCGCAATCTGGAATCGACATTGCGTACTGTTGGAAAAATTATCCAGAAAACGAAATCGAGTGTCCAGTCAGTATGGTCAGTGGTATTATTATGTGTATTGGTGTGTTTTGGTTTGATTTTGATGGAGTTGAAAATGCCGGCGTAGATGACACTGAGCCCTTCAGAATCAGTCTTCTTATTGACCGTGTTGCCATTCCTCGCGATGTGACACATTTCTAATGTTTGTAGACCGGAAGTGCAATTGTGACGATCAATTATTCTCGTGCCGTTCAAATCAAAAGAGTGATCGTGTTTTATGCTGTGATGAAGTAATGCAGTTTGTCCATTCAAATTTGCTATTCGCGGGTCCTCTTTATACACTCCTTCGCTTCGCAGTTTGTATAATGCCTTTTTGTTCGATTTGTGTCCGCCAATCCGCTCCTTAAGTGTGTTTGTTGTCATTCAAGATTCTGAAACACTAAATTTTATTGAAATTAATAGCGATTCAGTTGAGTAACAGCAGCGCAAATAAGTGATTTCACGACACAAAATTTGATTATTTGTCAAAAATTATAAGGGAAATATAAATTTAAAAAAAAACTTTTTTGTAAATATCAAATTTAGATTGTGAGAAATAGTAGTTACTTTAAAGGATTATTCCTGAATGTGTAGTTATGTAAGTGCGGGTCAAAATAATGGAAAAGTTAGGAAAAATACTGGAAATTCAAGATTAAACGCTTCGTAAGAAAATCATATTAATTTTAAAAGTGTACATAAAATTTGAAAGCTCTAAAGAATGGTTCAGAAAAGCTTGATATTTCGTGACGTGAATTCAGTTCACAACCCTGTTGTGCATAAACTGAATGAATTGACGCCACGACTTCAAAGAGGTATAACTTTGTTTGATGTTGTTCAATCAGAAAACCAATATTCTATTTTCTCATGAAGAACAGGATATTAGGATGATAGGTAGGGGAGATAAGGGCATAACGAGCACCCAGGGCATAATAAGCACTGCTTTTTTCTTCAAAAGTACGTATTTCCTTAAGCAAATTTTCATGAGGATTTGTTTCGTACTACCTATAGTATGAATTTTTCACCAAAACAGAAATATTCTTTTCATCTTTATAGAAATTTGAAATAATAACCAGCTAGGTTCTCAAGTGACGAAAATCTTATAATTTTTAAGCACCACAAAATAAGCTTGTATGACCTTTAAATCATCTTGATCTTAAATGTACGCACTGCAACAGGATTAACACATTGTTTCTCAATTATCACCATCATAAAATTTTCGATTTTTCACTTTAATCAGTTTTACAGCTTGATTTGTTTTATCTGTCGATTTGGCCTATTGGTAATGTGTCGGAGAGATAATCGAAAGACTCGAGTTCGATTCCTGTTCGAGGGAATTTTTTTCACATACCATTCAAGAATGATTTTTTTAATCGTTACATAATACGGCTATTAGCATCATCCGTCAAACAAAACTCTAGAAACATTATGTATGAGCATGTGTTAATTGTTTGAACTTTACAAACAGACCTAGATTATGTTGTTATTACTTCATTGGATGAATCTACGACTCACAGTTTAGTGAAATATGCATCCATCATGAATGATTAATGGAAAAAAAAACACCTTGACCAGGAATCGAACTCGAGTCTACTGATTACCTCTCCGACACCTTACCAATAGACCAAATCGACAGATGAAACAAGTCGAGCTGTAGCTCTTTTATTCAGTTGACTTCATCGAGTCAAATTTGCTGCTAGATTCCCCGGCAGAAAATGCTCATCGTGCCCCGATTAATGGTGCTTAAACTGCCCCAGGGAAGTTTTCATTATGCCCCTACAGTGACTGGTTTTCAGCTTTCGGCATAAAATTTAAAAATGCATATTTTAACGTTTTTATCTACTTTTTCAAGTTTTATCCAATTAGGTAATAGACTATTTGAGTGTCTGAACACGAAACAATGATGTAATTCACATATTATAGCTATTCTCTGTTTCCTTAAGGTGTTCATTATGCTCTTATCTCCCCTAAATAAGTAAAAAATGATCAATTCTAGCGTTAATTCATGTCGCAACCCATAAACAAATAAATTTTTAGTGGCTAAATCATACTCATATCAACGGAAATTTAATATATTATATTTGAAATAAGAAACTGATTTCGATGTTATAGAAAATTAAAGCTTTCAAGCGTGATGTAAGAAAGTAAAAAAATATCCAGGACATTATGGGTATCGAAAACCGGTATATCTCTACTATCGTGATATTCCGACGTAACGCATATGCCATTTTTAGTTGTCGCCAATAAGAGCGTTTTTCTTGTTTCTCCATTTTCCACTTCTCCGGCATTTTTCATAAAATGTGATAAGGTATCGAGATCACATTTCATGAAATGTCCTGGAGAAGTGTAAAATGGGAAAAAAGAAAAACGCTCTTATTGACTTTAAAAATTGGCATATACGTCATTTCGGCATATCACGGCAGTTTAATCACCGTGGTTACATATTTAACATCACAATGTAAATTTCCCATAAAATCAGCGATATTTATGTTCACTTGATTCTTTTTTTAAACGATTTTTGTGTCCGTACAAAAAAGAAATCGTTTAAAAACGTTCAAAACAACCGGACGAAGTTCATGGCTCATTTCAAGTAAAGTGACCAACTTGAACTGTAAATCGATTATTTCCAACCAAGTTAAACCAACTTGAGGTGATTTGAGTTAAATGGGGAATCTTAACGATTTATTTTGAATTGATTTGTTTGGAGTTTTAAGTCACGGTTGTTCCGGAACATCCGCATGCTATGGGTATAAAAAATATGCAGGAATGTCTTGAAACCGATTTTGACATGTCTTATTTCGAGAAAATCGTTAAAAAAAGAAGACAATTTAAAAAAAAACATTATTTTAAAACTATTATATACGTTTGATAGCTAGTGACAATAATAACTCCTAACTTCAATTCGATAAAAAAAACGGTTGGCTTTTAAACATTTAAAAATATGGCTTGCTTCATGTGGTGGTTTTATTTTTATGCTTTGCATTTATGTTCTTTTTGTTTAATTTGTGCTACACTTTATGGATAATTTTGAGTTTTCCAAGCAACCAATAGTTCGAACATCACTTAAGAAATGAACTCATATGTTCACATAGAGCTGTACTAAAGTTCCGTGGAACTTTTTTGCTATACAAAATGCTATTGTATTTTTTTATTTACCATTAAAGTATCTTCTGTTCTGTTTTCTTAACCTGCTGTTTGGGAACTTTAATGTTGCTTTGAAGGAAAACAATCTACTTGTAACGTACTTCTCATTTTTTCACCATCAAGTAGCTATCAATTGTTGCAAGTAGTTTGTAAAAAATCTCTGTTGTACTCTTTGTAAAAGTTTTAAATAAGTGCTAACAGATGTTTAAAAGCAACTTCGCAACATAGGAACTTTGAAGTAGTAGCAAGTATGTAGCTCGATTTTCAAGCGGTGAGCTCGGGTTCGATCCTTGGTAAGAACATGTAATTTGAATAAGAGTTGACGAATATGCTTGATTTTTTGTGCCGCTTATAAAAGTTGATTGTTAAGATGGTTGGCAGTTGTTTAGCAGTTCATGCGAACTTTTAGTCAACTTTAAAGTTCGCTTAGCTACTTAAAAAATTAGCTGAAAAGAAGTCGTATTACAATACATGATAGAAGAACTTTTGGTTGCTTGTGTTAAGCGAAAATAAGCATATTCACTTAGTTCTATAAACAGTATTCTTATAAAGAAAACTACCAAATCGGGATCCTCATGAGATTTGCGAGTTGATAGATTTCATAATAAGTTAAAAAAAAATCTTTTTTTTTGCGTTTTATTGAAAGTTTCATGCAAAGACTGAATAGCCTTCTGAATAGCTGAATAGAATGCTATACAGCCCTCGAGCAGGGCTGAGAAAGCTTGTAAGAGCCTGTTTTACGGAACTTTTGGTTAATAGGGTCACTTTCTGACCATTTGTTCTGCATACGATCGACATCCCGTATCAAAACAGTCCACTTAACCTTGTTAAGAAATTGACTGAGAAAATTTTATCTTGACTTGACTAAATGGTTTTCTTAAAACCGTTTCACCTGAAATAAGCACCGGATTCAATGAGAAACATCGTGTAAGCGCCTCAATTTTAAATATAATCAATAAAAAAATATCTTGGCAGATACAGTATCTTCAAACGTCCAATATTTACCAACCAACCTTATACAGGCTTACCTAATCCTGCAAACAGAAAACATGTCTTCCATCCAACCAAATACATTAACCACGTGAAATGTTAGCCAATTGCCAATAAAGGTCGGCTGCCGTGTCATCTGTGTCGCATCAATAATATTGACTCATTGTGGAATAGGAAAATGCTTTTCCGAAGTTCCGGCGAACGGGAATGGCCAATCCTTACTTTTTTTCCTCGTTCGTTCATATGTATAAGGGAGCTCGGATGATGGTGCCAAAAATTTACTACCCATGTTTGCCGTTGGGTTTTAGATTGCCACATACACACGAGTTGGTGAGTGAAAGCCAACCAAAAGTGTATTTGCATTCGTGGGTTTTTTTTTTCTTCAGGCAGTGCTATTCAATTTTTGGCCGATTTGGCGACCACACGAAGAAATGGGAAGCAAAAAAAAAGTCATTCTTCATGTTTGCCTCCCCCTAGCCAAACGCCATCATCGGGTTTGTGTGCGTGGGAGTGGGCGGGGGTGACCATTTGGCCATGGCGGTGCACCCAACCATTTCGAGGGGTGTGAGAGTAAGTGTAAGCAAATTTCCGCCTTTTTGCAATGTCATAGTTTGCGATTGACACAATGGAAGATGGAAACGTTACACCATGTTGTTTGCTGGATGGAAACAACAAACTTTCGCCAGAAGTGAATGAGATCATGCTGACATACATTTGGGATAATTTTTGTTTTGGAATCGGGACCTTGAAACCAAACTAGCTTAAATAATAATTTTTACATATTTAAAAAATGTAAAGTTTGGAAGGAATTTCTAACCAATCAACGCAACAAGTGTTATTTACATTACTCAAAGAATTCATATCCCAAAAACTCTCACATTCATCATTTAACTATTTTTTATATCCAAAACAATCAAGCTTTGATAATAAAAGTTGCATACATTTTAGATCTTTCTAAAATTATTTCTACTTTGAGTTTGAAAATTGTCGATATGCCAAAATTCCTAATTGAAGTTTGAGATTTTACATTATATTTGTGTGATCGTTTGATTTAAAAATAATACAAGTACCAAATATTACAGAAAAAAAATGTTTTTAATCATCAATCACAATCTGTTGGCTGGTTTTTACATTCATTAGAATTAAAATGTTTTTTTTTTCAGAACTGATTTAACATTTTTATCTATGGTGATAACAACAGCAATCTTGAATTTTTTTCTCATTTTATCATTTTATTATTCATCGCCACTTCATCAAATTCAAGAACCTTTTTTGAAAATTTTCGCTTTCTTCATAAACATTTTTAAAGAAATATAGAAGTGTTTGACGGTCGGTTTAGAATTGTTAGAATGAGCTGATTTTATTTTATCAAGATTTGGGGTTGGGAGCTAGAAATCTAGAAAGTTAGAAAATAAAGGCACCCTGACTCCAAATTCCTATTCGATATATGAATTCCGGAAGTTTGATACATGTTCACATTGTTCATGGCCAATTTACCTTCGATTGACAAATCTTTGGTAGCAATATTGTTTGATACGCATAAAAAGAGGATGGCTTCCATTCACCAGACTCTGGTCAATAGCAAAAAAAAATCAAAGGATAAAATAACTTTTTTTTTATATTATACCAATTTCGATTTCGAGGCAGCAGCATCGATGGCGTATGTTCCGAGCAACTTTCGCCTTTCCATAAATCCATTTACAAACGCAACCGGGCCGGAACCAAACAACAGAAACAAGAATAAACCCCAACAAAGAGCCAACGCGCATTGACGACGTTCGAGTCGACAACAACCCAATCGACGGCCAAACAACCGACCACCCACCCATTCACGTGGTCCTGCCGAGTGGTTGTTTAGTGACAATAAATTTACTTTCACCCCTTTGCGTTCGATTTAGTGGCCCCGGGAAACCGGAACTTGGACCAATCTGGCCGTTTTTTTTTCTTCATTCGAACGACCTTTCTTCACCAGAAGTCCCCAATTTTTCTCCCTAGCTCGACTCATACCCAGCTTTTGGTTAGGCTGACTTTTAGTTTATTTGTCGATATCCGGCCGATAAATTATAGAACTTTTCGGGTGGTTACTTTCGAAAAACCAGATCGAAAGCAGACATGCAGGGGTAAATTTCGTTGTACCGGCAATTGTTGTTGGTCGGTGAGTAGGAAAAGCCTAGAAACATGGCCGGCTGGCCAACATCACCCAGGTAGAGGAAGTTCGACTAGCAAACTTTGTTCATTTTGCTAATTTCCTTTCGAGCTATGGGAGAAAAGAAATGACTTCCGGTTAAAGAACAAGATTTAAAAAACTCAACACATGACTTATTCCTTGCGTTTGAATTTAATTTTCATATTTTTTTGTAATTTCGTTTGATTGTTTGTATGTTGTTGTTTTTCTCTTGTCTGTGAACTCTGCTTTTTTGACTTTTGATTCTTGATTCTTGACTTTTGACTCTTGACACTTGACTCTGACTCTTTACTTTCGACTCATTAACACTCTCGACCCTCTTGACTCTCTTGACTCTCTTGACTTTCTTGACTCTCTTGACTCTCTTGACTCTCTTGCTTCTCTTGCCTCTCTTGGCTCTCTTGTCTCTCTGGCTTCTCTTTCTAATTTTGACTCTCTTGCCTCTATTGACTCTCTCGACTCTCTCGACCCTCTTGACTTTCTTGAGTCTCTTGACTCTCTTGACTCACTTGACTCTCTTAACTCTCTTGACTCTCTTGACGCTCTTGCCTCTCTTGCCTCTCTTGACTTTCTTGTCTCTGTTGACTGTCTTGGATCTCTTAATTCTCTTGATTCTCTTGACTCTCTTGTCTCTCTAGACTCTCTTGACTCTCTTGACATTCTTAACTCTTTTGACACTCTTGGCTCTCTTGGCTCTCTTGATTCTCTTGACTCTCTAGATTCTCTTCACTCCCTTGACTCCCTTGACTCTCTTGACTCTCTTTTGACTCTCTTGACTCTCTTGAATCTCTTGACTCTCTTGACTCTCTTGACTATCTTGACTCTCTTGACCCTTTTGACTCTCTTGACTCTCTTGACTCTCTTGACTCTCTTGACTCTCTTGACTCAATTGACTCTTTTGACTCTCATGATTCTCTTGACCCTCTTGTTCTCTTGACTCTCTTGGCAAGCTAGACTCTCTTAATTCTCTTGACTCTCTTGACTCTTTTGACTCTCATGACTCTCTTGATTCTCTTGACTCTTTTGAATTTCTTGATTTTACTGACCTCCTTCACTCTCTTGACTATCTTGACTCTCTTGACCCTTTTGACTCTCTTGGCTCTCTTGACTCTCTTGACTCTCTTGACTCTCTTGACCCTTTAACTCTCTTTATTCTCGTGACTCTTTAACTCTCTTTACTCTCGTGACTCTCTTGACTCTCTTGATTCTGTTGAATCTTTTGACTCTCTTGACTCTCTTGACTCTCTTGACTCTCTTGACTCTCTTGACTCTTTAACTCTCTTTACTCTCGTGACTCTCTTGACTCTCTTGACTCTCTTGACTCTCTTGACTCTCTTAACTCTCTTGACTCTTCAACTCTCTTAAATCTCTTGACTCTTCAACTCTCTTGACTCTCGTGACTTCAGCGACTCTCTAGACTCTCTTGACTCTATTTACCCTCTCGACTCTCTAGAGTCTCTAGACCAGGGTTCCGAAAATCACTCGGAAGAAACGCTCAGGATAGGTTTCTAGTTGGAAAAATTCAAAGCCGAATGCTGCTGCCTGTAGTTCTCTATAGCGTCGGCAGAACGACAATGCGAAGTCAATGTAAACAAGATTCACAAGTGAGAGCAGATTCGCATCAAAGTCGATCTCTCAAGCGCACTACCTGGTGTATCAGAAGTGATTGAGGCACTTACTGATACAAGATCCAATTCGAAAATCCACTCACTCACTCACTCAAACTCAATCAATGCGGCCTTACATCGGTTCATACTGCCTGCGTACTTTCTGCCATAGCGGCAGATACACTGCCTGCGTGTTTGAATGGCTATGTTGGTCCTCCCCAACAACAGCAACAACAAAGCAAGATGTATCAGGCAGACAGCATTCGATCATCGATCAGTAAATGAATGAGTGAGTGAGTGAGTGAGCAAGAAAAGTTATCGAGTGAAAAAAGAAACTGACAATCAGGTAGCTCCTCAATCAGTTGAGAATTCCAACTGGAGAAGGAACGTCTCTCTTTCAAATTTTATTTCTTTGATTCTCGGAGCAGCGCTGTCGAACACAATCTTTGCCCCGCTGGGAGATAAACCGACCGACAATTTAGGTTTTGCTTTCGCTGAAAACGTATCGGTCTCTCTCATGAGAATTGAGTGATTTTCGGAACACTGCTCTAGACTCTCTTGACTGTCTTGACTCCCTTGACTTTCTTGACTCTCTTGACTCTCTCGACTCTCTCGACTCTCTCGACTCTCTCGACTCTCTTGACTCTTTTTTCTCTAGACTTCCTTAACTCTCTTGACTCTCTTGATTCTGTTGACTATCTTAGCTCCTTTGATTCTCTTAACTCTCTTGACTCTCTTGACTCTCTTGACTCTCTTGACTCTCTTGATTTTTTTGACTCTCTTAACTCTCTTGACACTCTTGACTCACTTGACTCTCTTGATTCTCTTGACTCTCTTGACACTCTTGGCTCTCTTGACTCTCGTAATTCTCTTGACTCTCTTGACTCTCTTGATTCTCTTGAGTCTCTTGAAGCTCTTGTTTCTATTATTTCTCTGAACTCTGTTGACTCTCTTGTTTCTCCTGACTCTTTTGATTCTTTGATTCTTTCGAATCTCTTGACTCTCTTGACTCTCTTGTCATTCTTGACTCTCTTGACTCTCTTGACTTTTTTGCCTCTCTTGACTCTCTTAACTCCAGTTTTTCTTTTGCCTCGCTTGACTCTCTTGACTCTCTTGACTCTCTTGGCAATTTTTACTTTCACGACTCTCTAGACTCTCTTGACTCTTTTGATTCTCTTGACTCTCTCGACTCTCTTGACTCTTTTGACTCTTTTGATTCTCCCGACTCTGCTGACCTTTGAGACTCTCTTGACTCTTTGAACTCGATTTATTCTCTTGACTCGATTTATGTACTTGACTCTCTTAACTCTCTTGACTCTCTTGACTCTCTTGACTCTCTTGACTCTCTTGACTCTCTTGACTCTCTTGACTCTCTTGACTCTCTTGACTCTCTTGACTCTCTTGACTCTCTTGACTTTCTTGACTCTCTTGACTGTCTTGACTCTCTTGACTCTCTTGGCTCTTTAGACTCTCTTGACACTCTTGTCTAACTTGACTCTTTTGATTCTCTTGACTCTCTTCACTTTCTTGACTCTCTTGACTTTCACGACTAACTTGTTTCCCTTGATTCTCTTGACTTTCTTGATTCTCTTGACTCTCTTGACTCTCTGACTCTCTTGATTCCCTTGACTCTTTTGGTTGTCTTGACTTTCTTTACTTTCGTGACTCTCTTGACTTTCATGACTTACTTGACTCTCTTGATTCTCTTGACTCTCTTGACACTCTTGACTCTCCCGATTCTCTTGACTCTCTTGACGCTTTTGACTCTCTTGACTTTCTTGACATACTTGACACTCTTGAATCTCTTGTCTAGCTTGAGTCTCTTGACTCTCTTGAATCTCTTGACTATCTTAACTCTCAGACTCTCTTGACTCCCTTGACTCTCTTGGATGTCTTCACTCTCTTGACTCTCTTGACTCCCTTGACTGTTTTGATTCCCTTGACTCTCTTGACTCTCTTGACATTCTTGACTTTCTTGGACTCTCTTGACTTTCTTGACTCTCTTGACTCTCTTTACTCTCTTTACTCTCTTGACCATCATGACTCTTTTGACTATCTTGACTCTCTTGAATGTCATGACTCGCTTGACTCTCTGGACTTTTTTGAATCTACTGACTCTCTTGACTCTTTAACTCTCTTTACTCTCGTGACCCTCTTGACTCTCTTGACTCTCTTGACTCTCTTGACTCTCTTGACTCTCTTGACTCTCTTGACTCTCTTAACCTTCTTGACTCTTCAACTCTCTTTACTCTCGTGACTCTCTTGACTCTCTTTACTCTCTTGACGCTTTTGACCCTCTCGACTCCCTAGAGTCTCTAGACTCTCTTGACTGTCTTGACTCTCTTGACTTTCTCGACTCTCTCGACTCTCTCGACTTTCTCGACTCTCTTGACTCTTTTTTCTCTAGACTCCCTTAACTCTCTTGACTCTCTTGATTCTGTTGACTATATTAACTCCTTTGATTCTCTTAACTCTCTTGACTCTCTTGACTCTCTTGACTCTCTTGACTCTCTTGATTCTTTTGACTCTCTTGACTCCTTTGAATCTTTTGACTCTCTTAACGCTCTTAACTCTCTTGATTCTCTTGACTCTCTTGGCTCTGACTTGAATATAAGATGCCCAAAAAAGACATCATTGTGCCCTCAAAACTCGTTTTAAAACGTTGCCTAAACAAAGCATCATTAGATTTTCAGTGAAATCCTCGC
The DNA here is from genome assembly GCF_029784155.1 of Uranotaenia lowii. Classification (NCBI taxonomy): domain Eukaryota; kingdom Metazoa; phylum Arthropoda; class Insecta; order Diptera; family Culicidae; genus Uranotaenia; species Uranotaenia lowii. Next base: position 263,757,806 of record NC_073693.1, on the reverse strand, counting down.
TTCGAATAGTCGAGGTATTCGTATAGGAATAGAGAAAACGGTTCGGGCAAAAAGATACCAAATTTTACCTTTAAGGAATGATTGCAAAATTAGGTATCATTTCGTCATAAAAGTCTGCTCGAGTATAATATTTTCCGATCCTTTACAACGTATTTTTCATTTTGAGACAAGAAGACATCATCAACACATACATATTTTGAAAATCTTGAGTAAAGTAATTTTAACATCTCGCGTGAGCTTTCATTACGTCGCATAAAACATCTTAAGAACTCACAATAAAAAAATGCTGCAAAACTTATCAAAACAACTTTAAAATTAGTATTTCACGTATAGAATATGTTGTCAGGGCTAGAAATATTGTAACTAGAAAGAAGTTGCGACTAGTTTTCGTCAGTTTTTGAATTTTTTTGGTAATAAAACTGTTTGTTTACATTTTGTTTCATAGGACGTAATGAAAGCTCGCGCGATACATAAAATTTTAACAAATTTAGCTATCATGCTTTTTTGCAAATTTTGAAATCAATTTGTCCAAAGAAAGGGAAAAAATGCCAAAACTGGCTCTCATTTTCTATTTGAGGATAGCACAGTTCTGCTTAATTTTGGTTTGACTGATCGTTTTTTAAATATTCCGTTTTGCTAGCATTTTCAAATGAATTTAGAGGGCACCATAGGATGTCTTAGTTATGTTCAAAAGATCACTAAAGAGTGGCATCGTTATGCCCTCAAAACTCGTTTTTCAACTATTAAAATTATTCCGTTATCTTGTTGAATGCACAAAAACTAGTTAAAATAAAATCATGTGGAAGATAGTTAAAGTTTTAGAGAAAATTTTCAGCTTCATTTGATCGAAAAATTGCGATATATTTTCGTTTAATATTAGGTTTTAACCAAAAGCTTCACTGTATAATTTGCTGGACAAAATCATGTAACAATTCCTCAAAAAATCCATTTCAGCTACACCGTATTCATTTTTACCACTGCATTATTAAATCGAGTATTATCTCGATGACCAAACTCTTCGTTCCCCTAAATCGATAAGTCATCTCTCAATTACCAGAAAACCAGAAACGTTTAATTATCTTCTAAAACGATATCTTCAGGTGTGAAAAAGTCCAGAACCGAAACTTAAATTTGTGGTCACCAAACTGCCAACCCCTTGGCAACTTATTCTAACCTAAGACATCTCGTTGACCACCATCAAACTCTCACGTATCTCACACCCCAGGTTCCAGGTTCTAAATTCCAGGTCCGAGCGTTTGGGAAGAAAATTTATGTGTCTGCTAATGCGGCATAAAAACCTCGTCCCCGGTGCGAAACCGTAAAGTTCCTTGCCCAACCACACTGGGCATTCGTTCGGTTGGAAGAAAAATGTTTTTCTTGGCCCCATCCGGTTGAGTCCCTTTATAAAATATCAAGAAATTGGTATCGCCAAGAAATGTATCACCAAGGAGCACGAGGCGAATAGCGAATGGATGGGCAAATGCGGTAAGCATGAGGGTAAAGTTCATTTCGGCCAGCTCCTGGAAATGGTCCGGGTTTTCTTGTCCCCGAGGGATCTTTGACCATTTTGTCGTTAAGGCCCCGAGATGGGATAAGCAGCAGTCCGAATGTATTGGTAAGAAAATTTATTTAAATTCATCTCTTTGGCAGACCAAACTGTCCTTGGTATAGTTATTTTGAGAAATCGTACAAAACAGAAACAGGGAAGTGATGCCATCATAAGTCTGCTGGAAACGATTTACAAAATAAAATTGATAATTTTGAATACAATATAATCATTTTCTTATTTGAAAAGGGAGCATGTTAAAGATTTGTTTTTGGTTATCAACCTTTTACTAATTGTACTTCGAAAAGTAAAATAAGAATTGGCATCGTGGTCACTTATTGTCGCAAAACACCTCCAAATGGGGAGTTCCAGAATTCACTGTCGTTAGACGATTTTATGGGAGCTGGCCCCTTTTTTGCATCAGAAAAAGCTACCCCTAAAAGTTGGAAGTGCTTCTTTGGGCCGGACGAAAGGAAGGACCGTGTCCTGATCGGTTGGTCGGTTGGGTTTTTTGGCATGTGCATTTATTTAAAAACCGAATGCCAAACTACTCTCCTGGGTCGCATTATCAACCCTATTTACGAAATGGGACGTCTTTGTATGTTGTTTGGTGGAATTTTATCACACTGATGGTTGTCGATGAGCCGTTCACATTTTTTGTGTTTTCTCGTTGCAGCCGGTCAAGCTAGATAAATGATTTTCAGCACCGTTTCTTGATGTTTGTGATAAGAGTTATAAAAAAAGTCATAAATTGCCATGGAGTTTTTAGTTAACCTACTAAGAAAGGACAACACACAATTCGTCAGCTCGACAACAAATCCTCAAAATTTTGGCACTTATACTTTGTATGGAATTTGTACATCATTTATAAAATTGAAACTTCAAAAATTAATATTTCGTTTTAACTTTAGTGTTTGTTTTTTAATCTAAAGCGACATTAAGGTGGCCACATTAAGCTGTCAGCAAAAATTGGTCATATCAAATTTCAAAAACCGGCTATATAAATATTGTTGATTGGCTCACCATTTTGAATACTTTAGTGGTGCCTCAAAATGCTCACTGCTTTGAAAAGGTCCAAAGGAAATCGGGAAATTCAAATTTTGATTTCAATGACAAATAACTCCATAATGCATAAAAAGTCATGCAATTTATTGTTTAAACTCCGGTGAATTTACACGTACTGTTTCAGAATTGGCTTTAAAAATAATACTACTCGTCCCAAACAACATTTTTACCATTTAAATGTTCATGAGGCAATTTAAACGAAAATTTCTTAGGGGTGATCAATTATGAATTTTTCCCCATACATCCATTGCCATCCTAATGAACATATCTCCTTAATTTAAACAAGTTAGCCCGTGGCGTAGAAGATAGCCTTCAAGTCTTCTAAGCCAGGGGGTATGAGATCGAATCCCGGTCACGGCATACATAGTACACTTTCGGTGGGTTGGTGGTTTTAGCATTTGTAGGATGCTAGCCATCATATCCTCGAAAGATGTACGCTTAGAGTTAAGAAAAAGGAATCTCTTCGAGGAAACATCATGTTTCATTGAGATCCTGTATGTTTTTGTGTTCGTTTTTTAAAAATAAAGTTAGACATGGTATCATTTATCAGATATTTAGATTACAGTTAAAAAGAGGTAAACATTTTAGTGTAGCGAAATGCCGTTAAGCCAAATTGACCCATATGAGAAATCGTTCAAACGAAAAAAATGCGATTGAAGCTTCGACTACATTTACAATTTTTTTTTCTAAATTGTACTTTTACCGATAATTTTATCGTAGTAAACAATTCAATCAATTTAAAATTTGATTCATAATTTTCGAAACTCAAATGCATTTTCAAAATTTAGATAATTTTTTTTTTGATTTAGGAAAAAAAATTGGAAATCATCCTCATTCTTTGTTTACCATACAGAAACGAAATTCTCAAACTCAATTCTTATAAAAAATCTAAACTTAACAGGGCTTCTAACTGGTGATCCAGAATTGAAACTCAGAATCAGATTGACCACTCTGAATTAATTTTTTTATTCGAATTGACAAGTCAGTTTAGAAATGAAAAAATTGAAACAATGAATTCAAAATCTAATCCAAAACATAAGCATTTAAATCAATGATTCATGATTGACATTCATGATTGACATATTCATGACATATTTTCAAATTCTGACCTGCAATTTAGATATCGGAATAGTTTTTTAAACATTTCAAAAATCGTATTGAAATTCTCAAACAGAATCAAAATTTAAATTTTGAATTAAAGTTCAAAATTTAGAATCAGAAAATTATTCAAAATTCAGATTCAGGTTCAGCTATGAGCTTAGTTCTAAAAATATAAAGATAACTATTTCGCCATGGAATTCAAACAATAGGAGATCGTACACTTATGATATTGATTGCCAACTGAAAATCACAAATATATTTGACTTCACTTGCAAGTGAAAAAAAACTGAATTTTATATTTCTGAAAATCAATCACAAAATTTTGTTCTTGAAATATATTTTTGATGAACGGTATTCTCTGATAAAGAAACACTCACGTAGAAAATTTACAGGGTACCGTCAACTGGGGCAACATGCACAAAAATTTCGACTTCAATGGCTTCTTAAAAACTTATGTTCACAGTTAGTCCTACCCCTTATGCATCAAGAGTTTTAAGGATGATTGGCATAGTAAGAAAAATTATTGGTTTCTTTAGTTATTTTAAATTTTCTAAAAACATGCGATTTGCACTTCACCCTCCTTAGAAAATGAGATTACTTGCAACAAACTTTGTTTTCAATAAAATATCTTATGAAATCGTATGAAAATTTATAGTTTAAATATATTTGCAATGCTTTGAAGATCAAAACGCATAAAAATACCAATTGCAGTAATTTTTTTGATCTGTAAAAACTAATTTTTACATTTATTCTGAAAATAATGATGCTGCATACATTAAGGGGTTAAATAATATTACGAAAAACTCTACAAGTTGAAATCATAAAAATAAATGTTCGGATGAATGAATTTTTAATGTTATAAACGCTTGATGCAAAACATTCATATTCCAGCACATGGAAACGAGCTTTACAAGGTGTTTCTTTGATTTGCATTTTGTTGCATTTTACCCCAGACACCTAACTGAACTATAAAAATATTTATTTAAAAACAAAATTGGGTGATTTTTATAAAAATATCATTACACCATCAGTGCTAGTGAAGCATGAGAAAACCAGTAAAAAGTTTGTAAGTAATATTATCAATCCAATCCGGCATACTGGGTAAAGTTTTTTTCGGCAACGAAAAACGTTAAAATTTGTACATTTATTGCTCGATTTTTCAGATTTTATTTGAAAATAAAAACTTTAAAAGAATAGCTTCAGATGCAAGAAATTATGTCATCATCATTTTGTAATCATTAAAAGAAAACTTTATTATTTAAGACTTTATTGCGAAAAGTCATTAGAAATTGATAGTTGTTTTTTTTTTTATTATAGAAGCGTTTAATAATACAGAATGATAAAAAAAAATATGTATCTTTTTAATATCGCAGGCTTTGATTTGACTTTAATATCGCAGGGATTAAAATTGGAATCAGAATAGGATACACGATCAAAACACTAGTCAAAACTATTTCTTAACCAGAACTTTTTATCCACCCTTCCAAACCTGATTATTTGCTAGGATACAGAGGTTAACACGGTCTTAAAACATTAACTCATTTCTTTCATCTCTTTCTCCCTATCCATTGACTACTAGGACTTTGCCAGCGCCGTTATCGATGTTCAACGAAAGAGCATCAGCTTTGTACATTGAGAATGAACTGCTTATCCCAAGTGCCTTTCTTTTGACCTTTGGGCAAAATTGATGACCTCGGTCAATCACGTAGTAAATAATTATTGTGTTTTTCCTAAAACCCTTTTCTAAAGACTGAACGAGTCGATAAAAATTTCCTCAAACTAATTTGTTTAAGTTCATTTCGTTCGGATATTAAAAGTAGGATTTTTATCGTTTAAAAATAACTATCTGATACTTTGAATCGAAATTAAATATTATGAACAGTTTCTTCTGATTTGAAATTTAAAGAAGCTAAACCCCCCAAGACAGTAAGCGAATCATTTGTATCCCGAATCCGACATTCAGAGTCCCCAGACGCGAATCAAAAGTTCAATGTTAGCAACGAAACCCAATACTTTATTTCTCGGTCCAGCAGGTCTGATTCTTACCCCGCAAAACTCACTCGTCGTCGTACCATCATACCTTATAACTTTCTACCCAGTTTCAGAAAGGGATATATCAGTCGTAGTTAGACCTAGATTTCGTTTCCCTCGTTCAGTTTCTTCCAACTCTCATTCGATTCGACCTCGAAGATGTTTATCTCAATCTCACATGCCACCAGTTCCAGCTTCCACCCCGGTTTAGCACTGGAAAAAAGTGAAGCTATTTTACATTTTTACAAGTTCTCTGAATAAATAATAATGGTGATTGAAAGCGGATTCCAATTGTAGCAGACCATCGCCCGGCCAGCAGTAGACCAGAAGGGGAATTTTGCTACAGCATCACAAACCAAAAATAAGCGAAAAAAAAGGATACGATCCGACCGACCGACCAAAGTTGGAAATTGATAAATTGATATTGAGTGAATTTACATTTTCGTGACCCCTCGCATGGTCTACCCAAGAGCAAGTCTACGAGCTCGTGTAGGTTATGCTGAAGTTTTTCTTTTTGGCGCTCCTGTCCCGGGAATTAGGCTACTGGCTGGAGCAACCTTTTACACTTTCGGTCTCCGACTGGGCAGGAGGATTTACGACTTTTCAGGACATCGTAAATAAGGAGTTTTGGACTTCCTCGTTCTCCCGCGTCAGAAATTGTCTACTTTGAGGCGAAACGGTAAGAAATTAGAAGGAAATTCGATACCTTTCCGCGGGATGAGTAAGGTCGAACGGGCCAGGGTAAGTGGATGTTGCTGGTCCATTTGGACGGGAACATCTTCTCGATTCCGATCCCAAAGGATCATCCTGGCATGGCCCTGGACCGGCACCATCATCATCAAAAACATCGATTCCACGGGACCAGGCCGAAATGTGTCAAATGTGAGCCAGTATCAGCAAACCACCAGCATCCCTCCACAGAAGGACCCTCCATAATTCATGTGTCAATATATAGTCCAGGACGAATCGATCCGAACACGTCGCGATTGGGTTCAAAGGTTGATGGGTTATTTTCACAGCCACTGTGTTTTTTTTTATATTCGTCGGCCCGACGAAGATGTGGTGTAAAATTTTAAAAAGGGGTTTTTCTTCCTTGCATGGCCATCGAACCCCCATTACAATCCATTCCGGATCGATGCACCGGGCTATGTGTATGAGTACATGGCTAAGCTATAAATTACATAATTTTCCAGCTTTATCTTCGCTTGGCAGGCGCGCAACTGAAATTGAAACCGTGAGCTTAAAACAGTGGATCGAAAAATTGGGCAATGGGAAGTGCACACATGGAAGCAAAGGGAGAAATCTAACTTTGATTCAGCTTCTGTTGGAAGTGTCGATGAGCTCGGTATCGGAAAGTAAGCAACAAGGATCAATACACGTCATTGTTTGTTGTCCTGACTAAAATGTTTTTTTTTCTGTCTGACACACATCAGAAAAAAAAGAGTGAACTCAGTAAAACCGCTTTTGTTTCACTGTTTTTGTTCTATTTTTTTAAATTAGGGTAAATCAATTTTTTTTTAAATACCTTTAAGTTTAGAATTTTTCATTTAGTACTAAGAATTTAAAATCTATTTCCACACTCAAGTTGTACTTTTGAATAAATTTAACACACAGTATTATAGACTACAGATTTTTAGGAATGGTAACGGAGTGCAGAATTATTGATTTTTCCTATTTTACTGTATAAGAAGATAGATATTGGGTGGAAATGCAAGAAAATTTTAAAAAAATAATGAATTTGAATAGGCTGATAAATATACAAACGGAAACTGGAAATACAACTCAAGTAGGTATTTACGCCCGTTTCAAGCAAAACGGTCCAAGACACAAACGACAACAACTACGACAAACTATAACTTTTTTTTTGTCTCGCGCAAAACTCATGTAGGTACCGTAAAATGGAGAACTTCGATCACAGGTAACGATTGATATGAAAAATTTTGACGTAGACGCTGTTTCTCAAGTTCTTTTGGAAGTGGAATGGAATACGGTTTTTCTACATAACGAAGATATTCCCGAAACTGCTAGTTCGAGTATACGATCTATGTTGGATTTCTTAAATAGCCTAGGAATTTTCGAAAACATTCGCGAAAATGATCGCTCAATAGGAAATGCCCTGGATTTCTATGTTTTGTCGTTTTACACCGTGGTTTATGGAATATTACTCAATCACTGAAGAACCATCAGAGCAAAATCGTCTCGCTCTAAATACCCGGAATGGTTTGACAGCGACACTATCCGTCTACTTAAAGACAAGCGAAAGAAGCATAACAAATTCCGCAGAAGTAAATCTGAGCATGATAAAACAGCATACCGTTTGCAACAGCAGCAGTTTGCATAGAGTCCAACGATGCAGCTATTTGAACGAACTTCAAAAAAATATACAATCTGAACCAAAACTATTTTGGAAATATGTCAACTCGAAACGTAAGTCTAACTTGATACCAAAAAATGTTTCTTACAAAAACAACAAAGCAGAATCTTTGGAAGATGCATCCGAGCTATTTGCCGAATACTTTCACAGCGTGTATCGTTTGAGCAACGCAGAAATAGAACAAGAACGCCAATCACCAGTAAAAATCTTACCCGAATTCACCATAACGGCATCTGATATACGACGAAAGATTTTAACGCTCGACGAATCGAAAAGTTGTGGCCCTGATGGAATACCAAACTCATTTTTAAAGAAATTTGTGACTGGAATCGAAGAGCCCTTACAAATCCTCTTCACTTCATCGATTCGTGCCGGTTTATTTCCGAAGTTTTGGAAAATCTCGCATGTTATACCAATACACAAGAACGGTTCCAGGCTCAACGTAGAAAACTATCGTGGTGTTGCAATTCTCTCTGCAATACCCAAACTTTTCGAGAGTATTGTATACGATAAGATTTACCCGTGGATTGGTTTTCTCAAGACACGCTCAACCGTAACGAACCTAACAGAGTTTGTATCGAGAACCTCGCAGTGGATGATGCAAGGTTTTCAAGTTGACGCAATATACACTGACATGTCCAAAGCCTTTGATGTAATCAATATAAACGCTCTACTGTCGGTATTATGCAAAAATGGAATCACCGGATCCTGTCTCCAATGGATTCGTTCGTACCTGATCGAAAGAACGCAATACGTCAAACTGGAGAACGTGAGATCTAGTACATTCTCGGTCAACAGTGCTGTTCCACAAGGGAGTCACTTGGGACCCCTTCTTTTCATCGCTGTTATGAACGAATTTCCTGAAGTGCTGACTGATGTGTTCGCGCTGGTTTATGCCGACGATTTGAAATTGTTTTTGCCTATTCGTCACCCGAAGGATTGCGTGACTCTGCAAAACGCCTTGCACAGATTCACAGAGTGTTGCAGTAGATTCGGCCTAAAGATCAATTCCTCGAAATGCAACGTGATAACATTTTCCCGGAAAATAAGCAATATCAATCATTTCATCATTGCTCGGTAAAGCTCAGTAAAAGACTTAGGAGTGGAGTTGGACGCGGAGTTTACTTTTTCAAAACACATCGAAAAAGTTGTAGCAAAAGCCAATTCTATGTTCGGAATGGTTAGTAGAATCTGTCACGAGCTGGATAATCCCTACACGATTGTTTCTATCTACACTGGATTAGTTAGGACCGTCATTGAATATGCCGGCATTGTGTGGTGACCGTACTACAACATACACAACAACAGACTAGAGAGAGTTCAGAAGAAGTTCTTGAAATACGCTTTGAGAAACCTTGGATGGCAAGCAGAAATGCCGGAGTATCGAGTCTCGTGCATGCTGGTAGGTTTGGACACGCTGGAAACCCGAAGAAAATCGATCGACGCACTGTTTCTAAAGGACTTAATCTGTGGAAGATATTACTCGCCATATTTGTTATCTTGTATATCTCCGTACGAAGGCCGCAGCAGTTTACGAAGCGTAAGGCCGTTTCAATTAGCTAATCGCATCCAGAATTACGCCAGAAACGAACCAATGTACCGAATGATGGCATTTTACAACACAAACGTCGATATCATTCAACTAAGCATGTCCAGAGAACAAATCAAAAGTAGAATTGTGCAGTGCTCTTTTACAAATTAACAATTACTGTAGTTATTAAGTGTCATTTATATAATAGAATAAGATAAAGGGCTGAAGCCTAAGATGTAATCAATAAATCTAAAACTAAAACTAAAACAGGGGTAACATTGATCATCAGTATGACGGATTGGCTTGAGAATATTACCTGCAAACTTTTTACTGGTCTCCTCATGCTATACCAACATTGTTGGTGTAAAAATGTTTTCAAACAATCACCCTTTTTTTTAAATAAATATTTTTAAAATTCAGTTAGGTATCTGGGGTAAAATGCACAAAATGCAAATCAAAGAAACACCTTGTAAAGCTCGTTTCCATGTGCTGAAATATGAATGTTTTGCATCACGCGTTTATAAAGATTGAAAATTCATTCATCTAAACATTTAATTTTATGATTTCTGCTTGTAGAATTTTTCGAAGTATTATTTAACCCCTAAATGTATGCAGCATCCTTACTTTCAGAAAAATGTTAAAAAATAGTTTATACAGACCAAAAATTTACTGCAATTGGTGTTTTCATGCGTAATGGTCTTCAAGGTTCCGTAAATATATTAAAAATTATAAATTTTCATACGTGTTTAAAAGATTTTTCAATAAAAACAAAGTTTGTTGCAAGTTACCCAATTTTCTAAGGAGGGTGAAAATGGCATGTTTTAAGAAATTTTAAAATAACTAAAGAAACCAATATTTTTTCTAACTATGCCTATTTGATGTCCTATCATCCTTTAAACTTTTGATGCATAAGGGGTAGGATTAACATTGAACATAAGTTTTTTAGAAGCCATTGAAGTTGAAAATTGTTGCATGTTGCCCCAGTTGACATCAGTTATCATACATATGTAACAAAAAGTGTAGATAAATCTTAAACGAAAAAAAATCAATATGTTCCAAATTCAATAACTGACATAATTTTGTTAAAAATCATTTTTGAAAAAAAGCGTTGGTCTTGTGAATAGAACTGTCTAGCAAAACAATTGTTGTCTGACAAGCTTTATCACCACCATATATAAAATCAGATAAACATGTCGACGAAGAATCTTTTCAGGTTATTCAAATTGTGAAAATAATGATGTATCATTCTTAAGATAACCATTATACTTAGCTGTTCTTGTTCGGGATTCCTAGAACTTTGAGTCGAGCTTCTTTATCTTCAGCCAGCAATTCTCCATTCTAGAATTTCGTAAATCATGTACACGTTTTGTATTTTGCTCGTATGATTAATACTGAAATACCTGAGATTCGTTTTATTATCGGCATTTTTCTCTGCTAGCTTTTTAAGTTCACGACTTTGTGCCGAACGCAGCTAAAAGGAAGCATCCTTTTTCCCGAGAATTGACCAATTCAAATTTCAAACATTTTCAACAACTTTTTTTTTTCATTATAAAGTTCTTGACGCTTTTTGAATCTCATTACATAGTTACAACTTTTTCATACAAAAACTGTAGCCAATTTGATACATTATAAAACGAAGGATTCGAGGAAACACGCTTTAAGTTTTCCTGTATTGCAATATTCCATACAGTTTGTGAAAAATTATAGTTCAAATCAACAAAATCAAAATTATATTCCAAAATCTTAAACGTTCACGAAATAAGTCGTAAATACGAAAAAATCTTTAAAAATTTCTAACTAATAATTGGCCATTTGTGCACTTACTTATGCTTCTTTGGCTCTGAAGACTAAACGTACAAATTTTTAAACTGTTGGACAACGCTGTTGTCTATTGATGAAAATGTTCTATAAAGTTGTCTGACAGAGGTTGTTCATAGCTTCTTCAACTGTTTGAATTATCATTTTTCAATCTTAGCTTAGCTTAGCTTGTTTGACTACTCATATCCACCTTAAATCATTCAACCCGAAATGCTTTTTTAACATTGTTTTCCTAATATTATATTTTTTTCATTATTTGAAACAAAAAATATACTGAATACATTTCGAGCTTCATGATCGCTGGGGTGGCTAAATAGAACGAGTTCCACATCGCCAATGGTTGCTACTCCGTGATTGATCGAGGCCATCAATTTTGTGCAAGGGCCAAAAGAATGCAGCTTGGGATTAGCAATCCATTCTCAATGCATAAAACTCATGCTCTCCCTTTAAAAAATGATCAATAACGACACCGGCCACGTCCTAGTAGTTAATGAGGGATAAAGGAAGGATTGTTAGTGAGTTACTTCATTTTTCAATCTTCCACAAGATAAACTTAAAATTAGTAAGAATTATTTCACTACCATTTTTATGCATGATTTTTTTTCCATGAATATAGCAATAATTGATTCAGTGAAATAATATTCTTGTATTTCGAATAAATTCACTGAACAGGTTTAAATCGTTATTTTGAGTTTCATTAAAGTTATGACCTATCTTACTTAGAAAAAAATTTTAATTGTAGATTTATTTGAATACGATTAGCAAATTTCCTTCCCAACTTCTTCCATAACTTTTTTAACAAAGAATAATCACCGTGAATTTTGTCTTGGAATTAATTTCTACGACCTTATCGGCGAATCTTATGTTCTCATAGTGAGAACAATTCAAGATTTGAAAATTATAGATGGATAGAAGAAAAAAAGCAGGAAGATGTTTGTAATTGATCGGCGTTTTAAACTTTTTTATCATTTTCAAATTTGTAGAAACTAAATCGATAATAAACGAAAATAAACAAAACTACGCCTTTTCAAGATAAATTGATTTTAGTTAGTGTTGATTTTAAACAATAATATGCATTAAAGAGTTAATAACACTTATAATTGCCAATGTGTCTTATCTGCAACTTCATCATTTAAACTTACTACTTCGCTCAACTACAAAAACAATTTCATAAACGAGAAAATAAGAGTCTGCTCCGCGGAAATTGATCTCGACCTGACTCGAGGCTTGATTTTTGTTCTATACCTGGTTTCAATTCTCGCCGTCATCCTGACCCTGAAGTGGACGCAGAAACTGGATCCCCTTTCTGAAATTGAAAAAGATTTTGGTTATGATCGATTTCGATCAAATTTTCAATCTAAATTTCTTTAAAGACCCTTATACTGATCCTAATTTCGATCGTTTCTCCGGTCTTGTCCAAGAATCGAATTACAATTTTTTTCCAATCCCGAATCGAAACTTGATCTTAATCGCAGTTTTTATCCTGATATGGATCTTATTCTTAATCTGTTCGAGTTTCTGATCCTGATTCCAAATCTATCCCGGTCCTGATCTTTAAGTGATTTTTGGTTTTCATTTTGATCTAGATCCCAGATCATGATCCTGATTTCAATTCTGACTCCTGTTTCTGATAAAAGGCCTGATACGTATCTGATAGATGATCCTAATCCTGATCCTGATATTGATCCCGATACTGGTCCTGATCCTGATACTGATCTTGATCCTGATACAGATTCTGATCTTGATCCTGATCCTATCCTGATCCAGATCCTGATCGTATTCCTGATCCTGATCCTGATCATGATTTTGATCCTGGTCTTGATCATGATTCTGACTCTGAATCTGATCCTGATCCTGATCCTAATCCCAATTCTGATCCTGATTCTGATCCGAATCCTGATCCTGAACTTGATCTTGATCCTGACCCTGATCCTGATCCTGATCCTGAATGTATTCCTGATCCTGATCCCGATCATGATTCTGATCCTGGTCCTGATCATGATTCTGACTCTGAATCTGATCCTGTTTTTAAAACTAATCTCGATCCTAATCCCGATTCTGATCCTGATCCGAATCCTGATCCTAAACTTGATCTTGATCCCGATCCTGTCCTTACCCTGATCCTGATCCTGATCCTGATCCTGATCCTGATCTTGGTCCTGATCCTTATTCGGATCCTGATTCTGAAGCTCATAGTGTTCCTGATCCTGACCCTAACCCTGATCCTGATCCTTATCCTGATCCTGATCTTGATCCTGACCCTGATCCTGATCCTGACCCTGATCCTAATCCTGATCCTGATCCTGATCCTGATCCTGTTCCTGATCCTGATCATGATCCTGATCTGGATCCGGATCTGTATCCGGATCCTGATCCTGATCCTGATTCTGATCTTGATTCTGATCCTGATCCTGATCCTGATGCTGATCCTGATCTTGATCCTGATCCTGATCCTGATCCTGATCCTGATCCTGATCCTGATCCTGATTCTGATCGTGATCCTGATCATGATTCTGATCGTGATCCTGATCATGATTCTGACTTTGAATCTGTTCCTGATCTTAATCCAGATCCTGATCCTCATTCCGATTCTGAGCCTGATTCTGATCCGAATTTGATCCTGATTTTGATCCTGATTCTGATCCTGATCGTGTTCCAGATACTGATTCTAATCTTGATCCTGACCCTGATCATAATCCTGATCCTGATCCTGATCCTGATCCTGATCCTGATCCTGATTTTGATCCTGATTCTGATCCTGATCGTGTTCCAGATACTGATTCTGATCTTGATCCTGATCCTATCCTGATCCAGATCCAGATCCTAGTCATATTCCTAATCCTGATCCTGATTCTGATCGTAGTCCTGATCATGATTCTGACTCTGCTTCTGTTCCTGATCGAAATCCTATTCCGGATCCTAATACCAATTCTGATCCTGACTCTGATCCGAATCCTGATCCTGAACTTGATTTTAATCCTGATCCTTATCCTGATCCTGGTCCTGATACTGATTTTGATCTTGATTCTGATCCTGACCCTGTTCCATATCCTGATCGTATTCCTGATCCTGATCCTGATCCTGATCATGATTCTGATTCTGGTCCTGATCATGATTCTGACTCTGAATCCGATCCTGATCTTAATCCTGATCCCGATTCTAATTCCTATTCTTATCCTGATCCTGATCCGAATCCTGATACTGAACTTGATCTTGATTCTGATCCTGTCCGGATCCTGACCCTGATCCTGATCTGGATCCGGATCCGGATCCTGATCCTAATTCTGATTCTTACCATGATCGTGATACTGAATCTGATCTTGATGCATAACCTCATATCGATCCTGATCTGAATCTCGATCCTTGATGTTCTGCTTCTTAAAATGAGCTGAAACTCAATCTATTTTATGATCCCCAACAAGATCCTGATTCTGATCACGTTTCTGATCCGAATCCTGATTCTGATACGGAATCCATCCCTGATTTTTATCCTTATCTAGATCACAATATTGAACTTCATTCCGATCTTCATCCTTTTCTTGGTCCCATATCTTGATCTTGATCTGAATTCTGACTTAGGATTTTTTAATATCGCCGTGATTTTCATACGTTTAAAGCTGCTCAAATTACATTTTAAGCAATAGATTTTAACCGTATAAACAATATTAAAATCATAAAATTTCCTGGCTTCCGTCTGTTCTTATTTGTTTTCGATCAGTTTGTTTGGTGTTTCGTTTCATTTGATTGTCGATGATTGTTTTAATTTCGAGATTACAGGGTCGTTAGCTGTCCCTTTGTCTGTTTTCTACATTATCGTCATCTTTAATCGAAATGCAAAAAATCTCAGCAGTTATTCTCATAATTCCCTATTGCTGAGGTTTAAGGGAAAACTTCGACAAAATTCGTCATAAATGATATTATCTAGAATAAACCTTAAAATTAACAGGCAACACTATTGCAAATTAACAAGAGCCCGATGAATGATAATAATCAATCATTTAACAATATAGATATTGCTTCCCTTTCACGATTTATTTGTACTTTGGACATCTATGGATGTGATTCTAGAAAAAATATTAAAACTTTCTGTTTTGATAAACATTGGATGTGTGCATTGTTTGCTCGCGGAAAAACCTTTTTTAATGTAAAAAATTACGTTATTTTGATGTGTTTCCATGAAAATTGTTTCTTTTTCACATCGAGTTTCCAGTTGAAACACTGTATTAAGATTACCGTAGGTAAACACAACGTGCTCGATGAACTTGAAAAAGCATTATAAAGTTTCTTTAAATCCGTATTTCAATATGGTTTTCAAATATAGAACGCAATTTCCGTATCTAGAACGCAATTTACCGAATACTGCACTAAAGTCGTTAAGCCTACTATTCGGCTTACCAAATAGTTTAGCTAAGAATAGACTGAATAGGCTGAATATTGATTTTAAAAATTTATAAATCGTAAAATTTTTCAAATGATGATGGATTATTTATAAATCATCCAAAAGTAATGTTGAAAAAGCTACACAATCCTCAAAAACTTATGGTTTCAGTCAAATATCTTGGCTGTAACCTTTCATCTTTCACTGAAGAAAGATAGACTTTTTGGTCATTTGTACATCTCTATTCCGTAAGAACCCTTACATGGAAACGTTAAAAAAAATTCTGACATGACAAAACAGATCTTTGAGCCTCTCAAATTCACTCAAACCACCTAAAAATGGTCTTTGAGGTTGAAAATGATCGTGTTCTGGAGCGAAGGAGCTCCTTTTGAACCACTCTAACATCAGAAAAGGCTCAGTAGAAACATGGCGATGCTGCGCGCATTAACGGCGGTAATGCGCGCCAAAATCATCGGTTTTCCTCGGACACGAAGAGGTTTTTCCGAAGGATCGAGCCACCGTCGATCCTTGAATAGGTCTTTTTTTTCCAACCAACCACCATCGGAGACGGTAACAAAGAAAGAGGCCTGAGCGGCAAGTCAGAGGCCAGAATGGCCAAAGTCAGAGGTCCAAAAGGGACCATAGTTTGTGTCAGATTTCGATATAATTGTAATTAGTCTAAGTTGTTTGAAGTTCGGTAAAATACAGTCCACTTTTTGTAATGTTGTTTGAATGAGTGCGGTTTTATTTATTCACGGAATATCTGATGCGATCGATCCTGCCATCAGGGGCGATCCTGAACAGATCGATTTACAGTACAAGTTGGCCACTTTACTCAAAATAAGCGATAATCTTTGCCCGATTGTTTTGAATTTTTTCAAACGATTTTATTTGTCACACTGAAACAAAAAACGTTAAAAAAGAATCCAATGTATGTATGTGGACTCCATTCCGAGAAAGCATTTACCCGATTCTGTGACCCCGTATCGGCGGCCATTCTCGACATCCCATCACTTGTTCTCCGTTCCTACCCTTTCGTGGAAAGCTCAGCAAAGTGATGAGTAGACACTTTTTTCCCTTTCACTGGTCTTCACGGTTCATTTTCCGCGACAAAATATCCAATAGGTATCCTATACCCATCCTTTGAACGACCGCGGGAGAAAAAAGCAAATCGGTGTCCTTCTGGTATCGCCACTGTGTGTTGCTTATATTGAAGTAACTGGTAGATACATGAAAAAGAAAAACGGTGCAACTCCCAGCCACCTTTTGAACGGATCAGAGCCGAGCGAGCCATTTCCTCGATTGCTTTTCACTTCATCCAGAAAGTTTACCAACATTTATTTTTAATAAAGTGTGACAATGATGACGATGCGGGAAAGCACAGCTCCTTTGAAAGGAACGCTATGCATATGTGGCTGGCTTTTCGACAACCAAAGGTTTTTTCTTCATATGGAGTATAGTAGCATGAATATTTTTAAAATGCTGTAAATTTTACTCTCTTGCCTAAGATGCCTAGTAAGGAATTAATTTAAATTTTTATTTTTAACTTTCGTTGTATTCCGTCTCATGACACAACTTGACGACGAACATCCTAATTCCTAAAATTCACTTGATCCATGGCAGCCGTTCTCCAATATCTCGGACATCCCACATTCGCAGATCACGCTCCACTTGGTCTTACCACCTCGCACACTGAATTAATTAAAAAAAATGTCATTAAAACAAAATTCAACCCTTAGCAAACAAATCGGAAATTGATGAAAAACTTATTAAGAACAGTAGACAAATTCTACCGTAACGTGAATTAACTATTCCAGATTTTTCTGAACTGTGATCATTCTTGAGGTCAACCAAATTACTGTAGAATGGGAAAAAGACAGCAAACGGTCGCAAGAAAAACATGAGATATCAAATAGAAAAAGAATATAAGCTGTAAATACCATAAATTTTCGAAAAAATACTACGGCTCACCGACGGGATTTCAACCTGAATTTTCAGCATCTGTACAACGACCAGTACAATAGCCAATTACAACACGGTGATCGTGACAGAAAAGACTCCAGCATGCGTACATATCGAGCACCCCTTCCATCTGCTGGATCTTCTATCGATACACTCCATGCCTATATCTCGCATGTTTTTTTTGTCCACTATTGATCTGTCATTGTTTCTCTATAACCACTCATCAAATCGGGATTTTAGCCGAGTGCGCACATGGTCGATTGCATCGGGTTTGCCATTTGCAAGGTTGCCAAAGTGCTTGATTTTTTCAGGATTTGCCTGATTTTTTCAGGATTTGCCTGATTTTTTCAGGATTTGCCTGATTTTTGGAGGCCCAACTGGATAATCTGATAAACCTCCGTTTTTTCCTGATTCTTTTAAATAAGCCTAATTTTCCCTGACTTTTGTGAATATGATAGAAATGAGTAGTACAGAACAGTATTTAAGACATTGGTGGAGGTCTAAATGTGGATTGACAACTAAAAATGAAGGTTTTCATTTGGACCAAAATTTCCGTTTAACCATGTGTTTAGATTGTTATTTCTCATGCCAATGAATTTCGGAAATAGGCAACCCTGGTCATATGAAGAAACAATCAGTGCTGCTCAAGGTTTTGAGCAGACCAGTTAAACAGGAATGTGATAGGGGAAAGGTTTCCTAAATGGGCCTATCGGGTTAAATGACCCTACGGCTGTTTGATGAAATAGCTGACTGGACAGCTTATCTGAACAATGCATTTTGAGGGTGATACGCGTAGAACTGTAGTATCCAAGTAGTCAGGAATTTCTATACTGTTTATGTTATGTCAACTAAAGATTATTATTAGTTCAACCACGGATCTTGAAGGTTCAAGATGCTACAAATTGGCGACGAGAATAAAAAAAATCAAATTTTGAAAATTTCTAGAAGCAATCTGCATTGTTCAACCGACACCTTTAAAGGATAGTTATTATGAAGAATATAAAGATTTTGTTTTGCGGTCAAAGGACAATGGTAACAAATATTCATTTCCGCAATTTTCGTGCCTATTGAGTACGTAGTGGGTTAAGCATAACTGTAAAGCTACGGAACCCGGAAGTACCTCAGACACAGCCTGCCGACGTTCGAAATGTGGGAGTTACTATCGAGACCCGGTAAAACCCGGATGAATTTCGAAGTAACTACCCAAAGTATGGTGACAATTGTTACTATGCAGTCGACAAATGGAAAGTGCTGGAGGTGCCGATTTTAGTGCGTAGTATGTATGCCAATACCTACAGTAAAGCTACGAAAATACCTCAGACACAGCATATGGTTCTCGAGATGTGGGAACTGTTTCCGACACCCGGTAAAACGGGAATTTTCGGAACAGTTGCCCAAAGTATGGAATGTTTCCATGCAGTCGAGAATAAATCCTAGCTGGAGGTGCCTCAGACACAGTGCAGGGTTCTCGAATTGTGGGAACAGTTGTCGAGTTCCAATAAAACGGGTAGTTCTCGGAACAGTTGCCCAAAGTGTAGAAACATGCGATGTTTCCATGCAGTCGAGAATAAATCCTTGGCTGGAGGCAAATCAGTACATGGTTCTCGAATTGTGGGAGCTTCTAGCTGCCCAAAGTGTGGTAAATTCTTTTACCATGCAGTCGAGTGTAAAGCCTGACTGAAGAAAAGATAATAAAAAAAGAAATGAAAGAGATGTAGAATTGAATGGTATCTAAATTTGTTCATCTGGTGAAGGATTACAAAGCCAAGACTAGAATTTCTGTGAAGTGGTTCTAAAGGATACGTCGCGGAGGTGGTATTAGAGTGCCCGGTGTTAAACATTTGGATCGTGGTAGAAAACGTCTTCGTCAGAAATCATCTTAGTCGGAAGGGAAGTTTGCTGTAACAAACACAAGTCCGGAATAATCGACTCTCGGTTAGAACAGAGGACAGGCCTCGAATCGTTAAGACATGAATTGGCCTATACTGGAGGTGGTAAGCTATGGGCTCGGATTATGATTGCCTTACAAAAAGAAGCTGGAGACTCCAGCAAATTGAAATTGGCGTGGGATCAGGAAATATCTGAGTTAAATGCATCCGATCCCATGAAAAAAACATGCTACAACTTTGTTGTGGAATCACACCAATTCTAGTGGAGATGGCCTCGACTGATAAAAACGATAGGTCAGTTGAATTACACTGAAATAATTGAAAATTAAGGAATGGAAAAAGGGAGGGAATGTAGTATCCAAGTAGTCAGGAATTTCTATACTGTTTATGTTATGTCAACTAAAGATTATTATTAGTTCAACCACGGATCTTGAAGGTTCAAGATGCTACAAGAACATAAGGCAAGAATAAATTTTATGAATTTACAAACTCAAAAAAATTTAAAAAATCGTACAAGGTTTTGAAACATTTTGATGTAATATTTCGACTTTTAAAAATTATACGTAAAAAAGCTTAAAACAAAAACTAGGATGGTTTCTGTTTCTTACTCAAATGAACTTAAGAAATTAAACATATTTCAGCTTTTGTGGAAGTTCAATAATGATTATATAGTGGAATAATAGAGTGTTTTTGTATGCCCCCAACATGTTTGTAAAATGCCTCCATCCTAAAATAACAGGTTAAATAGAATAAATAAATGATTTTTATCATTGAAACTTCAAATCTAAGCTCTGAATAACATTTTAAGAGAGATTTGACGATCTAAAAATAGATTTGATAAAGTTTTTCTCATGGACGAACTGCCTCCATAGTATGGCAACCCTAACTTTTGAATTATTCCATAAAATTATAATATACATAGATTTTTATGAAACTTCAGCTTTGTCGTACGGAAATTACTACTTTCTAGCAGTTTCGATGAAATTATACGGAAATATTGCCCAAAAAACAGAAATTTTGTCAAAACATAAATAGGCGCATTTAGCCCGCACGGTTTGAGGATCGGCATTTTAGACAACACTTATAATAAAATCATTTTCTTGGAAACAGCAGAAAATTTTAACATAAAAATTACTCCAATGTATAGAAAACAGATGCCTGCACACGTGTATATAGTTTTTGTACACATATTCAATGTGATATTTGATTAAATCAGTGTTCTGCTTAATAGGCGCATATAGCCCGCTCCTCCCCTACTCTGTGGAAATGTCTTTGATACTTTCCATCACCTTTGAAAATGTGATAATTTTCAGTTGCGAAAATGTACCAAGACGGACTCAAAAAATTAGGGTTGACTTCAACAGCGCAACACCTCTCTGTGTAACGGATCTGCTTGGAACCTTGAGCAACACTGATTGCTTCTTAATATGACCAGGGTTGCCAACTTTTTTTTTCAGCTATTCAGGAAACTTTGAGTATAAAAAACAGGATAAATTAGGCTTTAAAAAATAATTGAGCTGATCACTTTTTTGTCTTTCTCACAAAAAGGTTTAGTGGTCGATCATGGTAACATCATAAACGATCGATTCAGCTCAATGATTTGATAAACTTTTAAGTCATTTGTGCGCGCGTGTGTATTTTGTGCACATTTTAGATTACACTAGGATTAACAATTTATAAAATCTCCACTTACTGAATTTTTTCAACTTTTTAACGGGGTTTCAGGCGCTGAAAAATACAAACCGTATGGATACCAATTCTGATCAGTTTCAACAGAATCAGTTACAATAAAAAGATTGATAAACCTGAATGTAAAAAAGGTCCTTTATGAAATATGTATCAGACAAACAAATCTATACAGTGAGGGGCAAAATAAAGTGTCCAAATTATTTTTTTTCAATTTCTTTTATTTTTCTGGTTAAAATTCAACGAAAACACATCGTAATCATTTTTAAAATATTGTTTATTATGTTCTTTTCAATTTTTGTTAATGTTGCGCTGGAAAAAAAAGAAAGTTTTTCTGATAGATAAAAAACAGTTAATATTCCAAAAAAAAACAGGGGCAAAATAAAGTGTCCAGATCAGTACAGCTTCAAATAATTCAAACTGAAGGCAAACAAGAACGATTTAATAATGGGTATGGCCTCCTTTAGCCTTCAACACCTCCTGCAAGCGCTTCGGCACATTTTCAACAAGGTTGTGCAAGTGTTGTGGGTCGAGTTCCTCCCACGCATGCTCCAGGGCATCAAAATAAGTACTTTTATTTGTCACACCAGTCTTATCAATCAGAGCATCGAGGATGGCCCACAGATTTTCGATGGGGTTCAGATCAGGACTTTGTGAAGGCCATTCAAGGGGTTTGATGTGGCAGGAACGGGAAAATGACCTCATCAGATTGGCCGTATGCTTCGGATCGTTATTCTGCTGTAAAACGAAGCGCTCTCCGAGGCCCGTCTTGATGAGGGATACCTCGAGGTTTTCCGGCTGGACATTGCAATATGACTCAGCTTTCATGGTTCCATCCATTTTTACCAAATTTTTACCACCCCACCCCAAGAAAAGCACCCCCACACCATCACGTTACTTCCTCCGTGCTTGACTGTTCCTTGGATATGGCGGTCTTGGAGCTCCTCACCCGACTTGCGCCACATATGATCCCGCTTCTTCCGGTTGAATAGCTCAAATTTGGATTCGTCGGCCCACAACAATGTTTTCCTCTGAATCAAAGCAATCGAAAGATTCCTTTTAATTCAACCACGGTAAATGAAAAGTTCAGATACCGGTATTTCGATAGCAACTTACTATCTTCTTCAGTAAGCGTTTTCGATTGGTATCGAGCATGGAGCAACGGAGGAAGTAACGTGATGGTGTGGGGGTGCTTTTCTTGGGGTGGGGTGAGCAATTTGGTAAAAGTTGAAGGAATCATGACAGCTGAGTCATATTGCAATATCCTGCCGGAAAACCTCGAGGTATCCTTCATCAAGACGGGCCTCGGAGAGCGCTTCGTTTTACAGCAGAATAACGATCCGAAGCATACGGCCAATCTGATGACGTCATTTTCCCGTTCCTGCCACATCAAACCCCTTGAATGGCCTTCACAAAGTCCTGATCTGAACCCCATCGAAAATCTGTGGGCCATCCTCGATGCTCTGATTGATAAGGCTGGTGTGACAAATTAAAAATACTTATTTTGATGCCATGGAGCATGCGTGGGAGGAACTCGACCCACAACACTTGCACAACCTTGTTGAAAGTGTGCCGAAGCGCTTGCAGGAGGTGTTGAAGGCTGAAGGAGGCCATACCCATTATTCAATCGTTCTTGTTTGCCTTCAGTTTGAATTATTTGAAGCTGTACTGATCTGGACACTTTATTTTGCCCCTGTTTTTTTTTGGAATATTAACTGTTTTTTATCTATCAGAAAAACTTTCTTTTTTTTCCAGCGCAACATTAACAAAAATTGAAAAGAACATAATAAACAATATTTTAAAAATGATTACGATGTGTTTTCGTTGAATTTTAACCAGAAAAATAAAAGAAATTGAAAAAAAATAATTTGGACACTTTATTTTGCCCCTCACTGTATATATAAAAAGCAATTTCTGTATGTTTGTTTGTTTGTTTGTTTGTTTGTTTGTCCTCTATAGACTCAGCCGTCTTAAGGGCTAGAGAGCTGAAATTTGGCATGGATGCTCATTAGAACCAGGAAGGATGAAAAATGTTTTTAGATTTTCGGATGACCCCTTCTGAAGGGGGTCGTCCATAGAACACAATTATTGTTTTCGCGATATTGACGTTAATTTTTGTCGGATCGTGTTAAAAATTTGCACATGAGTGTTTTGAAAGACGAGCAATCGATTTCAGGTGTCAAATTTTGTGTAAGGGGTCAGCCAAAGGGATCGTCCATATTAACTGATCGCTGTTTTTGCGATATTGATGTTATTATACATCGTATTCAGATGAAAATTGGTAAACGATCGTTTTGAGTGCCGTGCAATCGATTTGAGGTATCAAATTCAGTGTAAGGGGCCGGCAAAAGGGGTCGTCCATATTAAATTTTCAGTATCTTAGTGATATTGACGTTTTTATACATCGGATTGGGGTGAAAATTTGCACATAGGAGTTATTAGGGACAAACAACTGATTTCACTTATCAAAACTGGGGCTTGTGATATAGCTCAGTTGGCAAGTCTGTTGTCTTGTGAGCCGATGTCCGCGAGTTCGAGCCCAAGAGTAAACATCGAACACAGTTGTACCGGATAGTTTTTCAATAACGATCCGCCAACTGCAACGTTGATAAAGTCGCGAATGCCATAAAGATGGTAAAACGACTATAATCGAAACAAAAAAAAAAAAAAAAACTTTTCAAAACTAAAATCAGGGGTCGGCAAAAAGGGTCGTCCATATTAACTATTCACTGTTGATGCGATATTGTCGTTATTATACATTGGATTCAGACGAAAATTGGTACACGAGAGTTTTGAGAGATGAGCAATGGATTTCAGGTATTAAATGCAGTGTAAGGGCCGGCAAAGGGGGTCGTCCATATAATCATAGTCGTCCATTTCAATATTTTGGCAATATCGTCGTTATTTTACATCGGATTGGGATGAAAATTTGCACACGGTAGTTTTCAGGGACGAGCAACCGATTTCAGATGTCAAATGTTTTGCCAGGGGTCGACGAAAGGGGTCGTCCATATAAATTAATTCTTCACTGTTTTTAGCAATATTGACGTTATTATACAATGGATTGCTTTGAAAATTTGCACACGGGAGTTTTGAGGGAAGGGCAATCGATTTCAGATATCAAAGATTGTATAAGAGCCCCCGAAAAGGGTTTAGCTTTTTGGCAATAATTGCGTTGTTATGCAATGGTCGAATCAAAATTTATACACGTGGTTTTTTGGCACGGTCAAAGAATTTCTGATTTCAAATTTAGTAGCAGACGACAGACAAAGTGATCGACCAATATTTTTGCAATTATTACTTAACAATGAATTCAGAAGTGCATCTGGAAAATGCTTGGCAATTGGCTTTCATACAAACTGTTTATGACATATCCCAAGTTGAAAGCGAAACGGAGTTCGTATGGGATCAGCTAGTTTACAATAAAAGTGAGAAGAACAAAAAAAATCGCTTCACTTTTCGAGCACACTAGTCTTTAGATTTTATCCATTATCTCATAAACAGACTCAAAAAAATATTTGCTCATACTCCAATAGGTAGGAATTCCGTTAATTTAAGATTGTCGAGAATATAGTTGTCGTGTTTCCAGATAGTGAGATATCTGGGTAATATCGCCCGTATTAAAAATCAGGCAAAATAAAATTTATTTACATTAATCAGGAAAAAACGAAGGCTTATCAGGTTTTCAGGATGAACCTCCAAAAATCAAGCAAATCCTGAAAAATCCAGCACATTGGAAACCCTGAATATGATCTTAATTAGCGGCAAACTGGAAGCAATCGACTGCTCGGCTAAAATCCCTAGTCGACGTATGTTGACATGCGATGCCACGCATACCGATTTTGCGGTATTTATACCGATTCTTGACGATTTTTTCTTAACCAAGAATCATACCCAGATAACTAGAAAGTATTGTTCATTGTAGATTGTATAAGCATCCAGTTTAAATTTAAATTGTATAAACTTCATGTTGTAGCTAAACCAAGTTATATTTTATCGTTTATGGTTTGTATAGTTCATTATAAACGATAACATTTTGTTAATCGTATAGAAAGATCAATCAAGTTGTTTTGAATCGCAGTAGAATTGTGTGAAGCTCAATATTTGATCCCACTGTACAATCAAGCAATCTTTATGCTTGCGATCTATGATGGATGACATATTATTTCCATGAAAGGTCGTACAGCAATTGTAAGAACATCGTATATTGGAATTTAAACAATCTGCAGATTGTCGAATTGTTTAACAGTACAGTAAATAGCTAGCTAAGATCGCACAGCACTGAATACAATTATTGATTGTAATAGAATCGTCGATGAGATAGGTTAAAGTTGTATATCAAAAAACGGCATCTATAAATAGATTTGGATTCCGAAATGATGCAGTCAGCGGTATTTTATACGATCAACTGAATTTTAAACGGCACTCTTAGCTGTACATGAACAAATTTGCTTGAATGCATCGATATGAAATGGCGCCGAGGAAGTATCGAAGGACAGGCATCGGAACGTTGTGAGTTCGAGACAGAGGGAAGGTATAAATGAAGTTGTATATGGTTCAATTTTTTTTTGCAGTAAACATTAAATTCTATTGTATTTATGTTCACAGCGATTCATAGTAAAATCGTAATAAGGGAAAAATATAATTGCTTTGGGATACAGTAACAATAAATTGTATTAAATGGTGAAGAAAGTTGTACAAAACTCAGGCTACCTGCAAATGGAAATTGTAATCAAATTGTAAGGCAGGCAATAGAAAGTTGTAAGTTGTATAATCCTAAGATTTTGTGCAAAGTAAAGTTGCCATCGAATTGTTGAAAACGCAATACAAAGTTTCATATTTTCAAGGTGAGCAAAATTTGGTCCGTATATTGCCTCCACTTTGGTACGTACAGGCTCATATAGAATATTCTATACAACTTTTCCAGATTGTACAAAAGTGTGTATATCTCAGAAACAACTGAAATATACAGACCGAAATGTTGACTGGGTACCGATTGAAAAAAATTCTTTCAGACAGGAAATGTATTTCCAAAATAAATCTAAAAATATCCAAATCATTTTAAGCCAACAAGTTTCAGCGTAGTTGATTGCTTCTCTGTCTTCTATGTCATCTGTCTTAGGACCGAAACTTGATAAGCAAATAATATGGTGGTGGATGAGAGTTTATAGGAGTTTAAGACGTTAATAGTTCATATCTTGAAATTGTTTGTATTTAACATAACTTCATTCAAAAAAATAGGGCATTTTCATTGACAATGCTTTAAAATATGACATATATCTTGAAAAACTTTTCATTCAATAATCAACATTCCCGAAAATTGCAAGTAATTTTTTTTTCTGAGAAAAAAGTCCTGTTAAATAGTAAAATAGATTTTGAGCAATTTTTTCAACATGACGAAAATCTTTTAACGAAATAACAGAGAAATTTTAAACTTAATTGAATTTTTTATACTTTTGAAACTAGAAGTCGAATTATTTCGCAGTTGTCAACAAAGTTGTTAAATGAATCAATATTTTTAATATCAAATGCGCAAAGACTTTCTCGAATGATGTCAGAGATAGTTGTTCTCTCATCTATTCTAATTTCTGAAAATATTAAAATTTATTATTTTTACAACGTTGTTTTTCTTAAACAAGAACATCTGGGCAAGATTAGAATCCATGATTGAATGAAAGATAAAAAATTGATTCAAAATCAGTTTGAGTTTTCATGTAGGTTTATCCTATTATGATACAGTTATCAAAGATCGATTTTACCCAAAACTTATCAATTTGGAAATTTCAACCCGTAATAACACCAAAACTCGGGGTGATAGACAAAATTTGACGTTTTTTGTATTTAGGACACCAACATCTTACAAAATTAGTTATTTGAACAAAGGCATAAAAAAGTGCTGTTCTGCTGTCTATTTTTCTGTAGATATAAAGAATTAAACAGCATAAAAATACAAACTGATAATAATATTTAGGTATAGCCGCAATGGACTGTGTTTTTAACAGAAAAAATGATGTTTTAAAATCGCTTTACTAGGAAAATAGAAATTTTTCAATATTCTTTCAGTAAACTTGCTTTTAAAAGCTTCGAAAAAAAAATTTGTATTTAAATCGATTTTTAAAAATTTGATAACAATTACCGATTTTTTCAGGATTGAAAATACCGATTCTAACGTAGCATCACTGAAGTTGATTAAGAAAAAACAGGGCGATCAAGAGTGGGCAACAGTGATGCCAACTGTTTTTCAGAAATGTCTGGAAGATTTTGAAAAAATGTTTGGAAAAGTCTGGATTTTTTTTTTGCTCGGCAGATCGCAATATTGCAGTCTAAGGAATAACACTCTTCACTTCCAAATAATCATACATTCTATACACTTTCAATTCCTGAGACTATGGTGGTAATGTCAGCGGTACTACGTTTTATGCTTAACTTTCTGTTTTTCTACGATCTTCGTGGCATTCCTTACTCTTCAATTACTAATTCGAATCATTCCCTGCCATTTTGCAACGAAAATTTTGAATTTTGTCTGTTTTGTCAAAAAATTCATGTCGAAACTCAAAAGTCTGGAAATTTCTGGAAGAAATAACAAATGTCTGGATGTCTGGAAACCTAAAAAAATGTTAGGCAAAAGTCCAAAAAGTCTGGAAGATCCAGACAAAATCTAGAAGGTTGACACCACTGGTGGGCAAAGACACATGCGAGATGTGCATGGAATGTCTCGATAGAAAATCCAGCAGTCGACCGATGGAGCTCAACTTGTACTCATGCTGGAGCCTGTTTCGTCACGTTCTCCATGGTGTAACTGGCTGACGCGCCATGGCACTGAAGCAGAAATTGCGGGTTCGAGTCCCGTCGATAAGCCGTTGTATCTTTTTCGAAAAATTTATAATGATTTCGGCTTACGTTCTTTCTCTATTTGCTATCTCATGTTTCCCTAATACTTTATTTTACCATAGAAAATGTGACATTTTTTAAGTTCGAAGATGTACTAAGACGAACTCAGACTTTAATCACCTTAATTTTTCCCCCCTCGGAGATCGATGTCTCCGAGTAAACTGATTAAGGTGAGTTGTAAACTAATTAATTACCTACAATTTGATATACGTATATTGCGATTTGTTAATTGGAAAATTTTATGAATATGAAGGGTCTTTTCTGCTTTGAGCTCTGGTGCGATCAAAACGATGATCGGAAATTAAAGTAAATTGTCAGCACTTTTGGTGCTATCGATGGTGGCCTGAAGTGGCCTGAACTCAACATGGTGCGACCAAAATTATGGTCGCCAGTCAAAAGAATTTTTCAGCATATAATATGCTACGTGATGGTGGTCTGGAGTGGTCCGGACTCAACGACTGGCATTGCACACTTTATTATTGATGCATCAGCAGAATGATACTCTGTCCAACCAGGCAGCTGCAATATGACGATTATTCCTTCAACAACCGTCACCGGAAACCATTCGTAACCCGAGATGTTGGATTTCACTTCGGTGTTAGAGTGAAAAATATCTATCGCTAATGTGATACCCGCATAGCAAAATACTGTACGCTGAATCTTCCGAATTATTCCGTTCTAATTAGATTAATAGTAGCTTTTCATATTGCGTCTTGACTTGATGTGCCTTTACTAAAACAGATAAAATATTATTTCCGAAAGATATGATTAATATTCTTAGAAACAAAATGATATTTTTTGCAACGCAATCAAAGGATAAAGAATTATTTCTGAAAGATACAGTTAATGGTCATACAAATAAATTGATTATTTTTGCAACACGCCAATTTTTCCAACCAATTTTCTGCTGTCACGTAAACGTGGCCGGGTGCTGAAAAAATATCTTCCGGCTTAGTTCTGACCAATTTTAAAAGAGTCAGAGCTCGAAGGAGTCGGAACGCTAGGCGACGGATCAGCCCTTTTGGTGATGGTGATGGTGAGTTCTTATTCAGCACTTGTAATAATTCATGGTTATGAAAAATATATTTTCTTCCAGGTGCTGCAAGGGAGGACGAGGAAAGGTTGCAGGCTTTCAGTTGCACGAACTGAAAACGGCAGGAGCGCAGTTCTAAAGAAAACGATCATGAAACTGAAACGTTGCAGTAAGTTCCAGTCGAGTTCCATAACGGTGGAGTGGTCGGTTGTGATCAACATAGATAGCTCCAACACTTCCGTTGTATCTCCGCCTCCATCTCAGCAGCTCGGGAACAGAAGCAGTGGTTCAGTGGAACAGCCAACAAACAGCATATTGTGTAAAATGTAATTGTGTGACGTTCTTCATGTTTCAATATGTTGTACTTAAATGTTAAATAAACAAATATAGAAAAACAAATTTTATTTTATTTATCTCATAAATCCATTAATTAATAATAGAAGATACACCGTATCATCCGCATTTTATGGGTGGATCATTAACAAAAGATAACACGTACGATCCAGGCGGTTCGTTGTATTTGAATCGTTGTTGAATCGTAACTCTACTTAACAACCCGTTCCCTGTATCGTAAAGTGTGTCCAAACGATAGCCAAAACGATTCATATAATCTTTCGTTAATAATCTGGTTACTATTAGGGTAATCTTTCGGGTGTCTCGGGAAAAAGATTACAGGAACAGTCACTTTATGATACTGATTCATGCGGGTAGCCTGTAGTTTAAGCACAAGAACTAGACTGACGAAAATGAGTAAACGATAACTCTATTCCACCCCTGAAACCTGCGTTTTTCAACAAACTGCCATGAGCTTTTTAAATTTTAAATATATCGTACGCAATTATATATTTTTTTAAATAAATATAAATAAATTTTTTTGACGGTCAACTGAACATTAGACCGTTGCAAGCTTTGTATGGAAATTGTAAATCCTTTTTTTTTTTAACCTCCCATAACTATTTTTATATACTACCAGAAATAGCAATAAAATTTTTGGAAGTGTTCCAATCAGTCCTGAATTAGCGCAACGAGTTTTAATTTTGTATGGAAATTTGTACAGCAAAACAAAATTTTACATTCGTATTGAATTGAAAGTTAAAAAAAATCAAATTTGGATGAAAAATATTTCTCGATTCTTGCAGTAGAATTCATGTGAACAAAGTACAAACCTAACTTATACCCCAAAAAAGTGATTCGATGTTATACAATATTTTTTTTTTTTAATTTTTGAAAGCTGTGTAACCGTTGGATGAAAATAAAAAATCTCAAAAAACTGCATAGCATTGCCAGAGAATTTATTGATTTACATAACCTTTGCAAAAACATGTCATGAAATTATTAAAAGCTCTAGCAAGCAAAGTCTGTCGTTTTCGAATACTTTTTTTTAATTTATTTATTATTCTGAAATGGTTATAATTTTTATGATGAAATTCTTAGCTGTTTATCATGTCAGCAAAAAACGAAGCTTAAGAATTGTCAAAATCAAAAACCAATTTAATTTCTAGCTTATTTAAATTTTCTGTATGATTTAACGTGCAAAATTTTCTTCTTTCATTCAACTTTCCATACAAAATTGAAACGCGTTGCGCTAACTCAGGAATAAATCAAATCATCACAAATTTTGCACTGATGCTTGCTGACCCAAAAGCCATCGAAAAAACATATAGGAGCATTAAGTCATTTTTGCAGCGGTCTACTGAAAATATTTGTAAAATTATACTAACAAATAAATGAACCATCCCTATAGCATTCCAATTTCATTCAAAATGTTTATGATCAATGATTATCTGTAAAAGCCATCACTGCTATCAATTTAAAATAAGTTTTTATATTTATATATTTGAAAATGAGTTCATCGTGAAAGTTTGGATTTATGATAAGATGATAAGGTAAATGAAAAAAAAAATGGAGATTTTGTAAAAAAACAGACTAAAGCCCGCAATTCCGTCTTCCTAAAGTTTTTTGAAACGTTTATTGTATTCATTTTAAGTTCCTGATATAACTTATTGAACACCGCATGCTGCCCCACTATCGCTCCTCATTGGCCCCATTCGGTTTCCTTCGGTCCATCTTTGGACTCACACTACTTTGTTGATAAAACAGATGATAAATGGCACCAACCATACACAATAAACCTAATTTATTGAATCTCGCATCAAGCCGGGCAAATGGAAATAAAAGGAACCACTCCAGTCAGTCGATTCTTTCTGTAAACGGGAAATCTGCTGCCACCATAATACTGACTGGCAGCGGTCCAAATGAGACACATATACATAATGTGTTCATTCGAGGGCAGAGCGCAATCTGATGGGAAAACCTCCTGCAGTAGCCCATCCATTCTTCCTGCCAGCCACTTCCGGCGTTTGTGGCGGACCCGGATGATGGATTTAACACGAGAGGTGGAGTGATTCCAATCTCTTACTCTCGAGATCCGGTTGTTGTACCCAAGATGTGGACCAGCATCGTTTCTGCAAAGAAGCAAGCAAGAAAAAATAGATAACATTCGTTTCATCAAAATTCAAAACCATTTTCCATACATCATCTTAGCAGCAGCAGCAGCAGCGATTTGCCTGGCGCGACTCATGTTCTCTGTCCGCCCACGGTTAGTACATACACATGTATCGGGTACAAGCTCAGTCTCGTGAAGAGTATAACACGGTGGAGCCTCATGGGAAGATGTTTAACCCACCCCGGCCCGGTTCTAGACCAAGTGGCCGCCTCACAAAGAAACGTTAAGAGGGAGCCCCATAAGGAGCAGCCCGGGTGAAGGACGAGAGACGCATATAAGAAGAAAAAAAAAAGATTCATCGTATGAGCGGATATGATGAGCATTGGACACTGGTTGTCAACTGCTTGGAAAGCAGGGGTGTTCTCAAGGGGACCTTACAGAGTTCAAACAAAAGGATCCCCTACCAGAGATGGTCAAGGAAGGGGATTAACCGTTGATAGATTTGGGGTTTGCAGGTTTATCCAAGATTCACAAACCAGGAAATGAGATGAAGGGGATGAAATCGGGTGTGAACGCACTTACCAAGATTGTGGCTAAAAGGTTTGGACGAATTTGAAAGATGCAGAAATCTTTCAAAACAACCCAGGTAACCACCAAGCATTTAAAACAGCACGTAAGTAGCACTATATACGCATATACGGCAGATGGATTAAAGCTACTAAGCATCAGATAAGCATTTTTGTAGCCCTGAATGCTGGGGATGTACCTGCAAAATTTAAGTTCGTGTTTGCGGATAAATTCCCCCGCAAGTACATGATTTGGCAGGGGATATGCAGTTGTGGACAGAAAACCAAAGTCTTTCTCACTGACAAGACAATGACATCAGAGGTCTACAAAAAAGAGTGCCTACAGAAACGGATTCTGCCGTTTATTCGTGCCCACGACCGTCCAGTAATGTTTTGGCCGGACCTCGCAAGCTGCCATTACAGCAAAACGGTTATGGAATGGTACGCAACGAACGGGGTCAGCGTAATACCGAAGGACCTCAACCCCCTAAACTGCCCCCAGTTCCGGCCGATAGAGAAATACTGGGCAATCACGAAGCGGAGGCTTAAGGCAAAGGGAAAACTTGTTAGGAACATGACTCAAATGAAGAACTGGTGGAATCAAATCGCCAAAACGGTGGACGAAAAGGGTGTGCGCCGCCTAATGTGCCGTATTACGGGAAAAGTACGAGAATTTCTTCGAAACAGCAATGAATATTTTTTTTAAATTTTTTTTTATGAAAGAGTAAAGAAAATGCTACATTTGTATGAAAAACAAATTATGAATTCGTTAATAAATGACTGAACTACACGCAATTGTTTGTGTTCCAATATTAAATGAAGCAGACTTTATTGACCTCCTTGTATTTCAATAATTTTGGCAGTTTCTCGAGGGGTTTCCAGTAAACGCCGTGGCTCCGTAGGTAGTATGCGATCATATTGTGATAAACGTGATAGAAGAGGTTTCAGCGCGGAATGGGATATTTTGAACTCTAAACTCCATTGACGAAGAAACGTTGAAAGGTCTGACTCAACTTCAATTATTCTATCGTGGCCATCTGATTCATCGTCAGGGCTATAATAATCTTCTTCTGATGGTTCTGCGTCCTCATTCGTATTTAAGGCACCGTCATCGTAATTCAATAGAGGTATTGAAGACGTATTCAAAGGTGTTACATCTGGAACATCTTGCGTTGAAGATGATGTTGGAAGTGGATGAGTACTTGTTGACGGTGTATTCAACAAAGTGTTTGGTGTGCCCGAAGGATTGGCAAGATCAATGTTCGATGAATCATCTACCCAGCAAACATTTTTGTAGGTATATTTGTCAACAAACTTTGCTATACGCTTCATATACATTATAAAATCATCTTATATAACTCGAAAAAACAGCATTTACGTACTAAAGTGGAGGAAACATACATACATATTTTTAACTTCTGGCTTATACGATAAGTGTTGTTAAAATTGGACGATATACAACACCTTTTACCGTACATCCTGACAGTATGCGAGAGAGCGCAAGTTTTGCTCTCAATGCATGCAAACCGTTGCCAGCGACAATATTTGCTGCTTCTCTCATTGGACAGTTTAACCAAATGGAACCTCTGATTTTTAGAAATCTGGTTGCACTGCTAATCGCAGAGAGAACAACAAGGTTGTTTTCTCACTTGAATCCCGCACGCGGGAGACAAATTTGCAAACATGGCGCAATTTTGTCATATACGAGTCGGTAGACTTTAACTATCCATTTTTACGATCATTTACTTGGTTTGGTAGGAATTACGATTCGCATTAACATTGTTAACGAGTTGAGCTGACATTTCTAATGCGATGTTATGTTTGCTGGGTATTTCACTATACCGCTTCAAATTTCGATTGTATGAACCACTTTTGATGATATTTTCCCACTTTTTAGAACGATCCATTTTTCTTATATGCACAATATTAATCACTCTTCAAATATTCAAAACAAACATCTGTTCACAAAGAAAAACATGCCATTTATAAATATGAAGGAATGGGTATAAATCAGGTACGTTGGTTTATAAGTTGTTTTGTTTGATTATACCTAGACATTATGATACGATTATGTATGAACAACCAACTGAACACCTAGGTAGAATTCAGCAAACTGTTTAAGTTTAACATCATAATGAAAACATTTGGGTAAAATAAAGACACATATTATTATTCGCCCAAGAACCCGTTTAACAAAACCCTCTACGGTTTACGGTACCTACAAACCAGAAATAAGCATCTTCAATAAATCAGCATTATATCTGCATTTCCACTGCTTCTTGCAGTCTGTTAGCATTTAATATGCGTAGCTGTTTTTAATCAGCATTCAAAATGCGATTTTAAATATTTTTTTCATTGCATTATTCAAGCATTGAAATCGCTGATTTATGGGTATTGTGCATTCAAAAAGCTTTTTACTGACTAAAAGTTTTTATATAGAATATCACATGCTAATTTGAAACAACTATGCATTCCAAATGCTTATAAACTACAACAAGCAGCAGAAATGCAGATTTAATGCTTATAGTAATGCTTGGTGGTTACCTGGGAAGATCAGTAACCAACACACATATTATTCGTTAACTATCTTCTATCCTCGGTAGGTTTCGAAAAGGACGAGATCATGGTTTCTTTTAATTTTTCAACTTTGTTTTCAAGTGTTCCTGTTACAAAAGCTTCTAATTTGTTAGAGGATTGGTTGCTCCAACAACATAATAGGAGCGCTTGGAAACTTAAAGTACTGAACTCCAAGAAATTGGTGGACCTGTGTATGGGACAAACCTTCTTCAAATTTGGGGATTTGTGCTATACACAAACAAAGGGGGCACCAATCCCAAGTAACAATGATCAAACCAACTAGCATCAGGTAGTTTTATTATGGTTTAATTATGGCATTATTTGTGCAGCTCGTTTTATGGCGGTTAAGTTATGGTCATGAAAAATGCTTATATTCTTGTTTCGATAACATGTTAACTAAAAGTTTTGAAAATGCTAATAAAGCTTTTATTAAACATACTGTTTTAGTTGTTTTAAAAGAGTTATGAATGCTCTGTTTAAACCAGGCATGTCAAACTCGTTTAGGTGTGCGGGCCGCATTAAAAATTTTCTATGACGTAGAGGGCCGCAGTTAGAAAACATAACATATTAGTTTTGCGGAGATTAGGTACAATACAATGGAAAATAGTTATAAGTAAACTTGAAATGAAATTTTGCGTTAAATTTTTATTAAAGCTTTTATTGTTCAACATTCTTATATTGTAATGCATTTTATCTATTGTCCTGATGCTTGACATCTTCTCTGAGATACTAGTTTATTATTATCAGGTTGAAGTTTATTTGTCCCTGACACTTTCATTATTGATGATAAATTTGTATCAGATATTCTCGAACGATGAGGAGTTTTTGTAGCTTTTATTATGGAAAAAAACTGCTCACATAGAAAGGTGCTTGCAAACATAGCAAGAATTCTGGCAACAAATTTTCGAAACTCAACGTAGCGTGCAGGCAAATAGCTGTAAAATTTTGGTTTAATTCAAAGCGAAATACATTAAAGTGGCTGTTGCAATGTATTTCGCTTTTAATAAAAAATCGCACTTCAGCTCTATAAACTCTAGTTGCAAATTATCAGCAAAATTTTCTGGAGCAAACAAAAATGGAGATACAAACAACGAAAATTCTTGCTCGTATAAATTAAAGTCACGAAAACGGCTTTTGAATGCATCTAGTAACGATTCTAGGTGAAGTACATATTTATCAAATGATGAAGCCTCATTTGATCTTTTCAGTTCTTGACACGTAGAGAAGTGCACAAGATGATCCATAACCGTAACTTCGCTTGAAAGTTTTTTACATCATCACAAGCAGTCATGAATTATTTTTCTTTTCTTTGAAGTTTTTAATTCAAATCTTACAGGTGGCCAGTGAGATCAACGGCAAATGCCAAATCCTGAACCCAGTCGTCTGCTTGAGAATGTTCAACAGATTCACCTTTCATTTCAAAAAATAATATTATTACCTCTCGTAGCAAAAAATGATCTTTTTAATATTTTGCGGCAGGAAAGCCAGCATACTTCTTTGTAGTAGGGTACACAATCGAATTCATGTCCAATGTCTTCCAAAAATGTCGAAAATTGGCGATGATTCAAGCCACGGGAACGGATAAAATTTATAGTATCTGAAACTGGTTTTAGCACATGTTGGACTTTAATTGCTTTGCGCATAATGCCTCTTGGTGAATAACACATTGAAAATGATCAAATTTGAATTTGCTATCGGTCTCCCTTATTTTCACAAGCAGTTTTGAACCAACACCATTTTTAGCCCCAACCATAGTTGGTGCACCATCCGTTGCTAGGCTAGCTAGCTTTTCCAAAGGTAAATTATACACAGAAAAAAAAATTTGAGTGGTTTTTTGTGACAATTTAAGACGGGGCTACGCGGGCCGCATTGACCAAGGTCGCGGGCCGCATGCGGCCCGCAAAACCCCAGTTTGACATGCCTGGTTTAAACTATAATAAAACACAAACTTGGACGTTTATTCCAAGCTTTCTCTTGCATGTTTTACAATAGCACTCAGTGCTTGATTATTAAACCGCCATAAAACTTAGTGACAGTTCTTGATCAAGACGTCAAAACAGGACACGCTCAGGTTAGATAGCACATATTTGAATTGGAATTCCCATTTTTACACATTTTTGATAAGTAATGTGTGTTGGTTTTGAGTAAAAATAAAAAAAAAATATTAAAATCTATGAAAACTTCAATTTACCGGAAGTGATATGAATATCTCCACAATATGATAATGAGTGACAGGGCCCAAATTGTAGGGAAAAATTTGTTGCTTGACGCCATTATTACACCAAGATGGTGGCCTCCGTTTTTATTTTCAAAGGTGTAAATTACTGAAAATATCATGAAATTTTCACAATTTTGTTATTAGGTGAAAGTACTAAACGAGAAGAAGTCGAATTTCGCTGTCAGTCGCAATCTTAAATTTTAATATGGCGGCTACCACTCTACTTGAAAATGCTTTGAATGACAGAAAACGCATTAAACCCTTACAATCTGAGTATAAGTTGAAAGAGATCAACCAGTAGAAGTCGATTTTCGTTATCTGACGCCGTCTTGAAATCCAAGATGGCGGCTTTCGATTAATTCTTAACATGCTACAAATCATTGAATATCGTATGAAACCTCCAAAATATGGGTATAAATTAATAGGGATAAGCTGGAAGAAGTTGATTTTTGCTTTCTGACGCCATCTTGAAATCCAAGATGACAGCTTCAGCTGAACTTAAAAATGCTGTAAATGATTGAAAATAATATGAAACCCCCAAAGTAATGGGTGAAAGGGCTATACGAGTAGAAGTCAAATTTCTCTTTTCGCTTTTCTCTGAAATGCTGTGACTAAAAATTGCATAAAACCACCACAATATAGACCTCGTTCGTTTTTGGCAACATTAGATTTCGGCAACATTCGATTTTGCCAACATCCAATTTTTTCACATGTGCCTTAATCGAACGGCAAACAGAAAGAACATTACCTTATAGTTTTCGCTGGAATAGTTTCAATACAATTTAGACATAATAGCAAATATGCCAAAAAAAACAAAAACTATAAACAAAACTAGAGAAGCGCTCAATACATCAGAAACATGATGAAAAATAATAAAAATGACTTAAATTGATCGGAAATTGTCTAAAATTCAAAAATAGTACTTTTGATGTAGTTTTAAATGAAATCAAGTTGAGAAAAAAAATCGTTTGATTTTGGCAACATTCTATTTTGGTAAAACAAAATGTTCGAGCATGTTGACGAAAATAAACAGTGTATGGTTCATCTAGTTTAGCCCTTCAACCCATTACCAATATTGTAAAGCTTTCGTGTGATTTTTATTCATTTACAGTTCAGTGGAAGCTGCCATTTTGGATTCCAAGATGAAGTCAGAAAGAGGAATTCAACTTCTACTAGTTTTGCCCTTTAACCCAATAAAAATATGTTGGGTGTTTCATGCGATTTGTAACGATTAAAAACATTCTAAAGCTAAGCGGAAGTTGCCATTTTGTATTTCAAGATGACGTCTTGTAGCGAAATTCGATTTCTCTTGGTTCAGCCCTTTACCCAATACCCATATTGTGAAGATTTTAAGTCATCCACAGCATTTTAAAGTTCAGCGAAAGCCGCAATCTTCTAATTCAAGATAGCATCAGATAGCCAAATTAGACTTCTACTTGTGTAGCCCTTTCACCAAATACCCCATATTGTGGATGTATCAGGAGATTTTCAATAATTTACAGCTTTGAAAAAAATAGCGAAAGCCGCCATCTTGGATTGAAGATGGTATCAGATAGCGAAATTAGACTTCTTCTAGTTTAGTCCTTCCCCCTATAATGTGGGGGTTTCATGC
The DNA here is from genome assembly GCF_029784155.1 of Uranotaenia lowii. Lineage (NCBI taxonomy): Eukaryota > Metazoa > Arthropoda > Insecta > Diptera > Culicidae > Uranotaenia > Uranotaenia lowii. Next base: position 263,719,082 of record NC_073693.1, on the reverse strand, counting down.
TGTTTTCAGAGAATAAAATTAGTCTAATATTCAATCGAAGCCGCCATCTTGAATTTCAAGATGGCGTTTGATAGCTAACTTCAACTTCTACTCGTTTAGCCCTTGAACCCAATACTCAAATTATGGGAATTCATACGATATTCAGTGATTAACAGCATTTTAAAATTCAGAGGAAGCCGCCATCTTGGATTTCAAGATGGCGTACGATAGCGAAATTCGACCTCTTCAAGCTTAGCCCTTTCACTGAATACCCACTGAATACGCCATCTTGGGTTTCATTATGTCGTCAGATAGAGAAATTCGATTCCCACTAGTTAAGCTATTTCTCTCAATACTCATATTGTAGGGATTTCAATTGATTCCCTGTGATTAACAGCATTTCAAAATTCATCGGAAGCCGCTATCTTGGATTCCAAGATGGCGTCGGAAAGAAAAAAAACTCGACTTCTTCTAGTTTAGCCCTTTCACCCAATAATATACTGGTGGTTTAATGCGACTTTTTGTCATTTACAGCATTTAAATTTGAGCAGAAGTCACCATCTTGGATTTCAAGATAGCGTCAGATAGTGAAATTCGACTTATACACGTTAAGCCTCTTCACACAATACCAATATTGTTGTGTTTCATGCGATTTTAAGTTATTTACAACATTTTAAAGTTCTGCGGAAGCCGCCATCTTCTTATACTTCAAGATGGCGTCAGATAACAAAATTTTACTTCAACTTATGGTTGATTCTACGGGTTCCCTTTTCATTCAAAAAATCTGTCCTCATTTACTGTACTAATAATTAACAACTCAGAAATAAGCAATTAAGGAACTCACCCTTAGCGTGTAACTGGTTGGCTTGCGAGAAAAACGTCAAATTTTAGTTTTTTATATGGTCATCATTAAACCGTTATAAAAATCATTAGCCATTTATCTGACCATAAAAAAAAAGCTATTTGGCATTGAATTGACTAACGTCATGTTGGTTGCAAAATCGAAAGGCGCAAAATGATACCATGTTGATGGATTCACAATGCGATTATTTGAAAATATATTTTCAGGCCTATTTTCCATCAATTCCATCATGACTGACCATCAGATTTGACGAGGCGCCTCGAAAAAAAAAATTAAAAAAACTCCGAGATCTCAAAAAATCGAAAAGACCAAAAATTGCTACATGTCGCATGTTCAGTCAGGCTTTATTTGAGTTCTGGTGATGTTATAGAATGAAGAAATGCTATACTCCCAACGAAATTTTTCTGACCATACTAAAGCTAGAATTGTTACTTGGGATGGTAAACCCTCTGTCTCAATTCTCGTGTATACTGTTTATGGCTCATTAAGAATAGACTCTTGAAAATCTAGATTTATTACCCGAAAATGATGGAAATATGTCAATGACATTTTTTGCATAGTAAACATTATATTTTCCATACTTAATAAGTTTCTTAACTAAAAAAATAAGAATACCAAACCAGTTCCAGTTTAAGCCGTAGGGTAGATACTCTAGATTTCGACGAGAGCTAGATTTCGACAATTTTTTTAATGAAAGGCTTATCTATCTATTTGGTGGCTCAAGCTATCTATGTTCATATTTTTCTATTTTTGTTCTCCCAGTTTAGTAAACGTTGAATATAAAAATAAGTTGTTTAATAGTAGAAAATCAATAATTGAAAAGTAACATTCTAAATCACCTGTGAAATTCAATGCTATCGACCAAATTAGAATGATTTTGAATCATGAAAAAAACTCCCCTTTTATTCGATTGAAAGCAATATAAAAGGAATCAATGGATAGATAAGGCTCTGGAATCAATCTTTTCGGTAATATATTTCATATTTTTGCTAACATTTTAAGAAATATCAACTGTTTTTTGAGCTGTCGAAAACATCTTCCTTGGTTTTTTTTATACTGTTTCCTTAGTGTAAAAAACGCCGTGAAGTAGACAAGCCATCCAATATGCAAAAATTCATATTCCTGTGCTAACAAAGGAGGTGAAAATGTTCTTGTCAAAAACTAAAAATTTTTGTGTCGAAAACTTAAATTGAATGTCGAAAACTAGATCATCGAAAGCTTTTAGTAAAAGGATAATAAAAACTTTTTCTTTAAACTTTCGATCAATAAAAAAGGTAGAGAATGAGGACAAAAGTCCAAGAACCCATTATATTTGAGATGAAAAACTTAAATCAATTAATATATTAACATGGTTTTTCTGACAAAACAAGCAAAAACTGTCGAAATCTAGGTATTTTACCCTACCAATGATAAATTAAGAAAGATTATTGCTTAAACGAAAATCTCTCACCACATCAACACCACCTTTATTCCGAAGAAGTTTCAAAGTAGATCCATCGAATTCGTCAGCGACTTTCGTCATTTTGCTGGTTCGTTTTGTTTTTTTCTTTTTTTTTAATTTTCTTATAATTTGAAATGTGATTCATTTAAGAACATAATTTCAAAGGCTTACACCTCTGAGTTCCCAGGAAGGATGTTTCGCCTTTGGTCGCATGATATGACGCGATTTCAACATCACAGAGCCAGAAGAAAAAATGGGAATGACACACTGGCGTCCTCTGATTCGAGCAGTCGGGCGGCATCAGCAGCGTACACCCATCAACCAGAGCACACGCATATTCATAATATTTTCATGTATCATTTATACAAAAAGGGTCATTCAGATTTTTTCCTTCCACGCGTTCTCATTCCTTTTGGAGGATGGAGGAGGAAGTTCGGTTCCAGCTATAGCAGGACGCAGCGAGTCTATAATCCTTCCGATTTGCTTCCACACTTTGCTGTGGACGAACGAAGTGGTGCGGCACCAAGGAGAACGGAGACGAACGGTTGCTATCATATTTTTTGACAGTCAGCAAAAATTTTATAATCATACTATAAGAAGATGAGATTCTTTTTTTTTCCTTCTTGCTATAGCCTAGCAACGGCAATGGCAACGGCCGGAATCCAGCATCGGCGACGAGGAATGTTCCAAGGACCTGGGCCGCTGATGCCGGAAGAAAGAAAATCCGATGTTATATGGTGCGTGAGTGGTAGGACATTGCCAGTTGCCGATGTCCTTCTCATCATGCTGTGGCGGAAAAGCAAGTGAGTATAACGATATTATATGAACGTACACCACACGTTTTTCATCTTGGAAGATCTCATACGATGGGCTTGTCCCCAGATTGGACCCAGAAGGCACCGGTCGTCTTGTCTTTCAAGTCCAATCTGTTCTAGGAAGACTCATAAAAATACAAATAATAACCAATAATGTTTGATATGCTTCTGGACCCATTCGCAATAGGTTAAATAAGGACATTTCTTTCCTTATATTATATGCTTTTGAGAACAATGTTCTGACATTGATAAAATTAATTTTGCTAATAACTCAAGGTTGTCAAAATTTTTCTCTGGCGTATCCGAACCGGACAAAGCCGGACAATTTTATTTTAAAACCTGACAAAACACATCTATAGTTTTTGAATGATATTTGACGCTTTCAAAAAGCCGCTGAAATCTATTAAAATAACACTTGATTTTAAAAAATATTTCAGACGCAAAAATTTAAAATTTTTAAAACTTAAGTCCAGGCGAAATCCGAGCTATTTTCAACAAAATCCGATAAATCGGGCCGGGCAAAACTTTTCCTAAATTTGTGTCAAATATTCGGGGAAGTCCGGATAAATCCGGGCAATTTGGAAACTGCGAAACTTAAAAAAAACACACAATATCTATGAATAAAAAGGTGAACAAGTAATGATGTTGCACTTCATGTATAAATGGATTGAAAAAAAAATGGACATTGAAAAAGCGTTGGTAATGCATTGGCTTAGAAAACTGGAGGTTGCAGGTAAAATATGGCATATTTAATTTTTAATACTTCACTAACAATTTTTTTCAATTTTCTACGATGCTGCAAATGTAAGTTTTTTGTTCAATTAAGGACCTCAGGTGATTTTTTCAAGTTTTTAGAATCTTTTTTTTTTTTTTGTTAATTCTTTATTTGAAACGGCTCATACCTTTAGGCTTTAAGGAGCCAAACTCGTTGTGTTTGATTACAATTGTGTGCTTATATCTAGTTCACTTTTGGAAGTAAAAAAAGATAGATAGGGAAATATGAAAATAAAAAGGATTATAGACGAAGATCAATAGTTTTAAGGAAAAGATATATTTCAAACATATAGTCCAAGTCCATCACAGCTAACATCCCTTACTGGAACGTTGGGTGGCTTTCCTCGGGCCCGAAGGGAATCTATGAAATTCGCTCTGGCGACAAGGTGGTCCTCACACGACCAAACAATATGCTCGATGTCATGGTAACCTAGGCCACAACCGCATAAATTGCTGCCAGCAATATTTATACGATAGAGTACCGCATTCAAGGAATAATGATTGGACATGAGACGGGAAAATATACGAATAAAATTCCGACTCAGGTTCAATCTATTAAACCAGGGCTTAAGGCTTACCTTTGGGATAATCGAGTGGAGCCACCAACCCTTCTCATCCTCGTACCATTTGCGCTGCCAGTTGACAAGAGAGTTTCTTCGAGCCAGGAAGTAAAATTCGTTGAATACGATTTCACGCTGGTAAATGTTGCCTGCCATCGCACCCACCTTTGCTTGGGAATCTGCCCTCTCATTGCCTACTATCGAGCAATGTGAGGGGACCCAGACAAAGGTGATGGAATAGCAACGTCTTGATAAAGTAGTCAATATAAGGCGTATCTTTTCGATGAAGTACGGCGTGAATTTTCCTGGTCTTATGGAGCGGATTGCTTCAATAGAGCTTAGACTATCAGTTATAAAATAGTAGTGTTTCACAGGACGAGTGGCGATGCTATCTAGAGCGCAATGAATTGCAGCTATCTCTGCGATGTACACAGAACATGGTGACTGGAGACTGTAAGAGGCGCTAAACATTTCGTTGAACACCCCAAATCCTGTTGAATCCTCTATAAGTGATCCATCGGTAAAGTACATTTTATCAGCATCGACGTGTCTATATTTAGCTTCGAAAATTCTTGGAATCAAAAGTGGACGATGCGGATCCGGAATTCCACGAATTTCCTGCTGCATAGACAAATCAAACTGGACAGAAGAATGATTGTAGTCTGGGCTACAAACACGAGTTGGAGAATACGAAGAAGGGTTTACCTGCATTGACATGAAAACGTGGTATATAGACATAAATCTGGTTTGAAGATTTTGCTCAAGCAGCTTTTCAAAATTTACAATTGTGTGTATGGATTTAACCGACACTTGGTCATCCGATACGAGCGTGCATGCTAGTCAGTCAGTCAGTCTGCGAGCGCGACCGGGTGAGCGAGCAAAGTGATTCATCGCGTAGTTCCCCCGGCTGGGAGCGGCTCAGTGGGCCACGGGTATTACTTCCGAATGTCGCTTCGGACCAGTCTGCACATTTGGCGACCGTGACAGGTTTCTCTGTTTTGGAAGTCGGAATTGAAGGATCTTAATACGAGAAGAAAAATGAACCGAACAGAAAATTTTTGTTTTTCTTGATTCACGGTGAAGTAATTTCAGTTATACTGTGTTACAAATTAAGTACTTCGAGAACCCATTCTATGATAAAGCGTTTTTTGAAATGGGTAATTTGTATACCCATCGTGTGAAAGTGCTATGGAGGTTTGAAAAGGAAGTTGAGATGAAAATGAATCAAAGCCGGCGAGTTGAGAGGACCGCCTGATCATACTGACGCGAATTTCAAGCGAGTTGAGAGGACAGCTTGATATTAAGAGGCGAGTTGAGAGGACAGCCTAAGCGTTTCGATTACAATTTCAAGCGAGTTGAGAGGACAGCTTGAGATTGGAGGGCGAGTTGAGAGGACCGCCTGATCATACTGACGCGAATTTCAAGCGAGTTGAGAGGACAGCTTGATATTAAGAGGCGAGTTGAGAGGACAGCCTAAGCGTTTCGATTAAAATTTCAAGCGAGTTGAGAGGACAGCTTGAGATTGGAGGGCGAGTTGAGAGGACCGCCTGATCATACTGACGCGAATTTCAAGCGAGTTTAGAGGACAGCTTGATATTAAGAGGCGAGTTGAGAGGACAGCCTAAGCGTTTCGATTAAAATTTCAAGCGAGTTGAGAGGACAGCTTGAGATTGGAGGGCGAGTTGAGAGGACAGCTTGATATTAAGAGGCGAATTGAGAGGACAGCCTAAGCGTTTCGATTACAATTTCAAGCGAGTTGAGAGGACAGCTTGAGGCCAGCCGGGGAATTTAGAAGACCGTCCGAGCTAATTAACTCGACTTTCAAGCGAGTTGAGAAAAATGTTTAGTGAGAGGAAAATATTCAAGCGCGTTTAGGGACAGCTTGACATAAATTTCAAAATTACCTTGAACAAGTTGAAAATTAAAACTCGTGCATGTGTGGAAGACAGCATTATGAGAATGTAAACACAAGCCGGCTTAGGAAACAGCTTGTCAAAAATTAATTTAAAAAAAACCCTTGAAGCGAGTTAAGATGGAAGATTGGTGAAAATGACAACTCAAGGTAGTTGAGAACATTTTGAAACAAGATAACTATTGAAAAGAGTGGGGAACACTGTTTGGAATTTTAACTGAAGTGGACAGCTTGCAATTGTGACGGTATAAAGCGAGTAAAAAAGTATTGAAATTATGATACGAGCTGTAAATGAGAGAGAGATAACGTTGAGAACATGTTGTGTTTCGTTTAAAACTGTTGATTGAAATTACAACGAGTTGAGAAGGCACCCTGAACGTGTTTAAATGACAGTTTGGGATGAAAGAAAATCATGGAGCGTGTCAAGAGAACAGTTTGAACAGATTTTTCCTTGTGCTATGATATAATTTTATGACCATGATTGTTGCATATAAAACAATAATATTTTTTTATACTCAGTCTTTCACATTTTGTTTAGGATAGGAGGAGGATGTGTGTATGGATTTAACCGACACTTGGTCATCCGATACGAGCGTGCATGCTAGTCAGTCAGTCAGTCTGCGAGCGCGACCGGGTGAGCGAGCAAAGTGATTCATCGCGTAGTTCCCCCGGCTGGGAGCGGCTCAGTGGGCCACGGGTATTACTTCCGAATGTCGCTTCGGACCAGTCTGCACAACAATCACCAATGGGTTCATGACCTCACACCTGATGAGGAACCGAAGAGATAGCAAATTGAATCGATCTTTTAAAGGGAGAATGCCTGCCAAAACTTCTAGACTCATGTTATGAGTTGAAGGCATACAACCCAAAGCAATGCGGAGACAACGATATTGGATACGCTCGAGTTTGATGAGGTGAGTTTCGGCAGCTGACTGGAAGCAGAAACTACCATATTCCATTGTTATAGGCACAATAGTTTATTTGTTTATTTGTTTATTTGTATAAAAAAATCAACGGATCACATGTTGATCCAAATGATAACTTAATCCTAATTAACTCTCTAAAATTAAAATCCACTCGACACAGTTCTAGAAACGTCTAATATTTTCCTTCGGAACACATTTCTCGAAACGTCAAAGTCAAAATGCTCAGCAAAACGATTAAAAGTTTTTAAGATTCCCACAAAAGCGCTGTTGGCCCCATAGTTGTTCAGACGAATGGGAACGTAAAGCTGCAAATGCTGGTTTCTTAACCCTCGGGGTCGTACACTAAGAGGGACAGCCTCCAGCAGCGTGGGAGAGTCTATTCTCGATGTCAGCAGGTCAGCCACAACCAGAGCTCGAGTAGCGTTCCTACGAACTTGAAGCGTATCCAAATCTATGAGGCGGCAACGATTTTCGTAGCTTGGCAGACGAAACGGATCGTGCCAATTCAAGTGACGTAGTGCATACCGCAGGAAGCGCCGCTGGATAGCCTCGATTCGTTCAGCTCCGTTCTGATAGAAGGGGCACCAGACAGCTGATGCGTACTCGAGGATGGAACGAACTATGCAGCAATAAAGACTTTTAAGGCAGTACACGTCTTTGAAGTCTTTGGCCATGCGAAACAGGAATCCAAGGTTTCTAGAAGCTTTGTCAACAACATAGTTCGTGTGAGTCTTGTACTCCAGCCGTTGATCGAGGATAACTCCTAGATCGTTGATGTGTTCGACTCGGGTGATGGTATCGCTTCCAAGGATGTACTCAGCATGAAGAGTGTGCCGCTTACGGGAAAATGTCATAACCGAACATTTGCTGCGGTTCAAAGGCAGGCAGTTAATGTCGCACCAGTGAGCAAATTCGGAAAATTGCTGCTGTAAAAAGTCGATGTCAATTTGGTTGTTTATGGCGTGAAAAAGTTTGAGGTCATCAGCATAAGCGAGTTTGGTGCCGTCCAGAAGCGAGAGTGCGTCATTGAAGTAGATTACAAAAATTATCGGTCCTAAATGGCTTCCTTGGGGCACACCTGAAGGGGCAGGGAATTGCCTGGAAAAGGATTCACCAGTTCGAACGGATAATTTCCGTCCCGTTAAATAACTCCGGAACCAATCCAGAAGAGATCCACAGAATCCTAAGCGTCCGAGCTTTGCAATAGCAATATCATGGTTCACCTTGTCGAACGCAGCAGAGAGATCAGTGTAAATGGCGTCGGTTTGGGTCTTCCTGGCAAAGCAGTCTTGAATGAAAGATGTGAAGCTCAGTAAGTTGGTAGTTGTGGATCGTTTAGGCATGAATCCATGCTGGTCGTTGGAAATGTGAGGCTTGCAGAACGAGAAAACAGGATCCAAAACAACCAGTTCAAAGAGTTTGGATATCGCGCATAGAGCTGATATCCCACGGTAGTTGCTAACATCTCGCTTGTCCCCTTTTTTGTGGACAGGAAACATATGAGCTTCCTTCCACAATGAGGGAAAAATTGCGTTGTCCAGCGATGATTGAAAAATATATTTGATGGGAGTCAGCAAAAGTGGCATAAAACGTTTTAAAAAAGTTGCTGGTATACCGTCCGGGCCCGTAGAGGTTGAATTTTTCAACTTTGCTGCCGCTTTCAAGATGGCTGCATCTTCTATAAGGAATCCATTCAAAGATGAACCTAGAGGTAAAATATTCCGGACAGCCTTGGTTAGTTGCTCTGAAGAAATGCCCTCAGTTGTAAAGACGCTTGAGAATTTCCCGGCGAAGAGTTCACAAATTTCGGGGTCGGAGTCAGCCGTGTTGTTGTCCAGAAACATGTGAGACGGGAGCCCTGTTTCTTTCCGCTGATTTTTAACGTGCTTCCAAAATTCTTTCGGACTGGTCTTGAAGTTTCGCTGTAGCCGATTAAGATAATTTTGGTAGCAGCGCTTACTGGTCGTTTTATATGCCGAGTTCAGTTTGCGGTATTCGTTCTGAGCGTAGAGCGACTTGTGCTTGTTATAGTTACGAAGAGCACGTTTTTTAGCTGTCTTGAGTTGCCGCAGTTCTTTAGTGACCCACGGAGTCCGTAGATTAGCACCTATGCTACGTTTCGGCACATGGCGATCGATGGTGTAACTAAGGATATTCGTAAATGTCTCTGCAGCTGCGTTGGGATCAGAAAGATCAAGCTCGACTTCCCATTCAATGGATTCCAGAACGCGCGAGATAGCTTCGAAATCCATATTCTTGAAATCTTTATAGTAAGACGTTTTCTCAATGGGAGAATATAACCTAGCGGCACCGAGTGAGACCACTAGAGCTGGGTGATGTAGGACAGCTTTGACGAGTGGAGCGGGAGCTAAATCGATCGTCGGAATCCTGAACCCTTCGTTAACAAAGCAGAGGTCAAGCATCCTGCCGTTCTCGTTTTCAATGTTATTTATCTGACGTAGAGTCGCTGTGCTTAAGGCATCTAAGTAGACGCTGCAGGGCGCCGTGAAAGAAGAACGCGCAGGATCTGGAAACAGAAAGCCGCCTTGTGAAGAGCACCATTTCAAGCCAGGCATGTTGAAATCGCCGATTACGAGGATGTCATCTTCAGGAGAGCAAATGGAACTGACTTTGAAGAGGCAACGTGAAAAAGAATCGGCTACAACCAGGTCACTGGAACGATCAGGAGGCACGTACACTACGCAAACATAGAGTTTCCGATCTCCAAGATCGATGCGGGTCCAAAGAATTTCCAGATTAACCCAAGAATCATCTTCAATAAGCATGGCGGGGAGTTTAGATTTAACGGCAAGTAACACACCGCCTCCGGTCGACTTTTTGCTGTTGAGTGGACTTCGATCACAACGAAACACTGCGTAATCAGAGCCGATAACCTGACTAGATAGAGTGCGGTCGTTAAGCCATGTTTCAGTAAAGGCGATAATGTCGTAGCAGGAACACGAAGTGGCGAGGAAATAGTCAATCAAGCAAGAATTGACACCACCAACATTCTGATAGTAAATGTTAATCGAGTCGGCTGATTCAGAAGCACAACAGGAACGATGATCACTGGAAAGACAAATTCCATCAGGCGGAGAAGGACTGTCGGTGATATAATACTTGCCAGATAACGCAGGCTGGAGAACCCCTTCACCACAGACGAGCTCAGGGCCGGGACGACTGTTGACGCTGGCTGGAATCAGCGCGACTGAGTCGAAGGGCTCAGGGGTCTCCGTAATTCCTAGTTCGTTGCGTCCCGGTGCTGGAGGCCCAGAGGAAGTCATAGGATTAACGAGGTCCGGAACATTTGACGGAGTGCATCTGTGGTAGAATGGAAACAGGATACGCGAAGGGCATGTTCTTAACATAAGCTGGTACTTGCCTGGAGAGGAGGCCTGGAGAACCCCATCACCTCCAACGAACTCAGGGCCAGGACGACTGAAGACGCAGGCAGGAAACAGCGCGACTGAGTCGAAGGGCTCCGGGGTCTCCATAAAGCTCAAGTCGATGCATCCTGGTGTTGAATCCCAAGAAGAAAATGCCGAGGCATTTGCGGGAAATAAATGCTGGTAGCTCTCGAAGCGTCTGTGATGGTGTAAAATATTATCACACAGAGATAATGTTCTCGAAGAAAATAAATACTTGCCTGGAAATGCAGGCTGGAGAGCCTCATTACCACGATCGAACTCAGGGCTGGGACGGCTGATGACGCTGGCTGGAAACTGCGCGACTGAGTCGAGGGGCTCTGAGGTCTCCAAAGTGCTCAATTCGTTGCGTCCCAGTGCAGAAACCCAAGAAGCGGCGGCTACTTCGAAGAGATCGGTGCTGTAGAGGACCGAACCGTGCTGATTGAATTCGGGGTAGTTGCTTCCACAGTCGGCTGGATAAGTTGAACCAATGGAACAGGAGTCATAGGCCGTCGGTTGAAGTTTTTTGGCTGATCCACAAATTCCCGGAAGAGCATACCCGAAGGCCACGTCGTTGGGCACAATGCTACATCTTTGTAGACTGGATCCAGACCGATTTTGAAAGAGACGTATTGTCTGGACGAGCCATCTACGCCTTTTGGAAGCAGTCGTTTCACATCTACTGGTACAGATAAATCCAAGCAGCGGGATACTATTTTGCCAACATCCTCATCCGTTATCTGGGGCTGAAGTCCAGCTAAGTATAGCCAAAATTTAGGTTTCGGGGGTGGAGGGACAAAGAAAGGGACTGAAAGATCGCTGAGATCAACTGACTTCGTTCCAGTCATTGTAGAAGAATATAGTGATACTCCATCATTTCCACGGCGACGCTTAAGGTTTGGTGATTGATACGTTTGTGGTGTCCCTTTCAGTGGAGGGAACGATTGAAACGTCTTTTGAGGATTTTGCTTGAGAGCCATGTCATCAACTTTTTTTGACAATAATCCATAACTGAGAGAATGGTTGTTCGATACAATTTTAAAAGATCTTCTGGATGGGCTCCCCACCAGGTGCCAGTGATTGATCGAAGAAAATTGATTCTTTGTTGGCATTTTCCTTTCAGATACTCAATGTGGGCTCTCCAGGTACACTTGGAATCAAACCAAACCCCAAGATACTTGAAACACCTCGATTGAGTGATCGTTCTGCCTAGGAGTTGAAGCTTAGGTTGAGCTGGTCTATGTTTCTTTGAGAAAACAACCATCTCCGTTTTCTGAGGAGAAAACTCAATCCCAAGTCCCAAAGCCCAGGAAGACAATCTGTCTAAAGTATCTTGTAAAGGTCTGTGAAGATGAGACTCAGTAGATCCTGTGACAGACACCACGCCGTCATCTGCAAGTTGTCTAAGAGTGCAGCCTTCAGAGAGACAACTGTCGATGTCACTTACGTAAAAGTTGTACAAAAGTGGACTCAAACATGAACCCTGCGGGAGGCCCATGTAAGAGGTTCTTCTTACTGCAATATCTCCGTGAGCAAAGTTCAAATGTTTCTCACAAAGCAAGCTGTATGAGATGTTGTTCAATAGAGGCGGCAGACCCCGGGAGTGCAACTTGTCTTTTTTTTTTTAGAATCTTGTCTATACATTTACGTTCGAAAGAAAACTTTAAATTATCGAAAAATGTATGGAAAATGACCAAACACAGTAACCTAAAAGTGTGTTTTTCTAAATAATCTTTTATGCACTTCTACCCCATAGGCTCCAAGGACCTCAATTGTTTTTGAAAAAAAAAAATTAATACTAGGACCAAGGCTGGATTACAGGGGCCCAGGACAGTTTTTTTTTTCGAGAGATCCTTCCGAATCATGTTATTCAATACGCCACTAATCGAAAATGAAACCTCTTATTAGAGCTGATAAATTTATTCAATAACTCTATCAGCAACTAACATTTCCTAGTTAGAAAAAAAAAAATAAAAGATGGATTTTAAAATACTTTTATTTCTTCGTTGAAAGCTTGGTATGTGCATCATCGTGAGCAGTATAAACATTCAACTTATAACAATTGGAAGGGAACATTTAGATTTCAGACTTAGAATGAAAAATTAAAAAATTCAAATTCAGGGGAAATACGGGTAAAAGTTCAAAAGCAAAATTCGAGCCACAAAACCAGATTTTTTTTCCAAAACCACAATTCAGTGTCTCAAATTAAAATGATATATTCAAATCAATATTAAATATTGATTTGATAATATTATTTTAATCTCATCTAATCATCTAATCTACATTCTGATTTTATGTTTTCAAATTTATTTATTGTTACATTTAGAATAACTATCTATCAAATTTTTCTGTTTCCAATATTTGACGTGAAATAAAATCCGTACATATTTTGAAAACTTCAACGCATGACATAGAAGTGTTTTTTTTTGTGATAATGAACATGAAATTTAATAAAAAAAATCTTATTTTGAATTCAAAATCCTGCTTTGGCTCTGTTTGTTACTTTTTTTTCTCAAGCTTGTATATGAATTGCATTAAAAATTCATTCAACAAATTTTGTTGAATGAATTATTAATGCAATTCATATGCAAGCTTGAGAAAAAATGTAATAATCAGAGCCAAAGCAGGATTTTGAATTCTAAATTAGAATATTTATTAAATTTCATGTTCATAATCACAAAAAAAAACATTTCTGTGTCATGCGTTGATGTTTTCAAAATGTGATGCGGACTTTAAATTTCACGTCAAATATTGGAAACAGAAAAATTTGTTAAAAAGTTATTCTAAATGTTACAAAAAATAAATTTGAAAACAAAAAATCAGAATGTAGATTAGATGATCAAAACACGTAATCAGTTATCATTAACAAAAACCAGATGAGTTAACAAGTTAAAACAAAGATCTCGAGTAAAAAAAAATTAAAAAACCATGAAACTTGAGAAACAACACAGGACTTGAAAATATCAATGAATTGAATTTCTTTTTGTATTGAAAATAATTTGAGAGTTATCCATTGGAAAATGATATGCTTAAATGCAGATATTTGTTCAGTAAGAATAACTTTAAAATAGAAGAGCAGCAGAATCAATTGTAGAAATAAGGAATAAGATTTCAATGAAGAATCTCAGTAATAGCCGATTGGACCAATTCAAGCAGTTAACGAATTTTTTTTTCAAATTGGTCTTCGCAAATTCCAAAAATCATCAAAAAGCTAACAATAATTTTGCATTATTCAGACTCAAACTTATTTTCATAACGTGGTCATTCTAAATTGCCCGGTTTTAAAATTTAATTCCCACTGATTTTCAATGTTTCTCTTCCAGTTCTTCATTTTTTTTTTTAATTTCAATACTTCTTGGGATAAATCCGAATGACTCGAGCTGTGAAAAAGTCTCAAATAAATCATAATAATAATGATTATAATTCTAACAATTTTTCTGATATTTTCCGGTTAAATTCAGGAGTATTTTTTGTGTAAACTTTTGAATCCATTTAAATAAACATGAATTAAAAATTCCTCGCAAATAACGGTAAAGTTAAAATTTAAAGCGATATACCTTACAATTGTAATTTAAATGGGAGATGTTTTTCTTCGTTTTATGTATTCTGTGCTGCAAGTCTTCATTCAGAAACTGTTTATAAGGTATTGTTATTTGTTGAACAAAGCTAATAAAAAGTAATACCAGTCGTCCTAAAAGACTTTTCTGCGTTTATTTAATAAATATTTCATATCCATAACACAAAGCTTCATTCGTTGGGGACCCCTTAAATATATTCTTTATCAAATAATTAAGAGAACGTAAAGTGAAGTGGAATAAACTCCAGTTGGGCTGAATATTTTAGCCAGCTTTATCTACATTGGTTTTTATTTGGAAGTTTGGAAATCGATTTTCTGACGTGTTTGGATGAAAATGATACAATTTATAGTATTATTTCTCACTTCATACTTGATCTTTCTTTCGAATAATCACTGAATTCTGCATAGATTTTTCCGGACATTTAGCGGAAACGAAAAAATATTAAGCAACATTGGTCTTTATCTTTAGGAAAAATTGCAATACTTAAAAAAAAATTGTTGAATACAAAAAACTTTGGGAAGATCTAAAAAACTAACTACGCAATACTGGAAAAATTGAAATTAAAAAAAATACAAATTGGAATCAAATACCTATTACTCCTTTAGAAAATTTATCAACATATTTCAGTTTTTTTTCAGGCTTCAAACTTCTTCTACAAAGATTCTCTTAGCTACCATCAATTTCTTTAAGTTTATAATTCCTTTGATGATTTAAAAGAAAAATGCCTTCGAAACAGCAGTTTAGAAAACTGAGCACGTTTGAAGTTAAACGTAATAATACTATTTAAAAACACCTTTAACTTTAACCCATGTTTGTTACTTGATAGTTATGATTGAAATAATTTAACCTGAACGGAAATAAATACAGATTTAGTTAGCTCTGAACAAATTATCAAGTTTTTGAAAAATTTGTTTTATACAGAAAAAAAGCAAAAGAACAGTTGAAAAGTATATGATTATTAGTGATAAAATCGCTTCTAATTAAAACTAGATTTTTTTTCTATTTTACCTACATATTGGATAACTAATTTGCATTACAAAATCTAAAACAATAGATGAGATGCAAAAATAAAACTAAAATGGTTATATAAAACTTTACTTAAAACCACACATTCTTATGTTCATATTATGAAAATGATCAAAGCAATCGAAACCCTTTAATTCAACCACCTCAAATGAAAATTTTAAATTGATTTTTTTCAAATTCTTATGATTCGCGTCTTTAAAATGAGAATGCGAAGAATCAGAAATCTAAAGTTTGAAACCTGAAACTAAAATATGAATCTGATGTCAAGAATCTCAGACAAATTTTTAATTTGCATTTAGAATTCTGAACCTGAATTCAAAATCTGTATGTTGAACTTTGGTTAAGCGATCAAACTTCAGAGTTTGGGATTTGAGTACAAAAATCGAAACTTGAAGCTGATTCAAAATATTAGTCCGAGTTTTGATTTTCGAACCTAAATCCTGCATTCGTTAATTGTATTTTTTTAATTTTTATTGCGATTAAAAATGAAATTGAATATAAAAAATAAAATTTGAATTATTGGTGGTAGGTATTTAAATTTAAATATGAAGTCTGAATCTTGAAATGGATGAAAAAATTCTGCTTCCTGCATTCCAAATTCAGTTCAATATGGTAAATAAAGTCTCTGTAAAGATTATTTCATGTTAAACCACAAGATAAAAATTAATAAATCAAATGTGGGTTTAATATTGTTTAACATTGTTTTAACATGTATATTTGAATGAAAAACTGCACTGATATTTAAAATGCAAGTCTCAACTTTGACCTCAGTAAAGAAAATATTCAAAAACAAATAAGCTTTTTCCTGTATTCGAATATGAAATTAATTTTTAAGTTGATTTATTTGAGCCTTTTATGATCCGAAGTTAAAACCAAGAACTTCAAAACACTGAACACATAATCATATCCTTTGTTTTTTCTACTCTTCATATTAGACACAATTCTTGAAAAAATTGTTAGCAGGATTAATCAAAAGTATAAAGTAATCAAACTCTGGGTAAATTTCAATATACTACATTGAAATTTATGAACATTAAAAGCAAACTTTCATCTGACTTTATCTTGTTTTAAAATGTTTAACCTTTTATAAAACCAAACCATTTAAAGTTATGATACAACGACATATAATGCTAAGTAAATCGAGATAAGGTTCCTAAGGAACCTGTTCCTTACTTTCCCAAATGGCTGTCCATTTGGCAAGCTCAAAATTCTCCGGCTTAACAGGACAAAGCATTCTGACCGTCATAAACCTGAAAACCCCCATTATCGAATTAAATTTGCATTTTTACACTGCAGATAACCGTCCGTATCCCATCGATTTCCGTAACAGGAGGAAAGTTTTGCTTTTTCTGGCCCGGGTTTGGTCCGTTCCGTCCATCCATTCGGAGTTTCTTTCCTTGGACCAAGGTTGCCGCAAACTCTCCTCCCTCAAAAACCAAAATGTCATAGCGAGCGAGACAGAGAAACGATCCCTTCTGTCCTTTTTGGTCCGGGTAAAAAGGGACACCACACTCACACGGGCAAACCATGTGAACCCTTGTCCATTTATTTCTATTAAATAAAATATTTGCTGTCCCTCCTACATTCCACCTTCGGGCAAAAGTCCGGGCTACCTTCCACATTCGACCGAAATGCCACATCACAACTATAACGCAAACATTGCCTAAGCCATCAGCAAGAGGCAGAACCAGCACTCACTCGGCCAAACATTGGCATCCTACATACTGAACGAACATCCTATTCCGGCGGCCAAGGAAACGTAAAGCAGGGAAAAAAGTCCGGTATTTGAAAATCAAGGAAACGTGAAAGGACAACCCCGGAGCCGGAGAAAAGGATTCTCATAGCAACTTCTTCTGGCCCTTTCCGAAACAGGCATCCTCCTATCCCTGCCAAGACTACCTCATAGGTCGTGTCCTCAAACACGGAAGGTTACCAATTCAGCGACTGTTAATCAAATTTATATTTTACTTCAAAATCACTATAGTATTTAGCTTTTTGGAGAATTGGAAATTTTGGAGAGGGATTTTTGTTTATAGAATTATGAAATAAAGGTCAATAGACAGGCATTAGAAAGCTTTCTATCATATTTCTATTAAAAAAATAAATTCTCTCTAGTTTTTTCATTCAGTCGAGCATGCCACTAAAAATTAGAAATTGCCGTGTTCGTGTCAAGATAAAAATCAAGACGAGATTGGCCAAATACCAAAGGTTTTGAATTTTAGAAGTTCTATCCTTTAAATAAAGTTTTAACAGCTAGATATATTTAAACTTACATACCTTATACATTTTTGATAGTTGTTATATGTTTTCATTTTGAAAACTAGCTAACCCGGTGTGCTTTGCTACAACTTCTAAAATTGATGGAAATTTAACAAAAGAAATTGATTCTTGTTTTCTTAAAAATTCTTTTCTGTTTTCAAAACCTGTCCTTAAATTTATGTTTCAATCATTATTTTGAACCTTAAATAAAGATTGTGCCACAATAATTGAATTACTTGTATGAAATTTCTCTCCCAAGCCAAATTTGGATCGATTTGACTCATTAAAAATATAACTATGAGAGTCCCTCTGTTTAGTAATCAAAAAAATGTTTCTCGTACTCCAATTCCTTCTATGCAACATTTTTCGCTCATTTCTCGAGTTATCAAAAAAGTATTGGTGCACCTCTCTCCTTATATTCTTATTTCCATATACTTTTCTATGGCAAATTTGCCCTATTTGCTTAACATATTGTCGAAATATGCAACAAATGTATGAGAGCACCCTTTTAACAAATTTATCCTCCTATTGAAGGGTTCCCTAACAAGCAAAGAAACATTTCTCCATCCCAAAAATACTTTCCTACTAAAGTTTGTTTCTTTCGTTAGACTAATTTTATAATTATGCAAAAAATATTTATGAGGCTTCCGTCTCCTTTTCTATCTCTTTCAATGGTTCCAAATAATTATAAAAACATTACTCGTATCAAAATACAAATACAATGCCATATCTAATTCAGTGCCTTTCGACTGAGTTCGACAAAACTCAAAACTCCAACAAAAAAAACTCCCTTTGTATTTGTTTACTGGGATCAAGGGAGGGGGGTTCTCAACAACCATGAAGTCTTTTTTCGTATCCAAATATCCTTCCATGCCAAATTCAGTTACATTTGTTGGGAAAAGTTCGTTCACCCCAAATGCTCTCGCATGCCAAATTTGTTTAAGAGTATAGAGTATTGCAAAAATATGTATGAGCCGCCTTCCCTTTTTCTATCTATCCAATGCAAATCAGGAGGAGTTTCATGCAATCATAGAACCATTTCCCATATTCAAATATCCTCCCAAGCTTATTTGGTTTCATTTGCTTGAATAATTATCGAATTTTGAAATAAAAATTGTATGGAAGCCCTCCTCCCTTTCAATCTCTCCACTGGAAGAAGGCAGGTGTAATATTGTATCCGAATTCTCACACTTGCCATACAGGTTCTATTTGCTTTACCAATTCTCGAGTTATGGTAGAAATTGTAAGATGGCTCCGCCCCCCTCTGCCTATTATCCCTCTCGAAAAAATAAGGGGTACACAAAATTCATAGAAAAATTTCTCGTATCCAAATCCCCTCCCATGCCGAATTCGGTACCATTTGCTTGAATGGTTCTCAAGTTATGCAAACATTTCTTTTTTGCCCCTTCCAGTAAAAGAGTACTGTCTCAAACTATAATATGAACCCTTTCTCGGTCTCAAAAGCACCCACCTGCCAAGCTTCAAGAAATTCGGTTCAGCACACAGTATTAAATAATATTGTACTTTTACAAGCACATATTTAATTGGAACAAGTTATTTGTATTAGGGTACTTCTGCTCAAAATGCCCTGGCGGGGTAGAACGCTAACGACTGTATTTTGATAGATTTTGAAGATTTGTGAGGTTTTTAGTTAATTCTTCTTTCACAAATGTGCTCTTAAAGTCAATACCTTGTAGGTAATAAAAAAAAATACCAGATATTTAATTAGAAGCGAATAACAATCAATTATACTTTAAGGTAGCTTTACATCACTTAGGGGAGATAAGGGTATAACGATCACCCAGGGCATAATAAGCACTCCATTTTTCTTTAAAAATACGTATTTTCTTAAACAAATTTTCATGAGGATTTGTTTCGTACTACCTAAAGTATTAATTTTCTACCAAAAAAGAAATATCCTTTTCATCTTTACAGAAATATTTAAGAATAACCAGCAATAACCATACTGACAGGACACTTAGGAAAAAAATTGGATCATTTTCTGGCTAATTTTTTTCGTCAAATTTAGCAGGTTCGCAATACCGACGGCAGGTGGCGAACCTATAATTTTTCCGGTAGAAATGCCCTGTAGGAAAAATGTACCTGTTTTGCACGATTTTATCGTCTGAATTGCCCGTTTTTTTTGCGGAAGTCGGGTGGCACTTTCTAACTGGGATAGCATTTCTTCAAATCGATCGATGCGCACTCTGGAATCGATATTGCGTACTATCGGTTCCAGAGTGCGTGAATTATCCAAAAAACGAAATCGACTGTCCAGTCAGTATGGTCAGTGCAGCAAGGTTCAAGAGTGTCCTTCCCGGGAATTCCCGAAGCCAATAAAATGTTCTAAAATACTACAAATTTACACGATCTTAATTGGAAACGTGAATCATATTGACCAAGGAAAATTATAGTTCTACCACTGATCATACTAACTGGACACTCGATTTCGTTTGTTGGATAATGTTTCCAACAGTACGCAATATTGATTCCAGAGTGCGCATCGATCGATTTGAAGAAATGCTATCTCAGTTAGAAAGTGCCAGCCAACTTAAAAAAACCCGATTTAATACACTTATCAGTGGATTGGAGGCTTTCTTACAGAGTGTCAATTATCTTTGGAAATAAATGACACAATAATGGATTCCTTATTTCTGAATTATGTATTATTAATCTATAAAAAAGATTATGATTAAAGAAAATCGATAGCAAAAATTACTAAACTCAATATAAAAAAAGGTGCCCAGTACGTTTTTTGGAGGATAAACGAACTTATATTCAACGAGTTCATTTATAATCCAAATAATTCAAACTGTTAAAGTTTGAGAGCCACATATCTCGACGCTCACTAGTGGTCAAGGGGTTAACCTCCTAAACTCTCATGCTAGATGGCGTGGGATCGATTCTCTGCTGTTTTATGAAATTTTTGTCAAATTAATTTAGCGATTGCTGGCTACTGCTGCTGAGCAAATGTCTACCTTTTTTGGAGCCAACGTAAGCATGATATGTTCTATAGAATAGAAAAATTTTAAACAATTTTGTTTTTTTTTTTTGGTTTTGAAATAAGTCCTATAGGAAAAAAAATGCAATTTTTTGATACTAAATTCATCAAAATCGTGAAACCTAGAATAGGAGTTAATGTGTTAAGAACGTTTTTATGGAACATACAAATTCCCGGACATCATCGTAACTCGTCAAGCTGAGTCGATTGGTACCTATAAAGTGGGGTCTTGGACCCTTAATTAATGATATCCCCAACTGACCGTTCCCTATGCCTTTCTGTAAGAAAGCCAAAAAGGCAATTTCTACGATAAAATTGGGCTAAATAGGTTCATTTTTCCGTCGGTTTTGCAACCTACAAAATTTAACAAAAAATAGCCAGAAAATGGTTGAATTTGTGTTCTATGTGTCATGTCAGTGTGATCAGTGGCTCTACCTTGATGGCTTAGTCTTAAATATTTTTTTTAATCTGGTTAACTTATTGAATTTGATTTATACATGTTTTTCCAATCGAAAACTTAGTGTAATAGTGAAAAACGCCAAATAATCTATAAAACCAAACAATTCTAATAATGAAACACTAGGGAAAGAATTTGAATGTTCTATTTTGCAACAATCATCATTTAGAACTTCCGTTTCAGATACTATTTACACTAGCAAAATCATCAGCAAAGAAATGACATACTGTTAAACAAACGGATAATTATCTGAAAATTTACGATGTTCGATGAATTACAGTCTAGCTAAATTATTGCTTTCGATAGTGAGAAATCCTATTCAATTATTTCAAATTTTTGAGGCTAGGATCAGACCAGTTTTTGGTTTACTTTGTTTTTGGGTCTTTGGTTCGCTTATTGAATTTTTGAAGCATTGAAAAAGTTTGAAATATTTTGCCATACTTGGTACTAACTTAAATTTAGCAATAACATATTGATAAAAATTCGTACGCAATACAGGATTAAGTTCTTCATGTTCAAATCTTCATTTTCAATTTTTCCCGAGACCCCGGGAATTCCCGGGAAAAGGATCGTCAAATTTCCCCATACCCGGGAACGTTAAAATGGCCGGGAAATGGACACTCTACTAGGTTCTCAAGTTCCGAAAATATTGTAATTTTTGAGCACCACCAAATAAGCTTTTATGACCTTTAAATCATCTTGATCTAAAATGTACGCACTGCAACATGATTTACACATTGTTTCTCAATTTTCACCATCATAAATTTTTTGATTTTTCACTTTAATCCAGTTGAAAACGCGTTTTTACTTAAATTTGTTGACCTGGGGCTAACAGAGCACTTTTAATCAGGGCAAGATGAGCGTTTTCTGCCGTATATTCTAGCAGCGAATTCAACTCGATGAAGTCAACTGTATAATAGAGCTACAGCTTGACTTGTTTCATCTGCCGATTTGGTCTATTGGTAAGGTGTCGGAGAGGTAATCAGTAGACTCGAGTTCGATTCCTGTTCGAGGGATTTTTTTACATACCATTCATGATTGAATTGTACAAACAGACCTAGATTATTTTGTTACTGCTTTGTTTGATGAATCTACTCCTCACCGTTTAGAGCAAGTTTACTGGTGTAAGGAAAAAGTGGTAGAAATTTTTACACTCACGGCACATTTTGAAAATTTTCCCATGCAAAAACATTTTCAAGATCTGTGGACTTCTAGTTTTTACAACACGTGTTGTATTTTCGCATGCTGTGATGCAAAAATAGCATTATTTCCATCACATACGGCTGAAATAGAAACGGTGTTGTAAAAAAATACAACGCCCCAAGATATTGAAAACATTTTAGCATTGTAAAATTTTTAAAATGTCAAAATGTCTACCACTTTTTCCCAACACTAGTGAACTTAATCTTAGTACAAAATGCACCGATCATAAATAATAAATGAAAAAAAACCACCTTGACCAGGAATCGAACTCGAGTCTACTGATAACCTCTCCCACACCTTACCAATATATCAAATCGACAAATGACACAAGCAGTGATGGTAAATTTCGCCCGTCACGCTTGACCCGATTAGTTTTGTTCTATCAAACGACTGGCACTGTTCTCAATTGACGGAGCCTCACTACTCGCATGACGGATAAAGCACGACAACAATCAACATTTCTCCATCATCGACTGGCGAAGCTCCTACACATGGTCAAAATTTCTCCTGAGACTGGCAAATCTCTTCACACTTCGATCGGCTGCTGACGGCAGGTACAACTAATTGAACGACTTGCTGGCAGAGAGCAACAATAGCAATAAAAAACTGAAAACGAGCTTGCTGGCAGGAGCAACAATAATAATAAATGCTTTTCTTGTTCCTCTTCGATCGTCTTCGGCTTGCTGGTAGGAGCAACAATAATAATAAATGCGTTTCTTTTTCGTCATCGGTCGCTTGAATGCGATTGCTTGACTAGGTTATTATGTTAGCTTCAAATGAATGGGGAATGAATGACTGGCAAACGAAGTGACTGGTCTTTAAGGAACAGTCAATTGAGTTTGACGGACCAAGAGGCTTCACAGTCACAGCTTCACGCCTCATGACGATGATATTTGCCAAGCCTGGACACAAGGTAAGCTGTAGCTCTATTATTCAGTTGACTTCATCGAGTCGAATTCGCTGCTAGATTCCCCGGCAGAAAACGCTCATCTTGCCCCGAAAAACGGTGCTTATACTGCCCCAGGGGGGGGTTCTCATTATGCCACTACAGTGACTGGTTTTCAGCTTTTGGCAAAAAAATTTAAAATGCATTTTTGAACGTTTTTATCTACTTTTTCAAGTTTCATCCAATTAGGCAATAGACTATTTGAGTGTCTGAACACGAAACAATGATGTAATCCACATATTATTGCTGTTCTCTATGGTTAAATAAGCGTTTTCCTTATGGTGGTTATTTTACCCTTATCTCCCCTAAGTTGGAAAAGTGAGCGATTAAAATAGGCTTTCACGTCGAAGTGATTATTGAAATCATCCTCACTATTGATTTCATTATTGGTTGGTCATAGAATATATTCAAATTACCATTGATGAAAAACTGGTGTAAGTTGTTGTTTCATATTAAACTGAAAAATTATTAATCTTTAAATATTCGAGCAAAATGCACTCATCCATTTTTGGACAAAGCGCCCTCCTTTCAATGTGTTGTTCGCAAGGCCGGATTAAAGGGGGGGGCAAAATGGGCAATTGCCCGGGCCCCCGGCTCAGGGGGGCCCCCGAGGGAAAAAAAAGTTTTTACATAACTTTAATCATACTTCTTCAAATCCACGAAAAGAAATAAAAACTAGAAAATCTGGATGAAAACTTGAAATATAAAAACTAAAAAGCCGCCGTGAAATTATATCTAGATCTTAAAAAAGTTAAGGGGGCCCCCTAGAGTAAGCAGTGAAGGAGCTCTCCCACATTTTACGAGTTCAGAATATCAAAATCTTCTGGACAAAACCGAATTCGAAAAAAAATTAAGAAAAATATCAGGCAAAACACCTCCAATTTTCATTTTTTATCGAAACATATCAGTTACGATATTCTGATAAAATAAAGAAAAAACATCTCCTCATTTTCATTACATTCAAATGTCTTGCACAACAATAATGTTTGTTGTTACGTTAAGTTTCCTAGTTCACTGCACTAAAATAGCAGCTTATTTCGCTTTCTTAACAACATTTCAGAATTTACCCGGGCAGTATTCGGGTTAATATTGCGTATTATAATAATTTTTCACCTTTCAATCATTATTATTGAAATTTTCATTGGCTTATAAATTCTAAACCCTTTTCCCTTCCAATTTTTGAAAGTAAAATATAAAAAAAAAACGGTAGTTACTTAAATTGGACCAATCGGCAGTACAGGGTTTTTTTTATTGAGTTTCCATCCCAGTTTCTGTCTTAGACTTGAAATTTGTATTGAAATATTTTCAACACATTGAACCAAAATGTTATCATCTATTGAAGTGAATATCCTGAATTAAGTATATCACCTGCCAAATGATCATTCCCAAATTATCATAAACACGATCTGATAGTTAAGTTGATATTATCATTGAGTGATTTTCTAAATATGAATATTTATATGATCTTAATCTTATCTTTTTCCAGATTCAATTCATTGGGATTTTCAAGTCTTGTGTTGTTTCTTCAGTTACTGAAGTTCAGTTTCATTATTTTTCTGAATTTTGAAAATTTAGGATCTTTGTTTAAGATACTTAACTCATTTGGATTCATTATCTGATTTTTTTTTCAATGATAACTGATTCTGTGTTTTAAATATTTATTCTTGATTCTCAATTTTTTTCAACTGCTCATTTTTGCACTAATACCCCTTTGGCTTTGAGGGCATCGAATGAAACTTTCGTCAAATTTAGAATACCAATTTAATTTAAAAAAAAATTATCTGATGAGAATCATATTCAAAAACATCTCAGGAAAAGATTTTTTTGTGTTTAAAGAAATAGAATTGAAATGAACATTTGGTGCGATTTCTGCTTTTGCTCTGATTGTGACTTTTATCTTTTTTTTCAATTTAATTCAAATTTTGTTTCTCGATACTTGATTTGAAATTATGATTTAGATTTGAAACACTGAATTTTGGTTCTGAGTATAGCGTGATTTAAAGTTTTGAATTCTTAAAATCTCATATCTGTATCTCTATGGAATGTGGATTCAATTATTTTGTTTGTTTTTTTTAAATTTTGTTTTCTTTGTTTTAAATCTTCATGATACTTCCTTATTGTCACTAGTTGAATATTTCTCGAATAAGCACAAACCAAACGATCAAAGATGATATGAAAATCATTTATAATATCTATCCGGCATTTTTTTTAATTAGAGAATTTTAGTTGGTGATAAGGGTTTCAAAGAAAATGAGAATTAAATTTTGCATTTTGCAGCTTGATTCAGAGTTTGCATTTCTAAGAAATTTCTAAACTCTTCCCCAATGTTTGCACGTAATTGATTTCAAATTTTGATTTGAAGATACCAAAAACTATGTTCCACGCAGACAACATGGCTATTTGAAGATAGTGAACTGCACTCATTTCCAGTTTTTTTTTCACGCTTGAAAGGTTTTGTATTTTCTGGGTAGCATTTGAAAAAAAATCGAATTATAGGGGCCCCCCGAGAAAAATTGCCCCGGGCCCCCCGATGGCTGAATCCGGCCCTGGTTGTTCGGTAAGATCTAAGCAAACCACGTGTTCCACACTAGATTTTGGAGTACAGATTTCCATCCAAAATGATACATTGATCTTCTTCTTTGCTAAGTCCTTAATTATCAAAAAATGCATAATAATTGTAACTTTTGATCGGATTTGAGTAAAAAACGTACTTTAAAAAAAATGTTCCACTTTTTTTTCGAATTAATTACCAGAATTGATTTATTTTCACTGTGAACATCGTATTGTTTTCGACTCGTTTTGATCCAATATTTTGGGGCATAACTTGCCAACACGTTTTACATCAAATGATTTCAAAGATTGCTTTGAGAAGCGTTTGTGAAAAATCAAATATTTTCTTAGTTTTGAAGTAGTTTTTAACAAAGTAGTTTTTTCCAGAATACGGGTAGCGGGTAGCGGATAGAAATACGAAGAAATGGCTTTTTTTGGCGCATCAAATCTAACTTGCTGCTTATTGGTCGGCCGTTCGATGCTTTATTGTAGAAATATTCTGCTACAGGGTGTATCTGAATATTCATTTTTCTTTCGTTAATACTTTTTGGATGAATGATTTTGTAAACCATTTTTCATTTCTTCTCAATGTAGGTAACACTCAATTATTATATTTAGGAATAATTTTACTTGTTATTTGTTCGTTGTACATTGAAATGAGAGTAAGGGGCTATGAAACACTATACTGAGTCGATTTGGGATCATGTTTGAGAGAATTTATAAATTTGCAAAAAAAAACCTATTCGTTCAAATTTACTCATGTAAATGTTACTTAAAAATTCTGTAAAAAATCATGAATTTGGACCAAGACGAAGCTTTTTAGACCCCAGGGTTTGAGAAATTAAAAAATGATCCAAAATCGACTCAGTCTAATGAAACATGTCATTTATTTATATAAATATTATACAATTCAAAACGATAAACTTGTATAGAAATCTATGCACTTGATTTTTTTTAAATAAGCAAGTTTATACTTAACATCAATAATAAATAGCTTAAAATGCTTAGTTTTGCTGAAATTTTTGTAACAACAAATTAAGAAAATTGTTGACCTTTTTGGCTATGTTTAAGTTAAACCAAAAGACTTTTTGTGCCATCGATTTTCAATTGTTAGATTTCATATCAACCTAATCGGTATGAGTTATTCTTTAATTAAAAATCATTAGAATTGGGGACAACAGATGAACTGTAGCTTAGATCAATATATCTCATCTATCCAATGAAGTCTATGAAATTCTATCGAGTAATGTCCTATTTTTTTTAGCCTTTTTTTTACAAAACATCAATACAACATAATTTGTTTTTTATTGAACTATTTGAAAAGGATTTCACATTTTTTTATATTTAAAAAAAAGGCAAACAATTAGACACACCCTGTGCGCGACTGCAACGTTTTTGATTATTTCATGCAAAGATAATCTACAATTACAACAAATTAACCCAAATTAAGAAACGCATGGTTTTTTCAGGGCTGCGTTATAATGTTAATACTAGAAGGGCCGACAAATTGAATATACCTATTCAGACCGCGACCAGTCAAATGACTGGTAAAGGGAAAATTTTTTATTTCATAATATTTTTAACTTTTTTCTTTTGAAATTATTTTGTTATTTATTCGATATCATTTTTGTTATAAAATGGAAATATTTTTTCACCATGGGTGCACGGAATCACCTCATTTTCGCATAGTTCACGAATGCGTGTATGTCATAAAATGAATGTTTCAAATAATTATCAAAAAATCAAAACACATTATCAATTTAATTATAAAATCATGATAGATGGCTATAGGTATTGACCATGGGTGCACGGTTTGACTTCAATTTTGTTTTAGCAGATATTTTCTAGCATCCACTGCTCTGAAATTTTTCAACACGTTGCCTATAAATTATACCTGATATTGTAGGTTTTAAAGCAAACTTTCTCTATAAGTAGAGCAATTCACCATTGGTGCACGGATTCACCGCCATTCATCCAAAATCAATTTTGTTGCATGCTAAAGGTAAAGAATAAAGACATTTATAGATTCAGATGAAAACTTGTGTTAAATACATGGTTTTTCACTATGGGTTCACGGATTCACTGCGTTTTAATCAAATATTGGACTTTTTGCAAATATTTAAAAAGCATTTTTACAAATCTTAACTAAAACAAAGTCGAAACCATGTCTTTCATGTTGAGACATAATGGTTTAAATAACGATTTTTATATTAAGTTCTGTTTTTCCATTCCTGGAAAAAAATTATTTTGATTATATCTTGAAATAATATATTTATTTATTTATTACTAGCTGATCCCATACGAACTCCGTTTCGCTTTCAACTTGGAATATGTCACGAACAGTTTGTGTGAAAGTCAATAGCCAAATATTTTCCAGATGCATTTCCGAATTAATTGTAAAGTAATAATTGCAAAAATATTTAACGAACACCTCTTCTGTCGTCTGCTACTTCATTTGAAATCAGAAATTGATTGCCCGTGCCGAAAAAAAAAACGTGTAAAAATTTCGAGTCGATTGTCGCATAACAACGTAATTATTGCCAAAAAGTTAAACTCCTTTTGGTGGCCTCTTATACAATCTTTGATATCTGAAGTCGATTGTCCGTCTCTGAAAACTACCGTTTGCAAATTTTCATCCCAATCCGATGCATAATAACTACGATATTTAAAAAATATTGATAGGTTAATTTGGACGACCCCATTGCCGGCTCCTTATGCTGAATTCAATACCTGAAATCGATTGATCGGATAAGTGAATTCAATTGTTTTTCCCAAATAACTCCTTTGTGCCTATTTTCAACCCAATTCGATGTATAAAAACGGCAAGATGATTAAGATATTGAAAATTTTATATAGAGGACCCCTTTAGCCGTCCCCTTAGTTTGAATTAGATACCTCATTTTACTACAAACATAATTTCTTGGGAAGCTTGAATAGATGTGGCCTAATAGTTTTATCTTCATAAGATTAAATTGCTTTTTTATCTTTTCCATCCCTTATCTAATGAAAATATCTGTTGAAGATTATCCCACTTTTTAATATGGATGATTTTGTTGAGCATGTAGGAAACACACTTTGCATGTTTTCAATTGCATGTGTGTATTTTTTTCGCTTTTCAATTTCGCACTGTTTAATTTTGTTTACCTTAAATGTTGGAAGTTCTACTAATAGCTTTTGAAGTTATCGAAAACAAATCATCTCGAAAACACCATTTTTATATTATGAAAAAGGTTTTTAATGAGTTCTGTTTTATTTTTTTCATGGGCACAAACATCTTATTAATAGATGGAAGAATCGACCACATTGGTCATCAATGATAACTCAAAAGTTAGAAATTGGTCAGTGAAATCGAATTGGATAAAACTCAAAACCTCAAATTTTATTATCTTATCTATTTTCTAATCCCCCATCAAAATTCCAATTGAAGCATTAAAATCGCAGCCTTGAACTTATAAACTCTGAATCTAAAAAAAATTTCTTTCTCTATGAGGAATTCCAAAAATATAAAAATGGTTGACCCTCAAAGCCCCCCAGCAGCGGTAAAGAGCACTTTGAAAGCCACTACTATTCTAGCCAATATATTCCTAACAGGCTAGTTGTATTTTTCAATCAAAATGTAGGCTTATAATTGTATCCAAATATCTCGTACCGGTAGCATGTGCTTTTAACAGTAGAAGGCACAAAAAACACCCGCCAAAATTTTCACGTTCAAATTTTTAATGCTCAGCAAGCTTTGATGTGCTATCAAGTACATGTGAGCTCTGGATGGACGTTTCTAATAGCCTGCCCATGGTGATGGTGAAAATAATCCCGCCAACGAAACAAACGGAAACGAAAGTCGGTTCAGAAAATGGGTGCCATGACTTTTTGTTCGTGGGAATAAAACCGTTGTTGTATGGCCGACCGCCTTCAAAAGGGGTCATCCAAAAATCTAAAAACATTTTTCATCATTCCTGGTCCTAATGAGCACCCATGCCAAATTTCAGCTCTCTAGCTCTTAAGGCAGCTGAGCCTATTGAAGACAAACATACAAACGAACAAACAAACGGAAATTACTTTTTATATATATAGATTAAAAAACAGGATTTTGCAATCGTTTATTTATCTGATAAGATCTGATCAACATCCAAGAAATTGGAAAACCGTTACCATGGACCGAGTGAATTTTAGGAATTATATGCATCAAGTTATGTCGTGCGACAGAAAACAATGAAAATAAAAATAATGAATCAACATTGTCAAACGTACACGTTGATTTGTTTTTCCTTTAAAGTTTTTTGATTGATCAATATTGCATTTCAAATACCTATCATAACTAACTCAAAAATATTTTGTGTTCTGAAGCAAGTTGAAAACTATTTATCTATATATATAAAAATGAATTTCTGTCTGTCTGTCTGTCTGTCTGTCTGTCTGTCTGTCTGTTCCCTATAGACTCGGAAACTACTGAACCGATTCACGTGAAACTTGGCAGGTGGGGGTATTGGAGGCCGGGGAAGGTTCCTATTGTGGTCTGAGACCCCTCCCTCTCTCATGAAGGGGGGGATGGGCCTCCCAAACAAAAGACAATTTTTTGCATAACTCGAGAACCAATCAAGCAAATGGTATCATATTTGGCATGGGATGGTATTTGAGAACGAGGAATATTTCTAGGAATAGTTGGTACCCCTCCCTCCTTTCAGTGGCGTGATAGAAAGGGGAGAGGGGGGCTACCTAACAATTTTTCATATAACTCGAGAACTAATCAAGATACTGGATCCAAATTTGGCATGGGAAGGTATTGGGACACGAAAAATATTTCAATGATTATTTGAGACTCCTCCCTCTTTCCAGTAGAAAGGGAGAGGGGCCTCTTTCATAATTTTTTACATAGTTCAAAAAATAATAAAGCAAATGGAACCAAATTTGGCATGGGAGGGTATTTGGATACGAAAAATATTTCTATGATCATTTGAGACCCCTCCCTCTTTCCAGTAGAAAGGGGGAGGGGCCTCTTTAATGTTTTTTTACATACTTTAAAAACTAATAAAGCAAATGGAACCAAATTTGGCATGGGAGGGTATTTGGATACGAAAAATATTTCTATGATTATTTGAGACCCCTCTCTATTTCCAGTAGGGAGTTATAAAGGGGGGAGGGGGCCCCTTTTATACTTTTTAACATAACTAAAAAAGTAATTAAACCAATGGAACCAAACTTGGCATGGGCGGGTATTTGGGAACGTGACATGTTCTAATGATTGTTTGAGACCCCTTCCTTCTTCCAGCGGGGAGAAATGAAAGAGGGAGGGAAGTTTCATACCATTTTTATTGCATAACTCAAGAACTACAACAGCAAATTGAACCAAATTTGTCATGGAACGATATTTGGGTACGAGAAATGCTTCTATGAATATTTGGTATCCCTCATTCCTTCAAAGAGGGTGATGAAAAGGGGGAGGAAAGGTCTCCCTTACAATTTTAGTATAACTGGAGAGCTGATCGAGCAAATTGAACCGTATTTGACATGTGAGTGTATTTGGATACAAGAAATGTTTCTATTGTAAATTGAAGCTCCATCTTTTTAGCGGAAAGATATAAAAAGAGAAAGTTTTTGCATAACTCGAGAATTAATCGAGCAAATGAAACCAAATTTGGCATCAAAAAGTATTTGAGTACGAAAAATACTTTTATAAATATCAAGTTATCACCCCTCTATTGAAAGGAGAGAACGGAATGGGGAATATAGGAAGGAAAGAATGAAGCTTACATTTAACCTTTATTTTACGAAATCCGGGAAATGGACACATGGAAAATCATTTTGGTATGACTCTATGATTATTTGACATATCATCCTCCTTTCAGTGAGAAGGTACATGGGAGGAGGGAGGCTAGCCCAATACAATTTTGTTAGCATATGTTCTCAATTAATGCTAACGAAGCCAACAAATGGAAACAAATATGGCATGGGAAGGTACTTGGTTACGAGATATGTTTCTACGATTGTTATAGACCCTTATGCTTTACAGTGTTGAGAGGGGAAGAAAGGAGGAGGCTCCATATACATTTTGTTGTAAAGCTTAAATACTTATCAACCAACGAAACTATATTTGATATGAGAGGATTTTTGGGAACGAAAAAAAATGGGTATGATTATTAAAGATCACGAAATCCATTCAGCAGTGGGTTAAGAGAAGGACAGGGAGGGGCTATCTAATCAGTTTTTTAGCATAAATCCAGAGCATATCAAGCAAAAACAACCATATTTTATAAGTTAGATTGTTTGCGAACGATTAATTTGGGACCCTTCTTTTTTAGAGCGAAACTTAAGGAAACAGATGAAAATTATCAGATCTTTAAAAAAAATTTATAGATCAAGATTCAGAATATAGTTTATGGTTATCTTTGTGTTGCAATTTGAAACTCCAGCTGCAGCTCTCATTTTATAGTGGTTGCTTATTAATTACGTCATAATTTAATTTAAAATAATCCCAAAAAAAACAATAATTTTTTTTATTATTTCTGAAAATATCATTTGATTTTGAAAGGTGTAGCAAAGCACACCGGGTCAGCTAGTATCTATATAATTTTCAACGGTGAATTTACAGCCAATCCGTGCACGCATGTTGAAATATCTTAGCGCCGATGTGGTCTATCAGATAGGCTGGTGCGAGTTTGGTCTAGGTATGCCAGGCGTACTGGGTTCGATTCCCGGTAGTTGCCGACAGGTAAGATGTGTTTCCTCTTATAATAAGAATGTTCAATCAGTTGCCTGCTGGCCAGGTATATACACGGGTGCCGGAATACACGGGTGCCGGAATGGATGTACCTGTAAGTGAACTTCCATTGGAAATTTGTCGAACTGAATAATCTAAGAATGCATGTGAATACATACTTGGGCAGAAACTGCGGTGTATCCGTGCACCCATGATGGATAACTAACATATAAAAAATATTCCGTGCACCCATGTTGAAATATCATTTAAATTATTCAGTTTCATAGCTAATGTCTTCATGTTTGAATAAATGAGTACACAATTCATAATTATTTTACTCATTCTAGTTTAGTATGAAACATATTTATCACCTAAAACTACTCGATTTCGCGAATGGACATGTATTAAATCTAGCATACATTTTACAAATCTTGATGAAATTTCGCCAAATTTTTACAGAAAGTTTGATTATAGTTGAGCAACAAAACGGATCAAAAAAATTGGGACACACAGCGGTCAATCCGAGATTTTTTTCTATAAATTTTCATGACTTAGCATCGAAAATCAATAATTTCATAACGAATGACACACTCCTGCCCACCATACATCAACTAAGGCTTATTGTCTTGAATGTAGAGTGCAAATGAAACAAAAAGCAAGCAAAATTTTTTTATCTTGTTTGAGTTATAGGATTGTGAATTTTACCAGTCATTTTGACTGGTCACGGTCCGAGTGTCCATGGCGAAATTTTTCTCGCTTATTAATAGAGCTAGTGAAATAAAAAATACACAGTTTTGTAGAGATTCAAAATTCATGAAAAGTCGTATTTTTGCGAATTTTTAGAGCGTAGTGTTTAAAATATATTCAACAAACAAAGTGTCCAACCAGTAATTTTGACTGGTGCGGTCTTTCTAGTGTTAAACAAATTCTACCAAATTTTACACGAAATCAAATTTTACAGGAAATGTTAAACTCAATTTTTTTTTAAGTTTCCGAGTCTATAAGGAACAGACAGACAAAAAAACAGACAAAAAGACAGACAGACAGACAGGCAGACAGAAATCCATTTTTATATATATTTAAATATTTTTAGAAAAGAACAAGAATTTTTACCATTTTAATGTTCGCTGACTAGTAACTCTACTGCTGGCCAGGCCAAATCTCAATATTCATCTATCTCTGGGCAAAAATTCCGGGTATCTTGTTAACACATGCCGACCATTTCCGCTTTCCACTCACAGCCCGACACCCCATTCCTTCTCGAGCCCTATTTCCACCCCCGGAAAGCTAACACAAGAACTCTTCCCACGCTACGGCTTCTTATTTCGCTTATATGCCACTGACTGGCAGGACAAGGGAAAACTTCGGTCCGGTTACAATTTTCCATTTTATAGCGCCGGCCTCTCTCTTTTGCTGTCTCTCGATTCCGGCATGCCGGGGTTGTCCGAGGGAAAACTTTTGCAAACCTACCGTCCGACCGTCCAAATGGAAAACGGAATGGAAAAAGGGTTTCGGGCTTTAAAAATACCGCACACCGGCAAACATTCACACATGGTCCTTTTTCGACAACCAACCCAAAATTCGCATATAGTACCAAAAGAGAAGTTTGTGGAAGCGCAGAAAAAACGGAACACCACATACATTTACCCTCATTCCCATTTTATGGCCTGTCCCTCACGGATGAAACGAAAGAGCTACCCCTTTTTTTCGGTGTCCGGGACACATTACTTTAGCAAGCCCAAACAAACCAAATGGACCAGGCTGCCAAGTAACTGCCAGGAATGGGCTTCGGTCGAAACTCGAGAGTGGGTGTCCACCGGAATGTTGAATCTTGTGTCCTGTACAAACAAACCGAATAAGGCGGCCATTGGAAAAGCACCGTATGTGGACATTTTTCAGCTAAACGTGAACTGCACTGCTAATATGAATATGTCCGTTGTGGTTGTCATATATGTATCCAAGGGTTTAACAAGTATGACTAAAAATATCTGAGTGTATTGATTTTGTGGGCACAGTTTAAGAAAAAAAACGTTGTGGAATACAAGTTTTTTAAGTAGTTACTCTTAAATTTTAAATAGTTTCTATGTGTTCCTGAAGGGTTAACCAAGTTCTTCAAGTTTCCCAATCTGCCTCCTTATAGTGGCAAGTGGTGTCATAGAGTCCCCTGAAGAATGAGAAACGGCCAAACCGAAATTGTCAAGTCATTTTTATAAAACAAGATGATTTATTGTATGAAAGAGCAATCCATGAAAATCCGAATGAAAATTCCCAAAAAAAAAAAAGAAAAATGCGTAGAAGATAAGAAATCTTGGGAGTAGTTTTTAAAATATACGTTGCTCGGACATTTGACCGAAAATCGTCAGGACAATAGGGCCATAGGGGAACATTTGGACGAAGATTTCCCTGTCAAGTTGATGTTAGGCCCGAATGATAATAAAGCCGCCCGGAAAGAATATTAGGCCGAATAGTTGCTGATGCTAGGCCGAGTGGATTTAGTGGGAGGGCCGAGGGATACTGCAATGGTGCAATAAAGCCGGAACAAATTTAAAATTCTTCTTTTGTCACTCGAAGTTGGAACATCGCAAGGGGGGGGGGGGACAATAAAAAATAACGCGAAAAACAAATAAATTGGATTAAATTGCACGAAAGCTTGTATGTAACCAAATTGCATACTATATCATTGCATAAAACCTATATATCAACTTTTTTTATCGAAAAATTCAATAAAATCAAGAATACAAAATGTGAATTAAGTTCCATCTTCCTAAATTTGGTTTTTGGTCTTGTAATCTTTCGAATATTTGAATTTTTATTTGAAATTTACTTAAAATACTTCAAACTTTATTTTTTCGCCCTTCGGGATTTTGGAAGTTTCGAAGGGGGTGGGGGGGGGGGGGGGTTGACAAAAGAAGAAATTGATATTTGTTCTAGCCTAGGTTAGTCCGAATAATTGTTCGGAAGAATAAACGTAAGGCTGTATGGAAATTATATAGAATGGATGAGTAGCGAGTTTGAGTAGCGAGTTTGAGAAGCAAGTTTAAGTAACAAGTTTGAGTAGCGAGTTTGAGTAGCGAGTTTGAGTAGCGAGTTTGAGTAGCGAGTTTGAGTAGCGAGTTTGAGTAGCGAGTTTGAGTAGCGAGTTTGAGTAGCGAGTTTGAGTAGCGAGTTTGAGTAGCGAGTTTTAGTAGCGAGTTTGAGTAGCGAGTTTGAGTAGCGAGTTTGAGTAGCGAATATGAGTAGCGAGTTTCAGCAGCTACATTGAGTAGCGAGTTTAATTAGCAAGTTTGAGAAGCGAGATTGAGTAGCAAGTTTCAGTAGCTACATTGAGTAGCGAATTCGAGTAGCGAGTTTGAGTAGCGAGTTTGAGTAGCGAGTTTGAGTAGCGAGTTTGAGCAGCGAGATTGAGCAGCGAGTTTGAGTAGCGAGTTTGAGTAGCGAGTTTGAGTAGCGAGTTTGAGTAGCGAGTTTGAGCAGCGAGTTTGAGCAGCGAGTTTGAGTAGCGAGTTTGAGTAGCGAGTTTGAGTAGCGAGTTTGAGTAGCGAGTTTGAGTAGCGAGTTTGAGTAGCGAGTTTGAGTAGCGAGTTTGAGTAGCGAGTTTGAGTAGCGAGTTTGAGTAGCGAGTTTGAGTAGTGAGTTTGAGTAGCGAGTTTGAGTAGTGAGTTTGAGTAGCGAGTTTGAGTAGCGAGTTTGAGTAGCGAGTTTGAGTAGCGAGTTTGAGCAGCGAGTTTGAGTAGCGAGTTTGAGTAGCGCGCTTGAGTAGCGAGTTTGAGTAGCGAGTTTGAGTAGCGAGTTTGAGTAGCGAGTTTGAATAGCGAGTTTGAGTAGCGAGTTTGAGTAGCGAGTTTGAGTAGCGAGTTTGAGTAGCGAGTTTGAGTAGCGAGTTTGAGTAGCGAGTTTGAGTAGCGAGTTTGAGCAGCGAGTTTGAGCAGCGAGTTTGAGTAGCGAGTTTGAGTAGCGAGTTTGAGTAGCGAGTTTGAGTAGCGAGTTTGAGTAGCGAGTTTGAGTAGCGAGTTTGAGTAGCGAGTTTGAGTAGCGAGTTTGAGTAGCGAGTTTGAGTAGCGAGTTTGAGTAGTGAGTTTGAGTAGCGAGTTTGAGTAGCGCATTTGAGTAGCGAGTTTGAGTAGCGAGTTTGAGTAGCGAGTTTGAGTAGCGAGTTTGAGCAGCGAGTTTGAGTAGCGAGTTTGAGTAGCGCGCTTGAGTAGCGAGTTTGAGTAGCGAGTTTGAGTAGCGAGTTTGAGTAGCGAGTTTGAGTAGCGAGTTAGAGTAGGGAGTTTGAGTAGCGAGTTTGAGTAGCGCATTTGAGTAGCGCATTTGAGAAGCGAGTTTGAGTAGCGAGTTTGAGTAGCGAGTTTGTGTAGCGAATTTGAGTAGTGAGTTTGAGTAGCGAGTTTGAGTAGCGAGTTTGAGTAGCCCATATGGGTACCGGGTTTGAGTAGCGAGTTTGAGTAGCGAGTTTGAGTAGCGAGTTTGAGTAGCGAGTTTGAGTAGCGAGTTTGAGTAGCGAGTTTGAGTAGCGAGTTTGAGTAGCGAGTTTGAGTAGCGAGTTTGAGTAGCGAGTTTGAGAAGCGAGTTTGAGTAGCGAGTTTGAGTAGCGAGTTTGAGTAGCGAGTTTGAGTAGCGAGTTTGAGTAGCGAGTTTGAGTAGCGAGTTTGAGTAGCGAGTTTGAGTAGCGAGTTTGAGTAGCGAGTTTGAGTAGCGAGTTTGAGAGCAAGTTTGCGTAGCGAGTTTGAGTAGTGAGTTTGAGTTGCGAGTTTGAGTAGCGAGTTTGAGTAACGAGTTTGAGTAGCGAGTTTGAGTAACGCATTTGAGTAGCGAGTTTGAGTAGCGAGTTTGTGTAGCGAATTTGAGTAGCGAGTTTGAGTAGCGAGTTTGAGTAGCGAGTTTGATTAGCGAGTTTGAGTAGCGAGTTTGAGTAGCGAGTTTGAGTAGCGAGTTTGAGTAGCGAGTTTGAGTAGCGAGTTTGAGTAGCGAGTTTGAGTAGTGAGTTTGAGTAGCGAGTTTGAGTAGCGAGTTTGAGTAGCGAGTTTGAGTAGGGAGTTTCAGTAGCGAGTTTGAGTAGCGAGTTTGAGTAGCGAGGTGAATGACGTCTTTTCTCAATACCTTATGAGCATTCAAACTTTGGGTTGTAGGATCATAAAAGTTTTTCGAATCGTTTTTTGTTCCAATTTGATCGAATACCGATACTCACTACATTTTTCTTAACTAAGTTTACACTCTGTTTTTGAAAATTTTTCAATGAGGCTGTAAAAATAATCATTCAAAGCAAATCAACTTAAATTGATCAAGTTTCTTTCTCAAAAATCATAAGATGATATGTCATGTTTTTATTGAAATTAATATTTCTTTCCAATGTTTTCCATGTTAACATTATTTCAGAAAAACATACATTTTTGATACAAAATAAATACATTTAAAAATATTTATCAATATTTTTGTTGTGAAAATTGGTTAACTTTTACTTCTGATGATTTTTTTCCATTCTTCATCGACTTGCCCACTACTGGCAGCACCAAACATACAATTCCTGTTATGAGTTGATACAATTGTGCATGTATGTATGAGTGCCAAACCCCTTCCATCGCTACATTTCCCGTCAGGAAAAAAAAACTGTCAACCTGGATGGCCGAAACTTTTCCACTTTCACCATTCCACCCTCTCGGATGGACAGAACAGGGCAGAATTTTTTAATAT
The DNA here is from genome assembly GCF_029784155.1 of Uranotaenia lowii. Lineage (NCBI taxonomy): Eukaryota > Metazoa > Arthropoda > Insecta > Diptera > Culicidae > Uranotaenia > Uranotaenia lowii. The sequence continues at coordinate 263,681,001 of NC_073693.1, read as the reverse complement.
GCCATTCCACATCCAATATGTTACACACAGTTTGCACTGGGAAACCAAAAGAGATGGATCGAAAAAGCAGGAAGAAGGGAGAGAATCCGGGCGTTCGTTGTTAGGAGATACGGTGTGGTCTGCCTGCACCCTTCCTAGACCAAGATAAAAAAAAAAAGGGAAAAACTACCGAACGAGCAACAGCAATCTATTTCTCACACCCGCCTGCGTTTTTCTCCTCCCACAAGAGACGACAATAATCGGTCGGTGTCTGTTTGCTTTCACGAATACGAGCTTCGGACAGTCCGAGCGATGAGGGTGGTTTTATAAGATTGCCCACTGAATGTGAACGAGGGTGCAAAACTTTTTGTTTTCTGATGGCTATCCCGAGCGAAGGTGGATGTGTATGTGTGAGTAAGTCGGTGGGATGGTGCTATGCGACGGACCGAAGAATGACCGGCGGCCATTTTGACTTGCTTTGGTCACTGAATGATAAAAATAAATTTAATTTTTTCTTCTAAAAGTCATGTGTAACGAAAAACAGTGAATGTTTCACTTATAAGTGCTGGATACCCCATATCAAATTGCATCACTTTGAAAACGCTGAAGAAAATCATTCATTGAGCGTTTCAACCTCCCTCATGAGGTTCCAGGAAAAGCAACGAGTTATTCTACTCTACACCCAAAATTTTAAATTCTCAATCAAATTTGATGATTGAGTAAGACTGTTCAAAAGTAACAATCTAAACTCAGAACTGATGACAAAACCTCGAAACGAAACACTCGTAGATTGAAATTCTGTTCTAAATATTAAATTTTCAACAAGGTTAACTCCATTTCCGGTTCCGGTCCCGTATTATCTGAATGAAAATTGTATTCCTGTTTTCATATTTTGTATTTTGGATCCAGCCAGTTATGAATTCTGGCTTTTCTGTTCGAATAATGCAAGAAATTAGAAACAAACAGCTGTTTTTAAATCCTTGTTCAAATTCGGATTAGCATTCCATTCAAAATTTAATTCGTGCTTTTAACCACTCATACGCATTTTCAATATATGGGTGATAATTATCCGATTTTTTTTTAAAATAATCATCCTGGGTTTTTGTTTCATATCCGAATTCGATGTCTTTAAACCAGGGGTCGGGGAACTTTTTGAGTCATTACCTCAAAACATTTTTATTTAAGTTGATATTACCCCATGACGAAGAGGGAAAAAAACGTATCCGTAAACACTAAGCGAGCTCTCAAAGCGTGTTATTTGAATGCCTCAGGGGAAAATATTCACTTCTGCATATTCCGCTTAATTCTTTACATTCGAAATAAAACCAACAAATTCATAAAATTGTAAAATGAAAATATACACTTTTCACTTACAAAATATTAACAGTTACCTCCAAGAATTTCACTTTTACCCCATTTGGGGTAATTTTCCCCGGTTCCCCGACCGCTGCCTTAGACTGAGTTCAAACATAACAAAGCTTTAAAATGGCGAATCGAATTCATAACTAGGAATCAGATTCTTAGTTCTAAATTCTTAAATGTGATGAAACTGATTCAGACTCATCAGTCGGATAAAAACTAAAAAATGAAAATAATTTGAACCTAAAATAAACCCAAATTTATTCTTGGTTGAGTTCTCCGAAAAAATTTTCACTTCTTGGTTCAGAATTCAGAAGATTTAGAAATCGATATTTTTTGTTTAAGTTTCAGAAATCTTATTGAAATTCGAAAACAGGTTCAAAATTCCAATTTTTAATTTAGGTACATAATACTGATTCAGAAGTCAAAATTCATGAATTGTTCAATCAAGATAAAAATATCAGGATGACTATTTCGTTAAAAAAAACTGAAATTGCATAAATTGATGGCTTATAAATTTAAATTAATAATGTAGTTTCAAAATTTATAATTTTAAAAAAAAAGTCAGTTAGAATACATTCCAGCTAAAAATCTCAAATATAAATAAGATTTTAAGTTTTCTGCAAGTTTTGTTATTTAAAACATTGATTTAATATTTAAAAAATCCTTCACAGGATTCCAGTAATATGATTATGATCAATTACGAAATAAAATATTAGTTTTTACAATACATGTTATCTTCACGCATTTCATAGGAAATTAGCTTAGCTTGATTGACTACTCACATCCACCATTAATCGTTAAAACTGAAATGCCAATTTTTTAAGCTTCTTAATGTCTTTTTACATAATTTTCATTATTTGCATTTCAATTTTCACGACCCGACCGCAGGCGTGGTTCAGTAGAACAAGTTCCACGTCACCAATGGTTGCTACTCCGTGATTGACCGAGGCCATCAGTTTTGTTCAGAGGTCAAATGAATGGAACCTGGGATTGGCTGCACATTCACAATGCTCAAAACTGATGCTCTCTCTTTAGACATCAATAACGGCGCCGGCCACGTCCTAGTAGTCAATAGATAGATTTGGAAAAGAGAGAAAGGGATAAAAGAACAATATTGCGCTTTAGGACCGAGGTTACCTCTGCATCCTAGCAAAAAAGTTTTAGGTTGGCGGATTGGGAGAAAGGATATTAGGAGACACTTTTGACTAGTGTAACGACCTCATTAAGTACTCAACTGTAAACTTAGCTACGCTTTACTATTCTCTGATGAAATACAAAAGTTTACTACAGTTGCAAAATGTTTATATAAATGAAGTTCTCAAATCTAGCTAGCTATCGATGCTCGTCTTGCAACTTTGAAAATGATCTTGTTTTAATAAAAATATTTCGGAATAAAACTTTCAAATATTCTTTTTGAAACAAACAACCAATTATTATATTGATAGGAAAAACAATACTATAAATCGATGCAAGCGGTTATTTAACAGAATGTTTTAAAGTCTCAAGTGTGAGTTATAAATACTCAGACACTGTTTTAAAAAATGCAAAAAATATTTTTAACTTCCTTACAATAAAGCCTAGTTTTCTAAATAAATAATTACAGGAACTTTTGAAGCACCTTTCAATACAAAATATGTATCTGGCAAAGTTATTGTCAATCTAAAGGTTTGTTTAACGGTTGTGAGTGATTCCTACTTCAATTTGAATGGAAATTTTAAACTACCTCATATTTATTTTTTGGTTAATTGTACTTCATTAAAATACGAAATAAATTTGACAACAACAGTAAAACTTCTCGTTAGATTCTTAAACACATTCTCGTGGTATAAACACCGACATATTTTGAATTATTAAAATTTATTGATTACCTGTTTTGAAACTTCGAAATACCTTAAATAACTAATCATGTTACAAAGATTAACAAGTGTATTACGTAGGTATTCTACGTTTCATAATAATAAAACTATAAAGTATTATTGTACACTTTGAGAGAAAATACCAATTTCTTTATCACAATTGAAAAAAATCTTATGAGTTAAGATACAAGAACCTAAGCAATATTATTTCATAAAATTCAAAACTTTCTCGGCAGCCTTCGAAGGAAAAAAAATATTAGTAGCATAATTTAACGCTGATGTACGAAAACGCCTGAATATATACTTTTATTGATAACGTAACGTCGGCAACGCTTCAATCAGATTTAAATTTGAATATTTCTTCAATTTGTTTAACGAAGCTTCGGAATCAAATGTCATCAGTTACTATGAAAATTTAGCGAAATATTTTTGCAACATCTGATTAATTCCTTTAAGAATCATTTGTAAATTACTCTTAATATTACTACTAAAATTATAAACAAAGATAGCATGTTAATGATATTAAAAATAAAAATAATTTTTCTCAGATGAATTAGCTTTGACAGAAAATTTCTTCACTTAGACAGAAAAACAAGCCAGATGAAAATTGGTAAAATCAATACATCATGATATTGTACTTAGCTTGGAATTATCGCTGCAGAAGATTACTCCTCCTGTAAAAACCGCGATCTACAACACTAAGGCAGCAATGACTAGAACCTTCCTTTCAACGAATTGAACGCCAACTCTATTCGTTTTCTGTGTACTTTTCCGATCACGAAAAGCATTACCGCGTCATCCATGGACCAAAACACGAACACAAAACTAACCATTCTTTCCGGTTAATCGAAACTATTTTTCTTCACTTCGCACTAAATGTTATCCCGTAGTCTTAATCCTCCGATTCAAATAGTCTCGCACTAATTTTCGTATAAAACTTTTAAATATATTTAAATTTCCCAAAAAAAAATTTTCCAGCTCCGAAAAAACGCGTCTGACACATTCAACCGCCGCCTACTCTTCTCCAATACATGTTATCTTCACGCATTTCATAGGAAATTGCATATTTTCTTCATGTATTTTTGTACAGAATATTACAGTTTTAGCGAGAATTAAATAACAAACCAAATTTTAAACTATGGATCAACTATGCAAGAATATTTAGAAAATTGAAACGCAACAAACAAAAATTCTGGACAGGAAACAGACGAATAACTACATTTTCTTTAGCTTCGTTCAATGGTAGGTAAAAATCGGGTTCAACTGGTTTCTGTCAACTGGCAGATGTTCAACAAGCCAATGTTTTGGTCGAAACTAGTCAGGCCTTTGTTCAATGGAGCAAGTTGAAACTAGTGGAAACCGATCCAGCTCGGCAGCAGGATTCGTTTCGACCTGGTAGAAATTGGCCGAAGTCAATTGAAAAGAGACAGGTAATCAACTGTCAATCCATTTCTACTTGTTTCGACCAGTTTCGACTAGACTTCATTTAGCAAATTTTTTATTATTTTTGTATGATTTTAAAAGTTTTAGTCAAAACACAAGTATTGCATTCCAAAAATATTTGACTACAGAGAACAGACCTTTCGAATAATTTTTTGCATTTTTTTTTAACGATTATTGGAGCTAGTCCCTATTTTCAATCAGATATACACATTTTTAACGACAGTCCTACAGAGCGATGTGGGTTCTAAGCATCTCTAAGCAATTTTTTTATTTTTAATGGATTATTCTATTTGATAAGCAATCTTATTTCAGAAATTCAATGCTGCAATGCCCTCTTCTGTTTTAATTGAGCTTTAGGAGTTGGTGATATAAGGTTTTTTAACAACTTTATTGTTTTATTCTTTTGATTCTAAATCGTTTAAAGATCCTTTATATTTCGAGCTTTTACTACAAGAGAAAAAATGACGACAAAACAAATATTCAAAATCTTATTATTATCTGAAAAGTCAAAATAAATCAAAATATAAAATTGATTATTTATTTAAATTATTTCATTTGAACAACTATTCAAATTGAAAGATTCAAATGCTACAAAATTTAGCACCTAATGGTTTTCTATTTAAAAAGTTTACCTTTGAATGGCTCGAAAAGAAAAACCTAATCGCATATTCCGTCTCAGCTCTCGAATTGTTGGCACCTCGAAATTTTTTAAAGCGAAGGGTGGATTTCGTTTATCAAACTTAATTCAATATTACATCATAATCATTCCGTTGAAATTCCATATTATTTATGTATGGCAAAAAACGAGCTTGAATATCAGTTGACCATCCAAAGCTGTTCGAAATGTTATCATTTCGGGCTAATTTTACAAGTAGCTTCTTAACGGTTCCCTGGTTTCAAAAATGACGGATTTTTTTTATATTTTATTCATTCTGATGGTCATTTCTAGAATCATTCTGGTTCTGGAATTCTGGTCGGGGGTCGTGCGAAAAACCTTGAATTTTTGAATCACGCAAAATTTTCAACTTGAACATTTTTCGGGAAAAAATCATTTTTTTCGATTTTTTCTGGTCGGGGGTCGTGCGAAAAACCTTGAATTTTTTGAATCACGCAAAATTTTCAACTTGAAAATTTTTCGGGAAAAAATCATTTTTTTCGATTTTTTTCTGGTCGGGGGTCGTGCGAAAAACCTTGAATTTTTTGAATCACGCAAAATTTTCAACTTGAAATTTTTTCGGGAAAAAATCATTTTTTTCGATTTTTTCTGGTCGGGGGTCATGCGAAAAACCTTGAATTTTTTGAATCACGCAAAATTTTCAACTTGAAAATTTTTCGGGAAAAAATCATTTTTTTCGATTTTTTCTGGTCGGGGGTCGTGCGAAAAACCATGAATTTTTCGAATCACGCAAAATTTTCAACTTGAAAATTTTTCGGGAAAAAATCATTTTTTTCGATTTTTTCTGGTCGGGGGTCATGCGAAAAACCTTGAATTTTTTGAATCACGCAAAATTTTCAACTTGAAAATTTTTCGGGAAAAAATCATTTTTTTCGATTTTTTCTGGTCGGGGGTCGTGCGAAAAACTTTATCTATATTTCAAAATATGATTTTACAAAAACTAAAGATAAAATTTCAAAGGAAAAAACAGCAAATGTTGTTTATGACATAAAATGTGGAGAATGTAAAAAATCTTATATTGGCGAAACAAGTCAGTTTTTGCATAAACGATTAGAGCAACATAAAAACGATGTTAAAAACAAAAGATTGGAGGATCAGGACTAGCCCAACATAGCATAGAATATGGTCATATTTTTTACTTTAAAAACACGAATATTCTTGATAAAGTTTTCAAATATAACACAAGCATTTGTGCAGAAATGTTCGACATCAAAATTAAGGGCGACAACGACGTTGTTAATAAACAGAAGGACTCCATAAATTTTAAGTCAGCCTACAATTCCATTTTACCTAAGATCAAAACACTGACAGACAAATGTAAACATAACATCAAAAGTTAACAAATAACTACAAACAGTAGTGTGGACGATCGCTAGATTAAGTAAGTTTAAAATAGTTTGGTAAAATGGTATATTATAGAAAAATAAATTTAATTTAAGGTCCGCTGAAGAGGAGTGAAAAGCCAAAAGTAGCTCGAAACGTCCGGACCAACTGGCAAGTAATTGTGTAGTTATTTATTCGCCGAAAAAAGTCGATAATAAAAACATACAACTTATCGCGGCGATTAGCTAATTCAACATATTTCAAAATAGTTCCGAATAAGAAAAGTAAATAACATTTTCATGTATTTAAATTTAAACTTATGACAGCTTTGTTATATTTAAGTGTTTTATCTATTTTTGGAATCGTCAAGAGCAGGGCCGTAGGAAGAATCGATCAATTGGGGGTGGGGGGTTTACTGGCTGATTTTTATCTTATTTTTTGCCCAATAATGCAAAATAAATTAAAACCAATTACAGTTGTAACTATATGAATTTTCATTTTTTAGTACTTTTCCATTAATAGATAGTTTTCGTATTAAATCTTAGCATTTGGAAAATTTACTTTAGAAACATGGCTCTTAAATTGGCTTTAAACCTCAAAGATGAACAAAAATTATATAAAGAACCCTTCAGTGACAACATATTGAATTCGTTTTCATCAATAGTTAAAAATTTTGAATTTGTTCATGGGTCTGGTAGATCAAACTTTTTTGATTTAGGAGAACCTTCAATTTCTCAAAAAAAATTCTTCACACTAATCAAACAAGCCCAATTTTTCAAATTTTGCGGATTCAAATATTTTAACCTTTGATGAAAATAGATCAAAGTTTCAAAAGAAAAGTAAAAGATAAAAATGTCTCGTATCAAATTAACTTGATGGAAGCTTGTACCAAATTAATGATTTATTTTTTAAATTCGGCTTTTAAAAAATCAGCATTATTTAAAATGATAAACCGAGAAAATATCGGATTTTGTGTAGGTTTTTTAAATAAAATTTGTTTTTTTTTTCATGAAACAAACATTAGTAAATTAACCCAAATTCTTAATTTTAAGTTAATGATATCTTAAATTCCTCAAACATTATATGTTGATTGATAAACTCATGTAAAAGCTAAATCTTTTTCTGGATTTTGAATATGCATTCTGAATCTGAATTATGAACCTGAATTCAATAATTAAACTGTGCGTCTGTTGTCGAATTTCTATACGAATTCTGAAATAAAAAAAATACGATTTACGAATCTTAATTCAAGACCAGTTTTAGAAAAATGAACCATCGAAGAAAATAAACCATCAAAAACAATCGGCTAGTGAAGAAAAAAGTTATTGATGAAAAACCAGTATTTTTGTTCCTCCCGGGCAAAATACCTCATAATCCTATTCAGATTTGAGACTCAAGCAACCCTTACATATGGTCAGATCTTTCTAAAATTGGGCTTGTGACCTTCTGGTAAGCTAATAAATAGTTTTGACTTGGAGCGAGTAAGATTTACCTAATTGATTTCTTCCTACATTCTAAGAAATTTTTACGTGTTGAGACAGTAAAAAGTACATATGTACTTTGAAGTACAAACATTTTTACGTAGAAGTGAGTACCAGAAATTACATAGTTTGTTAGTTCTTTTTGCTTTTGAAGGCCCTTACTGTGAAAACAACTTCAAAGTATGTAAAATTGGAGATCAGTCTAGCGGCATCCTGTTCTGGTAAATATGAAAATATTCAATTTGTGTGCATCGCGAAAACTTTACGAACGGCAGAATTGCCTCGAATGAATTTGTTGCTCCAGGGGTAAGGTTATGAGAAACTAAAGCTCTACGACGACGTTTGTTTTTCATCAAAATCTTTATTATTTTTAGATTGTTGATGTCCACCGCCAGCCTGATTTACTTCATCATCGTATCCAAAGATTGATATCGACGTATAGGAAATCCGCAATCAGATGCAATTGAATTCCGGTTAAAGCTATGGGCTTCAAAACAAAAGACATCGACTATAAAAGGTAATATTTCCTCTTGTTCTGAGAAAAATTAAAACTAATTTCAATATCCAAATCTTCGATCCATTAGGATATCTACTTCATGTTCGGCCAGCATATTTAACCCCATGGACAGTTCAAGTAAACGAACCAGAAATATCGACATGGCATCAAAATGTGGCTTCCATGTCCTACATCATTCCACAGCTATTCTACAGAAATCCCGAAGAAAAACTAATGAAAGAAACTGGATCTCTTGGACAAACCAGAGGAAAAAAGTGAAATAAAAATCTCGAAATCGTGTGATATTATTATATTGTTCATTGTTATTGATAGATAATAAACTTCCTTTTGTAGAATGTATAAATAAAAGCATCCTCAATTTGAAAGAATTCCTTGTCTTTAAATATGTTATTAGAATTTTTTCTACTGTATGTGATTCTCCTACTCTATGTAATTTTAACATACTTGGGAGTACTTTCTACATACTCGTCCGTACCAGCCTTGCTACATACTTTTTCGTAAAATCATTTTTACATACTAATGGCTTCCTGCTCTTACGGGTTGTTTTGACTTCTTTTCACTTACTTTTGTGTAAGATTTTCTTAGCGTGTATACTGTGATAAGTATACTGCAGTTCGTAAAATTATAAAAATAACAGCAAATAACTGCAAAACTGCAGCTTCTGAGCGATGAGATACTCGTTCTAAAGCGGGAAAATAAATCGTTGAAAAAAGCTCTTATTGATTCGACCGATTTCATCAAAACTCTCGAAGACCGTTTCGAAACCTTAGAATCACTGGTTAGTAATCAGGAAAAGGCGAATGTAGCAAACAACGTAATTATAACCGGTGTTCCTATGGCGAGCGATGAAATTTTACCCGAGGTGATTGAAAAGACTTTATCTACGTTTAGTAGCAACATTCACACGGACTCTATTGTGTCTTGCGAAAGATTCAAGTCTTCCCTGTCTACAAAAAACAAGCCTCCCATTCGCGTAGTTTTCAAAGATGCACGCGCTAAACTCAAGATTCTCGAAGACAAACGCAAATATGGACGTCTTCATATCAACGATCTTAAGATAACTGCTCCAACTACATTACAAGGTAACGCCAATGTTTCTGTTCGTAGCGAGATAACTCCCATAATTAACGGACTTTTGCAAGAACTGCGGAACAAACAAACACAGCTCAATATAGCATATGTTTGGCTCGGCACTGATGGAAACATTCTATTGAAGAAAACTCCAAAATGTAAGCCGATAGTTATCCGGTCTCGCTCGGATATGAAAAAATGTTTACCCTAACAAATCTTGTGTAACACTACCATTTTCGATGCCTAGACCTAACTGTGCATGACTGATGAATCTCTTACACGACAAAGTAAAAATGTCCTTTGCAAATCTGTAGATATTGTTCATCAAAACAATCTACAAACGAACGCAAATCTACTACAGCTAAATATTCGGGGTATGAACAACCTAGAAAAATTCGATTCGTTCAAAATCTTTCTTGAAAGTCTCAAGATAAGTATTGATATCATAGTGATAAGCGAAACCTGGATAAAGGATAAGAATGTGGTCTTTTATAATTTACCTGGATACAACGCGATCTTTTCGTCTCGCTGCAACAATGGCGGAGGCTTAGCAGTTTGCGTAAAAGACAATTTGCGATTTAGCATAAAGCGTAACATCGAAGAAGATGGCTATCACCACATTGAAATTGAACTGTCTTTGATCAGAGGGCCGGTAACTATCCACGGAATATATAGACCTCCAAACTACAACTTCTCTAGGTTTCTCAACCGAACAGAGCAATTCTTCTCGGAAGCTGACTTCAATAAACCTTTTTTCATCTTGGGAGATCTAAACGTGCCCGTGAATAGAGTAAATGAGAACTCAGTTATTCAGTACCAAAATCTACTAAATTGCTTCGGCCTGGCTGTCTCAAATAATATTGTAACTAGACCGGCAAGTACTAATCTTTTGGATCATTGCGTAGTACGATTCAACGACCTTAGCTACATAACAAATTACACGTTTGAATGTGAAATCAGTGACCATAGGCCTGTCCTGACTACATACACCACAGAGACTCAACATCCTGGAGTTAGAATTTTAACAAAACGGCATATAAATCGTAAAAATCTGCAAAGAGAGTTCAAAGACTTCCTCAGTAATATTGGCCTCCAGAATTTAGATCCCGACGCCAGGCTACTTTCTATATCTGATCGCTACCAAAAATTACTTGAAAAGCATACTCGCATATCCACAACAGCAGTCCGTATGAAAAAAGTCTGTCCTTGGATGACTTATGAGGTATGGCGACTTTTAAAAGCAAGAGATAAGATCCTGAAAAAGTGGAGAAGAAATCCCGACAATTATGCCCTCACCGAGCAAATGAAACATGCAAACAAACAACTGCAGTACGCAAAACGAAACGCCAAAACTGCATATTACGAACAGTTAATGAATACTTCCAACATCAAACTCCTGTGGAAACAGATAAACGAACTGATTGGAAAAGAATCAAAAATCGATGACCTGGAATTGAATCTGAACGGAGAGTCAGTGGAAAATCCAAAATCTGTTGCGAATGCATTCAACGACTTTTTTACGTCTATTGGAACTCATCTGGCGAATCAACATCATTCAACTGGAAACATTGACGAACATGGAACAATTCAGCGAATTAGGAATTGCATCTTCTTACGACCCTCCACTGTTCAAGAAGTGACAACGGTAATTTCAAAACTGGATCCTTCCAAAGCTCCTGGAATCGATCGCTTCCCAGTGTCAGCGTTACAAGAACACCATTTGGAATTAGCTCCTATCCTATCTTCGTCCTTCAACGATAGTGTCAGTTTGGCCAAATATCCTGAATCTCTGAAGCATGCTGTTGTTCGTCCGGTGTTTAAATCTGGTAATCCTAAAGATGTCAATAGTTACCGCCCTATTTCTGTTCTTTCTGCCTTCAGCAAAGTTTTCGAAAAACTGTTAGCAACAAGATTGATTGAGTTTTTAGAAAACGAAAATTTCCTATATAAATACCAACATGGGTTCCGTAAAGGTGGATCTACGGAGATTGCCGTGTTAGAATTGATCAACAGTGTATCTCAAAACCTCGACAGAAAAAAGGAAACACCAGGCGCGTTATTTCTCGATCTATCGAAAGCCTTCGATACAATTCACCACGATTTTTTGCTTAAAAAGCTAGAAGCATATGGAATAAGAGGCACAGTTAACGACTTCATGCGAAGTTATTTGAAAGATCGTAAACAAGTTGTAAAGATAAAAAATACGTACAGTTCTCAGTTACCTATAACTGTAGGCGTTCCCCAAGGAAGCAATTTAGGACCTTTGCTGTTTCTGATTTACGTAAACGATTTACCCAATCTTCCTCTATGTGGAACCCCAAGGCTTTTTGCAGATGATACGGTACTCGAATATTCTAATCATGATGTGGAAACCACAATATCGGAAATGAGATGCGATCTTGATGTTTTAGATAAATATCTTCAAAACAACCTTCTTACACTGAACGCCGCTAAATCTAAATTTATAATCTTTCGTGGAATGAAAACTAAGCTTTCGTCACATTCATCTTTGATTCACAAGAATAACGTTATAGAAGAAGTTTCTAGCTTCAAATACCTGGGTGTTTGCATAGATAATCGGTTATCATGGAAACCACATATACTAAACCTTGTAAAGAATTGTGCTCCAATATGTGGTATCATCCGTAAGTTCTCACATTTCATGCCAAGGCATGTTCTGCAAAAACTGTATTATAGTTTAGTGCACAGTCGGTATACATATGCCATAAGTGCCTGGGGGCATACCAATATTACTAATTTATCGGCGCTAAAAGTCCAACAAAATAGATGCATAAAAGCAATTTTCAAGCTCCCGTTTTTGTTCTCTAGTCTAGAATTATATAAAATGCCAGAGCACAACATTCTACCGATAAATTGTTTACGAAATTTACAAACTTTAGTAATAATGCACAGAATTGTACACACCAAAGACATTCATCACAACTTTAATGTAGAATATGTAACACACAGCCATAATACCCGACATGTCGATAGATTATTTGTTGAAAACGCTCACACAAGAATCGGAGAAAGAAGATTAGCTACAACGGGTCCAACAATGTACAATCGCCTGAGTAGAGACATTCGTAATAGTGAAAATTTAACCATATTCAAAACCCGTGTGAAGAAATACTTAAAAAATAATTTGGAGCGATTAATGTAAGCAACCTAAAGTAAGCTAGAAAAACTGAATTCAAATCTTTGTTAACTATAAGTGAAACCTTTTAGAGGAACGTAAGTTCATTAAGGTTTCTTTCTTTATATCCATCATCAAATAAAATCTAAGTCTTGTTAAAAAAAAAAAAAAAAAAAAAAAAAATTACGGTTATGGTAAAGTAATCGTAACTTTTTCAATTTTCAACAGATTCTGATAAATTATCACTTGATATCTTTGTTTTGAATTGACATTTAAAGACAATAGAAAATCAGACTTTTGAAATGTTATCATCGAGTCTAAAACTTTCACTAAAAGAAAATTTTCTCTAAAAAAAAGGCGTTTTTTAATCATTTTTTTCATCTGATTTCGTCTGATCAATAATGTTGATGATATTAGTGCCTTTATACTAATATCAACAACATTATTGATCAGACGAAAAAATGGTGTTCAGTTGACCGATAGAAAATTTGTTTACCTTTAATATGCAAAAAAGGGATTACAAATTACTGTTATGTAGTCCGAGTAATTTTAATCTAAGTACAAGTACTTTTTTTTTACTTTTTACGAAATTTCATACTTGGAACATAACTCAAAAACTGTTCTACCGAGATTTTTTTGAATTTCATTCTCAGATTCAGCGCCCTATTTAACATTAAAAATATCCTTAAGTTTACAAAGTTCAAAAATGCTGTAAACTTATGTGATTGGAATGCGCGCTTTGGGTCATATTGACTAGAACAGCTTTGGAACGTTGAACGGGAAGTTTAAAAAAATTAAGGATCTCCATTTGATTTGGGAACTAAAGTCAGCGTTATTTTAATACGTTCACGCTTAAAACTAAGCTTGGTGTTCAGATTGTTTTAAACTTTGGGTTTTACATATACAAATACAAGATTCAATAAGATATACATTTTTTTTCGAGATCTGGAAGATTTTCGTTTAGTAATCTAATTTTAAGAAAAGAGTCTTATTATTCTTCGAAATCGAACTTCAAAAATGTCCAAAGAGTAGCCCATTTTTTTTCAAAATGACGTAGTCCAAATTATGGGAGTCCAAATTAAAGTGGAGCTATGAAGAGTTAATTTTAAATTCTAGTTAAAGTTCTAAAGCAATAAATGGGTTCATCAAAAAGGATCTGTTTCAAAAACTTAAATTTCATCCAAAACACTGGAGTGACCTTAAACCCAAATGAATTACTGCTATCAATTTTTTTAATCAATTTTTCAAGCACCAAAAAGACCACGACAAGTTCATAGACTTTTTATTTTAAATATATTAAGTGATTGTACCCATATACAACGCTAAACCGTCACCCAAGTATGGGTAATCAAAAGTCAATAAAAGTCTAGAAACTTGACATGGTTCTTTCTCGTGATTCAAGAATCAATAAAAAGATGAAAAAATTTGATATAGGGGTTCAATTGGTACTTAGATTGCTAGAAATTCATCCATATTATAAAACAAAGTAATTTCTAGCAAAAACTTCAAAAGTGTAACTTTGAAAGTTATAGCTACTCACTTTTCTTTTGCGAAGTGTCGCTTCATGACAATGCGCATCTTTTGAGTTCGTTTTTTATTTTTTTTTGTAAATTCTTTATTTGAAACGGCTCATACCTTTAGGCTTTAAGGAGCCAAACTCTTTTTTATTTTTTTTTACAATAGTTTGCTTACTTCTAGTTCACTTTTTTTTTAAAGAAAAGAAAATAGATAGGGAAATATGAAACTAAAAAGAATTATAGACGAAGATCAATAGCTTTAAGGAAAAGATATATTTCGAACATGTAGTCCAAGTCTATCACTGCCAGCACATCTCTCATAGGGTGGTTTTCCTCGGGCCCTAAGGGAGTCTATGAAATTCGTTCTAGCGACAAGATGGACCTCGCACGACCAAACAATATGCTCGATGTCGTGGAAACCTTGGCCGCAACTACACAAATTGCTGCCAGCAATATCAAAACGATAGAGTATCGCGTCTAAGGAACAATGATTGGACATGAGACGGGAAAATATACGAATAAAATCCCGACTCAAGTTCAATTTATTAAACCATGGTTAAAGGCTTACCTTTGGGATAATCGAGTGGAACCACCGACCCATCTCATCCTCGTCCCATTTGCGCTGCCAGTTGACAATTTTTTTTTTTTTGAGTTCGTTGTTGTCCAAAAAGTTTATCTAAAGATCACTTTTTGTGGATTGAAAATATTATATTTTAAACGTCATAATGTTGCATTGTTGAAAAAATCATACACACATACAAATTGAGCGTTCAAAACAGTCCAAACAAGTTTTAGTTTATAACTCACATTCTAAAGAAAACGACAAAAAATATAAGAGATACATGTTTGATTTTTTTTTTAAGATATAAGAATTTTATTAAGAAAACGGGTTGAAAATAATCATTTGAAAAAAATCGAGCCGATGAGACCTCTAAACATCGTTGAAAGTTTATTTCTTACGCCCAAGGATGGAAAAAGTCATTCACCACCCAGTAAACCATTAAGCCCTGTAATAAGCCGCGCAAAAGACAAATAACAGCACATCAGTGCTTATAGGCCGAATAGAATGTTTTCAAATGCTTATAGGCACTGTGGGAATGACAGCAACAAAATTAGCCGTATATTGGTTTTTAAGCTGCGCGTCAGGGCTTTCAAGCCCTGTAACTATTAGCTCAGTGAACTTAACGTCAATGCCGATTTGCGGCTTTGTACATGACATCTGGGGCCTGGAAGAACAAAACAAATAAGAAATAAAAATATATTTGTTTACAAAAGTTTTCGCGATTGAAATACATTTCAATGGAAGTTCTCATTTCCTAGATTCAAAGTATGAAACTTTTCGGTAGCTTGTGGTGCCAACAGGTGTTGCAGTGGAATTTCCAAGTGGACTAATTTCTCCCAAAAACCCGTTTCCAATGCTGGGAGGAAATCGAACCAACCGATGAAGATGCTTTAGACCAGGTTACCGTGGATTTCTTCGAGGGAGGACAGTCAACTCGGCATACAATTTGACGATTTTAGAAATGGTGCTGAAGTGTGGATACCACCAGCCTATAGCTAGGTTCTTACCCAGAAGTTGAGAAGTGAGTGCAACGATCCAGGCTACAAAAATCATCGCAGAGCCTTTGCCGGATAAGAAACCAAAATGTATCAACAGTTTATAATTTTGAAACGAATAATGTTCAGTGTAATATGTGTCCCGAATTGTTTTTATCAATAAAAAGTCAGTTGAAAATTTTAATTTCCCCGATTTTTTTCTTCATGTTATCATTCAGAACACTCCATTTAAGAAGACCAGATTCTTCCTCATTGAAACATGAACACAATGGATCATCCAGTAAAGTCACCGTTAAATGTATAATCTCTAAGCAATCTGAGTTCGAGTCCAGCATCTGAAGATAAGGTTGAAAAAGTCGGGTGTGAGGGAGAAAGAAAAACAAAATAAATCTGTGGGAAAAGGAAAACGCATAAAAACATCTTTTTATTTATTTTTTTTCCAGTGGGTTCTACCCACTGGAAAAATATTTTGACATTTCTTCATTGGCGTGATTCAAAAGTGGGGTCAAGCAGTATATCGGCCGAAATACACGCCAAAAGTGGCATTTGGACAGCCCTTAAGTCGAATATATAGCTTACAGGCTTTGTTAGCAATTTGTATATTCGACTATACAACTGAAAAAGGGCCACTTTATACGGCTTAATGGTTACTTGGGTACATTTTTCGATCCGCCGTTTAATCTTAAATAACTTTTCGTTTTAAAGATAGCGTCCAATGTGTCAACACTCAGATGATTACGGACTTTGGTTTTATTGGCATTTTTTGGCTTTTTTTTGGCATTTTACTTGCCAGAAAATACGCTCAACCACTGCTGACAAGTAAGGGATTATAATCAGATATTTAATAATTTGAAGCAAATTTGGAAATCAAATTGTTCCATCGTGTACTTCCCAGTAAGGAACTCCTATCCTCAAAATAATAGAGGCCAACTTTTGACTTATTTTTTATAATGTTTTTAATAAATTTTTTAAAAGCTTTTATTAGTTTTCAAAAGTCAAAAATCTGTACAAATCTGTACCAAATTTCGAAAATCTGTCATCTGTACGTACAGTAGGATTGTTCGATCTTCGTGAAAAAATCGATCTCCAAGATCGATTCAGATGAACGGTTCTGGGATCGATCCATCTAAAAAATCGGAGCTTGAAGATCGATCCCCGATTAATCGATCTTTTCCGTTTGTAACAAGAGGGAACTTGTTAATGTGAGATCTCGAACAAAATATGCAGAAAAAAAGCAAAAATCACATTTATTTATATTTTTGAAAAATGTAATTTTCGAAGAATCGCTTTAATTTCTTAAGATTAGCCAATTCTAGCAATTTTTTTAATTCTAATCAATCACAAACACCATGCTGCACCTAATTCACTACATTTGGAAATAATTTTCTAAATTGTTCGGCATCAAAAATTAAAATACAATTTGAAACGTTTATATCTACTATTTTCAAGTTTCATCCAGTTAGGAAATTTACTTTTTTGGTGTTTGAACAAAAATTATGTAACTCACATATTATAGCTGTTTTCTATGGTTAAATAAGCGTCCTTCTTAAGGTGGCCATTATGCCCTTATTTTCACTAAATAAAAAAAAACGAAAGATCGGATCGAAAATAAACCGATCTAATCGATTTTTTCCTGGCCGAAGAATCGATCCAAAAAATCGAAAATCGGAGTTGAAAAGATCGATCTACCAAGGATCGATCCAAGATCGACCAATCCTAACGTACAGATTCTGTACCAAAAACGAGTTCAAAAATCTGTACCTGTCTAGATAAATCTGTACATGTGGCAACCATGGATGCGAATGTGACCAGTCGAACGCTGATTGGTCGGATTGGAAATCCCGAACGAATGAACTTTGACAAGCTTCGTGTGAACGAACCGAACACGACACATTCACCACAGTAAATTGGATCGCTTTTTATTTTCACCACGACGTTCGTTGGGCGAATTGTTTCGCAAATGATTGACAAACACAATCACCAAACGATTGCGATCGCGATTGTATTGGCGAATGTTTTGCAATGGAATTTTCCGGTAAAGAATTAAGCCATCGGGTGTTTATTTTTGGGCTAAATTGGTGCGTTACGGCTACCGCGCTCGTCAACGTTGTGTTTTGTTATGATTTTATTATAACTTGTGTTAATCCTAGTCCACATCCGGCAACTCGAAAAGAGTACATGTACTCTTTTTCGATCGAAAAATGAGCGTACTCTACTTTTTGTGAAATTTTACCAAATGAACTCTTTTTTTGTTGAAAGAAAAATTTTGGTCTAAAAAAACATGCATTTAAGTCCTTTTAAACAGTGAGCCCGATAAACGCCTTTGAGTATGCAAATAGAAAATAATATGAACAAAATTCAGGTATTGTACAAGAATATTTTTATTAATAATTGTCATGAAAGTCGCATAACATTCAAGACATCAACAGTTCAATGTTAATATACAGTTGAATCCCGCTCATCAAAGTTCCGGTTATCCGATCCTCCGCTTTATTCTAGCCACCATTTTTGTCCAAAATCCATGTAAAAATGTTTTTTTTTTCATTGCGATATATCGTTAAGCTATTAAATGGACATCTCTGGCAAATTTAAATTCTAAACTTGCCAGAAACGTCGATTAAATAGAAAAACAAAATCCATGTGAGATCCGAGCTATGCGCCTGGATGATATGCAGTACCAGAGCAAATGGAGAGCGCGGTTGCCGTAACACACTAATTTAGCCGCAAAATAAACATCCGATGGCTTAATCCTTTACCGGGAAATTCCTTTGCAAAAAAATCGCCAATACAATCGCGATTGCAATCGATTGGTGATTGTGATTGCGAATCAGTTCGAATGTCCGTGGTGAAAATAAAAAACGATCCAGTTTACTGCGGTGAATGTTTTGTGCTTCAGTTCGTTTACCCGAAGCTTGTCAAAGTTCATTCGTTCGGGATTGCAATCGTAAGCGTTCAGTTTGGTGTGTGAACTTTTTCCATTTCCCGATTGCTTTGATTGGAAGTTAGAACTGAACGAATTCACCTCCGGCAAATTGATCGTTCTTCGATGCTATTTTTTCCATGCTTGCTTACGCTCTAAGCTATCATTTGAAGATTGAGCTTCTAAAATCCAAGAAAAAGTGTAATTTTGGGGCACCCTTCTATTCAATGCGTTGCGATTTTTGTAAAAAGAAATCGATTCAGCATTTCCAGATTAATACGATTTATTAAATGCAAAATTTGGAAACCAGTGAAAAGTGTGAAAATGCTAGATTCTGCGTTGAGATATTCACATTCCCGAAAAATCAACCAATCAAGAAGGCCAAGATCCAAGGCCGAAACGTCGCTCGGGCAAACTGTAAAATTCTGTAATTTGCTTCCTAAAGACTGAAATGCCAAATAGAAAATAAAGAAAAATCAACCAAAACTAAAATAATGTGTATGTATTTTTTTTTATTTTGATGCCCAACAATCCATTTATTTGAGCAAGTTTGGTCAAATTGGATATCATCAAATGGGAAATAGGATTTGAACGATAATAAGGCCACCAAATAAATATCAAATTCTTCTTTTATCACCCCCTACCTTCGATTTTTCGAAAATCCCAAAGAGGGGAACAAATCAGGTTAAAGGTATTTACTGTTTAAAGAGCGACAGTCAAAGAGCAGAAAATGAGAATCATTTCACCTTTTGTATCTGGTATTTTTTTTTCAAATTTTCGATCTCAAACAACAGAATTTTTCGATTTTGTGCAATGTGGATTGTGTACAAGTTAATTGCAATACAAACTTTTGTTCAATTTTTTCCAATTTATTGAAAATTTGGATTATTTTTAATTATCCACATATAAACCAGACAACAACCCATACTCCCCCCATGATGATTAAACTTCAAGTCACAAAATTATAAATTTTTTTCGACCTAAAGTGCTTCGATAAAAAGATTTTTTGAAAATTTACCTGAGTTTGGGAGTTAAAAATTCCAAAACCAAATGCCTGATTTACCTGAGTTTGGAATTTTCGAATCAAACTCCATCCAACGAACGTCGCAAACAAAATTCAACTGATACTTCAACGTCAAAAAGCTTCGCCGAGGATACCGAAAACTGTTCGAAAATCGGGAAACGAAATCCAGTTCTAACTAGCCAGCTGATGGCATAATTTCCCCCTTGAAAGCGTCCCATAAAAAATTAAAAACACCGAAAGGTTCCTCTTGAAATGCGATTAAATGTTCAAAATCTCCATACGCGGCACATGCCAAAAATTACCTTAAAGGTTACCCGGGGCCGGATATCAGTCTTCAGCAGCTAGGGACAGACAAAATTTGACACCGCAACGTATTTTCGATTAGAATACCCGGTGCATTCAAATGAAAATGAGTTTTCAGGCTGCTTATGCCCGAAGGGTCCCAATCCGGAATTAGGACATTTGAACCATCGAGGATGTATGTTTTATTATGAGTTTTTTTCCTAGTTTTTATTTCGGTTGAAGAAAGGTGAATCGAATGCATTCGCAGGTAGAAAAAGGCAAATCCGCACCGTGTTGCGTCTAATGAAAAATTTCCATATGGTTCCCGGTGGCGTTTCGGTGCAGGATATTTGTTGGCAGATGTTTCACGTTTGAATATTTGGACAATTCCGGGGAAAGCTGCCTTTGACAATTGGTTTGGAAAAAGGGTTGAGTTTTACCGACGAACGCCAAGCGAGAGGGCTCTGATCGGTTTCGGAATTTATGCAACGTTTTCGATTTTTTAGTTCGTCGAAAAAGGTCGCTCGGAGAAGACTTAAAATCTGCATCAGATCGAGCGAGGATTTCTGAATTATTTTTATTTTTTTTTCGGTCTGACATGAGTCGGTTCTGAGTATTGGGAAAGGATTGTGGCCGACTTGAGTCAACAGAGACAAAACATAATCCCCATTATCGATTTTTGTTCTGAGCAGAGAGCGAAAAAGCCCTGTCTAGCAGCAAAGAGTCCATTACAAAGGGATTCCTCCCGGTAATCCTCTAACGTATTTCGGGCATAAAATCATCCCTTTCGATAGGGCATTGATTTTGCAATTTTTCGTACCATGTCCCATCGGTTCAGATCAGTTCGGATTATCTGTGTCGTTATGAAGTGTAGAATAAATTGCAACCGAACTGCTCTCGGAAAAGGAAAGAAGCGCATTTCTTGGGAATTCTTTTCCCGATACCTAAAAAGAAGTTATGAAAATACCGGCCAAAAAACCGTTGCAAAATTATTAAAACTTTTGTTCTGCCATCTGGCCGGATTTGGAACCGTTACAAAGACGCCACTGTGAGAACTTTTAACCCTTCATTTTTCGCACATGACCCTTTCCTTTTCTAAGGGTAGAATCGATTCAGGTAGTCAACAAAAAAGAAAGACGACATCCTTCCAAGATTTATAATTACGCAACAGCCAGGATGCGGCACCCGAAAAATAAACCTACAGTAACACTGTTCAATATCTTTCCAAAGGGTGCCACCAAAAGGATCCTCGGTGCGTCCTCATAATTTACTTCTCTTTGTACTTCAATTACAGAAATTTAACGGAACCCTCAGCACCCAATTGAATCTTCATGGGAAACACACCTCAGGTAGTCGAACCAAAAAAAAAACGAAAACGGCAACATCATAAATCTTTATCCATTTCCAATAGGTTTCAATTTTTCTCCCTAGGTTCACGAAACTACACTTTCCATCGGAGAATCTTTGCAACCAGCTCTCGGTCTAAAATGATTTACAAAATTCCCAACCAAAAAAATAAAACCCAAAACTCGAAGAAAGTGATACAGCCAAAACAAATGTTCACACCCTCCTGATTCCGGGGTCCTAATTAACCACTTGACTAAATACGATCCAGATTATCACCACACACAAACCAGTTCCAGAAGTCATAACACACTTCAGGCGAGAAAGGCGAGGTGACAGGCAACAAAACCATAAAACTTGGTCCAAAATCTCCCTCGTTTTTCCAAAAATGAAATAGGTACCAAAACAACAAAAATCAACAAACACACGCAGCTTCCGACTACTGTTTCCAAACTGGTTTCGAAAATCTGTGGGAACTTCAAAGGTGTCATAGAGGAAGAAAATAAGTCGAAAAGGTATCCGAAAATCATCCCTGCAACTTCAACCGAGAAACCTGATTTTCGGGATGCTACCGTTTCTATTTCAAATACCTTTGATGGGTGCAATTTTCGATTTTTGGAATTATTGTTGGTGTTTTTTTTTTTTTTTGAAAATCAACCCCTCTCTCCTTTTGGCAGGTAGCTGACTTTTTTCGAAAAAGGGGTCTCTCCTGAATTCGATATTGTTTTGGGAAATTTCGAGTTTGATTGTTGTTCATCGGAAATCGAAACGAGTGCATCAGGATATATGTCATTCTCTCGGTGATTTATTTAGTAGCTTTTATCGATAAGGGACAATTAATGGTGCAATGATATTAGCGAAATATAGCAATCAAAGCGATAGCGACAACTAGTTCAAGGGTTAGTCGATCGATGACCCGGGAAGGGCAGCAAATGTCTTCGAAAATTGGGCTGAGCTTGTGATATAGCTCAGTTGGCAAGCCAGTTGCTTCCTGAGCCGATGTCCGTGAGTTCGAGCCCAAGAGTAAACATCGATCACAGTTGTACCGGATAAGTTTTTCAATGGCTGTGCACTAGACTGCCCCAAATTGTATGGGAAATTCAAAACCTGTGAAATGTTCTGCGCTGAAGGCTGAAATTGATCCTAGGCCTAGTACAAGATCTCATGCCAAATTTGGGCCAGATCGGATCACGGGAAGGGGTCTCCAACGAGCCTGAAGTTTGTATGGAATTTTGAGACATTTTGTTCGGGAGAAACATGCGAAACCAGTTTTTCATCAATAACATTGGTTCCCTTCGGCTGATTCATTTTAAAAACGGGTTTTCTCATAGCCTTAATTATGGAAAATATTTCATCCCAAAGCTGCATATCGATTCGAGTTAAGATAAAAAAGTTGTAAGGCTTCAAAAATTGACTAACATTTTTAGTCAAAAAGTACACGAACTTGAGCTTATGTCATTCATTTGTTTATTTTTGGATCGAATAGAAAAAGAGGATTTTTTTTTCAACCGATTTTAGTGGCTGACATAATATAATAACATTATTGGAAAATATTTTCTCAATTTACTTTCAGTTGATTGACTGGGCTTAAAATTATCGTATTTTTTTTGCAAATTATAAATTTTGTTTGTTTTAAGTTCTGCATTTTCAAATTAACGAAAATGCAAACGTATGCCTTTCGATTTCTGCTTTTTGGTTCTCCCTTCGAATGTCATTTTCTTATTTTCATGAAAATAAAATAACAACACTCCTAAGAGCTGATATCGAAAACTCGAAAAGTGAACCTTCAGAACACTCTTGATATTGGTCCTCCTGATCGAACGGAAACTCGATAAGTGAACCTTCAGAACACTCTTCATGTTGTTCCTTCCGATCCCACGAGAACTCTTAAAGTGATCCTTCAGAATACTCTTCATATATCCTTCCGATCCGACGCAAGCTTATAAAGTGAACCTTCAGAACACTCTTCAGGTTGGTCCTCCCGATCCAACGAAAGTTCATAAAGAGAACCTTCAAAATACTATTGATTTTGGTCCTCCCGATCCATCTAAATATTTAAAGTGAACCTTCCGAGCACTCTTCATGTTGGTCCCTCCGATCCAACGAAAATCCATAAAGTGAACCTTCAGAACACTTTTCATGTTGGTCCTCCCAATCCAACGCAAACTCGTGAAGTAAACCTTCGGAACACTCTTTATTTTGGTCCTTCCGATCCAACGAAAACTTGTAAAGTGAACCTTTAGAACACTCTTCATGCTGGTCCTCCCGATCCAACGGAAACTCGTAAAGTAAACCTTCAGAACACTCTTCATGTTGGTCCTCCCGATCCAACGGAAACTCGATAAGTGAACCTTCAGAACGCTCTTCATTTTGATCCTCCCTATCCAACGCAAACTCGTTAAGTGAACCTTCAGAATGCTCTTCATGTTGGTCCTCCCAATCCAACGCAAACTCGATAAGTGAACCTTCAGAACACTCTTCATGTTAGTCCTCCCGATCCAACGGAAACTCGTAAAGTAAATCTTCAGAACATTCTCCATGTTGGTCCTTCCGATCCAACGAAAACTTGTAAAGTAAACCTTAAGAACACTCTTCATGATGGTCCTCCCGATCCAACGGAAACTCGTTAGGTGAACCTTTAGAACACTCTGCATGTTGGTCATCCCGATCCTGAAAATAAATATCTATATATATAAAAATGGATTTCTGTCTGTCTGTCTGTCTGTCTGTCTGTCTGTCTGTCTGTCTGTCTGTCTGTTCCCTATAGACTCGAAAACTACTGAGCCGATTTGAGTGAAACTTGGCAAGTGGGGGTTTTGGAGGCAGGGGAAGGTTCCTATTATGGTTTTAGACCCCTCCCTCTCTCATGAAGGGGGGGAGAGGCCTCCCAAACAAAAGACAATTTTTTGCATAACTCGAGAACCCATTAAGCAAATGATATCAAATTTGGCATGGAGTGGTATTTGGGAACGAGGAATATTTCTATGAATATTCGGTACCCCTCCGTCCTTTCAGTTGCATGGTAGGAAGGGGGGAGGGGGCTACCTTACAATTTTGCATATAACTCGAAAACTAATCAAGATATTGGAACCAAATTTGGCATGGGAAGGTATTTTGATACGAAAAATATTTCAATGATTATATGAGGCCCCTCCCTATCTGAAGTTGAAAGGGGGAGGGGCCTCTTTCATAGTGTTTTACATAACTCAAAAACTAATATAGCAAATGGAACCAAATTTGGCTAGGGAAGGTATTTTGATACGAAAAATAATTCTATGATTATTTGAGACCCCTCCCTCTTTCCAGTAGGAAGATATAAAGGGGGGAGGGGCCTTATTTTTAATTTTTTAACATAATTCAAAAACTTATCAAGCAAATGGAACCAAATTTGGCATGGGCGGATATTTGGGAACGTGACATGTTCTAATGATTGTTTGAGACCCCTTCCTTCATCCAGCGAGGAGAAAGGAAAGAGGGAGGGAAGTTTCATAAAATTTTTATTGCATAACACAAGAACTACAACAACAAATGGAACCAAATTTGGCATGGAATGATATTTGAGTACGAAAAATGCTTATATGAATATTTCGTATCCCTCAATCCTTCAAAATGGTGGATGAAAAGGGCGAGAAGAGGACTCCCTTACAATTTTCAGTACTGGAGAGCTGATCGAGCAAATTTAACTATATTTGGCGTGTGAGGGTATTTGGGTACGAGAAATGTATCTATTATAAATTGAAGCCCCACATTTTTTCAGCGGAAAGATATAAAGGGGGAAAGGGAGGCTTCCATACAATTTTTTGCATAACTCGAGAATTAATAAAGCAAATGAAATAAAATTTGGTATCAAAAAGTATTTGGGAACAAAAAATACTTTTATTAATATTTAGTTCTCACCCCTCCATTCAATGGGGAGAACGGAAGGGGGACGGTACTTCCTTGCAAGTTTATGCATAACTCAAGAATTTACAACGCAAATAAAACCAAATTTGGCATGGGATGATATTTCAATACGAGAATTTTTTTAATGTCAAACAATTCATTTCTTGCATTGGGATGATAGAATCGAGAATAAAGGAAGGGAAGAGTAAAGCTTACATTTAACTTTTTTTTTTCGAGAAATGGACATAACTTAACATGGGAAATCATTTTGGTATGATTCTATGATTATCTGACATACCATCCTCCTTTCAGTGAGTATGTACATAGGAGGAGGGAAGTGAGCCCAATACTATTTTGTTAGCATAAGTTCTCAATTTATGCTAACGAAGCCAACAAATGGAATCAAATATGGCATGGAAAGGTACTTGGCTACGAGATATGTTTCTACGATTGTTATAGACCCTTTCGCTTTACAGTGTAGAGAGGAGAAGAAAGGAGGGGGATCCATATTAATTTTTTTGTAAAGCTTAAAAACTTATCAACCAATAGAACAATATTTGATACACAAAGATTTTTGGGAATGAATAAAATGGGTATGATTATTAAAGATCACCCTCATTCAACAGGGGGGGAAGGGAAGGACAGAGGGGGCTCTGTAATCAGTTTTTTAGCATAAATCCAGAATATATCAAGCAAAAACAACCATATTTTATCAGTTGGATTGTTTGCGTACGATTTATTTGAGACCCTACTTTTTTAGGGCGAAGCTTAAAGAAACAGATTAAAATTATCAGATCAGATCATATTATCAGATTTAGAATATAATTTTAATATATTTTTGGATTGCAATCCGAAACTCCAGCTGCAGCTCTCATTTTAAAGCGGTTGCTTATGAATTATGTTATAATTTGATTAAAAATAATGCCAACAAAACAATGAAAATTTGAGTTAATTCTGAAAATATCATTCGATTTTGAAAGGTGTAGCAAAGCACACCGGGTCAGCTAGTCTATATATATAAAAATGAATTTCTGTCTGTCTGTCTGTCTGTCTGTCTGTCTGTCTGTCTGTCTGTCTGTCTGTTCCCTATAGACTCGGAAACTACTGAACCGATTTGCGTGAAACTTGGCAAGTGGGGGTATTGGAGGTAGGGGAAGGTTCCTATTATGGTTTGAGACCCCTCCCTCTCTCAT
Source organism: Uranotaenia lowii (assembly GCF_029784155.1). Taxonomy (NCBI): domain Eukaryota; kingdom Metazoa; phylum Arthropoda; class Insecta; order Diptera; family Culicidae; genus Uranotaenia; species Uranotaenia lowii. The sequence goes on along the minus strand of NC_073693.1, from coordinate 263,654,438 downwards.
GAAGGGGGGGAGGGGCCTCCCAAACAAAAGACAATTTTTTGCATAACTCGAGAACCCATCAAGCAAATGGTATCAAATTTGGCATGGGGTGGTATTTGGGAACGAGGAATATTTCTATGAATATCAGGTATCCCTCCCCCCTCTCAGTGGGGTGATAGGAAGGGGGAAGGGGGGCTATCTTACAATTTTTCATATAACTCGAAAACTAATCAAGATATTGGAACCAAATTTGGCACGGGAAGGTATTTGGATACGAAAAATACTTCAATGATTATTTGAGACCCCTCCCTCTTTCCAGTATAAAGGGGGAGGGTCCTCATTCATATTTTTTTTACATAACTCAAAAACTATTAAAGCAAATGGAACCAAATTTGGCATGGGAGGATATTTGGATACGAAAAATATTTCTATGATTATTTGAGACTCCTCCCTCTTTCCAGTAGGGAGATATAAAGGGGGGAGGGGGCCTTTTTTATTATTTTTTACATTACTCAAAAACTAATTAAGCAAATTGAACCAAATTTGGCATGGGCGGATATTTGGGAACGTGACATGTTCTAATGATTGTTTGAGACCCCTTCCTTCTTCCAGAGGGGAGAAAGGAAAGAAGGAGGGGAGTTTCATACAATTTTTACTGCATAACTCAAGAACTACAACAGCAAATGGAACCAAATTTGGCATGGAACGAAATTTGGGTACGAGAAATGCTTCTATGAATATTTGGAATCCCTCACTCCTTCAAAGATGTGGATTAAAGGGGGAGGAGAGGTCTCTATTACAGTTTTCAGTATAACTGGAGAGTTGATCGAGCAAATTGAACCATATTTGACATGTGAGGGTTTTTGGATACGAGAAATGTTTCTATTATAAATTTAAGCCCCAACTTTTTTTCAGCGGAAAGATATATAGGGGGGCTTCCATACATTTTTTTTGCATAATTCGAGAATTAATTGAGCAAATGAAACTAAATTTGGCATCAAAAAGAATTTGAGTACGAGAAATATTTTTTCTTTGTGAAGCAATACCTTTCTTGCAGTAGGATGATAAAATTGGGAATATAGGAAGGGAAGAGAAGGCTTACATTTAACTTTTTTTATTATTAAATCCGAGAAATGGACAAAACATAACATGGAAAATCATTTTTCTATGATTCTATGAATATCTGACACACCATCCTCCTTTCAGTGAGTAGGTACCTAGGAGGAGGGAGTTGAGGCCAATACACTTCTAAAGTTCTAAATTTATGCAAACAAAACCAACACATGGAAATAAATATGGCATGGAAAGGTACTTGGTTACGAGATATGTTTCTACGAATGTTATAGACCCTTACGCTTTACAGTGTAGAGAGGGGAAGAAAGAAGGCTCCTTTTAAATTATGTTGTAAAGCTTAAAAACTTATCAACCAATAAAGTTATAATTTGATACAAGAGGATTTTTGGACACGAAATAATGGGTATGATTAATTATTAAAGACCACGACCTCCATTCAGCCGGGGGTGAAGGGAAGGAGAGGGGAGGCTCTCTTATCAGTTTTTAGCATAAATCCAGAGAATATCAAGCAAAAACAATCATATTTTATAAGTTAGATTGTTTGGGTACGATTAATTTGAGACCCTCCAGACAGATCAAAATTGTCAGATCTTTTACACAAATTTATAGAGCAAGATTCAGAATATTAGTTTAAGTTATCTTTGTGTTGCAATTCGAAACTCCAGCTGCAGCTCCCATTTTATAGCGGTTGGTTATGAATTATGTTATAATGCCAATAAAACAATAAAAATTTGAATAATTTTTGAAAAAATCATTTGATTTTGGAAGGTGTAGCAAAGCACACCGGGTCAGCTAGTGAATAATAAAAAAGAGTTCAGCACTGAACTTATGTTTGAGTATGCCCATCAGAACTTAGTTTTGTGGTTGCCCAGTCGAACTCGAAGTTGAGGGCTGCCACTAAAGTGCTGTTTAGAACCAAAACCACTTAATTTTGATTTTGAAAAAATGAGCGTGTACGCTATATCAGCAAGATGTACACAAAGGAAACAGTTACCAGTTTTCTTTTCCCCCAAAATTCTTTCGATGATTTTGCGGCGGCTGTTGCATGCCATCTAGCGAACGTTCTCTCGTTGATGAACATTGATGGACCATGCCCAAGGAAGTCGGGCAGTGGAAGGCCACGGTCTGTATGCACTGTAAAAGTGGTACATTTGGTCAAGACGTTAGTGAAGCGGAATCAAGTAAGTTCAATCCAGAGGTTTGCTAAGGAAGTGAGTATCTCGAATTCAACCATGCAAAAAATGGTCGAAGATGACTCAATATCAAGGGCAAGAGCGAATCCTGAATGCTAAAGATGTTCCAGAGAATGTGCAATACGAATTTACCACCAAGCATCCCGCCAGAGTCATCGTATTTGGGGCGGTTTCTTCGAATGGAGAACTGGAGAATAGTTTAAACTGAGATCTATATAAATATTTTGATGAAAGAGGTGCTTCCGTGAATTCGGGAAACCTCCGGTGAACCCAAGAATGTTGTTTTTCAACTAGATAGAGCCCATACCATACCTCGAAAAAGACGTAAACATATCTGGGGGAGAATATTGAGGAGGGATGAATGATATTCAGATGTTAAAATCCTAAGGACCAAATAAATTAAAATTTGGGGGAGAATATGAAGTTTTGGCCGGAGGATCATTGGCATCCCGCACAAAAAAATAACAAACAAAAAAGACGTTTATTTTCAGAACAAAATGTTCAATTTTCCCATATAAACCTCAAAGTTCAAATTTACTTATTTAAACGTTACTTAAAAATTCTGCAATAAAATCATGCACTGAAAATAATTTTCAACTAAAATGTAAGTGACCTCTGGAGTAAATTTTCGCCAGTCGAGATTTCATGTGGATTTTAAGTGAGCTACAAGTGAAATTCACTTAAGTGACTGGTCAAGTGAATTTCAAGCAAGCGACAAAGTGAATTCCAAGTGAGCGTTAAGTGAATTTGAAATGTATGCTCAGGTCGTTTATATCTTTCAAAAATAGTATAATTTTAAATGAATTTTCGGAATTTCAATGATGAAAAACTTTGTTTATTCAAAATGATTTTTCAATTGAATATGAATAAAAAAACACATTATTTTAGAATCATAGTGTTGGGTTTCCAAAACAGTTCCAAATTGAAAAATCTATCCACTGTTCTGCCCTACACAGTGAGAAAAATTCGTATAACTTTAGATTGAAAACGATGCACGAAAACGGAACATCGTTTTTAATCTAAATTTGCATCATCGTTACATTGAGGCGTAGACTACATACGATGCACGAAAAGAGAACAGCTTATTGTCGTGTTAAAATAAACGGCGATGGAAAATTTTTATATCGTTTCTAGATGTTTGCAATTTTTATACAATATTCAAGTCGTATGATAAAAAACACTAAATTACTTTTATTAAACTTTTATTTTTAAAACAAAAAAACATCAGTAACAATGAAAAAAAGCACAGGCTGAGGCACTATTGTACACAAACATGTACGTTCTGTTGATATTCCAATCCAACCGGTCAGCGTCACTGGGTGATCAAACGGAATTTCGTTCCGGACTGTCATGGTCCGGATTCACACATCAGTCGGGTCAGAATGTGTGTTTGTTTACAAATCATTGCATCGTTGAGACAAATCCAGACAGTCGTATTCCGGATCTCTGCCACTGCAAAATCAGCCGTCGCTGTAATCGAGAAAAAAAATTTTTTCAGTTACATCATTCGTTTTTTTTCTAACTTTAGAAACATACCACTTTTAATAAGAAGTTTAGAGATGATGGAGCTGCGTCTTGGAACGAGACACTGGGTATCCGAAAAATGACTCATCTGGCTAATGGACACACAAACGTTCCCCATTCAATTTTAAATCTAACAGATATAATTTACACTGTTGGTGATGTAAATTTCATTGACCGGTTAATTTTACACCACGGAATGTAAAATTATAGCAAAACAATTTATTTCTATCCGCTTTTTGAAAATAGACTAAAATTACATCAAAAAGAGTTGAAAACTACATCTTTTATTATTACACTTGTGAAAAAATACATCACTCGTTTTTAAGATTCCGTATACTTTTAGATTATTTTTTGCTGTGTAGCAGAAAATGTTGCTTGCTGTTATCTGAAAATAATAAAACATAAATTAATAATGAGTAGTTTTATCTATTTTCATAAAATGTGCTCACTTTCATTTGCACTGCTCTTGAAATTCTCTGAATTAAACATCATCGGGAAGCATTTCCGGAACCTGATTGTTGAAGATAGTAGAAAGAAAAAGTTAAATTAAAATATTTTGGTTATGTTAAATTAATCACAACTTACATTCCAACAAACATTTCCCATCATAGCAAAACTTCATAGTTGCTCTGTAGAAGTAACAACTCAATCTTTCGGACGACTAATTGCACTACCCTATTAGCAGGATATTTTTCTCCGGCTCTGAAAGTATATGATTGTTATGAAACTATTAAATTATTTTTTCTACACCTACCAGCTCAAACACAACTCTGTTTCGTTTCCATAATAAGAACAAACGTTCACAACATAGCTGACATTCGCTACCCGTACATTCATTAGAACTTTAAATGGCCAGTCAAGTGAAATTTGACTTAAGCGACCGGTGGAGTGAATTTTAAGTGAGCATGTTATGAAATTGAAGTGAGCGGCAAAGTAAGTTGACATTCAGTAGAATTTCAAGTGCTAGTCACTTAAAACTCAAGTGATAAGCTAGTGAACATCGATTCGGTCACTTGAAACTTATGTGAGGGGCAAGTGAAATGTACATGAGCCACTTGAAATTAAGAAATTCACTGAGCTTCAACTTTTAAGTGAAACTTCAAGTGCATTTTAAGTGTGATTCTGGGTTCAGTGTGGGTGAGTTTTGAATCAAAACAAAATTTTTTGCACTTCAGATTTTGAAAAATTCAAAAATGACCACAAATCGACTCAGTCAATTGTAGTACAGATTTTTTTTTGTCAGCAATACTTAACTTTTTCTTTATCTGGATTGGTAGGCGATGCTTGTTACGCAACGCACGCGTTTTTTCTCCGTCCACGAAATTTTGTTTCAATAAAGATTCATTGTGAAAATTTAAGTTTAATTACTTGAAAATGTTTAAGCCGGATAGCAGGAGTACATCCTTTAAATGGTTGACGGGAATCCAGGGGCCTTGGAATGTGTTCAACAGGAAATGATTGTGGAAATTCAAGAAAGAAGCTAAGTATTCTGTAGTGCAGGTGCTTTTCTTCCTATTTCAAGAATAATTTTCTAAAATAAAAGTGTTTTCAAGTGAAAATTAAGATACAGTATAAAAAAAAAAGTTGCACCGACGTAGGTGCTTTTTTAGGTGATGTCTGGTGAAATTAATAAGGAGGTTTGAGATTAGTTAGGTGAAAATGAAATTCAATTAAAGCGTTCAATTAAGTGCAGCGTACTTCGAAGATTTTTTTTTTATTAGCAAATGTAACTATTATGATTTTTTAATATGACATTTTTGCGCACGTGCACATATGGACCGTCCATATGTGCACGTGCGCAAAAATGTCCATAATGGACGTGCATGGATATATGTAAAATACTAGACTGCTGCGATTAGTAGTTAATTTAAACGTAACAGAAGAACATGCAAACTTTTGCTTTGTGGTGTGGATCTACGAAGAACTACTGAAGCCTTATGATGGCTTGAAAATAAGTATCCTTTAATTTCTTACTTTTTATTCAAAAATGTATTTTTCATGTGTTTCGTTTACAATAAAATAGCTTAACTCTATTATTAAGGATTGGTGGGGGGAAGGACAGGGCATCAAACGAACGGAAAACTGATATACAATGGATTGTGGGTTCAAGCCGGCCGGAGTATCTCGGCAAATAAGGAATCATGAGTAGCTTACTGAGGTACTTTTTCAAGATTTCTTATTTGTTTCGAACAGTTGGAAGGGAGTGAGATGAGTCAAACCTGTCCCAAGCCAATGGTAACGGACCCCTTGGTTGTGTTGCAAATATTGTTGATGAGTTAATAATTACCAATATTTGAATGTGCGACCGAGACTTCCTGTTCCGACTCGGGTCGAAAGACCTATCAGCCACTGGTGGGTCAAACATACATACATACATACAATACTTAGCTTTTTCTTTATCTGATATATGTTTTTCTCAACTAAATACAACTACAACGATTAGACGATTCTAATGTTTCATTACAATCATTCAAACCAGAGCGTTTTAGGCCCAACGTACTATAAACAGCTGTTAAACGCTTTGGGATCATTCAAAACAAATGATTACCATGAACATTTGTCAACAAATCCTGGCGGAGGTTTGCTCAGAAAACGAAAGGTGTGTCATGTAGGTATTTTCGGCATTTGTGATGCTTGACAGTTCAAACAAATTCCAACTTCCGAAACACTCAATCGACGTTGTTGATCCTAAAACCGATTGAAATCGAGAGTCGACTTCCTGTTTATTGAGACGCGTGACATAAAATTTGTTTAAATAGGCATTTTCTTTGTTTTGCGTCGATTTTTGGAGGTTGTTGGTTGTTCAAAAGGTTTCACACTGAGGATATTTTTAGAAATATAACTAAAACTTCCAAACTATGAGGTTTACAAACAACGCTTCGAAAGCGTAGTATAAAAACTGAAGGTTGGTCGACGCTAACCCTTTCATGCTGGTAAAAATTTGTAATTTATTTTTTCCCTGCCGGCAGGGGTACAAAAAGCGACCCTTAATCGAATTCAAGCGCGACCCATAAAGTGCGCTTCATTTCATCATCTGTCGCGATCTGGATCGGATGTTTGAATCAGACAGCCAGTTTAGTTTAGTCAGCTGGTTCTCGCTGAAAGCACATAGCATCACACAAACTTTTTTCCTCAATTTGAGGAATACAGTCCCCCCACAATCATTAGTCACTTAACGTATCATTTCACCACAAAATGTTCGTTCATTCGGGTGTTAGTGGACCAAACATCAAGCTTTGCATGAATTTCAGTCATTAAATATTCCCTCTTTGATTTCAAACGTGATTTTGTTTCCAATTTTGTTGAAAAATAAAATAATTTACCGAAACAAGCAACGTTTTTCAAAACCACAATTATGGGTCAAAATTGAAGCTTGTAACAATTATTAGTCATATTGCCCACAATTATTAGTCACATAGAAGTCCATGGCAACACCCGAATATCAACATGAAAATTAACAAGTTTCTGGCAAACATTCAGGGGCATTCTTCGCTGGTATACGTTCAAGGGGCAATTGGGTTGAGCTAGCAACCAAGAAATGTTTTGTTTTGCTTGCGAAAAAGTGACCCATGATTGTGTGGAACTTGGTGGATTCTGTAACAATTATGGGTCACTTTTATTTAGCTAAATATTATTGAATTTTCGCATTTCATTCGCTCAGTTTTATTTGGAAAATGTAAACTCTTCTTTTGTGCTTATATGAGACCAATTCATTTGGTTTGAATCTTTGAAATACCCGCATAAGGGGCTTAACGGTTTAAGATGTCAACCTTATAACATTGGAATTTTATGCGATAGTTCCACAGCTTATAGTTCACCTTTGATAAAAAGTATTCAAACAGCAATTATACTGTTTTCAAACGCACAAATAATATTTTTAATGCATTTTAATGATATTGTCGATAAACTAAAAATAATAATATGATATAATTTCTTTTGGTTTAGTAGATATCAGCAGTTCTTATGATCGGTGACTAATAATTGTGTGTGACCCATGATTGTGGGGGGACTGTATCTGAAGAAAGACCGACGACGACTGCGTGCTGCTTCCGGGCTCTTCCGAGCCACAGTCATTTAACCCCCTGCTGTTGTGAATGACTACTGGAATTCCTGAATCAAACAAAAACATAAACCCATCGAAGGAAGGTGCAAGAAAAAGGAGTCTGCAAAAGGGGTTGTTCGGGGAACATCTCCGTCGTCAGCTATAGTTCAAACAAACAAACAACAAAGGGAATCCTTTCTACCTTTATTTTCCTACCTAAAATCCGATCCGAATGAACGCAGTAAAATTTGATCCTGATGATTGTGCGCTGCTTCCAGACGCATTCAACATGTGGTACCAGCCATTCGGGAACAAATTTTCCACAGGTCGATCTCCAGTGGCCGATCGCAATCGCGCGTTCTTCAATCAAGTTGATTTTCAACGCTCTCGAAACGGATTGTAGGGTACAATTAGAGCTCTCGAAAGGATCTAATTGAGTGCGGAACATAGGCTACGGGATGATCTGATCAGATTCCGAGATTCCCGATACTCTGAAGAGGTGTTTAGTTGGAGTCAAGAGAGTGCTTGAAGGTTCCTGTCCAGTTGGTGAGATTTGTAGTGTTGAACTGAGTTTGAGGTTCAGTGTTCCAATTGTTTACTGTGTGAAGTGTTTCATATCATTCTGATCTAGAGCCAAAAGTTGTAGCTTTTAAGCTTATCAATGCCTTTCAAGCATTGATAGAAAGTTCCATTTCAACTGTGAATCATTTGATAATACAATTGCATATATCAGTTTAGGGGAGAGTGAGGCGACTTGATTCCTTGAGGTGACTTGATTCCTCAGCCATATCTATTAACTGGAATCTCTGACAAAGGTCTTATGTTCAAGATAAATGTGTCAAATGGAGAAAAACAACTCTTATGTCATCATGTTTCCTGAACAATACAAATTGAAAAATGTATGTATTGAGTTTATAAACTTCGGTTAAAATTTTTGTTAAAATGTTTCTGAAATATTTTTTTCATGTTATTCCAACTTTACCAACATGCTTAAGTTATGATTAAAAGCTTTTAATCCGAAATGACAATTGTGATAGAATGATATCAACAACTTTTCGCTACTTTTTTAGAGCAATGGCTACCTCCAGTTTTTTCGAAGAACAAAAGTTGAAATTTTTACTTTGGGATTCAATTAATCTCCAGAGTTCAGAAAAGCAAGTTTTCCTTCTAAATGGCTCGTAAACATTGCTGAGCATGTTATTATTTAAATTTGTTTAATAACAGTGCTTGATAATGAAGTTGTTAAAAATGATTTAATCTGATTTCATTTGATTTCAACAAGATTACTGTACTTTGCAGATATAGTACAGGACAACGTGCGTATCTTTTGAACAGAACCATAATAAAAATTAAAGAGCTTAGAAAGATTATTAAGAGTGTGTACTCCTTTGGCTAAGTAATTTTTTTTTAAATTTCATTAGCATTTTTTTTGAAGAAAAAAAATAATTTGGTGAAACAATTGACTGTTAATGAAAAACTCGACAATTCATCAGAATTATATATTGAGTTAATATTATTTAAATTACAAAATTTTCAGGAGGTTTTGCATTTTCATTTAGAATATGTAGGGAAGAGTGGGGTATCGTGGGCCATGGGGAAACGTGGGCCACTTTTAATATCTCAGATGTGTGTTGAGATAAAAATCTTGAACCAACTGTCACCGTCGTCGCTTTACGTGAGCATATATTTCTATATGTAGTTGACTGAAATACGCATCATATGCTTCTTTTATTTATCAAGCTAAAAAAAACATCGATGGGGAACCTAAAGTTCATAACAAAAATATGCTAATACGCTTATGATCTTAGTTTTGTCATGATCTTTCACATGGAAAAGGAATTTTTGATGAAACATCAATAAGTCACACAAACGCAACCTATTTGCAAATCATAGCTTGTGGGGAATCGTGGGCCACACATCTTGAACCACCTATATTTTTATGTTTTTATACACATTCATAACTGAAAATACGTTTTCCCTATCAGTAAAGTTTTCTTATGCCAAATGAAGAGTTATGAAAAATATTTTGTCCATCCTAAATAAGAAATTTTGCCAAAACGTTCGCGAGCCAGGTTTTGGAATCTATTCGATCATACGCAGCTCTCTTTTTTATTTCATCATCTGAAATTGCTTTAAAATAACCGAATGAATTATGAAATCACTGTTTTGGGTCAACTTATAAACTTTGCATGTTATTTGGTCACTTTGGATTTAGTGGCCCACGATTCCCCACCGTTTTTTCAAAGTCCAAAAAATATTGCTTTTTTTAAACAGTCAGAACTTGGGGAAAATAACTTGTTAAAAATTTAAAAAAATACCTTATGACACCTTGAAAATGTAGAAAACTATACCATTTTTTATTTTCATTTTATCTTTTATAATAAAGAAGTTATGAAACAACGAAAAAAAGTGGCCCATGATTCCCCACTCTACCATACATTATTTTAATTCTGTACTGAAGAATTATGTTGAAGCTATCAATTGACTTAAAAGTCTGTTAGGTTTTTGTTTTTTTTTGTGAGGAAATTGTAGAGAATCAGACATCGATATTTTAGCTATTTTTACTTTTATTGTTTTTGCGATTAATTATTCAACAGGATGACAATCCCATAAAAGTTTTTTCTTGTTTCAATTGAATGTATTTAGTGGTACATCATTTTGCAAAGGAAGTCGATTCTTCATAACTGTAGTGCCTTTTTAAGTATGTCATTTTTGGAGCTTTACACTTTTCAGCGCATTCTCGTCACAAAGATTTGCTAAGCATTGGATTTTTGCAATGTCTTCTAAGGATGTAGTGTTTGTTTATCGTGTGGTGAATTTTTTTGTCAGGATTGATACACGCGTTTAAAAGTTATTAAAGATGGAACACGAAAGGGGCTAAATAATTCTGCACAGTAGAGTTATATGATCCAAACCAGCTAATTGTCCTTTTTTGATGTGTAAATCTATCAAATCATTCAAAAATCTAAAAATGAGAAATTGTAGAACTCTTCGTTTTAGGAAAAGTCAAAAAATTTCATGATCTAGCTTTAAACTAGAGTGTTCATTTCCCAGCCGATTGAACGTTCCCGGGAATTGGGAAATCTTAAGATCCTTTTTCTGGGAATTCCCGGAATCCCGGGAAAAAAAAGTGAAAAAGGACATTTCAACAGTCCACTTTATATGAATCCATATATGTATGTATGATATTTTTACATTTTTTTTACCCTAATTTCATAATGTTAAATATTTCAAACTATTTTTATGCCTCAAAATAGCAATAAAAAATACCTTAAGCAAAAAAATCTCATTTCCGAAGGTGTCAGGAGTTTATGAAATTATCCTGCCAGTTTAAGGGCGCTGGTCTCACACATTACATTAGTTTCTTTTTTCTATTAGATGTCATTTTATAAAAACCTTTAAAAAGTGTAATTTTGGAGACTGGAGCATTTTTTATAAAACTCCAGAACAGGGATGAGGAAACCACGGCCCTCGAAGCTTAAATTTAACTTTGCAATTTTCCGCATATGTTGTTCAATATTTCATAGATTCATTTAAATATCGTGATAAAAATACCACGATCTTATATCATTTAATCTCTTAAATATATTCTGTGAATACATAACTCAAAAATAACCCTGCGTTTTCGAGATATTTGGATTTTGATTAGTGTTGTTTTAAAACAACACTATGCGTTAAAGGGTTAATATTCATAAAATAGCAGTCCCTACAAAACCAAAAAATGCTATCTTTACTAATAACTTGATATGCACGTCACTTGTTTGCATTTGCATTTGTCCGAATTGCATTTCGTGATAATCATTCAGATTGTTGACTGTTTTATAGGATTCAAGCTTTTCATAAAGTTCTTTTAAAGGCATAGATGTTATATTATTTATTGAAAAAACGTAATATTCTTGATTAATGCTTGAAATACGGAAAGTTATATAATAAAGACTGGACTGGATTATAGATTGTTTATCGTCATGAATCAGAGAAATTCCGATTTCTCGACAAAAACAACATCTGTAATTCTGTGATTCATCCCAAAAAGTTTGTAACAACAAAATTTTCGGTGACTATGTTTCAATAGCTGATTTTGTAAGATTTCACAAATTTTGTCTATCATTTCTAGTTTCGGAGATATAGTGGGTGAAAATTATTAAATTGAGCAGTTTTGGGTACAATCGGATATCAAAGATTTTAACTCATTTAACAACTTTGTTGAAGATTGCAAAATGATTTTAGTTTCAGGTTAAAAAAATCAAAGATTCAATTAAGTTTAATTTTCCTATTAAATTTTGTCGCCGTTTTTTTCAGGTTTATAAAAAACACAAAACGAAAACTTCCATAAAAAACCATCATCAAAAAATCAAGTTGATAATTGAATCAATAAGTGTTTGCATTTTATATTGTTGTCAAAAAAGTACATAAATCGAATATCTTATATTTTATCAATTTTTAAAGTTATCTAGAACTTGAGCTTACAAAAAAAACTAATTGAATATAGTACTTATTGTCTCTCAATAAATCAAAATCAGTTCTGACATTCCTTGCACCTTGGAAAAATGTGAGTTTTGTTGTCTTGTGTTATGTTTGTTGCTATTTGCAAAAAATGTTCAGCCAAATCATGCCAAACATTGATAAAATTGAATGATTTGACTTCAAAATTAGCAATCCACATAACCCAAGTGATAAGATTATCATGATTTAACCAAAGAAAGCTTATGAACTTAACTTAACTTAATGATCTCGCGCCGATCCTCCGGTGCATAGGGCCGTGGTAAAAGACCTCCACTGTTGACGATCTGGAGCCAGCGTCTTCACTTGGTCCCAGTCAAGATTCTCGTAGACATTTCGGATTTCAGCGGCTAGGCTTCGCCGCAACGAGTTTCTGGGTCTGCCTCTTCTTCGATGACCTTCTGGATTCCAATCTAGCGCCTCTCTGCAAATCTCGTTTTCATCTCTTCGCAGCGTGTGCCCAATCCATCTCCACTTACGTTCCCGAATCTCGATTTCTAGCGCCCTTTGATGACACCGGCGATGTAATTCCTCATTCGAGATCCAGTTGCCAGGCCACCATGCGCGGATGATATTCCGCAGGCAGCGGTTTACAAATACTTGCAGTTTTCGCGTCGTCACCGCATATGTGCACCAAGTTTCGCACCCGTACAGCAATACGGATTTGACGTTTGAGTTGAAGATTCGGATTTTTGGTCGTAGAGAGATCTGGCGTGACCGCCAGATGTTTCGGAGACTCGCAAACGCAAATCGGGCCTTTCTGATCCGTGTTTCGATGTCTTTTCTGGTACCACCATCAGGCGTAATCTGGCTACCAAGATACTGGAAGCACTCCACTTTCTCAACTTGTTGCCCAGCTACCATGAAACTGGAGGGATTTCCTGTGTTGATCTCCATCGACTTGGTCTTTCCGACATTGACTTTGAGACCTGCTGCCTTGGAACTTTCGGTGAGGTCGTCGAGTTTGCTCTGCATATCTGGTTGTGTTTGGGCGAGCAAAACAATATCGTCAGCCAGGTCAAGGTCGTTCAGTTGCTCCATTGTTGAAGGATTCCACGGCAATCCTCGGTTCGGTGCACAGTCAATCGATCCAATCAGAATCTCATCCATTACGATTAGAAAAAGTAGCGGTGATAGAATACATCCTTGTCTCACTCCAGCAGTTACCGGGATTGGTTCGGACAAGACACCGTCGTGCAAGACCTTGCACGAAAATGCCTCATACTGTGCTTCGATGAGATGGACTAGTTTCTCTGGGACCCCTCGTCGCCTTAGAGCCGCCCAGATGTTTTCATGGTTAAGTCGGTCGAATGCTTTTTCGAAATCAACGAACACCAGCAGAAGAGAGTCCTGGAATTCGTTGATTTGTTCCAGTATGATTCGTAGCGTTGTGATGTGGTCCACACATGATCGTCGAGATCGGAATCCAGCTTGTTGCCGTCGGAGTGTAGCGTCTATTTTCTCCTGGATCCTGTTCAGAATCACTTTGCATAGTACTTTGAGGGTTGTACAGATCAACGTTATGCCTCGCCAGTTACCGCACTCTGTCAGGTCTCCTTTCTTCGGGACCTTTACGAGGATACCCTGCATCCAGTCGGCCGGGAATGTTGCATTATCCCAGATGTCAGCGAAAAGACGGTGCAACATTTGTGCTGATAGGGCAGGGTCGGCTTTCAGCATTTCAGCAGGGATGCAATCGATCCCAGGTGCTTTGTTGGATTTCATGTTTTTGATTGCCGCTTCTATTTCAGGCAGCGAAGGCGCTTCCGAGTTGACGCCATTTATGCGACTCACTGTTGGCGCTTCGAGCTGCAGATTCTGTTGGCCATCGCTATTCGTGACTCGGAAGAGTTGTTCGAAGTGCTCAGTCCATCGTTTGAGCTGATCTGTTCGATCGGTCAATAACTGACCTGCTCGGTCTTTTAGCGGCATTCTTGCATTAGTCCTTGCACCACTGAGGCGGCGAGAAATGTCATAAAGTAATCGGATATCTCCATTGGCGGCGGCTCTTTCTCCCTCTTCGACTAGGGAGTTTGTCCAGGCTCTCTTGTCTCGTCTACAAGCTCGTTTAACTGCCTTTTCCAGCTCCGCATATCGTAAGCGGGCGGCTGCTTTGGCTGACCCGGTACATGCCTGCTCAATTCCGACTTTCGCCTTTCTCCGATCGTCGACCATCCTCCAAGTTTCATCCGACATCCATTCACTCCTTCTTCCACAAACTTTACCGAGAGTACCATGGCTCGTCGTGATAAAGGCATTCTTGATTCCACACCACTGTTCTTCGACTGTTCCGTCTGTCGGCAGCTCCGAGGCTCGGGATTCTAGCTGTTCAACGTATGCCCTTTTCACCTCTGGATTCTCCAACCGGCGGACGTCGTATCGACACCCGACTTTCTCCTCGCGCCGTTGGACACGCGCAACTCTCAGTCGTATCTCGCCAAGGACGAGGTGATGGTCAGATGCAATGTCTGCGCTTCGTTTGTTGCGGACATCAAGAAGGCTCCTTCTCCATTTTCGACTGATGCAGATGTGGTCAATTTGATTTTCTGTTCGGCCATCTCGGGATACCCAAGTGACCTTATGTGCTGGTCGATGGGGGAAGAGCGATCCACCGATCACCATGTTGTTGTTGCCACAAAATTCTACAAACAGCTCTCCGTTTTCGCTCATCTGTCCTAGACCATGGCGCCCCATGATGCGCTCAAGGTCCTGATTGTCGGAGCCAATCTTTGCGTTGAAGTCGCCCAAATGGATTTGAATGTCACCCTTCGGAATTCTCTCAACCACGCTGTTCAGTTGACTGTAAAACTGCTCTTTCTCCTGCAAGTCGGCAACGTCAGTTGGCGCATAACACTGGACCATTGTAAGGTTTCTAACCCGTGTTCTAAGTCTGGCTACGATTATTCTTTCGTTTATCGGTTCCCATCTAATGAGGGCCGCGTAGGCCTGCGGGCTTAACAGGAAACCAACTCCTCGTTCCCGAGTAGCATGTTCTCCTCGTATGCCAGAGTAAAGCAGGATTTGCCCGGATTGTGTCTTGTGTTCTCCAGTATTAGGCCAACGGACTTCGCTCAGTCCCAGAATTTCAAGCTTGAGGCGGCTAGCCTCTCTAGCAAGTTGTTCCAGTTTGCCTTGTTGGGCAAGGGTTAAAACATTCCAAGTTCCAATTCGTGTCCGTGTTTTCATGCTAAAAGTCGTCGCCAAAGTTCCAGGTCGGTCATTTCTTTCGGATTCCGTAACAATTTCAAATCGGGAGCAGTAGGTTGTTAGCCTAAAGTCCCTATCCCGCGATGGGGCTGCCATCTTGGATTTAGCTGGCGGGAGCCGCATTTCATAAATTCAGCCGCTTGCTGCAAGACAGACGCTGTTTGAGCCGCCCCTGACCTGGAGAACAGACGCTCGGTTGTTGTTGCACGCCGCCCCTGACCTGGGGAACAGACGCGTGCGGCCACCTTCTCAGTCTGCATGCGACCAAAGCATCCACCGGGGTTGGGTACCCGATCTCCGCTTAGGTTACTCGCACCCCAGCCGGCACCGCGGGGAGGTAGAGATAGGAGTTGTGAATAAGAGGTGATATGACCACTATGGGGTCTCGTGTTGCACATTATCCACCGTTTACCAGCCGAACATTATATGTTCGGGATTGTGAAATACCTCAGTCTGTTGTCTCCTGAGCCGATTTCCACGAGTTCGAGCCTAAGAGCAAACATCGAACCCAGATGTACCGGATAAGTTTTTCAATACCGATCCGCCAACTGCACCGTTGATAAAATCACGAACGCCATAAAGATGATAAAACGACTATAATCGAAACAAAAAAAAACATTATATGTTCGATCACTTTTTCTGTCGTTTGCTACTAAATTTGAAATCAGGAATCAATTGACCGTGTCAAAAAAAAACCCCGTATATAAATTTTCGTATTGATGCGATACAAACTCACGTAATTGTTGCTGAAACAAATTTAAAAGTTGAAGACCCCCTTTTTTATCCTTTAATATAAATATTGAAATCAAAAATCAATTGACCGTCCCAAACCCCGTGTATAAATTACGACCCGATCATTGCAGATCGGTGGCCTCTTTTACGAAATTTGAATTCTGAAATCTATTGGCCTTCTCTCGAAACTCCCGTGAGCAAATTTTCAAAACAATGCTTTGCATTATAACGTCAATAACGCAAAAAAAAAACAGTGAAAAGTTAATATGAACGACCCCTTTGGCAGACCCCTGACCCAAAATTGGATAATTGGAATGATTGTTCGTCCATAATAATTCCTCTGTACAAATTTTCACCTCAATCCGATGTATAATAAAGTCAATATCACAAGAAAATTTAAAAGGTGATATGGATGACCCCTTTTGCCGGTCACTTAAACTTAATTTGATACGCTCGTCATTAAAAATTCTCGTGTACCCATTTTCATCTGAATCCGATGTATAATAACGTCAAAATCGCAAAAACAGCGAACAGTCAACATAGACGACCCCTTAGGCTAGTCCCTTACACAAAATTTGATACCAGCAATCAATTGCATGTCACTAAAAGTATCCGAGCGCAAATTTTCTTCTCAATCCGATGAATAATAAAGTCAATATCAGAAAAATATTGAAAAAGTCATATGGACGACCCCTTTTGCCGACACCTAACCCCAAATTCAATACCTGAAATCGATTTTTTATCTTTCAAAACCCTCATGTGCAAATTTTCATCACGATCCGACGAGAAATAACGTCAATAACGCGAAAATAATATTTGTCTTGTATGGACGACCTCCTTCAGAAGGGGTCAACCGAAATTCTGAAAACATTTTTCGTCATTCCTGGTCCTAATGAGCATCCATATATGTATATAGATTCGGATTTTATTTTCTCTTTAAATGGTGTTATATTGAACGTATTCCATTCTGTGCACAGATTATTATTAAAAAAGCTTTAAATTCTGGTTTTATTCGAAATTTTAATTCGTATTCGTTTTATAGTGTTACGGAAATATTAATTTGAAAATTAGAAACAAGGCTGCTTGAAATTTTTTTGTTCAAGCAAATTTATAGTTCAAAAAAAGAAACATAATTTTGAAGAATCTATCCTGATGGCTTCGGGAAATAGCAATGGTTTGAAAATTTGATTCTGATTTATTTAGAGTCCAGGCATGTATATATTTTTTATTTTTGAGTTTTTGTGATGGTCATGAGGGAAAATGGTTTTAGAAATAAATTTCATTGTTTTTTCGTTTTATAGAGCCTTTCAGCCTTTGACTTCGTCTCAGCGATCTTTTTATACTACGTAGAATTTAAAATTTCCGTTTTCTTTGTTGCATTATTTAATTTTTTCAGCTGTTCATTTTCCGTCCGAAGACTTACAAAATTTCTAATTCTCGATTGAAGGTGGTGGGATACGATCCCTAGACCTCTGGCTTATAAACTAGATACTTCAGCAATTAAACTAACGACCACCCCAATAAATCAATTTCCATATTTATTGTGAATTTGGAATTTGGTGATGAAATTATTCCCAGCAAAGTTTGAATTTCGAAGATTAATATTGAAAATCATGCGATAAAAAAAATTTCGACGTACCCCAGTGGAATTCGAAACCACATCTTGGGTCTGTTGATGCAGCACTTTAGGCAGTGGAAAGGAGAGACCTTGATTACTTGGTGGTAGAACTTGGAATGACTTTATTTTTAACTTTGCGATCTATTTATACTAGTCTGTTCCCTAGAGATTCATAGGGAACCATAGTTACAATAATTTGTTTGTGAATGATAACACCAAAATGCGTGTGTTGTTATTCATCTCATCGATTACTTCGATGAGACGAATCTCAGCACTCCTCCTCAACACACGCTGTTAACAGTTATCCAACTGCAATCTATCCGGTGGCTCCTCCTGAAGTGGCTACTCCTCCTCGATACACACCGAACCTTATCGCCTTCAGCACGACTAGGTTTCGCTCGACGACCTTCTACCGGTTTAGCTCGACGACCATTTCCTGGCTCACTCGACGACAACCTGCCTTTGGTTCGCTCGACGACAACCTCCCGTCGGCTTGACGCTCCTTGCAGTCCGTAGCCCATTCTCAAGGCTTTTCGCCTTCCCAGTGGCCTGACGACTCTCTTCGGATTCCCGGCTCGACCACCTCCAACGGATTCCAGGTTCGACACCTCCGCACGGATTCCCGGTTCGACTGCCTTCCAATTGGATACCAGGCTAAACCACCTTCCAATTGGACCCCTGGCTCGACACCTCCGAAGGGATTCCCGGTTCGACACCTTCGCATGGATTCCCGGCTCGATGCCACCGCATGGATTCCCGGCTCGATGCCACCGATAGGATTCCCAGCTCGATCACCTCCGAACGGATTTCAGGCACGACTACCTTCCATCGGATTCCAGGCATTATAACCTTCGAATGGATTCCCGGCTCGACGCCTCCGAACGGTCCCAGGCTCGATGCACTTCCAATCAGTTTCCAGGCTCGACGCACTACCAAACGGTTACCAGGTTCGACGCACTTCCAAACGGCTACCAGGTCGTCCTCCTGCCGCTGATGATTCCACTTCTCTCCTCCTTTCACAAGCCAGGAAAACGGTGATAGTCAAACAGTGCGTTTCTCTCCTTTCCACTCCGAAAATGCTCCCTGCTGATGGCTTTCAACAGGGTGTCTCTTGAGCTCAAGTATATTTTACATAATAAAGCTGGTATCCTGTCGTAGAATGCAATACATGGTCCCGAGAGAGGCGCAATATATAGGTTTTCGAATGTTTTTCAACATATATTTTCATTTGCTCTGTTTCTAAAATAAGGTTGCTAGAAGTTTTACGGCACGTATCCGGGCCGGACAATTTCGGTCTATTTTATCTAAAAAACTGTCATTATCCGAGCATTGGTTTCAAAATCCTGGATTTACTCATCAAAATCAAGAAAATAAACTTGAGAAAAAAAATTTGAATCGTTTTTAGGCTTCCAAAAAACTTTTCATGATTAATTTCATCAAATTAAATCCAAAAAATATCGTTTTGGGCGCATAAAGTAAAAAAAAAATAACAACAAAATTTGTTGTTTTTTTTTTTGTTTCATTTTTCGAATAATGTAAATAAATCCGTGTTTTTTCAATGAAACCGGGCATCCGAGCCGGATTGAACCTTTTCCAGATTTTGTAATAAATATCCTGGCAAACGCAAATAAAACCGGGCAATTTGGCAACCTTATTCTAAAATCTTCAAACTACGATACTACACAAAGGTTTTCTTATACGCGGTTTGAAATCCACCATTAACGCATAGGACTTGTAATATTTTTGTTCAAAAACCGTGTTGATTCGCAAGAGCCGTGTAGAAGAATTGTGTCCATGGCAAAAAATGGAGCAAAATCGATCTGCGTAAACAAATCTTAGTGTAGATTCGTTTTAACACCTTTATTTAAAAAATATAAAACTGCTTCAATTATGGAACTAAAAAAACCCACAGATATTCTTTGTTTTTCAAAAGATTTCAAAAAAGGTTTGATAAGTAAGAATTCATCCGCTCAGATGGGTTGATATAATTTAATGCCGGCCGCCCAAAAACAAACTTCTTGGCAGGACACATTCGAAACCTGCATAAAACAGATAACAAATTCGCCCTTTTCGAAAACTGCTTCCTCCTTCGGTGTCCAAATCCCACCCACGTTTTTTTCTGGTTGCAATAAAAAATAAAAATCGAATTTGCTTTTAGGTCCATAAAAGCAAATACTGGCACATGTGACACACACGCCCGCGATACCGTCCGTCCAAGGATCTCTAGTTTAAAGCCACCACCAGCTAGAAGCAAACCGAGGAACAAACTTTTGCGGTGAAGATGAAATGCCCACGTAAGATGTGCCGGGTTTCTTTGCTTCCCTCCCTTCGACTGTATCCGTTTGCGAATTTAAGCAACCGGGGATCGGCTGTTTCGTCAGCTGGGTTCTCGATGGTTCGGCCATATAGGAAGAAGAAAACGAGTTTCCAGAAAGCTATCATCAGTTTCCAGGACCAACCACAATCCCGAGAGGTGTGCGGGGTTGTCCTATTTGCTCGGTGTGTTTGAGAAGTGTTGATGGGCTTCGCGGCTATTGGCCGCGCGGACGATTTCTATGCATTGACAATGTGACAACGACTCCCGTGGGACGAAACTGTCTTGAAAGCTGAATTTGGAGGCAAAAAAAATTATATGCAAACTTTACAATGATTTCTTTACAACAATTTTAAGTAGAATTTTTAGAATGGTCATCACAATCATTTCTTAGATAGAAATTCTGAAAATTCGTTTAAAAGTTCCACATTTTTCTCGAAATTGATAGCAAAGGTTATTACTTTTACGCCATTCGTAACAACTTGAAATAAACTATATGGAAACCTAGTCTTAAAATCAATATTCAATAAACTGTATGTCATAATCATAGAAGGACTTAAAATTTAAAAAATTCTATAAAAAATGGTAAATATTTTTTAGCTATTATTTTTTTTTACTTTGATGCATGAATACGAAAATTAACTAAAAGTGCCGATGTCCGCGAGTTCGAGCCCAAGAGTAAACATCGAACACAGTTGTACCGGATAAGTTTTTCAATAACGATCCGCCAACTGTAACATTGATAAAGTCGTGAATGCCATAAAGATGGTAAAACGACTATAATCGAAACAAAAAAAAAAAGAAAATTAACTAATCCTTTGTAAAACTGTGATTGATAATACCATAATATTTACATTAGGGTTGCAGCCAGGGCTGATGAAGCCATCGGAGGCCTGAGGCATTTTATTTCGGGGGGCCCTACGAGCTAAATCAAAAATTATGGAAATATGGATCTAAGGGTTCAAGAATGTAATTCAAACCCTGAAAT
This sequence comes from Uranotaenia lowii, assembly GCF_029784155.1. Classification (NCBI taxonomy): domain Eukaryota; kingdom Metazoa; phylum Arthropoda; class Insecta; order Diptera; family Culicidae; genus Uranotaenia; species Uranotaenia lowii. Next base: position 263,633,267 of record NC_073693.1, on the reverse strand, counting down.
TATATTTCATTCACAATCACAATTCAGTGTCTCAAATTAAAATAATATTCTTCTATCTAATACAATATCTGAGAAACAAATTTTAAATGCGGTTCATAAACAAACAAAGTTACAATCAAACCCAAAGGAAGAATTACTAAATTTTTAATTCAAAATATTAATTTTATTTCAATTTAATATTTACATATAAACACAAAAAAAATATGCAGGGGAGAATGAGGATACTTGATTCCTTAGCTATATATTAAAACCAGAATGACTTACAAGGATCAAATGTTCTAGAAAAATGTGTATAATGGAGCAAAACAACTATGCTATAAGCTCAAAAAATTTAAACGAAATATTTTTTTGAGTTATTTTACTTTATTTGAAAAATTTCACAAAATGCGAGCTGAAGATCTTTTTTTATAACTTTAAAATGTTTCAGACATGAAAAAAAGAGAACCAAATTATACCATAATACCATATTTTCAAAACAATGGTTAACTTTCAACATTTTTCAGATAAAGTTTTCTAAAATGCTCATTATGGGTTCAATTGATCCCTTGAGTTTAAAAAGGTTTTTATTTTCTTAAAAATATATCGTGATCATTGGTGATTACAAGGCTACAATTATTTATCTAATAACTGATATTTATACAATATTTGTCTGGAAAAAAGAGCTAAGAAAGTTGATTTTTTTTAAATTCAGAAAATAGCGCCTTAAAGTATGCAATGGCTTAAGGGTTGAGTCATAGTTCTGGAGTATTCTTCATCTGGCATTTATAAATTGTGAAAAGGAAAACAAAACATGACCAAAATAGTCAATTGATTTTTTTTTTGAAATTTCGTTTGAATTTTTCCAAGGACTAGGGCCCCCGCAATAAAGGATCAAGTCTCCTTCAATAAAGAATCAAGTCTCTCTTAATTAAAAAAATATCGCATTTTTTTTACTTCCACGAAAATCCTTCTAGTTTATCTACGGGTTCATGTATCGTTCCAATTTTTGGAGCATATAAACTTGAAATAACACGCTGTCAGAAAATGCAAAGACGGCGAGTTGGTAAATTTTTCCAAAAAGATATGAAAAAAATAAGAAAAGGGGATCAAGTATCCCCATTCTCCCCTAACATGTTGAAATTTTTAAAATGTGATGCGGATTTTAAATTTTTCATCAAATATTGGAAACAGAAAAATTGTCAAATAGTTATTCAAAATGTGACAAAAAATAAACTTAAAATCATAAAATCAGAATGTAGATTAGATGTTCAATACACATATTAAGGAATCCTTTGAAAAATGAGATGAATAGAATAAGGTTTTTGGCAGCACGTATTTGGGCCGGATATTTTATATTAAAACCTGGCAAAATCCGGGCATTTGATTTCAAAATTGGCGATCAAAATCCTGGCAATATCCGAACAAATTTGGTTGGTATCAAGGAACTCTTCAAAAATCGATACATAAAGTTGAAAAAAAAATGTTTTCAACTAAATTTATCGGCAGATTTTAAATAATACTTTAGGCTTTCAAAAACAATGATCATGTGATTTAATTTTATTTCAATTTAATATTTACATATAAACACAAAAAAAATATGCAGGGGAGAATGAGGATACTTGATTCCTTAGCTATATATTAAAACCAGAATGACTTACAAGGATCAAATGTTCTAGAAAAATGTGTATAATGGAGCAAAACAACTATGCTATAAGCTCAAAAAATTTAAACGAAATATTTTTTTGAGTTATTTTACTTTATTTGAAAAATTTCACAAAATGCGAGCTGAAGATCTTTTTTTATAACTTTAAAATGTTTCAGACATGAAAAAAAGAGAACCAAATTATACCATAATACCATATTTTCAAAACAATGGTTAACTTTCAACATTTTTCAGATAAAGTTTTCTAAAATGCTCATTATGGGTTCAATTGATCCCTTGAGTTTAAAAAGGTTTTTATTTTCTTAAAAATATATCGTGATCATTGGTGATTACAAGGCTACAATTATTTATCTAATAACTGATATTTATACAATATTTGTCTGGAAAAAAGAGCTAAGAAAGTTGATTTTTTTTAAATTCAGAAAATAGCGCCTTAAAGTATGCAATGGCTTAAGGGTTGAGTCATAGTTCTGGAGTATTCTTCATCTGGCATTTATAAATTGTGAAAAGGAAAACAAAACATGACCAAAATAGTCAATTGATTTTTTTTTTGAAATTTCGTTTGAATTTTTCCAAGGACTAGGGCCCCCGCAATAAAGGATCAAGTCTCCTTCAATAAAGAATCAAGTCTCTCTTAATTAAAAAAATATCGCATTTTTTTTACTTCCACGAAAATCCTTCTAGTTTATCTACGGGTTCATGTATCGTTCCAATTTTTGGAGCATATAAACTTGAAATAACACGCTGTCAGAAAATGCAAAGACGGCGAGTTGGTAAATTTTTCCAAAAAGATATGAAAAAAATAAGAAAAGGGGATCAAGTATCCCCATTCTCCCCTAACATGTTGAAATTTTTAAAATGTGATGCGGATTTTAAATTTTTCATCAAATATTGGAAACAGAAAAATTGTCAAATAGTTATTCAAAATGTGACAAAAAATAAACTTAAAATCATAAAATCAGAATGTAGATTAGATGTTCAATACACATATTAAGGAATCCTTTGAAAAATGAGATGAATAGAATAAGGTTTTTGGCAGCACGTATTTGGGCCGGATATTTTATATTAAAACCTGGCAAAATCCGGGCATTTGATTTCAAAATTGGCGATCAAAATCCTGGCAATATCCGAACAAATTTGGTTGGTATCAAGGAACTCTTCAAAAATCGATACATAAAGTTGAAAAAAAAATGTTTTCAACTAAATTTATCGGCAGATTTTAAATAATACTTTAGGCTTTCAAAAACAATGATCATGTGATTTTTTATTAAAAAATGCTTTAAAAATTTAGTTTTTGACGCATAAAAAATAACCACACAATTTGTTTTTATTTTTTTAAGTTTGACTGACTGGACTGGACGAACTGGATTGGAGTTTTCCCAAATTTTAAATTCAATGTCCCGGCATACCTGGATGAAAGCGACCAATTTGGCAATTAATGTTTAGAAGTCTCAACAAAGGTCTCAAGTTCGCAAAATTTAGAAAACCCACTTATGAAACAACAAAAGACTTTAAAATGTAAATTAATTAAATCTCTTTTTGTATTGAAAACAATTTGGAAATTATCAACTGGAAAATGATATGCTGAATTCAGGATATTTACTTCATTGAAAAAATTCAAAATAAAAGTACATTTGAATAAATAGAAGAAAACTTTAGCTAGAAAAGTATCAATTTGATTTTTTTTTAAGATAGAAATTGGAATGAAAATACAATAAAGAATCTAAGAATAGTCAATTGAACCAATTTAAGCAATTAAAGATTTTTTTTAAATAAATTTTTGCAAATTTCAAAAATAAACAAAAAGCTTACAATGATTTTGCCTTGTTCATACGGATACTTATGCTTATAATTTGAGCTTTCTAGATTTCCCGGTTTTATAAATTTAATTTACATTGAGTTTCAATGTTTTTTTTTTCAAATTCTTCATATATATTCTTAAATTTCAATAATACCGGAATATGCTCTGATATTGTCCAGTTACAATCCAGAGATATTATTTAGTATAGTCGTTTAGTAAAAGTGGTATTGCAATTTCTTCAATTTTCGACATAGCTTGTAAAAAGTAATTCCAGTCGCCGTAAAAGTATTAAAATTTTTTTTAACTGCTGAGAAAATATTTCATTATCAAAACGTAATGTTTCATTCGCTGGAAGCTCCTAAGATATAATCTTTGTTCAATAAATAATAGAACCTGATGAATTATTTATTGTGGGTAAACATTTAAGATTTTCCAGATTTTTCGGGCATGCACGTGGTTTCAAAGTAAAGTGAACAAGTAACGCAAACTTCCGTCTGGCTGGTTTCCATAACATTGTTGAAAACAATCGGTATTTTGCTGGATTTTTACACAGGAAAAAAAAAACATAAAACTCAAATTGGGTTACAGTTTTTGAGCTAGCTATATCTAACTGTTTTATTTGGATGTTTAGAAAAAGATTTTAACGTTGCTGATGTGTTTCGAAAGAAATAATGAAATTTGAAGATCATTTTTTAAATTTATTTTTTTAAGTATTCCTTATTTTTTTCGGAAGTGATATTGATTTTTTTTTAAATAATCACTAAATTCTGCCTAGGTTTTCTCAGATTTTGTTTTTGAAAAATTAAAATCATATGTTCAGATTTTACCATGTTTTGGAAAAAATTGGTCCTGATTTCAGCAATACTCATTCTAGGTGGACCCTTTAGCTTATACTCGAGTCAAACTAATCAAGATATTATTTTAAGGGGGCCCCCTTAACTGTTATATTTCACGTTTAAATTCCGATTCTCTCGTTTCTATTTCCAGCACTTGGTATAATTAAATATTAATATTTTTTTTTATTCGTGCCCTCCCTTAGATCAAGGGTCCTGGGGAAATTTCCCCTGTTGACCCAAATGGGTTATGTCGAATTTTAAAACCGACCATATTTTCTAGATTGGCGAAAAAACTGAACATAGCAAAATTTATGCTCCATCGAACTTGATTAAGGGTTGCCTCAAAGCGCTCCTAGTTTCGATTTCCAACCTTTGAAAATCACCAAAGGGGAGACCAAAGGAAATCGTAAAATTCGAAATTTTAAGTCTGATGTCAAATAACTAAAAATACATAAAAAGTCAAAATCTGGTGTTTTCTAAAAAAAAATTGGTAAAAATCTAATTAAAAAGTTAAAAAAATCTCCAAGGGGGAATTCGGAAGTTTGAAATTATTATTTTGATGACAAATAAAAGCATAAAACCTCCAGATCTGGTGATAACTCGATGAAAAATTTTGGGCTTGAATCAACTTTTTAGGGACTTAGTTCGGTTTTCGGTCGCCGATTTTACGAAAACCTTCAAGTCCCAGAGAGTTGACTTTTGGCCAAAAAATTTGTTCGAGACTACATCAGACCATGACGTTTCATGAACTTCTTAGTCATTTGACATTGAAACTTCAAATTTCTTAATTTCTTTTGGTCCTTGCTGATTTTTATTCTCGATAATACTAGATTTCACCTTTTTATGTATTTAAGAGTCATTTGAGTCATCAGAATGAAGATTTCGATTTTTCCGTTTTCCATTGAATTTTGCACAGGTCAGTTTTTGGAGCAATCTACAGAAAGTATATGGTCGTTTTTCAAAATTCGATCATGGAACTTCTCTGTATATGTTCAAGCGTAAAGTTGCCAGATTGCCCGGTTTCATCCTGGTTTGCCCGGATATTTGATACACAATTTGGCAAACAGTCAAAACGAATTTTGCTGTTAAATCGTTTTATTTGTGCTTCCAAAACAAATTTTTTGAACAAGTTTTATAAAAATAATCATGAAAGGTTTTTTGGATGTCAAAAATACGATTTAAATTCTGTCGATGGGTTTTGAAGAAAAACATTTTTTACAATTATTTTACTTGGTTTTTGTTGAATATTATCGGGGTTTGTACTGAATTTGCCCGGATATTGCTCGGGTTTTTAATCGTCAGTTTTGAAATCGAATGACTAACTTTATCTAGGTTTTTATATAAATTTCCCAGATTTGTCCGACACGGGTACGTGCTGAAAAAATTCTGGCAACCATATTCATGCAAAGTTGGGTTTGCAGTTTGAAACATTAGTATTCCTTAAAATCTATCTGCCTTTTACAGTTACAGGGAAAAACTTCAGATGATATATCTGTCCAGTTTTGTATAGTAAGTCTAATAAAGTTAAAACGACAATGATGCTCCAAACTAGATCCCGGAAGGAATCAATTCAAATTGTCCATCGATCCATCCGTCAATTCAATCCTTTCCCTTTCGCTCCGAACCATTTAGCTTTAAGTAGCTTATGAGCGAGCTTAGCCTGATTATCCTTTCCACAACATATAAATTTCACTTTTCTCTTCCTTTCTTAGAAAATTTCATTCATCCGGTGTCCATCTAGACTAGTTCCTGTTATAACGGAAATAAGACTTTATTGTTCAAAGAAGAAAAGAAGAAAGCTTCCTCGTCTCAAAGATTGGCTAGTTCTAGCACTCAATTTTCCGATTCAATCTGTTCCGAATGACGGATACTTTCCCATCCATCCGGAGTGTTTTCTTTTTTTTTCTCTCAAGGTTTCTTTCATTCTTTTATCCCAAAATCTGACCGTGCCTCCGGGAACCAAGCTCACACACTCACACATCTAGAGACATTTTCTATTAATTTTACAAGAAAAATATCCCCCCGAGTTTTTTCTTCCTACTTTTTTGGTTCAACTTTCCTGGTCTGTTCGCCCACATCTAACTTGGTCCCACATATCCGTCAGGTTATGGAAGTTCCACTCCTCTGGGGATGACCCGTTTCGGTCCCTCGATTGGATGTGTTTTTCTTCCATCTTCCCTCGCCACAAACCCGGAAAGTCCGCGCGCGCCTTCGTCCTCGAATATTAGGTACGGAACACCGCAGGTCCAACTGAGTTTGTGATGGTTTCTGGCCAGCTTCATCTTTTTCGCATACATAAATTTATCAATCCAGGAGCAGAGTGCTGAAAAGTTGGTGGCGGATGGGTGTGGGTGGGTTGAGAGGAATAAAAAAAAAGAAACGAAAACTCAAGCCAAAATTGTGTTTTTGTATTTCTATTCTTGCCGTCCCCCATGTTTCGCGCAGCAACCAAAACCAAAAACCATAGGGGGGAAACATCCTTTGGTGGACCGTGGCGAAAAGAATAAAGAAAACTTTGGTCCATTCAGTCTTTTCTTGATTATTTTTTCTCCCCTGTTCAAAGTTCGCTTCGGCCGGTCCGGTCCGGGACTTCTCAGTATTTCGATCTGGCACCGAGAGTGAGCGGTGGACGTCAAAATGTATAAGATATTTTCCGCAAAATTTATATTTCCATTCTTCTTCCTGCCAACTCAAACCCAAAACCCCCACCGTTTTATCCCGTCGTTGTCGTCCCTTTTCCCTGGACTGGTCGAAGGATCCCCCACAAAGTGAATTGAGGTATCTGGTTATCTAATCAAAGAACCGGAATAGATAGGGAGCAAACTTGGGTTTTGGTGAAAAAGAGAAGAAAAAGATAAACAGCAAGAAAATTGATGCACACATGCGGTCGAGGACGATAGATGGGAGTCGAAGCTGGTCCGGAAAAGAATTCAACTCGATCGGGATTGGATGGCCAAGAACTTCCGGTCATAAATAATATTACCATGGAGGATTGATAGTACGACTCAGGGAATCAATGGTGTTATAACAAATAATTTTTTTTTATCGAAATGAAGATTTAAGAATAAGTTGGCATGGTTGTACAAAAGCCAGTTCTTATCAATAATACGTATCAACGCATATATTTTTTATCAGTAAAATACTGAGAAAAAAACAATCATCAAGTGAAATTGCTTAACTTTAGCACACGAACAAAGAAGAGGCTTTTTTTTGCGCGGTTTTTTTTTATATTTAATAGGTACCAAATTTTTTGAGAGTTCTGTTTTGCCTGGTTGTCCAGATATTGTTTGAAAATGCGGATTCTACCAAGCCTAATAAACATTATTTACAAGAAAAAACAAAAATTTGGATTTATGATTGGTATTTATTATCTTTGGTTTTAACACCAAAGAAGTTTTTATGACGTAGATTTACATTTTACCTAACACTACAAATTATATTTTTGAACATATTCCACAATATTCCTGTTCGAAAATGAAGCCAATTGATGCCCTATGGTAGGCATTAGACTATTTTTATCGAATGAACACAAAACTAGCTAAAGAAATCCAATATTGGTTCCCCATAGGTATGTTTCCTTTTCCTGTTTTTCCGTATTCTAGGGTCCATCTCCTACAGTTATCACTCGTCAAATAAAATAAATCGAAATTTTTGTATTTTTCTTAACTAACGTTCACCCGTGTAAAGAGGACTTGAGTGCCAAATCCAGGCAGATTTTTTAAATGGAAATTTTTTTCATTGAAATCCAGCAACTCTTCAACCACTTTTGGATGTATATTTTTTATATTTTCTGAAGAACTAGTATGAACTAGTATCTTTAAAAAAAAAATAGTAAAATGTATCTATTTTAGCTCTTTGTTGATTTATGACTTAAAAACTCCAAAAGATAAACGAAAACACCCGATTTTTCTTCAAAATAAATTAAACTTCCATTTTTTTAAATGAACACACATATACGAGGCCCTTGAAGCCAAAGGGGTATAAGTGCATAAAAGCTTATTTCTGAAAAAAAAAACACGCTTCTAAATTGTTGTGTTTGACTTTTTTCCTTTTAGAAGTATATAAATAAAATTCAAAAAATACAAAACAAATCATCAAATATACATTGGAATATGAATAATTGGCATCATTAATTCCAAATCGACCAGTTTGTCTTTGATACCCCTTTGGCGTTGATGGTCTCATTTAAGGATCTCGGTGAAACTTCATGTTTCATTAACGAGATTTAATTTACTTACCCATAAGAGAAAAAAATATAAAAATTGACAAAAATGAGTGGGTGCATGAATTCAGCCTGTTAGAGTCAGTGTATTATATTCAAATTAGTCACACGGAAAATGTTTATGCCTTTATATTTTTAGTTATTTTTTATAGTATGATGAAAAGAACATAAAAAGATTAGTCATTTTTGACCGAAAGGCCAAAAGCCGCACGTATTCATAAAAGGGGTAGGCTTTAATAGCTGAATAAGATTAACATTTGTGCTTAGAGTTCAGGATCAGGACCAGGGAAACAAATTGAGCTGAACTGGTGATGATAACTGCTTTATCACTTCCCAGCAAACATTTTTGTAGGTATATTTCTCTACAACTTTGTTATACGTCTCATATACATTATGAAATGATCGTATGAAACTCGAAAAAATAGCATTTACCTACCAAAGTGGAGGCAATATACATACATATTTTCAACTTCTGGCTAAAGCGATAAGATTATACGATTTGGACGATATAGGACACCATATTCATACATACTGAAAGAATGCAAGAGAGCACAAGTTTTCTCTCTCAACGCATGCGAACCGTTGCCAGCGACAATATTTGCTGATTCTGTTATTGGGCAATTCTTACAAATACACCATCTGATTTTTAGCAATCTGGTTGCACTGCTGGTCGCAGAGAGAATAACAAAGCTGTTCTCTCACTTGACCCACGCGGGAGAAAGCAAAGGAACAAAATCGTCTTCAAAATCTGCAAATATGGCGGACTTTTTATCATATCCGATTTAAACCATTTAAACCGACTTCGAGTAACAATTTTTACGACCTTTTACTTGCGTTAGATGGAATTACGATTCGCAGTAACGTTTTTAATGACTTGAATTATCATTTTAATACGATTTCATGTTTGCTGCGTTGATAAAACATTGCGATGAATAAGATGTTAAAACTCACGATTTCGGAATGGTTCCAGACGAAATCCGTTGTGAACAGCAGAGGAAATCTGCTGTTTTACCGGCGAAACCACAACATTGTTTGTTTTGGTTCCCACTACAGTGAGCGAAATAAGAATAGCACCACTATGTGTTTTGCTTGTAATAATACGAATGATTGAAAATGACGAAAATTTTCTTCCACAGATTGTTCTGAATTGCTTAACGGATAAATCAAGCATAAGTTTACTTTTTTTGGACGTAGCAATTGGCGTTGAGGACTAAAAATGTGAAAAAAGGGTGCGAAATAAGAATAGCACCACTTGAGTTTTTCAACAAAAACAAGTTCATTTTTAAAAATTTACTGTGTAAAAGTGAATAATAATGTTTTTACAAATTATTTAAGTAGACAACTTTAATTTTAAGGCGCATTTTAAGGAATTTTCCAGAATTCCAAAGGTTTTCAAAGGTTTTAAAAGGGGGTTTTAAGAGATGCTACTCGAGCGTTAAGGAATTTGATATTTGAGCTATAAAACTTTATCAAACTGCTTGATTTCTTCATTATGAATGTTAATTATGATGCAAAATGATGAAACATAGATTTGAGGCTGAGTTTGAATCCAAAAAGCAGGTTGAAATTCAAAAATACTAATGTTTTTTAATAATCAAACACTATTTCTCTAGTTTTAAGTCATAGATGGCAGCACTATCTTGCCATTAAACCAAATTCATGCCCATTTTCGAATATCTGGGATTAATTAGGGAGTGCTGGACGATTTTAGTCAAGAAATAAATACATGTACCGTGTGAACGCTTTGGTAGAATATCCAGATTTTCATTTAGATCACTAAATCCAAAAAAATAGAATTGCATCAAGGTCACTAAAAGTGAATTTTTGGGACCATTATCAGAATAAAGTTACACTTTAGGATGAAGCTTGATGAACCAGACGGCTAGCAGTATTATTAGTATGATTTGCAATTGAATTGGAAGTTGAGATGAGCAGGAATTTTGGCGGTTGTACATTTTTGTGCTGGTGATTCTTTTGCAAATCCGGAAAAGCTTTCTGCAGCGTAAACTGTAATGAGAAAATACCTCAAAATGATGAAAATGGGCCTAAATAAACCTGAAAAATCAATATCGAGACAAAATTTGGTGTTAACTGCAAGATAGTGCTGCCATCTACGACTTGAAACTGGAAAAAAGTGTGGTTGACTGAACAAAATCAAAGTTTTTGATTTCCAACCGATTTTTTTCTGCTTAAAAATAAATGCCGAATGTTTGTTTCATCATTTCACATCATTTTAATGATGAAAGTTAGTAATTTGATAATAAATTACAGCTCAAATATTTAATTCCTTAACGCTAGAGGAGCATCTCTTAAAACCCCCATTTTAAAACCTTTGAAATCCTTTGGAATTCTGGAAAACTCCTAAAATGCAGTTATCTATTCAAATAAATCGTAGAAGCATTTTTATTCACTTTTACACAGTAAGTTTTTGAAAATATTCTTGTTTTTGTTAGAAAAACTCAAGTGGTTCTATTCTTATTTCGCACCTCATTTTCACATTTTTGGTCCTCAACGCCAATTGCTACGTCCAAAAAAAGTAAAGTTATGCATGATTTATCCGTTAAGCAATTCAGAACAATCTGTGGAAGAAAATTTTCGTAATTTTCAATCATTCATATTTTAACAAGCAAAACAATTAGTGGTGCTATTCTTATTTCGCTCACTGTATTTCCATGCAATTTGCCTACCTACCTACCTAAGGGTCCGGCGCCGATTGACCGACACATAGGGCTGAGATAAAAGATCTCCACTGCTGGCGATCCGGAGCCAGCGTTTTCACTTGCTGCCAGCCAATGTTCTCGTCAACAGTGGGCCTGCCTTTTCTTCGATGCCCTTCTGGATTCCAGTCTAGCACCTCTCTGCAAATCTCGTTTTCATCTCTTCGCAGCGTGTGCCCAATCCATCTCCTCTTACGTTCCCGTATCTCGATTTCTAGCACCTTTAGATGACACCGGCGATGAAGTTCAACGTTTGAGATCCAGTTGCCAGGCCACCAAGCGCGTATGATGTTCCGCAGGCAGCGATTCACAAAATCTTGCAGTTTTCGCGTCGTCACCGCATATGTGCACCAAGTTTCACACCCGTACAGCAATGCGGATTTGACGTTTAAGTTGAAGATTCGGATCTTAGTTCGTAGAGAGATCTGGCGTGACCGCCAGATGTTTCGGAGACTCGCAAACGCAAATCAGGCTTTTCTGATCCGGGTTTCGATGTCCTTCTTGGTACCACCATCAGGCGTAATCTGGCTACCAAGATACTGGAAGCACTCCACTGTCTCAACCTGTTGTCCAGCTACCACGAAATTGGAACGATTTTCTGTGTTGATTTCCATCGACTTGGTCTTTCCGACATTGATTTTGAGACCTGCTGCCTTGGAGCTTTCGGTGAGGTCGTCGAGTTTGCTCTGCATGTCTTGTTATGTTTGGGCGAGCAAAACAATATCGTCTGCCAGGTCAAGGTCGTTCAGTTGCTGCATGGTTGAAGGATTCCACGGCAATCCTCGGTTTGGTCTACAGTCAATCGATCCAGTCAAGATCTCATCCATTACGATGAGAAAAAGCAGTGGTGACAAATTACATCCTTGTCTCACTCCAGCAGTTACCGGGATTGGTTCGGACAAGACACCTGTGGCATCTTGATATGAGTTGTCTTTGCGCTCCCACCATACAGATCATACACGAGCCAAACTCAACCAACGATGTAGAGCAATCGCTAGCGCAACTGACCTATGCAGAGTCTAGTCAGCAGTCAAGTCAGTTGTGCGGCAGTCTGGATTTGGACCTCAATAGGGTCCAGAACCGGGACTCCACATTGGCGATCCAGGCCAGTGTAATTATTGCATTCCCCCTCAGGAAGGAGGGAGGAATGGGGTCAGTGCTTGAGAATAACTCAGCACTGATCATGCAAAGCCGTAAGGCAACGAGGGATCCGACCGCCCATAAGGGCATTAGAGGTTTTCGATCGCCCATTCGGGCAATGCCTATAAAGGCATAGAGGGTTTCGACTGCTCAAATAGAGCTATGCCTAATAAGGCCAAAAGGGTTCCGATCGCCCATCTGGGCAATGCCTATTAAGGCATAGAGGGTTTCGACTGCTTAATAGAGCAATGCCATATAAGGCAATTAAAGGTTGGTCACCCATTAGAGCAAAGAGTAACTTTGCCACCCATTAAGTACCAACAGCCTAAAATTGGCAAACCCTGAATGGGTATCTAGTGAGTGTAATTATTGGAGATTAAAACAATAGCTAAATTCAAACACCGAATCGATTGTGAGCCGGGTTTCAGCCCATGGCCGTCGAATAATTAATAGCCGGGTTTCCCATGGCAACCGATAGTAAGCCGGGTTTTTGCCCATGGCCATCGGTAATAGATTAATAGCCAGGTTTCAGTCCATGGCAACCGATAGTAAGCCGGGTTTTAGCCCATGGCCATCGGCAATAGATTAATAGCCGGGTTTCAGCCCATGGCAACCGATAGTAAGCCGGGTTTTAGTCCATGGCCATCGGTAAAAGATAAAGAGCCGGGTTCAGCCCATGGCAATATAAATAATATATAATTAATGATTATAATGTAGCAACTATTTAAAACGGGGAGAATGTGGCATCTTGATATAAGTTATCTTTGCGCTCCCACCATACAGATCATACACGAGCCAAACTCAACCAACGATGTACAACAATCGCTAGCGCAACTGACCTATGCAGAGTCTAGTCAGCAGTCAAGTCAGTTTTGCGGCAGTCTGGATTTGGACCTCAATAGGGTCCAGAACCGGGACTCCACAACACCGTCGTGCAAGACCTTGCACGAAAATGCCTCGTACTGTGCTTCGATGAGATGGACTAGTTTCTCTGGGACCCCTAGTCGTCTAAGAGCAGCCCAGATGTTTTCGTGGTTCAGTCGGTCAAATGCTTTTCCGAATTCAAGGAACACCAGTAGAAGAGAGTCCTGGAATTCGTTGATTTGTTCCAGTATTATTTGTAGCGTTGTGATGTGGTCCAATGATCGTCCGGATCGGAATCCAACTTGTTGCCGTCGGAGTGTAGCGTCGATTTTCTCCTGGATCCTGTTCAGGATCACTTTGCAGAGTACTTTGAGGGTTGTACAGATCAAAGTTATGCCACGCCAGCTACCGCACTCTGTCAGGTCACAGACGAAACATGAATAAAGATAACTCTATTCCACCACTGAAACCTGCGTTTTCAACAATTGAATTGAAAAACTTCCCATCCGTTTCCAATGGCAATCAGGATAACTCGCCCGAAATTATTTTCTCTCAGTCTAGATAAGGTTCAAGTTCTCTGGAATCCGAATCAGGAAAATAATCATGAATCCATGATCAAAATACAGGTCAGATTCCAAGATTCAATATTCAGGATCTGAATCTGGATCGATAATCGGGTACACAGTTTGAGATCAATAAAAATCCGAATACAGTCCTCCTTGATCCTTGATCAGAATCAGATTCTGAGATCAGTATATTACGAATGAGGATGGGCCTAATAGCGGCACGTTATCCACAAATACGGGAAAATTGTGCCTAGATTGTAGTATAGGGACTTGACTACAGACTGTGAATAAAAGTAACTCTGTTTCACCACTGAAATAGAATGACCATTTCCCGACCGTTTCAACGTTCCCGGAAATCGGATAATCTTAAGATCCTTTTCCTGAAAATTCCCGGGATCCCGGGAAAATGTAAAAAAAGGCGATTTTAACAGTTCACTGCGTACGAAACCAAATATGTATGGTATTTTTACATTTTGTAAACATTTCAAACTTTTTGAATGCCTAAAAATGGCTAACGATATAACCTTAAGCAACAAAATTCACATTTCCAAAGGTGCCAAGAAATAAGAAAATTACTCTGCTAATTTAAGGGCGCTTTTCTCACACATCAAATTGTTTTTTTTCTATCAGATGTCGTTTTAAGAAAACCTCAAAAAAGTGCAATTTTGTAAGTTTTAGCACTTTTCGGCCAAAATCCAGAACATTACAAAGAAAATTTTATATTAATAATTAATTAAGGCAGTATATGGTTAAAAAATAATGGTGTAATATCAGGCGCTTCATCAAAATTAAGAATGAAAAATTTATAAAATACTCTATAGGTATACTTAAAGATACATGAACTCAAAAGACACAGTTTATCTCGAACCGAAAAAATTAAATGCTTCATAGTGCAAAATTTTGACAAAATTTAGAATACAAATTTGTAAAGTTTACAAATCTAATAGATTTTCAGATAGCTCTTTTGTTTCAAAAAGTTTCAACTCATTGCCGATGATTTTGCTTATGAACCCAGTTTGCGAAACGGAAGTTCTAAATGAGCAGTGTTGTGAAATAGAACATTAAAATTATTTTCATAAAAAATTTTGTAATTATTTGATTTTTTTAAATCATTGTCGTTTTCCACTTTTAATACTTACTTAATCCTTATGAATAATACAGTTTTTTTCGAATTCAATGTAATAACAATTTTTGGTAAATTCCTTTATTGGAAATGTTTGGTTTTATTTTTTTTCCGTTTTCACTTTTTCTACTTTTAGTTTTCGAACGAAAAAACAATTTTTATTAAATTCAATGTATCAACAAATTTTAAGAGAAAAAATGCTTATCAAGGTAGAACTATCATTTTCTTTGCTTAATCTATTTAAACACTTATTTAAGCACGGTCAGAAAACGCAGCGGATTTGCTACAACGAAAATTAAAATTTAAAGTTTTTATTTCACTTGAACTTAAAAATTTTTTATAATACCTGGATTTGTCCCAAATTGGCAAGAGTAATGCCCGAGTGTTGGGTCAAAAAATTGAAAGCTTCTCGTATTTTTCCAAGATTTTGCAATGAAACACCTTCCAGAAGGAGTGCCCTTTTTTCGATGTCCATCAAAGCCTCAAATATGTAAACATTATCGTATAGATTTCTTTTTGACAATTTAAAAACTAAATCAATCACTTGAATACAGCAAAGCTATGATATAGAACAGAAAGCTGGTAAACACATCTACTTAATTTCAATTCATAAAGTAACTAGAATAAATAAAAGGGTGTCCACGATTAAACTGCCACACGCAAAATTGATTCTCAAAATTCGAGTTTTCATCCGATTGCCATTAAATTTTCAGGTATAGAAAAATAACTATTAAACCTCATTTGAGCATTTTACTCGTAATTTATTGACAGTCTAAACGCAAATGCCCGCACCTTGGCCTTAACCAAGGCCATAAGATTCTGCACAACTTGTGAATCAACCGTTTTTTGCATGTAAACCCATACTTTCTTCACTTCCTCGACTGTCTTCACTACCTTAGGTCGTTTAAGAAGGTGCTGCTTCATAATCGCCCAATACTTCTAGATGGGGCGGAGCTCCGGAGTGTTGGGAGGGTTGAACATTTTCGGCACGAAATTGACCTTATTGTCCGCATACCACTTCAGCACGTCCTTGGAGTAGTGGCATGAGACCAAATCCGGACAGAAAATTGTTGGGGCGTTGTGGGCCTTTAGGAGAGGAAGCAGCCGCTTCTGGAGGCACTCTTTCATGTACACCTTCCGTTCATCGTGTCCTGAGTCACGAAAGGTGCACTCCACTTCCCGCACGTGCAGATGGCTTGCCAAACCAGGAATTTATTCGCAAATTTGGACATCTTCTGAGTACGGACATGCCCCGGAACGCTGAACTTATCCTTGGCCGTGAAAAACAGGTTTGAAGTCGGTCTTCACATACGTTTCGTTGTCCATGATGCAGCATTCAACTTTCGTCAGTATGTTGAGGTACAACTTCCTGGCACGGGTTTTGGCGGACTTGTTCTGCTTCTCGTCGCGATTAGTGGCCTTTTGTACCTTGAACCTTCGAAACCCAGCCTTAGTTTTGGCCTTCTGGACAAAACTT
This sequence comes from Uranotaenia lowii, assembly GCF_029784155.1. Lineage (NCBI taxonomy): Eukaryota > Metazoa > Arthropoda > Insecta > Diptera > Culicidae > Uranotaenia > Uranotaenia lowii. The sequence goes on along the minus strand of NC_073693.1, from coordinate 263,616,879 downwards.
CGGCTTAGGTGCAGCTTCTTAACAACATCCCGAACGCAGGCGTTCGGGTTTCGGTTGAAGACCACAACAACGCGGTTGTGATTTTTGGTGTTGTACGGAATACTTTTTCCTTCACTTCTGGGCTTCCGATCGGGTGGTCAATCGTTCCTCGAACCGCTAAATCACTCGCGACACCGTGGAATTCGCGATTACCAACGTTTTAGTGATGGAACGATGCGAGATATCCTTGTTCTCGTGATGAATGCGCGAGATTATATCACGCACGAGCTGTTCTTTCAGCTCCATTTCCGCGAATTTTGATCACTTTGAAACATTTGAAACTTGCAAAATGTAAATAATGCACTTTGAACTAAATCCACCCAAATTTTCATTAAATTCTACCCAACGGTTAAAAAGTTAGAACAATTTCATCGTGGGCACCCTTTACCTACACATTGAATCTTCTATTAAAAAAAATAGGTTATCATTTGTGACCAGCGGAGTGCCAGCAAACTTCGGGTCAGCATTTCATAAAACAGATATTTTACGAACAGTTTTGGAGGGATAATACCGGTGTAATTGTGACACCGCGCTTTATGAAAACAAAAATTGATACGAAAGTTTTTCGAAAAATTTAATATGTAAAACACTATCAAACGCTTTAAAAAGATAAATCTTTCGACTGCATTGTGAATATAGTCCAGTAATTTGGCTAAGATTTAAGCTATACTGTGTTTAGATTTGCACTCTTATAAGGGTATATACGGGCGCCAGTATTGGCGAAAAATTGGCCTCAGCCATAACCTCAAACTTTGATGAGCTAACGGTCTCACCAGTGATGCTAGGCGCGTTACTAAAATCAGTATTTGATTTTTTTTAACTAATTATAATATTTCTGAATTGATTAAATTTTTTAACAATCAACAGCTAATCGTTTGAATTCATTACGGGGCGTCTCTAATAAAATTGATGAAGATAAGCCATCTTCCGCTAATGAATTTTCAAGGTGAATTTAAAACATCTGAAATATATTTTCATGTACTGCTCGGTAAAGTAAAAAGAGTTTTTTTTAACATAAGTAAAAAGAGTTGTTTCCAACTTCTAAACGAATGCAAAATCATTCACTGTTACAAAAAAAAAAAAGTAAATTAATAAAAGCCACGTTGATGTTGACTATGAAAATAATAGCCTGCATGCTCTGATTATTTATAACATTTTCACATAATTCGCTGCATCGTTCAAGTGTGCGATAGTTATTATTCAGTTCAGATAAATGTTGCGTTTAATTTAATATTCTAATAGAAATCTAGGGGAAAATTGCAAATTCTCAGTACTCATGAAAACGTTTTTCAATAAAAATTCAATTTAAAATATAATCATTTTCCAAATATCAATGCACTTGGCAGCCCTGACCAGAGATGCCATTCTCTACCGAGAAAGACGGAGAACGGAGAATAAAACACCCCCGTGCGATAGCTGCAAATCACCCGGGTGAGATTTTTTGTTTCTCTCCACACATTATTCGCTCCCCGGTTTCGAAAGCCACACACACCTAATTTCAATAGCTCCAGCGTGCGACAATTTGTCACCGTAGAGCACCCCGGTGAAAACACAGAACCGACTAGTTCAAGCCACAAAAAAGCAAAGACAAAAACAAACACGATGGTGTGCATAATAATAGCATCAACAAACGATGAATGTTTCGGGCCAGTGGTTCAGCTTCGTATGTATTGGTAAACGCAACAAGCCAAGCCAGCTGCCGTCGCTGTCGCTCTCCGTGGTGAAAACATTTTTTCACTGTAGTGTGTGTTCGCTCTGTCGTGTTGTTTTTCAGATTCTCTACAGAGGTTCGGTTAAAAATCTCTGCGGTGCGTTTCAGAGAATCTCTACCGAGAATCGAAAACCGAGCACTTCGGTGATTCTCTGTAGAGAAATTGCAAGCCTGGCCCTGACCACCCAAAAAAATCAAAACACGAGCATCTGTGTGTCGCTTTTCCACAGGGCGAATTTGTCGAGCAAAATCGCGTTTATCGTGCGCCCTTCTCAAAAATTGATTCTGTTCTCCCATGGTTTGAGGTTAGGGCTGAGGCCTCCTGCTAAGGTGGTGTTCGTGTAAAACTGTCAATATATCCTAATTGAAGCTCTCAAAGGAGATAAGAGGAATTGAACAAAACATCTTTCAACAAAAACTGTTAAATTAAAACTTTTTGTTAAAATCAATAAAAATTTAAAAAAAATAATCTCGTCTGTTGTCACCTCTAACGAGTCCTGTCTATAATAGCCACTTTACCTAATCCTCGCCGAAACGTACCCTTCCTTCCACCCACACGTCTTTTGCATCTATCACTGCACTGACTCCAGCTAGACTCAACATCGAACGCCTCCCGAGGCAAAAGTCGGATTTCTTAATACGATGATAAATTTAAAGTACGGTCAAGTTAGTTTAGTCACGAATAAATTTATTATTATTAATTTTATTCAATTAAGTTTCCACCCACACGTCCGTTCATCCGGGCGGGCGCTCGCTGCTACCATTTCGGACTACGGCCCAGCCGTCTTCAAGATGGAAGATTTGCCCAACTTCTTCAAACTACGGAAGAAGTTGATGTTTGCCAAAGTGGACGGAGGCACTGATTCCTGTCTGGGCCAAGGGTTTTAAGAAAGTTGCCCAACCCCTTCCCTGGGCCAAAAATGGCGCTCGGCTTGCAGGTGTGTGGTGAAAAAGTTTACGGACAAACCAAAATCTGGCCCCTTGATCCAGAACTCCGGGTCCAATTGATCACTCACCGGCCGACTGAATCTGGAGAGGGGAGTGGGTGGGATTCGAGAGGACTGAAGCAGGAAGCACACCGGAATGGATAGATTAATGGCTTGTGAGCAGAAAGGTGGCACCGGGAGATGTATCATTGGTTTTGTTGGACGCTTTTAAGCCCGAGTACTAATGTTTGCCCACGCAAACCCTAGGGTTGTCTGTGGTGTGTGAGGGAGGAAGCTTCCAGAATCCAAGGCTTCCGGTTTTGCGGTGGTATGGGGAAAATCGGTGTTATCATCGAAATTCGCCAGCTTGAATTATAATTGGATTAGTTGGAACACGGGAGATTTGAAAATAGATAGCAAGAGTTTGACTGCTGTTTTGTGTGAATTTACCGGCATAAGTTATATTGGTCTGCTTTCGATAGAATCTTATTTATATCAATTTAGTAAAAAAAAAAGGAAAATTTAATAAATAAAATGAAAAAATTGAAAAATGAGACATTTAACAACCTGTAGTTTATTGGCATTCGCTTGGCCGCAAATTTTAACCTATGTTGATTATATTAGATTCATATTGTGTAGGTTATTTATTCTTTTAACTTTTAACTTTTAACTTTTAACAGCTTTGCAGTGTTCGAAATTTTCTCTGATCTTTGAAATAGTCAAGAATAAATCTATCCGACGATCTGGGTTGGGATTTCATCTAAAACAAAACATGAGATCCACAAAAAGCTGAAACTTCACTTGGCAACAAAATTGACTGTGATAATTTTTCAGCAGCCATTTTGTTTTGATCAACACTGACCGTAAGCTCAAATGTCAACAATTCACCGCCCCTGATAGAAGAAATTCTATATTTTTACCAATACGCATATCTCCCATTCCCTATTTATTTCGTACCAGCTCCCTTTTATTACAATCGAAAATCGAAAAAGAAATCGAGTGGGTGAGTTCATAATCCTACTTATGGCCATCGAGAATCCAACAGCGACAGTCACCGTCCATTCGCAGGATCCGGTTGCCACGAACCGTGTTGCCAATCCCACGCCCGAATGGCTGCCACTTTCCCATTCCCTCAGCAACCGATTTGCGAGAAATTTTAGATTTCGCTTTTTCCTTCTTGGTAACTGCAAGTTTAAGAGTTCTCTGTTTTTCTGGGGATATTCTTTGTTTTTCACACAGACACCTTTTTATGAATTTTCCGCAAGTATTTAAAAAAAAAGTTTCAAAAGTTTTCATAAAAAGCTGTAATGAGATATTTTCCAAAAAAAAAAACAAATAGTGTCATTGTCTCTTTCAAAACTAAAAAAAATATAACTGAATTCCTGTCGCTAAAGCATCAAAAATGTTCCTCTGCTCAACACAAGGTATTATTTATATTTGCCGAATTGTGGTTGTTGTCCCTTTGAAAAATGTTCGACGTAAAGCAGGACGATGATGATGGTAACGCCAATAAATGGTCGCGTACGTTTGAACGGGGGATTCAGAAAGGGAGAGAAGGAAGAATGAAGTCTACGCGCGACCAAGGGATGAACCTTTGGATGACTGCTCAACGGAAGAGTTGAAGGTATTTTACGTAGCTGTGGAACGCGAATTGATGAGAATGTCACATATGCCCCGAACGATGTTTGTGAATTTGTCCTCTCAGACCAGATTGAGCTGGGCCAGTTTCGCAGCAACCAATCCAAAGCACCCTCTCGTACAATTTTCTTCCCTGTTTTCCGCTCGGCAGACGGGGGTGATTTTCATCATAATTTGTGTCATATTGGCGTTATTTATCTCGACAAAATGGTTTATTTTCGGTAAACATTGCAAAAAGAGCATTTTTTGCTTTCTGTTGTAGTCCCTGGAAAAACAAATATACCTACGTGATTGCTTTACTAGGGACAGTAAACAGCTGATGTGATCAAATGTATCATGTCTTCATAGTTTTATTAGTTGCAATTTTTTTGCTAGGATAATTTAATAAGCTTCTTTTTTAAACCTGCTTCTGTTTTTAAGTAAAAAAAAAAGAAGAATAATGGTATTCCATATTTGAGAAAAGTACATGAATTACAAAAAAAAAGAAAGAGTAACAACATTTTCAAAGAAAGACAATTTTAGAAACTTAAGCTAAAAAAAACTGGCGCCAGACCGGACCGGACCTTTTTCAAATTTTTGATGAAATATCCGGGTAAGTTCGGGTAAAACCGCCAAACCTGGCAAGCTTAGTTCATAGTCATGGAGACTTAATACATATCGATACTTCAGCTATTTAAGTCTTTGTTACTACTTTCCCAATTGATACAATCATGTTGTATCAATTGGGAACCCTTTCTTGTTGTTGTTGTGTTTTTCGTTTAGATTGGCCTGAGGAACGAAGCCTCATATCGCCAAAAACCTTTCTTATGGTTGTTTACATTTCAGTTTACACATGCTCGTTTTTATTTAACCACATTTTGTTGAAAAATAATCATATTTAATCTATTCCCGCGTTTTGTTTTTTATTACAACTCTATGAAATACCATTACAACGACTTATGGAGTAAAAATTCAAATTTGATTTGATTTTTTAAGAGCAAACCAATCGAAAGGGGCCGAACATTTACCCTAAAGCTGTTGTTGTAGATAATTTTTTCACCGGTGTACTCGTAACCGAGATTGATGATTGCGTTTGTAAGCTTGGCATCATCCGGGAAGGTGGGTGGAAAACGGCCAGACCTGCATGAACCATTAGACCGCTGCAAAAAATGACGTTTTGCTCCCATATGTTTTTTCGATGCCTTTTGGGTCACCAAGCATCAGTGTAAAATTTGAAATGATTTGGTTGAATTTGTATGGAAGAAGAAATTTTTGCACATCAAATCATCCAGAAAATTCAAGTAAGCTTGAAATGAAGTCGGTCTTTGATTTTTGGTTTTGACTTTTCTTGAGCTTCATTTTTTGCTAACATGACAAGCAGCTAAGAATTTCATGAAAAAAGTTATAACCATTTCAAAATAAAAAATCTGAATCCATTGACAAGTATTTAAAACTTACGGATTTTGATTGCTAGAGCTGTTGAAGATAGCATGAAATGTTTTTGCAAAGGTTATATAAATTAATGAATTCTCTGGCAATGCAAAGCAGTTATTTGGTATTTTTTATTTCCATCCTACGGTTACACAGCTTGCAAATAAGCAGAAGAAAAAAACGCAAAAATTAAAAAAAATATATTTTGATAATTTTTTTTTATAACATCGAATAACTTTTCTGGGGTAAAAGTTAGGTTTTAGCTTTGTTCACACAAAAAGCACAGCAAGAATCAAGAAATATTTTTTATCCAAAGTTAAATTTTATGGAAATCTCAGTAAATCTCTGGCGATTTTTGAATGAAAAATTTTGTTTTCCCATACAAAATTAAAACTCGTTGCGCTAATTCAGGACTGAATTGATCGCTTCCAAAATTTTTATTGCTATTTTTGGCAGCTAAAACAACCAAAAAAAGCTATGGGAGGTGTAAAAATTTAAGAATTTGAGAAAGCTTGCAGCAGTCTAATGACTCATGCCATAACTTGACACCAACGCAGATGACCTAACGCTGGAATTGTTGGGCAGATCACCGCAAATCAAACGGACAGCACATTCCTCTGTCCTAGGCAGGTGATAGCAATGTACAGTTTTTTGGCTCCTCTTCTTTGGATTGACCTCAGCCTTTTCGTGAAACTGCTATGCTCCAAAACCTAACGGTCTGGCCTGCTTCGGATCACGTTCCGCTTTTCCCCAAAATTTTTCGGCCCGTTCCAAATCCGCAATCAGCAGCGGACCTCCTCTTGTTCAGGAGGGTAAAGCTTATGGCTCTGTATCTCACCATCTAGGCCCACTATAATGCTAGCTCAGAGCCATGTTTTACGGCTTAACACGGAGAAAAAAGACTACAGTTGTTCTAATGCAGCTTGTTATACCAATATACCAGCTTGTTATACCAATCATCGAAGTGTAGTTAATTTTTTCGCATCTAACTGTAAAAACAATAAATTCAACTACAAACAGCTGATTGACCTTAAGCGGGCCATAGACTACACAAATTGGCCTGTACAAATTCGATGATTCCGCGTCGATTGTTTGATCTATGCTCGCCCACACACTATACAAACATATTTCACGCGAACACAAATGATTGCTGGAGAAAACAGCAACAGCAACAGCAACAAAAAAAAACCATCTCCACCCCGGCTGGGAGAATGTTTTGTACAATATATTTCGATCCCGACCGATTTTACTCCAACCGTCTGGGCGCTCATTCAAGCAGTGCCATACACTATGCAAATCGTGCTCACAGCGACAAAATTTCATCGAATTTCATCGCATTTGTACAAATGTTGTATAGTCTGTGGCCCGCTTTACGCATTAAAATAGATTCAACTATAATGGTATAATTGATTCAACTGTAAATATGATAGTTTAAACTACAATTGTATGATTGATCTTAGACATTCAACTATAAATATAATAGATTTAATTTCAAACTGCTGATTGATCTTACGCAATCAACTATGACGCGATTTTCTGGTACTAATATCAACAAATTAGCCCTGTGGACAAGCGAACACAGATGTTCGTATTTTGTTTTTTTTTCTTTTTTTGGTGATCAGGGGTGCCAAGTGCATTGATATTTGGAAAATAATTCTATTTTTTTAATTGCATTGTTATTGCAAAAACCTTTTCATGGGTAAGGAGAATTTGCAACTTTCCCGTAGATTTCTATTGGAATGATTATTTAAACGCATCATTTATTTGAACAAAATAACAACTTACTCGTACACTTTAACGATATAGCGAATTATGTGGATATGTTTAAAATAATCAGAGCATGTAGTAGGATAATTTTTAAAGTCAACATAGACAGTCATTAAGTTGCTTGTTAGTAACAGTGAATGATTTTGCATTCGTTAAGAAGTTAGAAACAACTTTTTTTAATCTACCAAGCAGTACATAAAAATATACTTTAGATGATTTGGATTCACCACGAAAATTCATTAGCAAAAGATGGCTTATCTTCATCCATTTAGGGACGCCCCGTATTGAATTCATACGTTTAGCTTTTGATAATTAAACCATTTAATCAAATCGGAATTATGATAATTAGTTGAAAATAAGCAAATACTGATTTTAGTTACACACCTAGCATCACTGGTGAGGCCGCCAGCAAATCAAAATTTGAGGTTATGGCTGAGGCCAATTTTTCGCCAATACCGTATATACCCTTATAGGTACTAAATAATATGAAAATGCCATAAAACTGCTTGTTTTTCTTGTCTTTATTTAAGAGGTTTTCTGCCACAGGCTGGTTCACCTCTGAATAAACTGCTTGTTCAGAATGGTCATTTAGGTTTTAAAAATACTTGTAATAATCGTAATTGCATGTGAACTAAGGCTATGATCATTAAGTATTCGGACAGTTACAAACGAGTGTATTTTAAAAACTATTCATTTGATCGAACAACTTTCTATGGAGGAAATGAAGGTGTTATTATGACATTTAATGTAAAAATAAAAAAAAAAATTATCAATTATTTCAAGAAATACTCTAACTTGTTCATAAAGTCTCTATTTTATCTTTGCACATTTTTTTCAGTCATGTATTGATTTGTTTTTTTTACCACAGAAGCAAATTCTTTGGAAAATCATGATATTTTACACAGACTCATCTAGAAAAAGCCATTGAAATCTGGTTGGAACCTTTTCATGAGTAGGCATCTTGAAGAATTTGATATCTTAAATCCAGTTTTAACATATTTTTTTGTCCATCAGAACACATCTGTCATATTGCGTAAAAACCGGATGCACAGATTGCGATCTTTGGAACTGATCATTATTAATTACACTAGTTTACAGCATTTTTGAACTCAGTAAACTGAAGGTCATTTCCAATGTGAAATCGGGCGCTGAATCCGAAAATGAAATTCCAAAAAATCTCAGTAGAACCGTTTTTGAGTTATGCTCCAAATATGAAATTTCGAATTAAATAAAAAAGTTCTTGTACTTAGATTAAAATATCTCGGACGGCATAACAGTAATTTGAAATCCCTCTTTTGCATATTGAAGGTGAATAAGTTTTCTATCGATCATCTGAACACTGTTTTTGCTTTTGACCAACAGTTTTGTTGATATTAGTGACTTTATGAGAAAAAAAATTATAAAAAACGCATTTTTTTAGAGAAAATTTTGTTTCAACGAAAGTTTTAGACTCGATGGTAGCATTTAAAAAATCTTATTTTCTTTTGCGCTTGAATGTCAATTCAAAACAAAGATTTCTAGTGGTTATTTATCAAAATCGGTTGAAAATTGAAGAAGTTATGGCTACTTTACCATAACTGAAATTTTTGGAGTTTTTAATAATTTAACGAACCGCAGTACACTTATCATAGTATAGGAAGAATGAAACATGATAAATCTCACTCGCTCCAAGTCAAAATTATTTATTAGCTTACCAGAAGGTCACATGCCAAGTTTCAGGAAGATCTGGCCATACGAAGGGGTTGCTTAAGTCTCAAACGTGAATAAAATTTTGAGGTATTTTGCCCGGAAGGAACGAAAAATACTGGTTTTTCATCAATAACTTTTTTCATCACTAGCTGATTGTTTTTTATTGTTGATTTTCTTAAAGCCTAAATTGAGACAAATATTTCACCCGAAGACTGTAACTCGATTGGATTTGAAACAGAAAAAAAATCAGAAAAAATCAACAGTTCATGAGCTTTCAAGTCAACAATGAAGAATTTTCTAGGCGCAAAATGCGTAGAAGGAGCAAATTTGTGCAAAATTATTTTACCATGTCCTTTTGCATCGTAAATATCCCAAACACACGTTAACTTGAAAATCTATCAAAAATAGATAGTCCTTTTTATAACCAACACACCGATACTAAAGTTTTGCATGACCGAGCTCTATTAACGTAGCTATCACCGAAATAAAGTGCCCGGAGACTAAGTGATCATAGCCTTAGAAATATTGTTAAAAAATCACAAAAAAAAAATCATAAAACAGTAACCATGTAAGAAGCTTTCGATTTCTCTCAGGAAACGTACTACATTGCGAAGGTTATCCACATCTTTTTTTTCTCGTAAATCTGATAGATGTTACGAAAATCTTCAAGTTAGTATTTTTGCCATTTCAGAGTGTACTTGGCGCTGGAGGAAATGACATGCTCGGAGTTATCTGTTAGATTGCATGTTCCGCAGAAGCCTTCTTCAACGATTTAAAGTTGAAGTAGTCATGACCAGATAGTAAACGATTTAGTGTCGGGGACTTTTCTAGTGTCGAGTGGTAATTTATGGTGCCAGGGTTTTATAAGCATTGAGTTGCTGTTCTGGAGAAACTTTCGGCGTTTTCCGAGCTCATTGGACTTCACAATGACTGGAAATGATCAATTTTTGTTATCTTTCTTAACAACATTACATTCTGTTTTCTTTTAGTTTTCTCAATATGTTTATTTTTGTGTTTTCTATCTTCTTACCATTTATTCTATTCATCTCTTCTCCTCTTTACAAATTTTTGGTTCGTTTTTTTTTTATTACTTTTTTTAGCCTAGTTTTCTACTTTTATCTTCTAGTATTTTATGTTCATTACTGATATTTTCACTCCCAATGTTTTCCTTTCCATTTTTTTTTAAAGTTTCATTTTCATGTTAATTCCTCTTTTGCCATTTTATTTTTAAATTTGATGTCTTTTAAGTTACTTTTTCTCTCTCTTTAACGAAGAGTTCCAATAGATAAATAAAGTTAATATCTCTTATTTTTGTTTCTTCTTGATCCATCTTATTTTTCTAATTCTTTACTTATACTCCATTTAAATTTTCACTCATCACGATGATTGTTTCTATTTAAATAAGCATCATAACAATTTCTCACTCCTTTTGTTTTCTTTTTACGGTCTCTTACTGCTTCTTTAATGGTTTAGGATTCTTTCCATGCCGACCTGACCATGAGCTTGTTCTCAGGCTCAAGATTTGTTTCCTTTTCGACCTGACCATGAGCATATTCTCAGATTCGAATTTTTGCATTTAGACCTGATCATATGAGCTGATTCTCAGATTCAGGATTTGTTTTTTTTTCATTGTCACCTGACCATGACCCGATACTCAGATTAAGGATTCTTGTTTTTGTTTTCGACCTGACCATGAGCTTATACTCAGATTCAAGTTTTTCCATCCACACCTGACCATGAGCTTATACTCGGATTCAGGTTTTTTTCTATGCAGACCTGATCATGGGCTTGTTCTCAGATTCAGGTTTGTTAAGTTTCATTAGAGCTTTTTCACTTGCACTTTGTTTAAATGTTTTATTTCTGCGTCTCGCAGTATTAAAAACATTCAATCGTCTTCGGTTTGGCAAACTTTCCACCTCCAACAACTCACCATCTTGCCAACTCTAACAGGGATAAACTTTACAACTGACGTCCGGGAACCACCACCGTGATGCATCGCCATCGCTTTTCCATCACCATCGTCCTTTCATCACAACCGGCATTCCATCGCCATAGTCCCTGTACCGACATCATGCTGTCACTGTCCTTCCCTCGATCCAAAAAGAAAAAGTTCAGAATACTCTTTCCGAAGGAAAGGCAGTGTGCAGGTCGCCGTTTCTCTCTAGACTGACTCTAGCTCTCGCGTTTGCCCAATATTTATACTGTTCCATACTCTTGGAACACTCATCTCATTACGTGAGTTTATCTTATTCTTCAGGATGCCACAACCCACAGATAAGGATCCACTCGTATCAGGTCATGAAGATTTTCGCACATGATTGGCAGAGGAATCATACAGTTAATATTTGCTTTTAGAAGCTTTGAACCTTATGGCATGGTCCTTATAGGGCGTTTGCACAGTACATTAGTATAAGTAAGCCGTTGGGCAAACAAATGTGACAGCCCCATGTTAAATGAATACAAATCGACTAAAAAAAGATATTTTTTGAAGAATTAATGAAAACTATTGAAAAGTTTCTTATGTACAACACATTTTTCGAATGCTAGATCATTTATTGCCATGTTTGTGATTTTTTTCTAATTTTGAGTGAAGTTCTTTAACAAAAATGAAAACTTTGTACAGGATATGAGCGTTTTTAGTGAAAGCAGGACAAATATTGCTCAAGTTTATTAATCAATTTCGTGACGAAAGCTCTTAACATCATCTTCCTGGTTCTAAATTTTATATGATAGACCCAAAAACGTGAACAAAGAATCCGGGGGAACCGTTTAATGTGCTTTACAATGATGGTTGGCTTGTTTTTCATTTTTTGTTTTGCTTGGTTTCCCACCGATATCCAACAAATTAATCGCAAAATCGTTTCTACTTGTTAGCAAATGATCCGAATATACTTTTTGAATGTTTTTTAGAGAAATTAAGCATTCATTTTTTTAAAGGGAAAACAAACATTTTGGTTGAATTTTGCTTTTTTCGCATATAAAAAAACTCTAATGTGTGCCCAACAGACCTCTTGTATGTGTGTGTAGCAAAGTAGCAAACGCCCTATGCACACGCACTGCGTATGGCTGAAAGAAATTAAAAATCATCGGCCAAGCGTCAAATAGCAGGCGAGAATAAACTGAAATAAATTTACCGATCGGTGCATGTGTTGAGAAGGTGTAAGATTCTATGCTTGATTGGCCGTGACATAAAGACTACGAAAATGAACTTCTGTTATCCAACTGACCCAGGTAGACTACATTGCGAGTTTAGAGAGTTGTTTTGAGTTTAATTGGATGCTCACTTTCTCGACGAACTTTTTTTTTTCTTATTTCTGGGATGCATCCATCAATAGGGTGAAAACCACTGGAAACAAAAAAATCTTGTTTCGTTTATGCAGTGCTAATGCATAATTTTCCTCGCGAGTTTGAATCTCTTATCCAATGCTAGCACAGCCAATCATGTCATTTTTGGCGCAAAGCACTTTTATCTGATTTTTAGCATAGAGAAAGTTACAATCAGCATTGAAATTTTGCAACCTCTTCCTTAGGTTTAGTTTATCAGGTATCCCAGTAAATCCTTAACTTTAAACACTTGCAAAAAAAAACAGTTATAAAGAGCATCAGGTTCGATTTGTTTGACAAAAACACATACTTTTAGAAGTAGATCCAAGAAAATTCAAATAATAATTGAGTGGAGTAGCATTCAATAGAACTTTTCCTAAATTAGATATTTTAAGAAACGATCTAGGATTTTCCCTAGTAACATCGTGATGTTTGTTACGCTTCATCGAATCTGGGGGTTACTATAGTGCTTACTGTCATTCGAAAAATACTCCTGAAGCAACCACTCGAGATCGCATCTTTCTTCACTTCAGGTAACAAAAGTATCCGGTGATGAGCAAGCTGGGCAAAAACTAACACACCGGCAAATCCGCGCTCCGACAAAGGCTTTGGCCAAGACGGAATGTTACTCGTTTGATTGGAATTGGCATTCGGTTTTTATGTTTCTTATAACATTGGGATTTTGTTGGGTGATATTATATGGCACATTTTTGGTTCTGGCAACGGACAACGTCGGGGAGATAGAGCTAACTTAGCAACGAGACCCCTTTCCCGGATTCCTTGGATTTTCGGCACCACTCCATGCTTCCCCTTTCCAGATGGACTCAATCTCCTGGCCTTGGTGGTTTGGCTGCTCGCCTGAATGGACAGTGAGCATATAAATATATATCAAAAGATAAGTACGTGGATTTATTTTTATTATCCCAGGCGTATTTTTCTTCGATTTTCCCGTGCGCGCTTGTCCGTTCTGTGAATGCAAGATAGGACAAGTCCACGGCGGCGGCAGGCGTACGGCCGTGATTTCCCTTGATGGCGTGCCAGGGTTCGATTCCAGCCAACCGCAGCCCATCCCCTCCCACTTTTCACGTTACTTCTTCGAGACGATGATCCGTTCGTTGTCAATGGAGATCTTCTCCATCCAGTATAGTGACAGACAATGTGCCGGGAGGAAATCTCTAGCAGTTGGGGTGGTTGGTTATTCGTATTGAAACTCGCCAATACTCGATGACAACTGTTCCGTTTCTTGTGGACTCGGAAATCTGGCCGGAATAAAGGCAGGATACTGGCAGGGAGAAAAAAAATCCATGTATAATGTATAACGACAAACGCGCCAGTGTTCGATTTCAAAGCGGTAATTTCCAATTCGTGATTGGGTCGTGAATGGCATCATCATGTTCCCTAGGCCGAATGCATGCATGTATGGAAATCGAAAGTCGTTCAAGTCCTGCTCTTTTATGAAGTTAATATATTTGGGGATTTGGTTTTATCATTCTAATTCAGACGATGTTCTTTTTCTCTGTGGCCCACCACCAACGAAACGACGTTTCGATATTAACGAGAATATTTGATGAAGGGATTGGTGTTTACGGCTCAAGTACTTTATGGAGCGAATCTATTGACAACACAGAAATTTGGGATTCGAATCGATATTCATATTACAAATATTTCTTTCAATTATACATATTAATTAACTAGCAGACCCGGCAAATTTCATCTTACCATGTTAAACTTGGCGTCCATTTTCCATTTTCCCTCGCTTTTTAACTTTCTAAATGCATTGAATATTGAGTTGTTAATCGTCTCGCTTTTTTGGACATGTCCCAGTTTTTTTTTTAATTTCCCTCCTTCCCATTTCCTTGAATTGTCCCGCTTAATTTTATCGAAATAAAACCTAAGAATTTTAACTCAATTCTACGGGCCTTTTCTTAAACTACCAATAAATAACCTTCAATAAAACTTACATGTAACCCTTATGAATACTTTTTTATTTGCTTTTCTTTTATTCAGATTTTTTGTATATCGTTGAATGATCAGGTTTCAGGTTTTTCATTTCTTGCACAGTAAACGAAAATTACCGAGTTCGGTAATTTTTTTTACCGAAATCCTAACATGTGTAAATCGTTAAACTGTTCGGTATTTTTTTCGGTAAAAAATAAACGAACATCGGTAAATCGATTCTACATTTAACGATGTTCGTTTATTTTTTACCGAAAAAATTACCGAACAGTTTAACGATTTACACATGTTAGGATTTCGGTAAAAAAATACCGAACTCGGTAATTTTCGTTTACTGTGTGGCTTCATGATGTAGACATTAACTTCAGCTTTCATATGCATAAAGCAAAAAAAATTTGGACGTGTAATATATGAACTACAGCACTTTTCCTGAGGCATGTTTTTTCGGATTTTTTTTTTCTTTCATGCTGAATAACGAGAAAACAATGAGCTTTAGCTATATATAATGTTGTAAACATATTTTTCTGGCAGTACAAGGTTCCTATTGATATAAGTTTTGTATGAAGTTCAAAATAATTCAAACGAATTACATAGATTTTACTTTGGGAGTGTCAAAATGACACTCTATACGGATGAGGGTTAAAAAGAGATAAACCGGTGCTCATTTTATTATTATTATGGTTTATTTAAGACATTTTACCACTCCTGGGGTATTCGTGTCTTTAGACCGGTGCTCAGAGAGAGTGAAAATGTGCTAATTGTAGCAAATTGTTACAATTTGTTAAGCAGTTGTGGAATTTTGAACCATTCCAAATGCAAAGAATTTTCTCTAAACTGCAATCTCTTGGTGTAGCCGTTCAAAAACATTTGAGACGGAAGCCCGGATTCTTTAGGCTGATTTTGACCTACTACCAGAAAGATCACGGGATGGTCTTAAAATTGCGCTGTAGCCGGTGAAGATAGTTCTGGTAGCAACGCCTGCTGCTTTTTGTACGCCGTGTTTAGCTTGCGATCGAAGAGCACGGTTTTTAACCGTCTTCAATTGTCGCAGTAGATTAGTGACCCAGGAAGCTCGTGGGTTAGAAGGTAAGCTACGTTTCGGAACTTACGATCGATTATGTAGTTCACTAAGTTTGACAACGTCGCAGTCGCAGCATTGGTGTTAGAAAGATCGAGCTCGTTCTCCCATTCGATGGAACCTAGGACGAGGAAGATAGCTTTCGACGTTTTTGAACTCCTGGTAGAAGGAAGCAGTTTCCTCTTTGGAGACGTTAGTGTTAGTGACATCGAGTGAGACCACTAAAGCTGGATGTATTGAAACAACTTTAACGAGAGCAGCGAGAGCTACATCTTCATTCGGATTCCTGAAGCTTTCGTTTATGAAGCAGAAGTCTAGCATACGAAGCTGTTAATCTGGCGAAGAGTCGCGGTGCTCAGAAAGTCCAGGATGATGTTGGAAGGAGCCGAGAAATAGGAGCGCAAAGGATCGGGAAACAAAAAGGCACTGTGGGAAGAACATAATTTCTAGCCAGGCATGTTGAATCATCATCGGGAGAGCAGATTGATCTTACTTTAAAGAGACAGCGCGAGAAAGACTCAGCTACAACCAGGTCACTAGAGCGATCAGGAGGCACGTGCACTACGCATAAGTACAGTTTCCGATCACCGAGATCAATGCAGGCCCAAAGAAGTTCCAAATCGTTCCAGGAACTGTCTTCGATCAGCTGAGCCGTGAGTCTGGACTTTAGAGCAAGTTAAACTCCGCCTCCATTTCATTTTTTGCTGTTCAGGAGGTTTCAATCGCAACGGAACACTACAAAGTCTAGGTGCGGTTTTGTGGCCATAATGTTAAACAATTTAAAAACAATATTTCCATACGAGCAACATGCAGTTTCTAGCTTCAGCTTACTTATGCACAAAGTGATTTTTTTTCGGTCGCTTAATAAATGATTTATAGTCTTATTCCCGGAGCATGTTTTTTTTTTAAGTTCTTCAATTTACAAAACAACGTTTTAATAAATGTTTGTAGATGAATATTGTTTGAAAAATATATTTTCGCTTTTAAGCTTTCCAAAACTCTATTTTATGAAAATCGATTGAGAAACAAGAAAGTTACAGCGGAAATTGTGTTTTACGTCATTCAACTCACGGCGATATGATATTCGAAATCTACAAAACTTAGATAATAGAAAATTATTAATAATTTAGTTATCAGGTATTTTTAAAATAAATATAATCCTTTAATAAAATTTGTGAAAATGAAATGATATAAAGCGTTATCATCATTTATAATTAGAAATACGTCTTGTGACCTACTTCAATCCGTGAACTTTAAAAACTATGAACTTTATTGGATTGTCAAAAATAGAGCAAATAGCGTAAGGTTGCCAGAATTTTTTCAACACGTATCCGGGCCGGGAAAACCGTTCTATTTTTATCTAAAAACCTGGCATAATCCGGGCATTTGGTGTCAAAATGGTCGACCAAAATCCTGGCAATATCCGGGCAAATTTGATCAAAACCTAGAAATTACTCATAAAAAAAAAGTTGAAAACAAAATTTTTTTCATCAAATTTTATCAATTATTGCTCAGAAAATTTCGTTTTGGACGCATAAATAAAAAAAAAATTATAGCAGAATTTGTTTTTTAAAGTGTGATTTGAGGATGAAAATGAGAATACACCCGGGCAAAATCCGGGCTATTTCAATGAAATCCGAGCAACCGGGCCGGACCGGACTCTTTCCAAATTTTATATTAAATATCCGGCCAAACCCGGATAAAACCGGGCAATCTGGCAGCTTTGAAATAGCGTAAATTCAAATTAGACCTCATTTTAACATACCTACACAAATGGTTCTAAAATAAGCATTTTAGACAACCTGGTTTTATCCGAGCTTGCTATATTTTCCAATAAAAAAATTGGGAAAGCCCAATCCGACCTAGTTGCCAGGATATCGAGGAAAAATGCTCGAACTTAGTCCACAATCTTGGCCCGATACCAACCTCTATTAAAATCGCTTTTATTTTTGATCGCGTTGATAGATTTTGATAAAATTTGAACAAATTCTAGAATGTACGTTTTTAAATAATCGATCTCAATTTTGAGATAAAATCGTGAAATTCGACAATGATACGGCTTATTTTTAAATGTAATATAAATTGTCTCTTCTCTTACTAAAAAAGCTGTATATCTCTTCCTAGATTACGCAGAAAGTTCAAAATACAACGAAAGAAAAGTTTAAAAGTTTAACTAGCTTGTGTGGAAGTTTCATGAAAAAATATAAACTGTGAAAGAAATGGCAGTCTGTCAAAGTTGGAAGATTTTGCTTATGCTGCTCTGCGCAACGCAACTGTATATACAAAACATTACTTAACGTAAATAAATAAACCATGTTGAACACTGATTCACTCTACAATCAATAACTTAGTCATTAGAATACTATTCCAGATATTTTCATTGATGGATGCTACTTTTCGACACTGCTCTTATTTTGATCAACCCTATATTTGAATGCATAATAAATTAGTGTACAAGGGTAGTTTCTGACAATACAAATCATTTTTATTCAACTCGTTGAAAACTCGATTCTTACATCACTCCGTACTAAAAAAGATAGTTTTTCAAAATGAAGTTCAGTTTTGAAAAGGTCTGCTTTTTACCGAAAAAGCAATGTCGAAAATAAGAACTTTTCGATTCAATTTTCAAAATAACAAAAAACTGCAAGCGTTATCTGAAGGTATCATAACATGATTGTTCCAATCATATTTCCGGCATTTGAAAAATTGTGTAGGTATACAACACGTTGCAAAACCCGACTTTTTCATCACTCATCGTAATTATCCACCTCGACAAGCCTTGTCGGATAAGTGTACGACACATGCTGAAAAATACACATTTTTCAAACTTGTTGCATAAATAACTATTCTCTAACTTGCATAAGGTGTTTTATACAGTGAAAAATGCAATACAAATAATTAGCTTAGCTTAGCTTAGCTTGATTAACTACTCACATCCACCTTAAACCGTAAAACCCGAAGTGCATGGTTGTAGAAAATGTATGCATTGCTTGTTCGAAAAACATATTATGATAACAAATTCCACATTGCCAATGGTTGCTACTCCGTGATTGGCCGAAGCCATCAATTTTGATCAGAGGTCAAATGAATGATGCTTGGGATTAGCAGCTCATTCACACTGCTCAAAACTGATGCTCTCTCTTTTAACGTCAATAACGGCGCCGGCCACGTCCTAGTAGTCAATAGATAGATTGGAAGAAATAGAAAAGGATGAAAGGTCTATTTTGTGCTTTAGGACCGAGGTCACCTCTGCATCCTAGCAAAATAATTTTGGTTGGGATAGGGGTTAAAGGAATTGGTGTTGCGGTGAACAATAAATATTATTTTCCTGACTCATAAAGTTTCTATAGAAGCAGGCATGAGTATGTTAGGTTAAATGGTGATAACAAAAAATTAACGACTATTACCAAGTGTAAACATAAATTTGTAAAAATATTTCTTTTATCTAGTCGCATAATCCAATGGCATATCAAGTTGACGGTTAACCGATTTTTTATTTGAGCGCTGACTATGAAAACCCTTATTTGAATTGCAACAAGTTAAGCGATGATGAATGAACATGAAAATTCGATCATTCATAATAACAGACTGATAATCTCTGTTTTAGATAGAATAGGTTAGGTATAAAAACTTTTAATAATGGAGACGTTCTTTATCTACCTAATAAATGAACTCTATCCAAAGCGCCAGTGATATAAACATTAACAAATAATGGAATTAATAAATAATATTTAAACAACTTTGTTATATAAATGAATTAATTCTTCTGTCTTTCATTCAAAATTTAACTCCAAAAACAACCAACCAACCAAAAACTCCGAAAAAACAGCTACTAAATCTAGAAAAAAAAAATGTTTACAATTGTTTACGGAGAGCCTTTTTCATGAAAAATTCCAAGCTTTTCTAGCTTTCATAATGCCAGTTAACGACAGAAACAATAACAATACAAAAAAAATCATGAAAATTAAAAAAAAAATTAATAATATCGCTTTTGTACAATAAAGCCTAAAAATGAGCTTAATTCTTTATAAAATCTCATTGGATATTTCATCAAAATAGATGCATGTATGTATGTTATTCGGAACGAATAAGATTTGAATTTAGAATTCATTGCATCACTAAAAGGAAAGTTCGATTTTCGTGTCAGAATTCCTTCATTTGGCGGAAGTTCGAAGCCGAAAGCATTATAACACTACCTTCATTTATAAACATTATTAGCAAGAAATTTTAAATGATTTTTTCTTTAAGTTTTGATTTCGGCTTATAAGTAAAGTTAATATAGTAACTTTGCAATGTTTTCATAGATAATTTTAGCCAGTACATCCAAGTTAACAATATTATACAACTAACACCTAAATAAAAATAGAATTGAAATACTCGTCATGGTCACTTTGAAGAAATTACTCCTCAGTCTGTCCGGAAGGTGTAGTGCCAGCACCCATTCGCAATTTCAAGGCTTATTCTTTAAATTTTAGTCTCTGACGCACCCGAAATTTATCGTTTACTTATGTAGTATAACATTAAAGAACCAAATCGATCAACGAATCATTTTTCAGCTTTTTAGCACTTGTCAAAAATTCAAATTCGTATCTGAAATATCAATTCATGTTTAAATGGAAATTCTGGTGGTAACAATGGCCCTTATTCTGCGCCGCGCATGAGGTGACGATTGTCACGTCACCACGAGTCACCGTGAGATTTGTCACCTTATTCCCGGAGTCGATGCGGGTAAAGTGACAGTGGTTCATTTCCTAGGTGAGTGACTGAGTGACCAAGAACGTCAATCCGATCAGTTGTTTTGATTTTGTTTGTGTTTCGGAATTACATAATCAAATTCCAGAATAACGGAGGAAAATTCCAGCTCTAAAAAGGTCTCCGCAGTTTTCCACGGCATAAGCAAACAGTTTGAGCGTAAAATAAGTTATTTTCCTACACCGTAGCCACCAAAAGGCCGCTGTGGAAAAGCAGTAGTAAGCAACCGAGGAAGGAAAGCTTTCAACTTTTTGTACCAATTGTGCTTGCTTTCCGTTTTGCAGTAGGCGGTGCCCATTTCTGAGGCTACGTGTTGTCGGAACATGTAATCGTAGAGACAATTTCGCACCAACATCCGGAAATGTCCAATCGCCACGGAAAACCGTAAGTACAGTGAAGGAACTACAGAGCAACATAAACAACAATTCTAAAAGTGTTCGAATTTCCAGCTGGAAACTGCACCGAGCAGCTGCGGAAATCTGCCACAAGCGGAACATGATAGATGGTTTCCAATATGCCGCCCTGCGAAGTAACTGCCCATGATGCTGGATGATTCAACGCCCCTTATCGTACTGGACTTGAAAAGTGGAAGCTGTCTGAAATTTGCAACAGGCAATCCGGGAAGCAAATTAAATTTTTAATCATTTTTGTCGGCTACCTTATAGTCATAGTATGCACCAAATAGGGTGATGTAAAATCTACAAATAAATTGTTCTAAGGTACAAACTAATTGCATAATATATTTGTTCGCTACGAAAGCTCCCAGCAGCACCGAGCGATTCCCAACGGTCGACGCCGATGTCCAGCAACGACGCCCGGGGCACTCACAAGAGGAGAAGAGTGCCAAACAGACGCGAGAGAACGGCGCCGAGAGAGCGAGGAGGCTGCTCTCGCAATAAGCAAGAATATTCGCGACGCGCCTAGCAGGTTCTAGGCGTTTCCATTTGGCGCAAGCACGTGGTCCTGTGCTTGCATGACAGTCTATTTAAGGGCGCATTCCTCAATGCGCCTCGAGTCATTTCCCATGCCACGCGTGGTGGAGCTAATTTCAAATGAACAGTGTACAGTGTAAATAAGTAGAGAAATAAATAGTGATTAGAAACAGAGTAAAACTGTGTTGTTTTGTTCCTGCCTTTCTTGTCCTGGTTGGGTCCTCTACTCTGTTCCTCTGCTTGAAGCTCCGATAGTGATTGGTGACGCAATACAGAAGAAAAGCCTTTCTTCTGGCACGAGCTTCTCCGCTACTTGCTGTGCGCTGTTCCAGCGCTTCGCTTGCCAGATTGGCCACCACCCCCCAGTCTACTAGCAGATCCACCCCGTGTGAGTCACACGTTAAAAAACAATATTTGACCGTTTAATTCGCAGTACTGACTCATTTAGGAATTATTCCGAATTACTCAGAATCAGATTTCAAATTTCATATTTTTCCCTAAAATAATTTTAAAAGCTCAAAAAAACGACAAAAATTTTAAATTCGCTTCAATTTTATGCAATTGTTCTTGCTTGCCCCAATGGATGCAAATTTTTGGTTAAATTATTGCCGAGTCGGTACCTGAATCGGTACCGACAATTGTCACCTAAAATCGTCACCCGAATGCGACGATTCTCACCCACGGTGACTACGAGGATAGGGTAAGAACTCACAAAGTTCATCCGAAGTGACGTTCCTCACTTAAACCGACTACTGGAATAGAGTGACTTGGGTGACTCGACTATCATCACGTCACGCGCGGCGCAGAACCGACTACTGGAATAGAGTGACTTGGGTGACTCGACTATCATCACGTCACGCGCGGCGCAGAATAAGGGCCAATATCTTTGTTCAATTCTTTTACATAAAACACCACTTATCTTAAGTTTCTATCCGGTGTTCTCCCTGCATTTCGGATACTCGCTTGACAAAACTTCTGCTGGATTGATCCGGAGGGCTTAGTTCGAGCTGTCTCCAGCACTTCAGCATCTATCACAATCTAGACTACACTTTGTTTGTCTTTTCCTGATAAATTCACAAATTGAAATATGTTTATCGAAGAAATTTCCAAGAAAAAACGCTAGAGAAAATTTTCCTCACAAAAAAAACACTTCCGGCATCGACGGTCACAGCCTACCGAGTCCAGTAAAAAATGCAATACAAATAATTGGTTCAAAACCTCCTTCCCACAATATGAATAAGATATTCATTTTAAAATTTCGTTTGCAATGTCTCTTCTTGCTTCCGAATCCCGGTTCGTTTCGCTCAGATCAGGCCATCACTTGAAATTTTAAATGTGTATGGTTTTATGCTGCCAAGGAAGGATTTAAGCATCAGGAATATTAATTGCCCTGATTTCTCGACCACGTCAACCTTTCTCTACGCCCATTCTGGCACTACTCGAAGGACACACTCGCCCAAAATTCGAGACAGGGGTTGACGGTGGGTTCTGTTAAAGATCACGAAATCTCCACTCCCGGAAAGACGTCCTGGATTATGTGAGACACACACACCCCGTCTCTTTCGTTGTCGTCATCGTCGTTCCCCGTCTGGACTTTGTCAACCATTTCTCGTGAACGACATCGTGCTCACCCTTTTTTGAGAAGTGGAGAGGCCAATTTGGTATTCAAAAATGTAAAGTTCCGTCCATCCGGAGAATTCGTCATCGGTCGAGGAAGCGAGCTGCTGACCGGGGAAAACTTTCCAGCTTTAGGGGCTATCCCATTGTCGCATTTTACCTAACTATATCACAGGAGGAGAGGAACAGTTTTACAATAAGGCGATAAAAGGACTTCTTTCCGAATGGGAAACTATATTTCACTTGTGCCGTTCGTGTGTTCGTTCCTGGCCTGGAGAGCTGAACTGAAGAAGCTGCTTTGTACGAACTAAATCGACCCTTCAGCCGATCTCTGGCTCTCGCCAAGAATGAAAGGACGAATGGAAGCATGAATGGACGAACGATAATGTCGCATGATTTATGCGGAGATGCCTCCGAGATGACCATCGTCAACGGTTTTTGCTGGATGGGGAACCCATTACGATTATTATGCTCCCGGTATGTGAACAAAACCTTGCTTGCAGCTTCTGGAAGCTGGCATTGATTTAATGCCAGCCTTTTATCGTGCAAGGGTCAGGCACTGGCTTAGAGAAAAGGATGGAGGGCAGAGTGTTTTCTTAGGCAACGCTCATAAGTAGGGCATTATTTACGTTGCGTGAACATTCCGGCAGGGGTTCTGCGAGCAAGCAAGGCGGCATTCCAGCAGAACTTTGAATGGCCCCGATCCGTATGTTTCCTGCCCGGGTGAAGGGGTAACGCTTGACAAAATCTGACATCGATGATGGTGATTGGTGACATTCATTATGTGAACTTGACAGGAAAGTGGAAACCAGTTTCGGTGGAGTATCGGAAGTTTATTGAGTATTCACCTTGAATTGGTTGCTTAAAGGGTGATACGGTCAAAATTTGGTCAAGGGAAAACGCGTGTAAATCGGTGAAATCGTTTATTTAAAAAATCAAATTAAATTTCTTTTTCAAGTTTAATTAGTATAAAATTCAGGAAAAATATTCAGTTAGGCTTCCGCTTTTCTAAATTCGAATTGCCGGGCCTTACGCTTAACCCCTGCCATCAGATTTTGTACAGCCACCTTGTCCACCTTTTTCGCCGGAAAAGCCAGTTTGCCTTGAACTGCTGCTTGTCTTTAGCACTTTTTTTGGTCTTCTTTAGGTTCCGCTTGACAATATCCCAGTATTTCTCAATTGGGCGGAGCTCTGGCGTGTTGGGAGGGTTCTTGTCCTTGGGAACCACCTGCACGTTGTTGGCGGCGTACCACTCTATGGCCTTTTTACCGTAATGGCAAGATGCCAAATCCGGCCAAAACAGTACGGAACAACCGTGTTTCTTCAGGAAAGACAGTAGACGTTTATTCAAACACTCTTTCACGTAAATTTCTTTGTTGACAGTCCCGGAAGCTATGAAAATGCTCCTTTTCAAGCCACAGGTACAGATGGCTTGCCAAACCAGATATTTCTTTGCGAACTTTGACAGTTTCATGTGCTTGAAAATATCTGCTGCCTTTTCCCTTCCTTTTTCCGTATAAAACTCCTGTCCCGGAAGCTGCTTGTAGTCGGCTTTGGCGTAGGTTTCATCGTCCATTACCACGCAGTCAAACTTCGTCAGCATCCTCGTGTACAGCCTCCGGGATCGTGCTTTGGCCGTCGTATTTTGTTTATCTTCGCGATTTGGAGTCACTACCTTCATGTAAGTCGATAGTCCGGCTCGTTTTTTGGCTCGATGCACGGTTGTAGACGATACACCCAGCTTATTTGCGGCATCTCGGAGAGAGAGGTTAGGGTTTCGCTTGAAACTACCGGTAACTCTCCTTGTCGTCTCAACGGCTTCCGGTTTTCGATTTCCCCCCGATCCAGACTTCCTGGCTGTCGACAAACGTTCCCCAAACACTTTGATTACATTTGTAACGGTTGGTTTGGCAACTTTTAGCGTTTTTGCCAGCTTTGCGTGCGAGTAGCTCGGATTTTCGCGATGCGCGAGCAAAATTTTGATACGCTGCTCTTCTTCCTTAGACGGCATTTTGACAACTGAAGAGTGAATTCCAAAATCAAAATAGGAGTAACATTCTATACACACATTTTCAAAATAAGGGGTGTTCAGGTTTTTTAAATGCAAAATTGAATGAAATACGTCAAGTTGATATTGACCAAATTTTGACCGTATCACCCTTTAATGTGCAAAAACTTATTGTTGGTCAAAGATACCCCGGTAATCAAAGTTATCCCTTTTTACGGTAATCATAATAAATAACTGAGTCTATGGTTAAAATATTTCAAAACTTTTTTCAACGTTTTAAAAGCTATAAATTAAGTTTCAAATTGGGAAAAACTTGGTTTGTTTTTGAAAATTTCAAATACAAGTAAACACGTTATTTCAAAATCTTGAAATATCTATTTTATCGAAGGCTGGCAAACCAACACCCTTCCTGAACTCACTGGACCAAAAGACTTTTAGCCACCGAGAGCGTTGTGATCGATTTACTGGATTTTCATGATTAATTTTATATCATTAGAGTTTGTTTCGAACTGCCTTAGAAATTGATAAACTAGCATTTATAAATTTTATGAAGGTGTTTCGGATCAAGAAAACTCGTTTGAACCGTCAAAATAGAGACTGATAAATGTTAGTCCAAAGCATCAAACTCCAAACAAAGACGAAATTGATTTTGAAATCAAATTTAAAGTAGTCTAATAAATTTCTACAATCATGAACCCTCATAGGAGTCTAGTACTGGTTTATAAAAAAATGAAACTTGCCACATTCCCCTTAACAGAAAAAATAATTGAAAAGGATTAGAAAAATAATCAATCTTACCTTGTTGTACTGTACATGAAATCTTAAAAAAAAACAAATAGATTTTAAGTGTTTCATAATTTTAGATGTGCAAATTCACTTATTTTTGATTTTCAATATTATTGAATTGAACTGAACCACTCAAAAATCTCATCAAAAATTATGAAAGTTTTTCAAAATTATTTTAATCTAGTTACATAAAATGCACAATTTAAAAATCGAAAATTGTACCAAAAATATCTTTAAATCTTAAAATGGCTGGCAAATTCTGACTGCAATCTGGAAGGGTCAAATTATCTGAAATTATAGTCTAAAGCTGTTTGATCTAGATCATGGGTGGTCAAACCACGGCCCGCGGGCCACATGTGACCAACATTTTGTGGCCCGCGAAGCTCTTTTTGGAAAAACCATGGTCTAAGAATTTGACATTTTCCTTGGTCTGCGTATATCATTTGGATAAATATATCTGAATCTACGCTAACAAAATTCAGAGATCTGAAAATGTCTTGAAGTGATATAAGCCAAAGGGGTAAAAGTGTTTAAAAAATAATTTCGAGAAAACATGCTTTTAAATTATTGTGTTTGACCATTTTCCATTTATTTTTCGAACAGTTGTAATTTTCTTTCGAGCGTACAAGTATGAGGATATAATTATAAAAATCTAAAAAAAAACAAAATTTGTTTGAATCATCGAGAACCATTTGGCATTATTGACTCGAAATCGATCATTTTTGCACTTACATATACGTCTTTAGCTCTGAGGGTCTCATATAATTTTACCAAAAACCGTCACTGAAATTACGGTTTGCAAGTTATCAAAATTCTACGATATTTGACACATCATCTGTGAATCCCATAACAAATTTTTCAATGTTTTCCGATTGGGATTTGGTGAATACATATCATTGGTTTAAAGAGCATTCAAGCGCACATTGAGGAGTTTGAACAGCCTCAGAAAGATAATAAGATCTTATCAAAATCATTTAAAATTCGTAAAAAATCAACATCATAATTAAAACAATAATTTTACATCAACTTCAACCATTCGTAACTTGAATTCTATTTCAACAATTTCGTTCATCCATCCATATTTAAAAACTTTTTCAAATATGGTAAAATATCGAAAGTTTGCTGTGAACATTTTTCACAACAGTTATTTTTTGCTAAGCTTTATGAAAATTAAACCAACTTCAAATATATTTTAATCGGCATCTTGCTTTGTATTTATGTACAATTACATCAATAATGAAACACTAAACAGAATTTACAGTTCGGTAGTAGAATTCAACTAGAATCGGTTTTGTACTGACAAATCTCTCAGAAGAACGATATATTTTCCCAAATTTTAAACTTACAAAAAGTGCAATGATTATCAAAGAATGAAATTCATATTCATCCTGTTTATAAAAGGCTTTTCCAATACACTTGTCAAATCGAGGTGCTGGAAAATTGAAAAATAGTTGGATTGAGTTGAGGTTGAGTTCCGTACTTTGAAAATTCAATATTATTTATGATAAAACTAAAGTTCGTTGAAAAAGTATTCTTTTCAATGTCAAAAGCATGTAACGTTACTTTAATTCAACAATTACAATCTGCAGGTTTTTTTAAATTCGCCTATCAAATTTTTCTAAGAAGAACGGTAAATTATAAAAACTGTGCGGTCATTTTTTAAAACTTAGAGACCATGAAATCGACTTAATTTTCATTGTAGTCACACTATTTGACATTTTTGGGATGAATAAACCAAGGAAGTTTTAATTACCTTGAAAAGATTGATCTTCATAAGTTGGAAGGGATAAATCATTTCGTGTTGAATAATACTCCTACTATTTTTAAAATGGAGCAAAATTTGTAAAAATATGCTTGTTACAAAAATGACTCAATAAGATGAAACTATACTAAGGTTGCCAGAATTTTTTTAGACCGTATCCAGGTCAGACAGATCTGGGTTATTTTATCTAAAAACCTGGCATAATTCAGGCATTTGATTTTAAAATTTTCTACTAAAATCCGGGTAAATTTGGTAAATAGCCAAGAACTACTAAAAAAATTGAAAAAAACTCCCGTAAAACTTAATAACAGATTTTAAATTGTATTTTATGCTTCCACAAAATCTTAATGATTATTTTTATAAAATTTGTTAAAAAAATTCGCGTATTAGACGCATAAATAAAAAATAAAAATAAAAATTGTTTTTTGTTCGATTCGGCATAAAAGATGAGAAAATTCGGGCAAAATCCGAGCATTTTTTAATGAAATTCGGGCAAAAAACCGGACCGGACTTTTCCCAAATTTTATATTAAATATCTGGGAAAACCCGGATAAAATCGGGTAATCCGGCAGCTTTGTCTATACTTGATGTGACCCAGGCAAATGTTTTTTAAAGCATTTAAAAATACTTTTATTATTCGTTTTCTTCAAATATTTCAGAACAATTTGTTTTTTTTTTTTTGGCCCGCCAGCCAATAATATTTCTGAAATTTGGCCCATCTGTTGAAAATGATGACCACCCATGATCTAGATAAAATCTGCATGATGGCCAATGATCATGGAGTGATTAATTGTACGTTTAATTTTTTGGATACCAATTTTAGTAACTCTTTTGTACTCTTTTGTACTCTGTGATTCTTTTTTTTTTGTTTACAAAACTTTTACAATTTGCTATCGATTGTGAAAATAACGTCATTGTTATGAACTGATCAAAGAAATTAATAGGAATTCTAAATTTTTGCATGCATAAATCTGTTCTAAGCCCGTCGATAAAATTGGAAGATCTCCTAAAAAAAAGTAAATTTTAGTTTAGAATCAAATTTTGCTAGCAAAGATAACAACACCAAAAATGTAATATGAAAAAGGAATTTGATTTCTAAAATCTTTTCCTACTTGCGACCATGCCACAACTGATACGATTCGAAAGTATTCAGATTCAAAATTTTAAATCAATTTTTTTTTTCGGTAAGCTATTTCTAAATAATTCTATATAATGCTCCTTATTCTGAATTAGACATTTTAATAAAAAAAAAAGGTTTTAAGCAGCCTTCTTTTCAAAGATAAAATCAGTATTTTGAAACACTAGTAAATGAATACGAATTAAAATTTCGAATTATTCCAGATTGTAAAGCTTTGGATACAAGGATCAATGCAGAGAAATAGAATACATTAAACATAACACCTAATAAAAAAAAAGAATTGAATAATAAATATCAAAATAATTATGATAGAAAATTATTATTTATCTTTACTAACATTTAATTTTCAATTGAAGGAATGATTTAAAATCCCGCAGTGATATCTTAAATTTAAACAAGAAATTGAATCACGATTAAAAATATGAATTCTCGATTAGGAAAATGTATAAATTTTGTTTATAAATTTTGAAACACAGGCTGTTTAAAATTTAAAGATCTGAATATAGCCAAAAGATACAAACACAAACAAAAGTTTGTCTCTTTTAAAATTTGGATTTATTGGCTTCAGAAACATTTTGTATTCAGAACACAAAAATTCAGAATTGAAAAACAATGACAAACTTTTAAAAAAATTAAATTTAAATGGTAGGACTTTAAAATTTATTTGAAAAAGATTTTTTCAATTAAAACTTCTTATCATATTAAAAACTTATTTATTAAGTTTAATTGATTATTCAAGGGAACAGCATTTCTGTTTTTTCATTTTGTTGGGTTTTGGCGTTTATTACTCGAATATATGACGTTTATAAACTTAAAAATAAAAAAGGTTAGAGTGAAATTAATCACTGGTACCTAATAAACCAACGAAAATACTTTTTGAATTTTGAATCTGTTTATAATCCTCCATTTAATCAAACTATATTTTTTTGCATAATTCTTGATTAGAAAAAAACAATCATCTACAAAAGTTTCATTGTACAATTTTCTACAAATTCTTAATTTTTTTCTGAAATTTTTAAGGTTTGCACACACATTTGTACACCCTTGGGATAAAACGCAACAAAGACGTCCCTCGATCCATTGCCC
Organism: Uranotaenia lowii; assembly: GCF_029784155.1. NCBI lineage: Eukaryota > Metazoa > Arthropoda > Insecta > Diptera > Culicidae > Uranotaenia > Uranotaenia lowii. Next base: position 263,587,260 of record NC_073693.1, on the reverse strand, counting down.
AGCGGGATCAGATAACGGCAGATGTGCCTGTCATATCGATTGATTATTGATTTGCGTATTCCATCAACTAACGGCATCAGGGAAAAACCCTTTTTAGGCAAATTTTAAACGCACCGAATGTGTAGGAAATTTAAAAAAAAAAGGGTTCGAATCTTGCTTAATTTTTAACGCTCGCTTGTCGGCATCTGCATAGAGAAGCTATTCAATGGAAATCGCTAGAGCACTGCAATATGCATCGATTGTGCATGCGTTAATCGAATTAAGCTAGGCGTAGAAGGAGCGATGATTAGTGGTTGTTTTTTTTCTGGGAAAAGGCCTAAAAATATTAAAAAGGGGTTCAACCATACCTGTGGTATCATGGAGGGTTTCAAGGTCTGTCGGACGTTGACATTAAATTCTAATTTTATCAAGGGGGAACTTTTATTCTCTGATCCAACATGTTTTGTAACCGTTTTCAGTTCAATCTTCTCATATTGGTGTAGCTTCCTCCACCGAGCAAAGATAGTAGAACCTTTGGCGGATAAGGAGTCTTCCTGGTTTTAACGTCAACACTCGAGTCAAATCCGACGACTGTTTCGGTGTTTATCAAATACTCATCTCCCGAATCGATCATCTTGATATTGAACGCTATAAGCTCGAAATCTTGATCCGGTTCGTTGCTTTCATCGAATTTGTAAGAATATGTTGCAGAAAACAGGTAAAAATCTTCTCTGTAAACAAAAAAACAAGCCTGGATTATTTGTTCGATTTAAACTAAATTATCTCTCACTGTTTCATGTTCGAAAAATTCGTTAGGAAATCTTCCACAGGAACAATTTCCAGGTTAGCAACCTTTAGGAAAACATCCTTCCTCGACTTTAGAACACGATTCAGCTTCCGTGCAGCTATTAAAGTAATTAGTTTATCTTTGTTCCAGCAGTTTTGACGATTGGTGGTGTTTGTTACCGTGGTTATTTCAAATGTTTCCCCACTCGTTAAAAGTTGAACTTCATAGATCGATGTTCTGATCAGATGGCACGAGTCGATGTCTTGGTCCCGATGAGTTATACGATTTATGCTTATTCCTTCTCTGAAATTTATAGATCCACATAAGGTTATCGATTTCAAAAAAATAAACATAAGGAATTTCTTACAATCCAGCTTCCAGAAAAGATTGCGCTGTTTCAGCAGCTTCATCTGGACCAAGCTCGGTAGCATTTTCATATTCCAAACTATTGCCACTGGTGAAAACTACTAAGTTCATAAGAAACAGAACCGATTGGTTGAGCATCGCGCACTGTCTCGAATTGGATACCGAATTGACGATGGCTTTGAGTGAACTGAGCCATTATATGACGGTGTCCCTTATCCATTGCTAGAAGATGAATACGCCCACAACATTTATCTGCCCTAATACAGTTTTTTTGTGAATTAAGCGAAGATAAAAAAAACATTTCCAAAAATGTTTGAAGTGGAACAGTTATCCTGCAGTTTTGTAAATTTGTACACATTGGCAGACGCTGAAAGCTTAGAAACCAAAATAACCCAGTTTACCGTGTTTGATGTGCAATTCAATTTTTGAATATATTTTTTTATAAACGCAAATTTATGATCGTTGTTTATAAACAGTACACTTATTTTTGTAAGTTTCAAGCAAAAATAGCAGAAATGGTGATATGGTCAAAATTTTATCAATATCAACTTGACGTATTTCTTTCAATTTTGCATTTAAAAAACCTCAACACCCCTCATTTTGAAGGTGTGTGTGCGTAGAATGTTGCTCCTATTTTCATTTTGGAATTCACTCTTCAGTTGTCAAAATGCCGTCCAAGGAAGAAGAGCAGCGTATCAAAATTTTGCTCGCGCATCACGAAAATCCGAGCTACTCGCACGCAAAGCTGGCAAAATCGCTAAAAGTTGCCAAATCAACCGTTACAAATGTAATTAAAGTGTTTGGGGAACGTTTGTCGACAGCCAGGAAGTCTGGATCGGGGGGAAATCGAAAACCGGAAGCCGCTGAGACGACAAAGAGAGTTGCCGGTAGTTTCAAGCGAAAACCAAACCTCTCCGAGATGCCGCAAATAAGCTGGGTGTATCGTCTACAACCGTGCATCGAGTCATAAAACGAGCCGGACTATCGATTTACAAGAAGGTAGTGACTCCAAATCGCGATGACAAACAAAATACGACGGCCAAAGCGCGATCCCGGAGGCTGTACACAACGATGCTGACGAAGTTTGACTGCGTGGTAATGGATGACGAAACCTACGTCAAAGCCGACTACAAGCAGCTTCCGGGACGGGAGTTTTATACGGCAAAAAGAAGGGGAAAGGTAGCAGATATTTTCAAGCACATGAAACTGTCGAAGTTCGCAAAGAAATATCTGGTTTGCCGAGCCATCTGTACCTATGGCTTGAAAGCAGCATTTTCATAGCTTCCGGGACTGTCAACCAAGAAATTTAAGTGAAAGAGTGTTTGAATAAACGTCTGCTGCCTTTCTTGAAGAAACACGGTTGTTCCGTACTGTTTTGGCCGGATTTGGCATCTTGCCATTACGGTAAAAAGGCCATGGAGTGGTACGCCGCCAACAACGTGCAGGTGGTTCCCAAGGACAAGAACCCTCCCAACACGCCAGAGCTCCGCCCAATTGAGGAATACTGGGCTATTGTCAAGCAGAACCTAAAGAAGACCAAAAAAACTACTAAGGACGAGCAGCAGTTCAAGGCAAACTGCCTTTCTGCGGCGAAGAAGGTGGACAAGGTGGTTGTACAAAATCTGATGGCAGGGGTTAAGCGTAAGGAACGGCAATTCGGATTTGAAAAAGCGGAAGCCTAACTGAATATTTTTCCTGAATTTTATACTAAGTAAACTTGAAAAAAAAATTTAATTTGATTTTTTTAAAAAACGATTTCAGCGATTTACACGCGTTTTCCCTTGACCAAATTTTGACCGTATCACACTTTAAATTAAACCCATAACGAACATTTAAGAAAAAAATTCTGAAGAAAGTTGAAAATTTATGAAGTATATTTAATATATTAACGATTGACATATTTGAATAAATATTTTAAATGTAATTTTTTTGTGAGAAACATTTTAAAATAATAAAAATAATCTTCAAGTCACGTTTTGGGTTTTTTTTTTCACAAGATTCAATAGCTTAAACAAATAATTTGTTAAAATTTACTTAACTATCATCATAGTTGTGTTGCCCCATTTGACACATTTTTCAAGAACATTTTGATCTTATTAAGACATTCTGGTTTCGAGATTTAGCTGAGGAATCAAGTTAGCCCATTGATTTTAGATAAATCTGCAACTTTTAAAATATGTGAAATTTTAAGGTCAAATTCTTTTTTCAAAATCAAGAGCTTAGGAACATTTAAAGAAATCTTGTAATGGATTCTGATTGATCTGCCTTTCTTACATTTTTAGAAGAGATTCAGAGTTATGTTTAGTATTTGTTGCCCCATAAATTTATCCGACAGTTCAAACCTTTGCACAGTGGAGATTTTTGATAAAAAAAAAAAAACCTATTCCTATAACGATCGCCTAAACTGTACTAAATTTTGGAAAACTGTTATTTCTCGCGTGAGCTTTCATTGCGTCGTATCAAACATCTTAAGATTTCACAGAAAACTGATGCAACAGCTATCAAAACTACTTTGAAATTTGTATTTCACTTAAGTATGGAATATGTTGTCCTGGCTATAAATATTCTGTATGTAAAGAAGTTGCGACTAGTTTTTTTTTTTTTTGTAAATTCTTTATTTGAAACGGCTCATACCTTTAGGCCTTAAGGAGCCAAACTCGTTTTGTTTGATTACAATTATGTGCTTATATCTAGTTCACTTTAAAAAAAAATAGAATTATTGACGAAGATCAATAGCTTTTAGGAAAAGGTATAATTCGAACATGTAGTCCAAGTCTATCACCGCCAGCACATCTCTCACTGGAACATAGGGTGGTTTTCCTCGGGCCCAAAGGGATTCTATGAAGTTCGTTCTAGCAACAAGATGGACCTCGCACGACCAAACAATATGCTCGATTTCATGATAACCTTGGCCGCAACTACATAGATTGCTGCCAGCAATATCAAAACGATATAGTACCGCGTCTAGGGAATAATGATTGGACATGAGACGGGAAAATATACGAATAAAATCTCGACTTAGGTCCAATCTATTAAGCCATGGTTTAAGGCTTACCCTTGGGATAATCGAGTGCAGTCACCAACCCACCTCATCCTCGTCCCATTTACGCTGCCAGTTGACAAGAGAGTTTCTTCGAACTAAAATGTAAAATTCGTTGAAGGCGATTTCACGCTGATACGTGTCGCCTTCCATCGCCCCCACCTTTGCCAGAGAGGACTGCCCTGGGGTCTTTTTTGTTCGTTTTTGTTCAAAACTCATCCATGATTTTTTGCAGAATTTTTAGTAACGCTTACATGAGTAAATCTGAACTTTACGGTCGATATGGAAAGATTCAATATCTTGTACTGAAAAATCAACATCATTTTTGTTTCTTCTGTGGAACCGAGCCTGCTAATGGTTTTTGTGCCAATTTATAAATTCTCTTAAACAAATATTTTGCTGAACAGGTTTTTCGAAGACCGTAACTTCGTAATTTATAAGGCAAACAAGTTATTAGCTATTTAACAGGAGTATGTCTTTTGAAATTAAAAAACAATTAATTCAAATGACATCACTGCTTGAAAAGAAATCATGCAATACTTCGCTAGGCACCCAGTAGTGATGTGAATTGAATTTAATGTTTATATTAAATTCCAAAAGACATACCCCTGTAAAGCAGCAAATAATTTTTTGGATAATAAAATACGAAATTACGGTCTTGGACAAAGTTGTTCAGCGAAAAATTTATATTAGAAAATTCACAAGTTGGTACAAAACCATAAGGCTCGATTCCACAGAAGAAACAAAATTGACGTTGATTTTTCAGTTTATAATTTTGAATTTTCTCATACCAACCTAAAAGTTCCAATTTACTCATGTAAACGTTACTCAAAAATTCTGCAGAAAATCATGAATGAGTTTTGAACCAAAACAAAGCATTTTAGACCCTAGGGTTTGAGAAATTTGAAAATGGCCGCAAATCGACTGAATATAGTGCTTCATAGCGTACAATAGAGATGACGCATATAGCGCACAAAAACCGTAGATTTATGCTTTCAAGACCTCGCCTTCTTTGATTTTTGTTTGTACGCGAATAGTTAAAAATATAGCACGTAGATTTTTAAATAGTTGATTTAAACATTGAGGTTCGTTGATCAATTTTTAAGGACTATTTTTCAAAAAGCTTTTGTCAAATTTGAATACTTTTTTCTCAATTTGTGAAAATAACCCAAACAATTTTTTTTATAAAACATTTTTTAATCATTATCTATTGAGTATATTAATAACTTCAAACTATTTAATCACAGAATGTCCACTTAAAACAATGAAACAACTGGAACTCCTTCTACAACTGATTGTTCTGCGGTCTCTTGATAGTGATATTTTTGACTTTTCCCCCACCGACTAGTGAAAGAAGCAGCTTAGCGGTATCGTCACTGTTTGTATTGAAGTGTTCTGCAGTTTCAAAATTATTGGGACCTTATGAAAAATATGATTACATAATTAATATTTCTAGCAGATCATAGATTTCTTCCAATGCTTACCATAAATCACTTCACTATAGATCACATACTCTTCACCCGATGCCGAAAGAAGATGGAAACTTTCACAAATCAGTGTTCCAGTTTCGACTTGTTGCCTTTTTTCTTGATGATCTGTCAGGGTCGTTTCATTGCTGAAAAATCAATATAAAAAGGGCTTAGGAGAAATTTTAAAAACTAAGTTTATTCGGAAGATTTATTTTGTTAATTAATAATTTATTCTCTTATTCTAAGCTTACCTTTGCTGAATGAGCGTTTCCAGCAACTCTTCGATACCTTCCGGATCACGTTCTTGGAACACTATGCTATCGATCGGGGAGGAAGCACAGAAACCGATGGACAAAAGTAAAACCACACCTAACCAACCTTTGGCATTCATCACAAAACACAAACAATTTTTTAAGATTGATGATGAAGACGCTATCTAGAGATACTTAGTTTGGCAGACACTTTGATTAACGAGGTTCTTTCCCCTGTGATGGTTTGCTTTGAAGTCACCTACGATCAACTGGTGGACAACTGTCTTATACCGAAATCGCCGAATTAGCGTTAACTCAAACAGGTTTGTCACAATTCAAGGTATCTCCCAGTCATGGAAGCATAAAACATGCGAAAGAAGCCATACTTGAACAAAAATCGTCAATCCTCAAGTCAGTTAATGCATGATAAACCTAGGATGACAATAAAGTTTAACAAAAGAAATGCTGCCCGAAAGTGACGTAAAGAAAATATTGGCTAAATGATTTGCTGACACGGTGTGAACGGACTTAGCACCTTTCTATGACATGATTAGAATTTTCTAAATGAAAATGGTTTAGCCTTTTTAAAGATTTTTACACCAATGCTCTCGAAAACTAAATTTTTTACCCTGTAGATTTTATAAAATAACATGTGCATAAGTCCGTATACGCATTACGATAGCATTGGATAGGTATATGAGAAAATTTCATCATCGAATTCCAACCACCGACGATTTCAGAAAATCGGCCTTGATTAAGAGGTGCTTCGAAGCGTTCCCCAAAGAAAATGGGGGGAAAACAAAAATTAGGTTTTGATGTCAGATGCTTTATATTTAAAAAAACGGATTGCATAGGATCTGGCGTTTTCGAAAACATATTAGCTTAAAATCGATTTTTTGGGACTTTGGGAAAGGAGTGTTAAGAAATGTCTTGAGAAATAGATCACAACTCGGTCCAGATCTCGTTTAACCCAACTGAACCCTTCATCTTATGAGCAACCTTTTGAGCTAACGGGCCAATTTGAGTTAAAAATTTTGATCGGTGAGCCGCATTTGAAATAACACTGCAAATATTTATTCAGCAGTTCCTAAGAACATAAGACCATTTATTTTTATAACTACAAAAAAAAGTAAAAATAAAAAAATGCATTCAACATCAATTATTATTAACAGGCAATATCAGCTGAAATTGAGTAGATCACTAAATAAAAGTCCGCTGCCTTTTCAGAGTTGGACGTTGATTCGTTGTTTAAAAAATAAAATTTACGATCTAGGCCCTGCCTTTTTTTTTCATTAAACGGTGAAAGAAAAATTTTTAGATATGAAATTCGTAATAAAATGATAAGCAAAAGCAGTCGATATCCGAGAAAAACTATAATTTCACAGAATATTAAACAAATTTTGTCAAAGATCCTTGGTTTAGTTTACATTTTTGATTGGTTAATTGCACTTGCTTCAAAATAAGGAAATTTTTGTGAAAATCTTGGCCACCCATGATTTAGAATTAACAGAGTTAATTTAATCCAGCAAGGAGAATTGAAGATGTTGTTTCAAGTAAACCTAATTGAGTAATTGTTCCAATAATTATAATTTTTTTTTGAACGATTATGACACATTAAAACGAACAAAAATGAGCTATTGACTGCAAACGATTATTTAACCTTTATTCTATGTAAGATAAAAATTTGGTTTTATTTAGTTTATTCATAACTCTTACAACATGATATGAATTTAAAACGTATAATGACTTCCTCATTTTGGAGTGCAATTAAGTTTTTACGACCTTTTGCTTTGCTCTGAGTTGCCGTGCAAGCAAAAGGACATAAAATGACAACTCGTCGATTTGGGTTTCCAGTCCTTTTGCTATTACTAAAAATGGTTGAAATTTTGTGAAATACGCAAATAAATCAAACAAAAATCGATCGTGAGAGCTGTCGAGTATCAATAAATAGCTGTTTATGCATTACGTTACATTTACAGTAACACTTTATCCTTCAAGAGAAAACAATTTGGTTCGTTTTCTTGTGGCCATTTTATTTCGCACAAAAAAACTTGAAATCAAGGTAAGGGAACATCCATAAATGACGTAGCTTTTTTTTTGGAGTTTTTATATCCCCCCCCCTTCCCCCTCGTAGCATTTCGTCACAAAGTCATAGACCCCCCCTAGATATTAACGTAGCTTTAATAAACCCCCCCCCCCCCCCCATTTTTAAAAATTGGTTTTTAATTTTTACTTTTATTATCAGCATTTTTCAAGAACAATACAAAAAATAACAAAAATTACAGAAAGAAGTTATAAATGAAATTTTATAAAAGCAATCAGTCAAAAAAAATCAAGCTACCTTTCAACAAACAGGATAGCTTTTACATGTTTAAGTATTCAATCAGATGCGTCGGTCCAAATTATCTCCATTCTGGATTCCAATGGATTCCTCGTAACCATGCACAATTGTTTTGGAACACATTCTGTAAACAGCTGGATAAATCTTGTTTCATAACATTATTTTTTCTCGTGCCTACGAATCATTTAGAGATAATATATGTATGAAGATTACTATGAATCCATTTAAAATTTTCAAAGACTATGCTAAGTAAGCACTGCTATACGGCGCGATGCAGATTTCCGCTGTTTCGTATCGAAGATCGTAACGGATTCCAGATGTAAGGCGTGACGTGGACCTTCATAAGTTTCAATAAAAAAAGAGTACTTACTTGACCTTCATAGGCCATAAATATCTGACGCGATGCAGACTTCTATCAGTGAGTGAGATCTAGATTGATAACAAGTAACTTGGCGTGATGAAGACTTCCGCCAAAATGATTTAAAGAAATGGTTGATGAAGACTTCCGCCTAGCTAGATTTCAAAGTTGTGTAGACTTCCGTCAGTGAGATCTTGGTTGATTAATAGTAACATGGCATGATGTAGACTTCCGCGAAGACTAATCATAAAAAAATGGTTTGATGATTAGTAATTTTACAATGAAGAGCTTCCTAGCTTGAATTCAGAGTTACCTCAAATATCTGATGCGATGCAAACTTCCGGCAGTGAGTTCTTGATTGATAAATCGTAACTTGGCACGTTGCAGACTTACCCCTAAACAAATATTTAATTTAATGACGAAAAACTTTGCACGATGCAGACTTCTGCCAAGCTTGATTTCAAAGTTACCCCAAACATCTGACGCGATACAGGCTTCCGTCAATGAGATCCCAACATAACTCAACTTAAGATTTGATTTGATGATCAGTAATTAGGAGTGATGTAGACTTCTGCCTAGCTTGATTTCAAAGTTGTCTCAAATATCTAACATGATGTAGACTTCCGTCAGTGAGATCTTGGTTGATTATTAATAACATGACGTGATGCAGACTTCCGCCAAAATTATTCATTTAAAAAAAAAATGGTTTGATGATCAGTAATTTTGCACGATGAAGACTTCCTAGTTTGATTTCAGAGTTGCCTCAAATATCTGACGCGATGCAGACTTCCGTCAGTTCAAGTTCTTAGATTAAGGTATCTTAAGAGAACGATCGACTTAAATTTGGTTCAAGGTAATTTTACTTACCATGAACCAAATTTAAATGTTAATTTTTAATAACCAAGACATTTAGATTTTTTTAACTACAAAAGATGCATCCCGAACATTCGTCAGCATTGGCCTAGTTTACGCTTTACTTGAAAGGTCTACAGAGTCAAAGGTGTTAGCAAGGATTGTCCATAGTCCAAAAGAAACATTCTTGTGATGGACAGTACCGTGGAAGTCGATGCATGGAGCCTGTTATATTTACGGTTCCGAATGTTTCAAACTTTAATTATTGCGACACCGAAAATGTCATGCCAATTTTCTCATAATGTTTAGAATCAAACCAAAATTTTAGGGTAGTTTTGTTACATATATTTACTTAAAAAAATTATAAGTAAAGTTCATCGATGGAGCCTTGAGTGTAAAATTTAACGCATTTTTGCTTGATGCCCTCCATCAAAGTCTTAACAGTGTCATCCGGTTCCAGTTTCTCAGTTTTTTTTACATTTTCTTAACAATTCATTCTCGTCTTTGACTGTCTTCTTGCCCTTTCGAAGTTTACGCTTCATTATTGCCCATTACTGCTCCACCGGGCGCAGCTCCGGACAGTTTGGCGGGTTCATGTCATTTGTAACAACATGAACAGAATTGTCCTCATACCACTCCGGCCCCTTTTAGAATAGTGTCATGATGCCAAATCTGGCCAAAATAGCGAAGTTCGACGTGCTGCTGCAGTAACGGAAAAAGGCGCTTCTCAAGGCACTCTGATTTGTAGATCTCGCCATTTACTGTGCCCTTTGTCACGAATGGCTCACTTCTCAGTCCGCAAGAGCGGATAGCCTGCCAAATGAGATATTTGGAGGCGAACTTCGACATTTTCTTCTTCTTAAATTTGTCGTCCACATCAAACTTGCTTTTTCGGGTGAAAAACTCTAATCCCGGAATTAGCTGAAAATCAGCTTCAATATACGTTTCGTCGTCCATCACACAGCAGTCATATTATGTCAGCATCTTCTAGTAGTGCTTCTGTGCCCGAGTTTTAGCTGTCGATTGTTGCCGCTCATCGCGGTTTGGGAAGTTCTGTACCTTGTATATCTGTAGTTCAGCTCTTTTCTTTGCATTCTGGACGTAGCTCTGCGACATGCCGATCTATTAACTCAAATCACGGCTTGAGACGTTGGGATTTGCTTTAATCATCCGCTTCACTCTTCCCTCCGTCTTTTATCCTCCGGTCTCGGTTTTCTTCCAGCTCTTTTGCCGTGGTCCAACGTCAACCGCTCCTGGAACCGCTTCAACACTCTGGAGACGGTTGAATGATGAATGTTCAACATTTTTCCCAACTCTCAGTGGGACAGGTCAGGAAATTCCAGGTGTTTGGAAAAAAATTGTTCTCTCGTTGGTTGACTTCCATTTTCGTTGAATTGAAAAACACGACTTCGAGTTTGACAGCATGTAAACAATACACATCAATGAGAAAGTGTGCAAAATTTGGTTGATTTTTACCAAAAATTATCCATTACAAGATTCGGAACTCTAGCGAAAATCGACGGACAAAATCAAGAAGCGCCACCATCAAATGCTGCGGCAGAAATGCAACTATTTAGTAAAACACGCTAAGGAAAAAAAACAATTTATATTACACGGTCGGAAATAACTAGCAGTTTGAGGGTTCATTTGCACGACAAACACACTGAGGTCTTTCTCTACGCGGTCTGGGCTCTCCAGAATTAGCACGGTTTTTCGATATCAGAGTCTTCAATCGCTATTCAAAGCTTTTTTTTCCTTGGGGTCTGTTGAAATTTTTGACCCCTGTTGACCCCTGGCTGTTGAGATTTTTGATCCCCTACTCCCATCCGTGGACAAGCGTGGAAATTTGGCAAATACCAACCCCCGTCCCCGGATGTACACGTGGACAGATTTGAATTATTTTTTTTTTTTTTTTCAAATCTAATTTGAGAGTTAGAAAACACTACTTTTTGCTTTTTTGTTATTGAAATGACTGATTCGGAAAAAAACGAATTTGCATTTCCTGATATTAAATCATTTAAAAAGTTTTAAATTTCTAAATTATCATATTCATCACATGCTTTCAAGTCGCTGCTAGTTGTTCACACTTAAACTGGAAAGATTTAAACATCTTAATAAAACTAAATAAAATTTATCAGCATTTGAATGAATTAAACTAAATTAAATTAAAACCTTGGGAAAAATCTGTATAATATATCATAAATCAGGATCCCAATAAATATAAATACTTGGCCACGTCATCAAAACTCTTAATCGCAATATCCTCAGCGCTGTTCCGTGGAATTTGGAATCAATGATCAGGCTCAACGAGATATGCAATAAAAATTAGTAATCTGTTTTAATTAAAGATTTTTTTTATTGAGGAATCTAGATTAAATTGAGTCAGTGCCATAACTATTCTTCAAAAATTGGTGAAAGTATGTCAGAGTGAATTTTGCAAATGTATTCAAAATTGATTAGAGTGCATTTTAAACTCACCGGAACGAGGGGTACAAGTGAAAAATTCAATTATCGAGAAATGTTGACCTTTTCTGTCAGTAGATGGTGTTAAGGTTTGTTAAAGGATTGTCCGTTGGCATTGATATGCAAAATTTTAAGAGCTAGGTATCTTTGAATATATTATTTTTGTTTTTACCCAATGCTTAAAAAAGTTATGCCTTGTTTCCCAATAATTTCGTGTTCGCCCTTCCAACACGCTTTAAAAAGTATTAAAAAATTTTCCAAAGAAAATCAATCCATTTATATAAATTGATTGTGTTGTAAAAGGTGTTAAAATTTACACTTTTTCCAAAAGTGCTGCCTTTCTTGCGTTTTGCCGTTAGTTTTTTTTCTCGTCCTTCTTTGTCTTGTGATGGAAATGGTTTTTGGATTCTTTCAAGTACATATATGTAATACGGTTGCGCTGCGAGGAGAATGCCAGCTATCGCAAAGCTTGTTCATGCTTATTTGCACAGGAGCCATTGGAGTACATAGAGTGTGCTCTCTGAATGTGAGCGACTGCATGCGTTAAGAATGATTTGATAGCAATAAGCAACGTAGTAAAATTTCCCACTAATGACAATCGTGTGGCATAAAATTGGACGCTTTGACACAACTTAAAATGAATCACATCACGAAAAATATATTAGAAGATATAAATTCACCGTCTGTCTCAGCTTCGTTTTTGAAGTTTTGGATACGTCGAAATCGGCCAACACTTACTGATCTGATGGAATCATCTATTGAAAAACCCCGGGAGCTCAGTTGCTTGTAACTTTTAAAGATAACTTAAAATAAAAAAAAAACACTTTTTATCAAATTAAAACGCAGCACTACCATTTAAAGATCGTTCGATACAAAAAGTTCTTATATCCGATTCCTACAAAAGAAAAAAAACACCCTTAATACATAAACAACTGTGAGCTTTGCTCTTCAGGACGGTCATCTTTTTTTGGCTCAGGGACCGACATTTGTCTATGTTTGGTTTCCGGATTTGTTCTCGGAACTATTTGTGTATCTTTTCATATTTACTTTCTCGGTCCGAAGCAATTTCCGAATGACTCGGCATCCGACATCCAGTCTTTCTTCATTCTGTGTAGCTACGACTGCCCAATGAAAGAACTCTTCTCTTGGTCTCTGGCTATAGTAGAACCAACCACATCGTCCATCCACAGTCGCAATATGCTCGTCTCATCTGGCCATTTTCTCCATTTCCCTGCTCCCAAAACTCACCCATCCAACTAACTTCCTCACCGGATCCGAAGAAACTGGCCAACCTTAGCACAGGATTCACATGTAACGGCAACGAAGTTTTTCGTCCGATGTTTGAGGTTGTTTATTTTCATTCTAAATGAAAATGAAACGATTTTCCTTCGTTTCGTTTCGTTTCGTTTCGTCTACGAGATTCGATTCGAATTTCAAATTGGAAAACTACATACCCGTCCGGTTTACGTTTTCCCTGTACCACCCACTTACTTCTCCACGCCCCCAGAAGCAGCCCCCAGGGGGTTTAGAAAAGTCCGAACAAAGTCCAACACAAAGCAATTGTATTTTGGTTTTCAATTTGTGCTAACAACTCGTTTCACATGCTCACATAGTTAGAAGGAATGGCTGAAGGTGTGGGTGGGTGGTTTTGTGCAGCGGTTAGCAAATAAAAGGATAATGAATAATGGAACAGCATCCTGAGAGGGTTCCTTTTGTCCGGTTTGAAGAAGATATACAAGGATTGGACCAAACTTTGGAATGAGACTTTTACTCACTCTTTATTTTAAAAAAAAATCGAATCTATGTAAAAATTTTTAACCATTGTAACCATATAACAAAAAAGGTGAAAACAGGTTATTATTATTAATCACGTCGATTTTTTTAGGAAAAATCATAAAACATATGTTATCCTTTTCAAAAATAAAGAAAAAATTATCTTAATTACTTTAAAACTATGAAAGAATTTCTTAGGCAATGCACTAAGGTTCTTTCACACAGGATGAAACCCCTCGTGTACACAAAGTGTTTAGAATATTTTCGCTCAAAAACTATGTAAACCCTCTTGTGCCCAACCCCGCCTTCAGATGAGGTTCACTAAAATTGGTATATAACCAAAGCCAAACTTTATTTTCACTTACTTTTTGCACAGAATATTTAAAAATATGTTGATCTGACAAACCATACCAAAGAAAACTATTTGGTAAACATTTGTCAAATGCTGCAGTTGAGAAAAACATAAAAACATCAAAAAACTAGAAATGGACCTATTGTTTCGAAAACATATGAGGGTCATATGAGCCAAAGGGGTATAAGTGACTAAAATGGTCGTTTTTGAGTTGATGCTACAAAACGATTCTTCAAATTTCAAACTATATTTGATGATTTTTTTTAATTTTTAAAAATTTTATTTACATACTCTAACATTCGATAGAAATATACAAATTCTCGAAAAATATATGGAAAATGGAAAACACAACAATTTAATCGCGTGTTTTCTCGAAATAAGCCTTTATGCACTTATACCCCTTTGGCTCCAAAGTCCTCAAATCAATTTGAAACCTCAGAAATCATTGGTCAATGTGTTTTTCGATTGGCAAAAATGATTGACAATTAGGTCCTATAGAAGTGGAGAGTTGGTTGTAAGTGTCAGACGTGTTTTTTGGGCAAGGAAATTTTCTTTTGATATTTAAAATTTAAATATATTTATAGTTTGTAAACGAAAATAAGTGTGAGACTTATGATACAGTGTACGACCGGAAGTGTGTATGATCGAGTTTCACAGCGGATCCACGGATGTAGAACTTTCGGGTTTGTACACCAATTCTCTTCCAAGAATATATTAGTTGGTAAAAATGAGAAGATGGTAGAAAACAGAAGCTAACTTTATTTCCTTTCTTTTAAATCACTTTTTTATTTTCTTATTGGCATTTCAGTCTTTAGAGCACCTGTATCCGTGGTCCAAACAGCCGGTTTTGACCTGAATTCCGACCCGAGCAACCGCATTGGTGATCCATCATACCAGTTTCAACTCAGCTTTTTTTAGAGCTGGTATAAGGATTGATCCAAAACTGATGAGATTTGGATCCAATTTGACGCAGTTCTAAACCGTTTGACAGTTAATGGAACACAAGTGCAGTTGCCAGTTTTTTCATTGGATCGGATCTAATTTCATTGGTTCAATTCTTGTATAAATTAGACCCAATAATAGATCACGAATACAGATGCTCTTAGGAAGCAAATTATAGAAAAATTCTAAAGTTTGCCTCCTAAAAACTGAAATGCCAATAAGAATATAAAGAACCAAACAATATCAGTCGTTGAAAATTATCAAAATAAATCACTTTTTGAAATCTTTTAGTGTCAAGAAAAATCATGCGCGGTATTTTAAAAACATTAAATTCATGATCAAATTTTGATGAATTAATAAGCTTTTTCGTGAGAAACCAGAACCAGGACTGATGCCAAAACCTCGAAAATCAAACCCAGGTTCAGAATCCTACCACTATTTTTACAAAATTTTCTTACTTGTCAATGGAAATGCAGTTCTGCAGTACTGAATATTAAATTTTAAATTAGATTAATACCGTTTAGGACGTACTGGTTCCGTATTATCAAAATCAAAATTGAATTTCTGTTTTATATTGAGGATTCTGTTTCCAGTCTACGGTTATTGATTCTCAGTTAAAATCGAAATGAGAAATTATATAGGAAATGCTGTGTTGAAATCTGGTTGAGATTTAGTTTTGCATTTCATGCAAAATATCATCATTTTCGAGGACCATACGAATTTTCAATACATAGATAATAATTTTCTGAATAAGAATATAAAAAAAGATAATCACGCCGAGTTTTTCTTTCAAATTAAACTATTTTTTTATGAATGGGACTTAGAAGTTTTCAAATTTTTTAAGCAGTAATCAGGCTTGGCTATCAGATTCTTAAATGTTAAACTTAATTCTAATACAGAATTATAACAAAACAAAGATGCAAAATGACGATCCAAAATTGAAAATTCAGTATCAGATTCGTCATTTTATTTGTAAAGTGATTTAATAACGTTCACTTGAATAGGTACGTACAAATTTTCAAAGTCCATTTTAAATGAAATTTCAATTAAGTTTTTTTTTTAAATTCATATATTCAGATCCACAAGTTGGAATGAAAATAAATAATTGAAACATTATAATTTGGGATTCATGATGGAGAGCTTTGAAACAAATATAACTTATTTGCTCATATTTACAATTAACATTTTCAATATTGAAATTTTTAATATAGGACCCGGAATGTTTGTTTTAATAGCTGGAAATCACAAATATTTAGGTATAAATGGATTTGAGTAAAACAATCTTATTTTCATTTTTAAATAATCATCCAAAGGATTTAAATTATTGATTTATAATAAAATATATTTGAAAAAAAAAAAATACTGATACTCTTAGTTTTTTGAATTAGTAGCTACACTGATTAATAGAATGTATTTAAATGTAGAGGATTATATCTTAAACAACATTTTTTTTTCAAAGTTTCGTATACACGAGAGGATTGAAAGCTTCTTTATAATTTTATCCCGGGATCCCGGGAATTCTTGAGAACAGGTTCATTAGATTTCCCGATTCACTGGAACATAACAAGGGGCCGTTCACATACGACGTGGACAACTTAGGGGGGGGGGGGGGGGTATGGAAATGTCCACGCTTGTCCACGGAGAGGGGGTAAGGGTTTGGGTCATGTCCACGTGGACAAACTTACTTTCAAAATATTTTCTTAAGGTGATTAAATATTAAGATGTTTTAATCAAAATCTTAAAATTGTATACCTTTCCAGTTTAAGTTTAAACAATAAGTAACTACTTGAAAACAAGTGATAAACATGATAATTAATAAATTTTAAATTTTTAAATTTTTTTTATATCGGGACATCCTTATTCGGTTTTACAAAATCTGCCATTTCTATAACAAAAAGGCAAAAAGTTTAAAATAAATACTTTTTCAAATGTGTCCACGTGGACATCCGGGGAGGGGGATAAGGGGTTAGCCAAATGTCCACGCTTGTCCACGGAGGGGGAGGAGAGGGTCAAAAATCTCATTTTTCTGTCCACGTGGTATCTGAACGGAACCCAATGCCCGGGAAACTCTAATTGGGTTTGAGAGAATCAGATGCCAACTGCAAAATTTTTGTCTCTTACTTTTGCCTTCGAAAATTTTAAATTATTTATCATAGAATATGTTTCATTAAGTAATTGAAGGCTCGAGAAAAAACTCGTACTAAGCTCAAATCATATAAGTTGAATCTACTAGACTCTTGAAAAAATTAAAAGATTTATGATTTAACCATCAATGAAGGTTAGTTCCTTGCTTGGTAACTAAAAGCTTCATTATTCAAATTAAGCTTCACGACTGATGGAGCTGCTTTTCTTCAAAATTAACTGATTAATTCAAAAACTATTAATATAAAAGAGTTCACCGGGCTCACATACAAAAAAAAATGAATAATTGACAAAATTTTAACTATTTTCGAAGGAATTTTGTTAAAAATTGGTAAACGTATGCGTTTTGACTCGATGAGATGATTTATTGAATTGACAAATAAGTTTAAACCAAATTAGATTAAGGTTGCCAGATTGCCTAGTTTTATGCGGGTTTGCCCGGATATTTAATGCTAAATTTAAGAACAGTCCGGCCCGGCTCGGATTTTATTAAAAAATGCCCGGATTTTGCCCGGATTTTTTCACGTTATTTGGCTAATTGAACAAAAAAACATCAAACTCCTTAAAAACGAGATTTTTTGAGCAAGTTTTATAACATACCAGCATAACATATGAGCAAGTTTGTAACATACCTACATATTATTAACAAAACCAATGTCTTATGTTTTCATAAAGTTTGGTACACTTTTTGATTATGTACAAATTTGCTTGTATCTTAATACTCCTCCCGCTTCCAAAAGGGTCGATTGTTTTTTTATTTAAAGGGACTATTTGTTGTATTGAAGATCCCTCTTGTTTATTAAAAGGGTTTGAACTTCAAGTTACGTAAGAATCAAGATAATCTAGAAGCTCAGATGCCATGAAATATAGTTCGCTTTCGAATAATGTTGAAGATCAAGAGAAAGTTGAATTAAGTTAAAATATATTTAACAAACTTAATATTTTCCATGGAAAAGGTAGCAAAACACACCAGGTCAGCCAGTACACTATAAAAATCGTTTCTTAGACACAACGACTAAAACTTTTCAAAGAGGAATTTTAATTTTTTTCATTAAATAAATATAGCAAATAATGTGAATAATCCCGGGCAAAATCCGGGAAGCTTTTAGTTAGGGCATCCTGGTCAGGCTTATCTAGATTTTTTGTTGAATTTATTAGTAAGTCCGAATTTATCCAAGAAATCAGGAATATACGATAATAAAAGTTTGAAGCGATATTTTTCAGCATTCTTCAGAACAGAAGATCTATAGTGAAAAAATACACGGACACATTCAAGATGTTAACCGAATCCTTTCGGTTTTTCGATGACCATCGAATCTGCTCAATTTTGAGTTATAATGAGAAAAGTTTTAAGTTTTATAAACGCATTATGTCCAAATTGTCTTGTAATAAAAGCAAAAAAGGTTCTTTCGGGTTGGACCATGTTGATATTTTTAATTGATGATCAGCATGTTTACATCATTTACGACGTTTCGGGCTTTGGTCTAGCCTTCTTCCAAAGAGAGGTAATATATAGTCTTAAGAATTTTTTAATTGGTAGCGCTGATCCTTTGTAAACTTTAGTTTAGATGTTTAAATTTTTTTGTATAATCTAATATATAAAGATGAGTTGGACTATTATGTTTGTTTGTTTGTATGCACCTTATACAAATCCACACCGCTGAGCCGATCAGCCTGAAATTTGGTACAGAGATGTAGTTGAACCAGGGTATGGTTTTAGTAATAGTTCTGAGCCCCTCCCACCTAAGAAAAGGGACCCTCCCATACAACGTTCTATTTTATTCCCACGAACCAAAAGTTATGGCACCCATTTTGGCAGCAGATTTTCGTTTCCTTTGGCGGGGTTTTTTTCTCCATCATTATCAGGTAGGTATCAGAATGGGGGTAGGCTTAATAGCGGCACGTTATCCAAACATACGGGAAAATTGTGCCTAGCCTTTTTTTATCCAAGATTTCATCATTTACCTGAGAAACCTGAAAAACCTATAAAAGGAAGAAATAAATTCAATCTATTTAAGATGGCATAAAGCCTTTCCACTAGGGATTATTAGCATTAAAGCTGTTTTCTACATTCGGTAAGGAATGATAGAATGTTTTTTAAGTTTAATTTCTTAAACTCAGATTCGCTTAAAGCGTAAGATCCCAGAGTACGAAAACGTAGTCTGGCAAATGAGGGGCAGTTACATATAAGATGGAAGGGATCTTCCACATCTGATTCACAACTACCACATACTGGAGATTCAGCACGCTGAATGTTGTGCATGTGATAGTTGAGTTTACAATGACCGGAGAGTGCTCTGATCAAGATGCTGCAATGAAATTTATTTAAAGTTAATAAGTAACTCGATATGATTGGAGATGGTTTTTCTAAAAATAATTTAGTTTGACGACAAGTGTCCAACTCTTCCCAGTATCGTTCATGCTGGTTAGAGGACCAAGTTTGAATTTGGTTTCTGAACCAACATGGTGATATTGGGACAGCCGGCTCTGGTCCGTAAAATTCCTTTTCCGACCCAGCTCTAGCGAGTTCGTCGGCGCATTCGTTTCCAAAAATTCCCTTATGTCCGGGTACCCATAGAAGGTTTAATCCATTGCCTTCAGCAAGTTCTTCGATTGCTTTCCGGCATGCGATTACCAGTTTTGATCTAGAACTGGAAGCACTGAGTGATTTGATAGCTGCTTGGCTATCTGAACAGAAATAAATTGTTCTGAACATAATCTTCTTTTGAAGTGCAATTTGCACTCCATACATAATAGCATATAGCTCAGCCTGAAAGACTGTACAATATTTTCCTAGAGGTTGAGCATATTCTATGTTCAACTCGTGACAGTAAATTCCTGCACCTGCACGGCCGTTTGATAATGAACCGTCAGTATAGAATACAATATGAGAGGACATTTGGTCCTCTACGAAACCTGATAACCATTCTTGAGGAGAAGGAAATTTGACTTTAAACCCCATGTAGGGAAAACTTCTCGAGAGTGTTAAATCGTTTGGCGCTAGATTAAACTTGTTTAATCTAACTAATTCAGGCCACACATTTGTATGACTCGATGATCTTTCGATATTTCCTGACAGCCAGAGACCAACTGCCTGTAGACGAAAAGCACATGAGAAGGCTTCCTGTTTTAGGAACAAGTGTAGAGGTTTGATAGAAAACAGAGCCTCTAGTGCTGCAGTAGGAGTTGTAGTGAACGATCCGGACATCCCCAAAAGACACATTCTTTGAAGGTGATTTAGTTTAGTCCGAACTGTTGCAACTTCTCCTTTCTGCCACCACACTAGACACCCATAGGCCAGAATTGGTCTTACTATTGTGGAATAAATCCAGTGAATATGTTTAGGTTTGAGTCCCCAGTTTTTTCCGATTGCACGTCGGCATTGTCCGAAGGCCATGCATGCTTTTTTGATTCTGAATTCGATGTGATCAGACCAGTTTAATTTGGAGTCAAGAATGACACCCAAATATTTAACTTGATTAGACACGGTGATTTCGGAACCATAAAACAGCAGAGGGCGCACCCCGCGGGTGATACGTTTTTTAGTAAATAAAACAATGTAAGTTTTTAGAGGATTAACTGAAAGATCTACATGAGAACACCATCGTTCAACAGAGCGCAGAGCTTGTTGCATTATATCAAATAATGTGCTTATGCACAAACCTCTTACCAGCAGAAGATAATCATCTGCGAATCCATAGGTTGGTATTCCACGGTCATTGAGTTTTCTCAACAAACCGTCTGCAACTAGGTTCCACAAAAGAGGTGATAGTACACCTCCCTGTGGGCAACCACGTGTGCTAACTTTTGTTATTGAAGCCTGTCTTAAAGACGAATGAAGATTCCTGTTACTTAGCATTGCGCTAATCCAGTTAGTTATAACACTAGGCACTCCATGAAGTAGTGCCGCATCCATTATTGATGTAAACGAGACATTATCAAATGCTCCTTTTATGTCTAGAAATGCTCCTAGACATGATTCTTTCTGTGAAAAACTATTTTCAATATTGTGTACTACGTTGTGCAGAAGAGTTAATGTTGATTTTCCTGTTTGGTATGCATGTTGTGTCGCATTAAGCGGATGTTGGACAAGGCATTCTTGCCTGATATGATGATCAATTAAACGTTCAAGTGCTTTTAATAGAAATGAACTTAGACTAATAGGACGAAAGCTTTTGGCTTCGTCGTATGATGATCGTCCCCCTTTAGGGATGAATTTCACGGCTATCTGCCGCCAAAGTTTAGGAATATATCCATGAGCAAAACTGCTTATCATTATTTTCCTTAATATGAGTTTGAAATGATCGAAACCTTTTTGAAGCAAAACTGGAAATAAACCGTCACTTCCAGGAGATTTGTATTGAGCAAAACCATCGATTGCCCATTTGATCGATTCTGTAGTAACTATTTTCCGAGCAAAATGCAAGGAATCTAGACTTCCAGAAATGAACTCAGGCTCTATCGATGAATCTTGATCAACACATCCTGGAAAGTGAGTATTGAATAGACAACTTAATGTTTCTTCGTCGTTTGATGTATAATCACCACTAGGGGTTTTAAGGTATGAAACCTGATAATCTTTTGATTTGGCTAAGACTTTATTTAACCTACTTGCTTCGTGCAAGCTTGAAATGTTTGTGCAGTAGTTCTGCCAACTTGAGCGTTCGGCAGCTCTTGTTGCTTTCCGGTAAGCTCTGCGAGCCAACTTGAAAGCATCAAAACCTTCCGTGCGCCTTCGATTCCAAGAGCGTCTGCAGTTTTTTCGTAATTTACTGAGATTTGAGTTCCACCATGGTGTACTGTTTTTGTTGAATTTCAACGTTCGTATGGGACACGCTTCTTCATAAGAATTTAAAATAATTTCGGTGGTTTTTGCAACCACTTCATCCAACTCAGAAGGAGTAGTAATTTCAGGTGTATATCCATGAAATTTAGTAGCAAGATGCTCCAAATATAGGTCCCAATTAGTTGTTCTTGGGTTTCTGAATGTAAATGTTTCTAAAAACTCACCTGAGTGTTCAAAATAGATAAACCTGTGGTCAGAAATCGATTCTTCGTTAGGCACATGCCAATTTGAAATTTCCTGAGAAATTGATCTAGAACAAAGTGTGATGTCAATCACCTCTTCTCTGTCACACCTAACAAAAGTTGGTTTATTTCCTACATTTAGAATTTCTAAATCAGTGCTGCTTAAATATTCCATTAAATTTAAGCCTCTCAGATTGATATCTGAACTACCCCATACAAAATGATGGGCATTGGCATCACAGCCAATTACAAGAGGTATATTTTGTGATTCACAGAATGAAATGACATTTTTTAAATCATCCGTAGGGGATGATTGTTCATATGGTGAGTATGCTGAACAGTAGACGTATTTTCTATCAGGCAGCGAAACCTGAACGACGCAAATATCTCTTGTTGTTAGATTGGGTATAAGTGTTGCATTTAAAGAATTGTTTATCAATATACATGCACGAGGCATTATTCGGGCATTAGTCATTCCAATTACACTGAACACAGTAAAGTTTGGTTTGAGCAAATTCCCAAAGTAAAAAGTTCCATTTCGGAAATAGGGTTCTTGGACCAAGGCGATTGATGCAGTTCCATTAAGGATTAAACGACATAAGTTAAGTGTAGCGGTTCTTTTGTGCTGCAGATTTATCTGTGCAACCTTAATAGAAAGCATTTCTATCAAAGAATTCCACACATATTTCCATCACACACAAGAACCCCTGCACCTTCATATCGACGCATGAAGCGGGGTATCCCATACAGGATGAAAATTTAAAAATCGTGTGTATAATCTGAATCCCACGAGTTGCCAGGAAAAATACGGCCCTTTGCACCAGTGCCTGGCTATAGTGCAGACCTTAACAACGTTCTGCTTAAGGTAGGATTATTATACACCCTCCTACCCCCACTTTGGGGCCCACAGGCACAGAACCACCCTGAAGCGGGTGTTTACAAAATTTAGGAGAATTCAACTCGTGCATGCGCATTAATAGCAATAAGCACAATTGGTGGATCCTCCCTGAAGAAAACTTGGCTTAGAACTTCAAAATCCCAAGCCAAGTTTCCCCCCCTCCCAATGTGATAGTCGCATTTGAAGAATGACTAACGCATATGGGAAGTACTGGATAAGTCGCCTTTTACGACGTGGACCAGTATCCCAGTGGTAGTATTCTATAAGCCGCCACCACACAGCATTTACGACGTTTCGGGCTTTGGTCTAGCCTTCTTCCAAAGAGAGGTAATATATAGTCTTAAGAATTTTTTAATTGGTAGCGCTGATCCTTTGTAAACTTTAGTTTAGATGTTTAAATTTTTTTGTATAATCTAATATATAAAGATGAGTTGGACTATTATGTTTGTTTGTTTGTATGCACCTTATACAAATCCACACCGCTGAGCCGATCAGCCTGAAATTTGGTACAGAGATGTAGTTGAACCAGGGTATGGTTTTAGTAATAGTTCTGAGCCCCTCCCACCTAAGAAAAGGGACCCTCCCATACAACGTTCTATTTTATTCCCACGAACCAAAAGTTATGGCACCCATTTTGGCAGCAGATTTTCGTTTCCTTTGGCGGGGTTTTTTTCTCCATCATTATAGGTCGAGCATTAGCAACGACCATTCAAAGTTCACGTATACTGGAAAGTAAATCAAAGCTTGCTGATCATTGAAAATTTGAAAGGGGGAATTTTAGCGGGTATTTTTTATTCCTTCTTCAGTTCTAAGCACGTGGTACTGGTAGGAGATATTTGAATGCAATAATGAGCCTACATTTTGGATTGAAAAATACAACTAGCCTGTTGGAAATATATTGAACAGAATTGTAGTGATTTTCAAAGTGCTCCCTACCGCCGCTAGGGTGCTTTGAAGGTCTACATAAATATACAGTAAACTGAAAACAGTGAATTGACTTCTTCAGCTGAATGAACCGATTTTCATAAATTCCAGCTTTTATGAACCAACTATTGTCGAATTTTTAGAATCTCTCATAGAGAAAGAAAAAAATAATAAGATTCAGAGTTATAAGTTGAAGGCCTCGATTTCAACGCTTTAATAACCGTCGGGGAATCTTAACGGGGGGTTAGAAAATTGATCGTGTATTATCTGGAAGAACTTTTGGTTCCGTTGGAAACAAATCTATTACATGAAACTTTTATTAATTAAATCTGAGGTTTTCAGTTTTATGCAGCTCTATTTCTTTGGCCAATTTATAACTTTTGAGTCAATTTGTTCAATTCAACCATCCAATTTAGATAAAGCTTATAGTAGAACCGTTTAGTACTGCGAATTTAAACAAATGAACTTTAAAATTGATCACACTTCACAAGCATTAATGGGATGAATGTCCAAGAATAGGAGCATTGAAATGTAACTCACATATAATGGTTACTTCGGTTCAGAGGTGGTTTGTTTCCAAAAACTTCAAAAAACTAAATGTGGAACTTTCACATTTAAGACAAAGTACTCATTAAACAGTGTGAAATTAAAAAGCGAAAAAAGTACACAACTAGTTTAAAACATGCAATGTGAGTCTTTAACATGGTTTAACCAGATTCGGATGTTTGTTTAGAAATTTCAAAGTAGATAAAAATCTAATATACCATTGTACAGGGAGTTCATCCGTCTTGAAAAGTGGAATGATATCCAAAAGAGATTTTTATTAGAGGCAGGGTGGGAAAGATATCGAAACAATTTGATCATTTGAAGATAACAAATAAAAGTCTCTTTTCAAGCTTCCAAAAAAATGGTGGTTGAAAAAAATGTTTATCGTAATGAATAAGCTTTCAAGGGAAATTATTTTGTATGTCTTTTAATTTAAAGCTCATACCTTTAGGTTTTTCTATAATATGAAAACGATAAACACAGTGAATAATCTCAATAAATAACTGAACAATGGCCAAAGATGCGCAAAATTGCTTATAATGATATAGGTTAATATAAAAATTCTAAAAGTCAAACGACTCATTTTGATTTATGTTTTATGTGAACCCGGGCATAGCCGGGTATAATCAGCTAGTTTAAAATAAATCTCTTAAAAGGAAATCTCTTTTCATTGAGATTCATAGTTGAAAGTTAGTTTAATTCGTATCGTCACAATTCCTCGCACAAGATTATAAACATTTTAAGTTCTCAGCATGAGTAAAATCGCGTTTTGAGTTTAATATTTCTTTGTTCAATTGCTGCCAGACGTGATGAGAATAGTAGCGTCCATTACCAGGGGGCTCAATCGAGCCTTTTGGTGCGAGAGAGTTTGGTGGGTCACTACGAAAATATTTTTTATTAATATTTATTAAGTTACTTGTCTACTATTTTTGTAAACCTACTTTTAACTGTTTTGTTGTTTTGATTTTTGGAATTGTTTACGTTTGGCATGTGTTGAGGTCGGCTTGATGGCTTGTCAATCTAAGACGTGGAACTACATCGCCGGTGTCATCAAAGGACGCTAGAAATTGAGATTCGGGAATGTAGGTGGAGAGGAATTAGGCACACGCTGCGAAGAAATGAGAACAAGATTTGAAGAGCGGCACTTGACTGGAATCCAGAAGGACATCGAAGGAAAGGCAGACACAGAAGCCCGTGGTGGCGAAGTCTAACCGCGGAAATGTGAACTGTCAACAAGAACCTTGACTGGGACCAAGTGAGACGCTGGCTCCAAATCGTCAACAGTGGAGGTCTTTTATCGCGACCCTATGCGCCGGAGGACGCGGGATCATTAATTAAGTAATTAAGCTAACTCTCATTCATGGCTATGTTTATCGTCTGTTTTATTTTTTAATATCCAATGAGATTGATGAGTTACACTTTGTAATCTGCTGTTAAATTCCGTCATTTTTTGTTTTGTTAACTTTCGATTATTTGAAACTTTTGGGTTTATATCATGTTCTATCCCACCAATGACGCCAAAACTTTAGGATCAATGTGCATATATTGAGGGGGCTCAGGAAGTTCTCCAACTGTAAACAAAAACATAAACGCTAGCAATTGTAAACGAAGGTCATGCTTCCTCATTAAGCACTTACCAATGACATCAGGATGATACCCGTTTTCGTCCGAATAATAGCTCACGGTGTACTTGATCCCATCTGGTCCATAGTAGCTGTAAAAGCCATTGATCACCAGCACTTCCGTACCGTCATCGAGCATTTTCTTGTAAGCATTCTGACGCACCACTCGTCCATCACTCAACTCGTAGCTTCAAAAAATCACAAAATATGACGATTAGCTCATGTAAACAGATCCCCTCATCATAAATCTTCCCCTAAAAAATATTTACCTCCAATTGAACTCATCCGACTTGTAGTCGTTGGACTGTTCAATCACCTTTGGCGAATGAGCGTCAGCGGCTTTTCCTCCAGACACAGCCGCAGCAGCAGCAGCAACGGGTGCACTTAACACCTGATTCACGAGATTTACACTTATCACGGACAAATAAATCACGGTTTTGAACAAGCGCCAAGCCATGGTGATGCGGTGTTCTTTCCGATCTACGAAACAACTGAAACAACTCAACTCGAAGAACTATCTTGACCGCTTGAGATTAGTAGATTGTTTCAGATCATCTTCGGGCGTCTAGAGCATAAAGAGCTGAACCTGTTTTTGGCATAGCTCCCTGCCAAAGGGGTGAAGATCGTCATCTGCGATGATGACTTTTTTAGTTGCAGTTTAGCCTGGTACCGTCGATTGGAAATACTTTGGACGAGTTTTACAATCACGATTATTCAAGTGCTGTACTTAAAGATACACAGACAGTTTGATTGAAAAACTAGAAAGTTACCAAAACCCGTGTTACTGATGTTACTGGTGAATGCATTCAAAACAACCTTACTGAACGGTTTTACCACGCTCAGACGACCTTGACAACCACACAAAAAATTTCCCCAGAGTCGAATTTGTACTTTGAATCCGGGGCTTTTTATCAGAAACATTCTCCTGAGTGTAATTAATTAAATTGAACTTGTAGCGAATTCAGCCAATCATAAAATACGGAATAACTCATTTACACTATTCGCCGATACAAATATCTGTCAAATATTTGGTTTAATATCAAATAAAGAGTAGGGGAACTGAGGAAAGACACACACGTTAAGGAAAATCTTTTATAACTCGTAAATTAAGAAAACAATCCAGTGTATTCGAAAAAAGTTTTGAAAAGTTGACTGTTCTTCACCAGAAATATATGAGGCTGGGTCATTCGGCCGAAAGTCATGAGGCCGAAAGCCATTCGGCCGAAGGTCATTCAGCCGATGGACGTTAAGCCGAATGGGCTATCTGGCCGAACAGGCCACTAGGCCTAATGGGTTATTCGGCTGACGGAAATCCAGCCGAATGCCGAAAGGCCGAAAGGACGCAAGGCTGAAAGGATGTTCGGCCGAATGGTCACTAGGCCGAAAGGTCATTTGGCCGATTGGTCACTAGGCCGAATGGACGATAGGCCGAATGGTCACTAGGCCGAATGGTCATTAGGCCGAATGGTCGTTAGGCCGAATGGTCGTTAGGCCGAATGGTCATTAGGCCGAATGGTCACTTGGCCGAATGGTCACTTGGCCGAATGGTCATTTGGCCGAAAGGTCATTAGGCCGAATGGCCATTAGGCCGAATGGTCACTAGACCGAATGGTCATTAGGCCGAATGGTCGTAAGGCCGAATGGATGCTGGGCCGAAAGATCGTCAGTTCGAATAGTCATTAGGATGAATAATCGTCGGGCCAAATGATAGTAAGGGCGAATGGATGCTACCACAGCCTATCAGATCATTCGGCTTTGCGACCATTCAGTCCAATAACCATTCGGCCTTGTGACCATTCGGCTTTATGAACATTCGGCCTATCGTCCATTCGGCCTAACAGCCATTCGGCCTAACGACCATTCGGCCTCATAACCATTCGGCCTAGCATTCAGACAAGTGTAAAATTCGGCCTAGCATCCATTCGCCCTTACGACCATTCGGCCTAGTTCATTTCAGGCCTAACGACCTTTCGGCTTAGAATCCATTCTGCTTTACGAACATTCGGCCGTACGACCTCTCGGCTTACGACCATTCGGCCTTGCGACCATTCGGACTTACGAGCATTTGGCCTCATGACCATTCGGCCTTACGACCATTCGGCCAAATGACCATTCGGCCAAATGACCATTCGGCCTCATGACCATTCGGCCTAATGACCATTCGGCCTAATGACCATTCGGCCTAATGACCATTCGGCCTAATGACCATTCGGCCTAATGACCATTCGGCTCAATGACCATTCGGCCAAATAACCATTCGGCCTAGTGACCATTCGGCCTAATGACCATTCGGCCGAATGACCATTCGGCCTAACGACCATTCGGCCTAACGATCATTCGGCCTAGTGACCATTCGGCCAAATGACCATTCGGCCAAATAATATTCGGCCAAATAACCTTCGGCCTAATGTCCCATTCGGCCTATTGTCCTATTCGGCCGAACATCCGTCGGCCTTTAACCCATTCGGCCTAGCGACCTTCGGCCTAACAACTTTCGGCCTATCGGCCTTCGGCCGAATGTCCGGCCCCCGAAATATATATATACACTGGATTCATTTTTTAAACGATTTTTTCAAACGAGTTTCTCTAAATAAGACGATTTTTAGAAATGTCAAAAACAGGTCTTAGACATTCCCGCTTTTTTTTCATGTCACTCTTGGATGGTAAATTGTTTCGTACATTGCTTCCCGACAGAAACATGGCCACTGACTTTGCGGAAGTTCCGGAACAACCGTGTCGTAAAACCCAAAACGGGAACCGGACATTCGGCCGAAGGCCGATAGGCCGAAAGATGTTAGGCCGAAGGTCGCTAGGCTGAATGGGTTAAAAGGCCGACGGATGTTCGGCCGAATAGGACAATAGGCCGAATGCTACATTAGGCCGAAGGTTATTAGGCCGAATATTATTTGGCCGAATGGATGTTAGGCCGAAGGGTCATTAGGCCGAATGGTCATCAGGCCGAATGGTCATCAGGCCGAATGGTCACTAGGCCGAATGGTCATAAGGCCGAATGGTCATTAGGCCGAATGATCACTAGGCCGAATGGTCATTAGGCCGAATGGTCATTAGGCCGAATGGTCATTAGGCCGAATGGTCGCAAGCCGAATGGTCATTAGGCCGAATGGTCATTAGGCCGAATGGTCGCAAGGTCGAAAGGTCGTAAGGCCGAATGTTCGTTAGGCCGAATGAATGCTAGGCCGAATGGATGCTAGGCCGAAAGATCGTTAGGCCGAATGGTCATTAGGCCGAATTTATGCTAGGCCTATAAGACATATTATCTCTTTCTTGCATGTTAAGCCGATCAGTAGCTAAGCCGAACGGTCGTTAGGCCGAATCATCATCAAGCCGAATGGTCATCAGGCTAATGGATGCAAAGCCGGATTTGTCCATATGGTTTTGCGACCATTCGGCCTGTCGTTCATTCGGCTTTACGACCATTCTGTCTAATAACCATTCAACCTAGTAACAATTCGACCTAATGAACATTCGGCCTAACAGCCATTCGGCCAAACGACCATTCGGCCTAATAACCATTCGGCCAAACGACCTTTCGGCCTAGCATGCAGACAAGTGTAAAAGATTTCTTATTGACCTAGCAACCATTCAAGACGGTCATTCGCCCTTATGACCATTCGGCCCAACGACCATTCGGCCTTACCACCTTTCGGCCTAGCATGCATTTGCCCTTACGACCATTCGGCCAAACGACCTTTCAGCCTAGCATCCATTCGGCCTTACGAACATTCTGCCTTACGCCCTTTCGGCCTTACGACCATTCGGCCTTGCGACCATTCGGCCTTGCGACCATTCGGCCTTGCGACCATTCGGCCTAGTGACCATTCGGCCTTATGACTATTCAGCCTAATAACCATTCGGCCTAATGACCATTCGGCCTTATGACCATTCGGCCTAACGACTATTCGGCCTAATAACCATTCGGCCTCATGACCTTTCGGCCTAGTGATCATTCGGCCGAACATCCTTTCGGCCTTGCGTCCTTTCGGCCTAACAGCATTCGGCTGGATAACCGTCGGCCGAATAACCCATTCGGCCTAGTGGCTTGTTCGGCCAGATAGCCCATTCGGCCTAACGTCCATCGGCTGAATGACCTTCGGCCGAATGGCTTTCGGCCTCATGACTTTCGGCAGAATGACCCAGCCTCACCCAAAACATATTTTTGAGCTTCCCGATTTTGGACAACGATAGTAAAAGCTTCTTTTTATGATTCTAATGATATCTAAGATTCCATTTAAATAAGCTGATAATGGATAGAAAATTGAAAATGATGTTTTGATTTTTTATGGTTGGGCCAAATCAAGCCCATTTCAGAAGGACATGCCATTATTGAATCAACTTCCAAGAAGTTTTCTACCTAGCTGTGATAATTTAACAACGACAAACATGTTCACAGCTATGATAAAATACTTTAAAACTAGTTTGCAAGCTCGAAGAAGAGAAAAAACTTGCTTTAGTTGCGATTTGACTCATGTCGAAAATATGTCCTACTGAATTACTTTTGGACTTATTTTGGACCACGCAACATAACCTGAGTACTAAGCTTGCTGTTAAATGTTCATGAACGTAATCAAATGTTGTACGAAGATATGAAAAAAAATTTGCACACTATTTCAATCGCTTATCTATATATATAAAAATGAATGTTTGTCTGTCTGTCTGTTCCCTATAGACTCGGAAACTACTGAACCGATCATCGTCAAAACTGGCATCTGAGGGTTTTTGAGGCCGGGGATGGTTTCTGTAATAGTCAAAACTCCATCCGACTTAAGGAAGGAGAGGCTTCCATACAAAATTTGTAGTTTTTCGAAACAAATTAAAGTCATGACATCCATTTTCTTGAGATTTTTTTTTCCTTTGGGCGGTTTGTTTTTCGTCTCTATGGTCGAGGCGTCGCAAAAGGAAAGTAACCCAGGCATAGCATACTGATCAGTAGGAATATTTTGGCGCGTATTTCTCAACCTGGGGTTTGTTTTTCGTCTCCATGGGCGAGCAAACGTCGACGCAAGAGGATAGTAACCAAAGCACACTGTTCATTGATTGCTGGAAAATTTAACAATAAGGCGCCTGTTTCTCAAACACGTGGGGCTATATGCAACCTAGATGTGTTTTTTCTTGCTTATTTGATTTGTACAAGGCACGTGGTAATAAATGACGCCTAGATGTGACACGGATTGGTATTTTATCAATCGAATCAAAACCAATTGAAAGATTTGCAAAAATACTTCCATATTTAGTTCGTGTTAATGTAGGTAGCATTCGACTTTTCATTCAAGGAACATTAGAACATGTTCAAACGTTCAACTTTTTTTGTTACTTCGGCCCAAATACACAACTGAAACGAATTTAGAAATGAAAATGGGAGCTTATTATTTTAAATAAGGCTGGAACAAATATCAATTTCTTCTTTTGTCACCCCCCCCCTCCAAAATTTCCAAAAACCCGAAGGGGGAAATAAATAAAGTTTGAAGTATTTAATGTAAATTTCGAAGAAAAATTAAAGAATCCAAAAGATTACATGACGAAAAAAACTAATTTTGGAAGATGGAAGTTATTTCACCTTTTGTATTCTTGATTTTATTGAATTTTTCGATAAAAAATTACTGGTTTTTAAGGTTTTGTGCAATGATATTGTATGCAACTTTGTTGCATACAAGCTTTGGTGAAATTTATTCCAATTTAT
The DNA here is from genome assembly GCF_029784155.1 of Uranotaenia lowii. Taxonomy (NCBI): domain Eukaryota; kingdom Metazoa; phylum Arthropoda; class Insecta; order Diptera; family Culicidae; genus Uranotaenia; species Uranotaenia lowii. Next base: position 263,555,429 of record NC_073693.1, on the reverse strand, counting down.
TTGTGATTCACATTATTTTTCATTGTCCCCCCCCCCTCGCGATGTTTCAACTCCGAGTGACAAAAGAAGGATTTGAAATTTGTTCCGGCCTAATTCTGAAAAAACCATCGTACTTTTCGCTTACATACCAATTCAAGTACGTACTTAACATGAAAAGTGTTTTTGTGTTACATGGCTGCATAAAAGAGACTTTTGATCCGTTTCGTTTTTGAAAAGCGAGACTTTAGACTGGACGCAAAATTTTTAAGAGAAATTTTTAGTTTACCCCTAAAGTGTTAAAAACAATATTCCCTTCTGTCAACTTACACGGTGGGGCAGGGCAAACGTCGAACTTTTAAGAAATTAATCTTCAAAATGATTCAATATGTTGGAAAGACCAGAAGGAGTATTCCGAATGTTGAAACTGCAGCGGATATTGAAAATTCTTAAATGTCTTTGTAAATGAAGGTCATTCCCTCTGAACAGCATTCGTTAAAAGTGGAGTAACAAACATAAATTTATATTGCAGGAATACTGCACTTTACTGCAGATAAATCAGTGAAACTTGATAGAACAAAAAACAGGAATTCCTATTAAATCCATTTTAAAGCCATTACTCTGACGCATCTGTAAATAAGCTTTGCATTGACACTTGCCCCAATATGCGGGACAAATGTGAACTTAGAAATTTGTTTTTGCCTACATTTTTGAAAATTTGACTTTCAAAGAGAAAATAAAAAAAAAACGCTGAGAACTTATTTAGTGATGCAACTGATATTTTTTTAAATATTTATATTTTTGCCATAGTAAATTTATTTAAAAAAAAAAGAAATTTGCACTGTATTTAATACATAACTAATTTAATATATTTTTCATTACCATGATAAGTGCTGTTTGGGTCTCGAGCCGTTTAAATTTGCCTACCTTCTTCAAGCAGTGGGGGACCAAATTTGGAAAAGATGGGAGAGCTCCCATGTAAATTTAAGATAAAGAGCTTTTCAAAGAAGGGACCATATTTAAAAGGTTTTTTTTTGGTACAGAGTACAAATTTCAGATCTTGAAAAACGAGTTTAGGGATCAAGTTTCAGTAAATAATATATACCATCTTTGAATTGCTATTCAGAACTGCAGCTGCAGCTCTCATTTCAAAGTTGTTGGTTCTGAAGTATGATGAGGTTTGATTTAAAATAATGCTCTCTAAAATCTAAATTTTAATAAATTTTTACAAATTACATTTATTTCCGGAAGGTGTAGCAAAGCACAACGGGTCAGCTAGTTATAAATAAAATTTGGAATTTTGGCATTAATTTATTTCATCAACTCGCTAAAGTCCAAATCCGCCTTTAGACCGGGTTCACTTCAATCGGCACAAAACCAAGCCAATCATTGTTTTAACTGATTTTTTGTGCAATAAATATGTTTTAAACCACTTTAATCTTAAAATCTACATTAATGGTAACTGTTTGATAAAAAGTCAAAAGCTACAACTGGAAGAAATTTAAATACATGAAAAAACTGGACATTCACAATTTTTATATCAAGTCATTATTTTTCATGCTCATGAAAATTATTGACAGTTTAGTCTAAAAGTTACAACCATACAGAGTTGATTCTCTAGAGAAAAAAATATACTTGGTAAGGTAGAAGAGACGAAACATAAACCCCGTCTAAAAGAGAAGGTTGGGAAAAAATGACAAAAAATCGACACATATGTAACTGAGTTTGATATTTGTAATAGTTGAATTATCTCAGTTAATAGTAGAACAGTGGTAAGTAGAACCATTTTAACAAATAATATATTCAATAATAGCTATGAGATAATCTTCGTGGTTCAAAAAATTCAAATGAAATTTTTGAAATGTGTAAAACTAACTAGTAAAAAAGTATTAAAAATCTAGTTTCTTAGCCCCTGTAAAAAAACGATTGAAAGATTTACTCCAACGATAATTTTTTTTTCGTAGAATAAAAGTTGTTTCAAAGATAAAAATTAAGTTTTGCGAATTTATCAGTGAAAAAAAAAATCTCGCTTTTAGATGGTAAAAAAAATCGCATACTTCTCGCACATATTTATCTTTTTTAAATCTATGTATTTTAGAGAACTGAAGCCAAACCTAGTCTACTAAGGTTATTCAAGTCAAAATGCATCAATTGATGTCGCGTTGTGGATGATATAAGACTTTCTTAACTTATCATTGGGTCGCTTTTTAGGCAATAAAAAGTTCAAAAAAGATACAAGTGCAGGTAGCGTTCAGTGCAAAAATAGGTTAAATGATTTTTAGTGAAACTAACTGAAAACTGAACTTGAGTGGAACTTTTTACTTATCCTAAGATCTAGGCAATGGTTATTTATGAATCTGGTCGAAATGTTGAAGAAAAAAAAACACCTTTTCGAGATCTTTTCATTCAAGCTTTGTCATGTTTGCTTAAATTTATGAAATGAAATAATATGACAAGCAACTTGTAAAACTTACGCCTTTTCTGCTGCAATTTTCGTCAATTTTGGCTGACTTTGAACATTGATATACATATGTTGTCCTTGACCGTTTTAAACTGATTCTTAATTACCAAAATGGTAGTAAAATTCATAAAAAGCATTATTCGGGTTTTTAAACGAGTTTTCTATAAAAAAAAAGTTACCCAAGTAGCTTTTAAAATTTAAATATCACCATGAGTGGAACTATCTTTGAGCTTCCCAAATCAACCGCTAGATGTGCTGCCTTATCCTTATGTCTCACACGCAGTTTTCAACCCTTAATGTATGCAGCGCCATCGTATTTTTCTTATATCAGCTTTAGGGAATGAAAAGATGTAAAATCAAATTCAAATAGAACCAACAATTACTGTAATTGATATCACAGCGTACCAGACCAGGCACTGAAAAAGTTTGATTTTGGGTACAAGAAATGTTTTTTGTTTCTCTATTTCACTGGGAAGACGGGAAAGGGAGGAAGGCTTTTATACATATTTTTGGCATAATTCGAGAACTTATGACACGAATAACGGTAGAATCACAATTTCAGAATAAGAATCAATCCATTACTATTCAAACTTTAAGAAGCAGCTTTCATTTAAAGAGCTGGTTCTTGATGATGAAATTTCAATTTAAAACGAAAATTGAAATAAATTTCACCACAAATTTCTTTATTTCTACAAAGTGTAGCAAAGCACACTGGGTCAACTATTTCATAAAACATAACAGGAAAAAAATTGAACTGCCACATAAATCAACATGTTGCTTATGAACGCCTCGATTTCATCAGGAAGGGTGTTTGTTTGCGAGCCTTGGAAAAATAGATATTTCAAGAATTATTAAAATTTTACTTATGTTTGAAATTTTCAAAAACAAACCAATTTTTTTCAATTTGAAACTCAACATGTAGGTTTTTAAACGTGGAAAAAAGTTTCAAAATATTTTAACATCGGACTTAGTTATTGATGATCATGTGGAAAAATTTCATGTTGATCTAATCAACCCCGGTGATCAATGTTACCCCGTTTTATGGTACTAAAGAACTGAATTTTGAAAAAGAAGAAAGAACTAAAAATGAAGTTTACAGAATCGATTCTATCCAAACAAGATAATGCGGATCAATGTCAAAATTAGATATCTTTATCATTGGTCATTAAATAACAAACTTGAATGTATATTTTGCGAACAACTTTGGAAGGATGAGTTTCCGTAAGGTATAATATTATTGTTTAAACTTGAAAATCTTCAAAGATGGCATTTAATTGCGATTTTTACAGCTTCACAAAGAGTATGATTGAAAGCAAATAAAAATTTTAACAGTACAGCATGGCTCCGTTCAAAAACATTTTTCAATTCCTCTTAAGATCACAATTCTTTTTCTACTAGAATAGCTCTAGTGATATTAAGGTTTTCCCTAAAATATTCTACGTATCATCATTAGAAAGCAGAAAACTATATATCAGCTGAACTAAAAAAATCGTTTTTCCGAGTTGCTTTAAATTAAGCCGTTTAGCTTCGCTCCAGATCATTTACCTCACACAACTGGTATTGACACAATTCTATTTAATTTTTGTTAAGAGGACTTTATCACGCAAAAATAAGATCTCTTCAAAGAAACATCAAGTTTCACTGAGATCCTACATGTGTGTGATCGTTTTGTTAAGTTCAAATTTTGATGAAATGATTTCAGCAAATCCAAAAATATATTTCTAATGAAATATTTTTAGAACTGAGGGAAAATAAACTAAGGCAATGTGTATTTGATCTTCGATAACTGTTGTCAACACATGGCTCAATACACTTGCTTGGTGAAATATTATCTTCAGAAACTGCAAATGATGGAACTAAACCAGTATAATTTTTTTTTTGTTTCGATTATAGTCGTTTTACCATCTTTATGGCATTCACGACTTTATCAACGTTACAGTTGGCGGATCGTTATTGAGAAACTATCCGGTACAACTGTGTTCGATGTTTACTCTTGGGCTCGAACTCGCGGACATCGACTCAGGAGACAACAGACTTGCCAACTGAGCTATATCACAAGCCCGCAAACCAGTATAATATTTACCTGGTTTCTTATTGAATCGTGACTCAAAATTCCAAAAGCAGAGCTATTATGAAAGCTTGTGGAGATTTAAACCTTCTCTCCTCAATTCGGTCCTGACTGTCGACACGCTCTTTTAGAAAATGTTTTGGAAACAGCATTTATTAAATCTGTCATAAATTCGACCACATTACTCAAGTCCAAAATGTAGACCATATCATCCCTACCATAAAGCCACGCGTGAGCCTCTTTGCATGTTAGTTCAGCTATCACGTGTGTTTCTCTAGCTAGTCTGTGCCCAGCCTTCGTTTCAAAATGAAGATCCATCAAAAATCTGTGATAGTGCTGCTTGCCTTAGTAGCTCTTCAGTCGAGACGCGGCCTTGGCGTTCCGATCGCCGGCTCAGATAGTACAATTACCAATCAAACCAACGATTATGGAACCAGTGACTTCAACTGGAGGTAGGGTAAATCTCGCGCTGTCCATTCTAAATTACTTATAACATCCCAAAAGAAGTACGAAGATGTAAACAAACATTTTATTGATAAACCCAAAATATGATTGCGCAGCTACACGCTCAGTGATGGGAGCAGCATTCAGCAGACGGCCACTGCCAAAAAGTTGGACGATGGCAGGGTAATTTTGGTACTGCGAGGGTCATACAGCTACGTCACTCCCGATGGAGTTCGCCACGAGGTGAGCTACGAATCGGATGAGAATGGATATCGGCCGCAAGTGAGTGGTAAGTAGTAATTTGTAATTATTCAATAATATGAGCAACTCATCTTCATTGAGTATCATTTTCAGAAAACCCCATACAGTTGGTAGTCCCTCACTTTGTGGGAATTGATCCGAAGGTGTTGGCCTCGCTGGTCGGATAACCGAATCTTGTGACAACAATCTTATGATTTTAGGCTATGATTTAAAAAAAAAATCTTATGAAAAGTAAGTTAACAGCGTTCATTGTTCATGACGAAAATTCCAAGAGGAAATAAAATAGATGCCGTAATCCGGGGTAAGATTGATCAGTTTTTTTCAATATATTTCGATTATTTTTTCTGTTAAGGGGAATGTGGCATGCTTTATATTTTAAAAACCAGTACTTGACTCCTATGAACGTAAAACATGGCTGCAAAAATTTATAAAACCTCTTTAAATTTGAATTAAAACTCGTTTTCACCTCTGTTCAGAAATTGATGCTTTGGGGTGACATTGATCAGTCTCAATTCTGACGGTTTTAACAAGTTTTCTTGGTCATAAAGGATGCGAAACACCTTCACAACATTTACAAATGCTAGTTTATCAGTTTAACCTTGATTTTTATCGTTTTATTTTAAAAATATTTATAATCGAAAAATAACTATGATGCTGCCTACATTTAGGGACAAAAACAATTATAATTGCTAAATAGTTTGAGCTTCAAAATACAAATGAAATTTTACCTTCACACATTCCCCTGGGCTCTCACACTATATCCATTTTCATTTTTCCTTCAAAATTAACGATTTGATAGGGTTCCTATCCATTTGTCAAATACGGGCTTCCCGAGCAGACTTTGATGCCTGAATCGATAGCAAACAATAGCCAAAATGAGCTATCAATGCCAAAATGATAGCATAATTTAGTATCTAATTTTTTTCGATACCAAAATGAGGTTTCATGTAAGTATCAACATGCTGAAATTTGACAGCAAACCAATACCAAAGTAAAGCATCAATAGCAAAATGATAGCACGATTAGGTTTTGATTTTACTACGAAAGCTGAATAAGGTATCATTAAGGTTTCATTTACTTTTATACATCAGAAAAGTTAGACCAAAATGAAAGCATGATTTGGTATTCAGGTTTATTAAGGTTTCGGGGTTTTTGAATTATAACAAAAAAAAACTTAACCCTGACTGCGTACGTTTCCGAAGTTTTGTTTAACGTTTTTAAGCTTAATTTAGAATTACATACTTTTCAATTTATTTTAATGTTTCAAAATCAGTAATCGATTATAAAACTTTAATAAAAATTATTGAAACTATTTTTAACACAATATAAATAATAAAAAGTTTGAAATAAATTAATTTGAAAGGACTTAACAATTATAATGAGCAGTCACTTGAACCGTTGAAAATTCTTAAAACACTTCAAGTATTTTTTATTTGTGCTAATCGCTCTAAAAAGTGAATTGATTGTACAAGTCACCATCAAAAATGTCATTTGGTCAAAATAAAATACTCATTCATAGAACTAATATTGGAACAAAACAATTAATAGACATTTTATCATAAATTTTAATATCCTTCCAACTCAAGTAAGAAACCTGATTTTTTTTGATAACGGGTTGGAAAGATGCATTCAGAATTAATTGACCACTCAGGAGTGGTTTTAAAAAAACGTTTTAATCCGAGACCTGTTTCTAACATGTACAAAAATATTATATTACGAGAAAATCGTTCAAAATAAAACCGGGTACTGTTGTCATACTGCAGATTTTGGATCAATTTTTACAAGGATTATACTGAAAACTCTGCATTTTGAGCCAAACTATAATTTATTAATGTTTCCAATGATTCTTTTGATTGACATTCCTGAGCCGCTGAAATTTTTTTAAGGATTTTAAAAAAATTGGCTCTGGTTGAAATTTTTGCAATGAAGAAGCCATGTTGCCACTATACGTGTTTCACTCGTATCATTATTGTTCTTCCTGTGGGTTTCCAGACTGTAAAATTGATACGAGAGTTTTTGTTTTCTTCAGCACTTTGAGTGGAACAAGTGATTTTCTGACATGACGGACATGACACAGAACAAGAACGGCAACTGCAGCAACTACAATTTAAATTATATACTTATTTTTCTCACGATGAAAAGATTGAATTGAAAAATTCATCTAACCAAAATATACGAGAAAATTCAACAAAGCATATTTTCAATGGACATATAACCATCGTCACTGTTCCATTCAGCAGCTGTCAGTCAGTACGGGTTTTCGTTAAAAAAAACAACTTTTGTGGTGATTTTGTTTTCTAACCGATGTGTTATCACAATTGCACTATTATCGGTAGTTAAATGTGTAATTATCTGAGAAAAGGCGTTCTGATACTGCAGGGAATCAGAAAGGTAGGTCTACGATAAGTGATCATAGTTCAACTTGTTTTATTGTTTAAATGGTTTGTTTTTCTGCTCGAAAACAGTTCCCAGAGGAAGGCGTTTTTAGTTTCCGCGAGTGACTTCTATCACAAGGGTGCTGAAATCATCCCTTACCATGTGGGTTACCGATTATTCAGGGTGTGCTGACCAACACCCGTGTTCGTCTGCTCCTGAAGAAGGGACCCTCTTGCAACCGGCCAAATTGCATCGTTCTGAAGAGCGCAAGCGGAAATCCGTTCGCCAATGCTTCGTAAACAAAAATCCATCGGCGCTGGCGCTGATCGTCGTTCGTTAGGGAGAGAAGGACATTCCCGGACTTTTCAAGCCCATTGACCAAGAAAGATGAGAAGAAGCCGAAGCACAAGGCCTCCATGCACTAGAGTCCGATGAACTTGGTCATTCAGCAGCGCAAGAGACATCGTTTGACCATCAAGAATCGTCGTGCCGAGAGCCGTAAGGGATCCGAGTCGGATTTCTTGAAAATTTTTCATCTGCGCCGTCGTGAGGAACGCATGCGTCGCCGGTCCCGGCCTGTTGTCGACTCGCGCAGCTCGTTTGGTTTGGAAAAGTACAAGGCCTCGGCCTGGCAACATTCTTGGCCGTGATATGTTGCCAAAAAGCAGGCCAAGAAGGAGGCCACCGAGTTCGCTAAGAAGGCCGATGCCAAGCCCAAGGTTAAGAAGCCAGCGGATAAGAAGGCCAAGTCTGCCAAGAACAGTATGTATGAGACATTTTTATTTCTAGCAGCATAAGTGAAAGCTATAAAACATGATTGTTAAGAGCCTCTAAACAATTTACGTGAATAGAATAGAATTGAATTACGAATTGTTGGTTATTATATGTTGATAATTAGCCTTCACTTATGCAACTATTTGTATTGACGATGTACAGATGAATATTGTCAAAACTTTGTTTTTATTCCTACATTTCTGTTTTATTGACTAATGCAATTAATGTAACTAGTAAATCATTCCGATTAGGGATGAACAATCTTTTTATCAACATGTCAATATGAATTTTGATTGCTAAACCAAAATAGCCAAACCCCCTTATAGAGTGCGAGGGGATATTATTAGAGAACTAAATGTTATTGGATCTCCATTTTTTTTTTAAATTTACCACTTCATTAATGTCTACATGAGTTAGGTATATTCTAAGAATTCAGCGTAGCAAAACCAACGCTTAATTTCAAGATTAGGTGCTTTACCCGTTGCATAAATAAAGGCGATTCTTTAAGACTATGTATTACAAATAAGGTACACCGGGCAGGTGCATACGGATTTTCAACTTTCACATGTCATAAACAAAAATGTATATCTTAAAAAATTATCGATTATCGTTCCTAGCTACACTAAAATAGTTTTCAACAAATTCCTGTGAAAGTTAAAAATTAAAAAATGTTAGTAAAAAACAACGGTAGTTTTGTGAAACTAAATCTCCGTTTATGGGGGCAAATGCAAACGCAGTGCTTTTTCTAAACTAATTTACAGATGCGTCAGTGTATGGGTTCTGAAATGAATTTAATATATGTTCCGGTATGTTTTATCAACTTTAAATGATTTATTTGCTGTTTTCCTGCAATATTAATTATTTTTTTGGGACTTCATTCTTGCTAACTGTTGTTTTAAGCAAAAGACTTTAATTTTCCAATGCATTATGGAATTCGCTTCGGACACAACACTTTGGATACCCATTCTGATCATGCTTATATTATGCTGAACCTTTTTGAAGATGAATTTTCTTAAATGGCTGATGTTATATGGCTTAAAGGTGCGTTTGCACTTACCCCGGTAGTGTCGTGTGCACTTGTCCCGCAGTGTGATTGACGAGCGTTAATACTATTTTCACAACTTTCAGGGTATACTGAAAATTTATCATAAATTTTCTGCTTTCGAAAGTTTAATTTATCTATTACCGTATTTATTTATGCCAAGTGTTGCACTGGTACACCACTAGGTGCTGTCAAACAGATTGTTTATTCGGACAGTGTAGCACTGGTTTTGACCTGGTGTTGCACTGCTTTCGGGCGGTAGTGCCCAGAAAATTTTGTCAGTTTTGTGCGAGTGTGTGAGTGAGTGAGGTAGAAATACACTGGCAACGATTTGTGTCTGTTTTTATCAGATATGGTGGGACACTGAACGAGGGGAGAAAACAAATACGGTATATGTTAGATTGTTTGTTTGGACCTAAACAACAGTTTCTAGAAAAAGATTTTTTTTTTGTAACATAAAAGTTTATCGTTTGCACTTGCCAGGAGTTTGCATTTGCCCCGGTGTACCTTATCTAATATTGCCATTAGTGTAACGCCGGAAGATTGCATAAGTTCATAAGCATTAGGTATAATTTTGTCTTAAAAGTCTGCCCGGGATAGTATACATTTAGGCGTTTTTTTGTGGGGTACGCCTATCACTGCGACCAGTTAGTTGATCTATTGTAGTTGAACTTGAAGTTGCATAAGGAAAGGCGAAATTAATTTCAGTATCGGTATCGAAACAAGAAATATATTAAATTTACCTTAGAAATTATTTTTGAGAAAAGAAGCTATATCGCTAAATTGCACCACATTTTGCTATCACGCCTTGAGGGTCAATTTTGCTTGATTCCAAGTGGTACATAGCACAAATGAAAGCAACGATTTGCAAAATTAAGCCAATTTTTGCTTGTTTTCAGGCCTAAACGATTCCTCATTTTTCGGATGTTTTGAGAGCAATTTGATGCCAAATTTTGCTGTCAAAGAAATTCTATTGATGTCTTGAATAAGCATCATTTTGCTCTCCAAGCTCTCGGAAAACGAGGTGTAGTTGGGGTCTCAGTTTTAGCAAAATTTGGTATCAATTTGCTAACCAAGTGTGGAAATTTGTGCTCTCATTTTTGCTGTGTACCACCTTATGTCAAGCAAAATGAGAGCAACTTTGGCTCTCAGGGCGTGATAGCAAAATTTGCTATAATTTTGCCATAAAAGTCTGCTCGGGTTACTCTTGGAAAATGTCCTTATTTTTTAAATATCAAAAATTTATTAATAAATGGCTATAAAAATAGCACTATAACTGTTCATATACAAAGAAAAAAAGTTGTTCTTTCACATTAAACAACCCGTTTGCTTCTAAATGCTTTTTGGTATCATCAGAAGAGCTCTTTGTTTGCGAGCCTTGGAAAAATAGATATTTTAAGATTTTGAAATAAGATTTTTTTCTAACAGAAAAAAAATTTCAAATACATACCAAATTTTGCCTATTTGATACTCAATTCATAGGCTTTCAAATGTAGAAAACAGATTTCAAAAATTCAAACTAACGACTGAGTTATTGATGATAATGTGGAAAAGTTTATTGTTGGTCAAATTTACCCCGGTGATCAATGTTACCCCGTTTTACGGTAATTAATTCTTATTCATTGATGTAGTATGATAAAAATAACTAAAGATTCTAAATCGTTTTTTTTTAACTTAGAATAAAGCAAAAAGTTAAACTTTATTTGATGTTTCACCCCTCCTGACTCATGGATACCTTGAAAATTAAAATTTTATTTTAATATCGGTACTTCTTAAAAATGCCTTCTCGTTAAACTAAAAATGCATAAAATGCAAAAAAAATCGAATTATCGATTGGGTTGAGCATTACGTTCGAGAACTTAGATATAAAATGAAACAGATGCTTTTTTCTCGAAATCAGCATTTATGCACTTATGTCCCTAATATACTCGATTGGGTTGAGTAATACTTAAAGTATAAAAGTAATAAGTCTTCATAACTCAAGAACTGATCATGCAAATCAAACTTGGCAAGGGTGGGTACTTGGGCACGAGGAATTTTTCTAAGAATATTTTGTAACTCTTTCTCCTTCCATTGGAGAGATAGGAAGGGGGGAGGCGGCCTATCTTTGGATTTTTTACATAACTGGAGAACTTACCAAGCTTATAGAACCAAATTTGGCATGGGAGGGTAGTGGTATACGAAAAATGGTTCTATGATTATTTCAGACCCCTTCCCCTTTTTATTGGAGATACAGGAAGGAGGAAGGCCCTTTAACCCCCTTTTTATTGCATAACTTGAAAACTATTCGCGCAAATGAAACCAGATGTGGCTTAGCATTATATTTGGGTACGATAAATAGTTCTATGATTATTTGGTACTCCTCCCTCCTTCCAGTGAGGAAATAGAAAGTGGGGAGCATTTCAACATTGCTAGAACAATAATCAAGCAAATGGAACCAAATTTGATGTGGGAAAGAACTTGATTACCGTAAATGTTTCTATGATATTTTGAGAACCCTCTGTTCTTCAAGTCAGAAAGTCTTAAGGGAGGAGAGTGCTCCCATAGAATTTCTTACATCACTCGGAAACTTACCCAGGGTAGGGTATTCAAGCTCAAGGAATATTTCTGTGAATATTTGATACCACTGCCTCCTTTCAGTTGGGGAATAGGAAGGAGAGAGGGGGGCTCCTTTACAATTTTTCACATAACTCGGGAACTAATTGAGCAAATAGAAGCTACTTTGGCATGAGAAAGCATTTGGATACGTAAAATGGTTATTTGCTTATTTTAGACTTCTTTGTCCATCAATTGGAGATACAGTTAGGTAAGACGGGAGCTCAAATACGATTGTTTTGCATAAACCAAGAGCTTACCTAACAAATGGAACCAAATATTACATGAGAACAATCATACAATCGAGCAAATGGCACAGAATTTGGCATGGGAGTGTATTTGAATACACGGAATGTTTGATCTTGACCCTATCCTTTCAGGTAGGCGATAGGTAGGAACTGGGACTCCGATACAAATTTTATAGCATAACTCGACAACTTATGAAGAGCAAACGAACAACTAATGAAGGTAACGTCATGAGAGGGAATTCGAACACAGGAAATGTCTTTTTCCGGTGGTTTAGCACGCTCCTTTCATTCAATGGATCGATAAAAAGTGGAAAGAGTGTCACTCATACATTTTGTTTAATATTTCGATGACTAATCGAGAAAATTGAACCAAATTTACACGAGAGCATCACGGTGTGTTTCTAGAAAATGTTTAAATGAAAAAAAACAGTAACTCTATTTTTTCAGAAATTGAAAATTTAGGCTTCTCTGAGTTATTTCCAGGCAAAATTAAAATATTTGGTCGGTGAGTCCCCATACGATTTTTTTTTTGAAGATTTATAGTCTATATTTATAAATTTTCAATCTGAAAAATTATTCCAGTGCAATGGAATTTCAATCTTTATCCTTAAAACTTATTTTTTTTTTTTTTTATTCAAGTTTATGTCATTCTGAAACATAAAAATATTTCAACGCCTATTAATATTAGTGATTTCGACTAAAAAGCTTATTTTATATGAACATTTTATTTGAAATTTATTATTTGAAATATCCTTGTTATAATGGGTGATATCTAAATGAAACCTAAATTTACATTCATATGTGTATATCTTGTAAAACTATTTCTGATTCAATGAAATTTTAAGATAAATGAATAAGAATAGTCCAACATCCTTTGATAGGTTTCCAAAGAAATATTTAAAAAAAAATTTCAACCTTTTTTTTTGAATAAATTCCAAAATACTTGTATGCATAGAAATACGCATTTTAGAAAAAATATATGTTTGATTCACCTCGTTTTAGTATTTTTCAATTTCTTTTACCTAAGATTAAAATTTATACAAATCTCAGCAGACCAGTTTTCAATAGGCGATGGAAGCGCTGACGAATTTGGGTGATGGTTTTGCATTAGTGCAAGTGGGATGCAGCTATAATTTCACCCAACTTTTGACAGTTCTAAAGGGGTTTTTCTTAAGGAGAGAAAGAATAACTTTTCGATTCCATCGCCCATAGAATTTAAAATACAAAATTTAGTTAAAAGTAAAAGTAATTGCACTGAAATCCGTACATCTTTGGCTTCAAAAAAATCAATTTCAAATTACTTTTCCTCATATTGAAGGTGAATAAATTTTCTATCAATCATCTGAATATCATTTCTGCGTAAGACTTTATACACTGTTGATTATTTTGAATAAATGGATTAAAGATGAAAAAAAAAAATTTCAGGAGAAGTTTCAATTTCATCGACAGTTTTAGACCAGATTTTTGCACTTTATTTTTTTTAGTTTTTATGGATTTCTATGGTTAATTCAAAATTATGATTTCTAGTGGTTTTTACCACAACTGGTATAAAATTGAAGAAATTATGATTTTTTTCCTGTTACATTAATGCTTCATTACTGTTTTTTTAAATAATAGAAAAGGACTGCAGTGTTCAGTAGAAAAACTTAAATAAGTATGGGAAGAACAAAACATGATGAATCTAACGCGTTTCAGGCTAGTTCGCTGTCGATCATTTTCAATTCACTTTTGCCAACAATACTGTTGATTCTTGTAAATTTAAGATCAACAAATAGATAGAAATGCATTTTTTTTGGGTAATTTCAAATTTATCACAGTTTTAGATTAGATTCATCCATTTAAAAAAAAATCCTAAAAACTTCAAAATTCAATTTAAAATAAAGAATACAAGAGATTATTGTAATAGTATAGTGGGTTGAGAACTGTAAGAGCTAGGATTATTTAACCTTAAAAGTAATGCTTGCTCTGGGCTTCAAATGGTGAGTTGACAATCTGGAAGGAATGACAAACATAATTCTGGTCCTCACTCGCTCCTACCTCACGCCTCCACGAGTCATATGATCACAAATGACAGCCAGCTAAAAGTCTATACGCAGCTGGCGGCGAAGCCCGGGCAATGTTGTCAAACCGACAATAGCAAAGTGAGGAGGTGCCCCAATCCTAAGGCACCGTGACGATAGGATGTATGGCTGGAGGGAATCTCAGTCGCTAACGGAACCTGTGGGGCACCAGGGCGCACCCCACAGTATACAGCCCTTACTGTGTCATAGCAGGGCACTGACACGGCTGACCGTTACTTCCCTAGCAACTCGTGGGATCAAATATGTACACAAACAAACAAAATCAAAACAATACGAGTGCCGACTGCTCGTCTCAGCCGGAAACCATGGATACGAACGAAAGTGAACTCGTAGCACAGCTCTCAAACGAGTCTTTCACAGGAGTGCCATCCATTTCCTCCTCCGCTTTAGATTCGCCCGTGGAAGGAGATGACGAGAGCAATGACGATGGGGTTAATGTCACCATCAAGGAGATGCAAACGCCGATCAAACCGAAAAACCTTGATACACGGCAACTTAGTGGTGCGGCGAAGAGACGGCTAAGAAAGCTCATCGCGAAAAACGTGCCATATGTAGAGGCAATGCGCCTAGTAACCACTGCGAAATCTACACCCCCTGCTAAAAGTGCAAAACGGGCCCGCAGTGGGGACAAGGATGCTTCATGTAGTGCGGAAAAGTCGAAGGCCAAAAGAGCTAAGGGGCCAAACGCCCCAATAAAACGACAAGACCCGAAAGAGCAAAAACAAACTCGGACACAGAACAAAACGTCAAATGGACGATCTTATGGGGCCAACCACCCAGTGAGATCGAGTGAAAACAAGAAAAGGCCTTCTTACAAAGAGGTAGCCAGTTCTGTTAGGGTAGGCATACTCGCTAAAAACTACCCGGTCACACAGTTGACGACGGAACAACTCAAAATGATACAGCAGGCGATAAAAAAGGCAGTTCTTGGCCAAAGGCTTGAGAGACTGAAACCGAAATTCGCACAATGCTCATTCAAATCTGGGTTCATGGTAGTGACTTGTCTTGACCAGGCCACATCGGACTGGCTAAAACAAGTCATACCATCAATGAAGCCGTGGACAGGTGCAGAGCTAATAGCTGTCGGGGACAATCAAATTCCCAGATCAGAGATCCTGAAGGCTCATCTACCTGGAGCTGCCGAGGACGATATCGGTACAGTTCAGGCTACAATCGAAAGCCAACACGAAGAGTTGAGCACCGAAAGCTGGAGATTTTACGATGTCCAAAAACGGAACGAAGCTCTCGAAGTGGTCTTCACTGTAGACGAGATTTCAATGAAAGAGCTGGAGAAAAGAAATTTCGTGATCTACTACGGTTTTGGTTCCAGTAAAATCTGGAAAGTAAACCGGAGGATTGAAAGCAGGGTTGAAACAGGTAGCAACATCAAAAGAGTTGCTCAACGACCTGGGCTGCCTAGACAGGGCCTTGTAAAGGACCAGTCGACAATAGACCAGGTCAATTCCATAGAAGGAGAGTCGATAAGTAAAGGAGATACTGTGGCAACTCTCGATCTCAATGAACCGGAGTCAAAGGACCAGGGCCAATCTATGGACCAGGGACCAGACCCCGAGATCAGCGAGAAAGAGGTAGATAGCCTCAGTAAATCCTGTGCGAATCGTTTACCGGAAGGGACTGGCACGTTGGACTTGGGCCTTACCATGGAACAAGATCAACAAAAACCAGGCCCGAGTGGAAAGAGCAGTTCTAGAGATAAAGATACCTCTAACAAACCTGCAAATATCAAATTCAAAGCTGCCAAAACAGCTCCAACAACCCAAAGCACATGGAGTAAACCGAGACGGGACAAACAAACATGTGCAAATGGCAAAAAGCCGGTGTCTTGCCCCACCTCCCTGGGCAAAAAACCACAGAAATGAGCACCTTAAAGTGTGTTCAGGCGAATCTTCACCACGCTGTAGGAGCCTCGAGTACACTACTGAGAAGATTCGTCTCCGAAAACCTGGACCTTGCCTTTATCCAGGAACCTTGGATTAACAAGGGTAAGGTACAAGGGCTTTATACGCCTAATGGTAAGATTCTCTACGACGAACGGAGCGCTCACCCGAGGGCTGCTTTACTAGTTAACAAAAGAATTAAATTTACTCCCTTTTCAGAATTTATCGACGGAGACATCACGGCTATACGGATAGAAGTACCAACACCGAAAGGTAAGCACACGGTGAGTGTAGCTTCAGCGTATTTTCCCGGAGATAGCACCGATATACCCCCACCGATGGTAGTAGAATATATGAGAAAATGCCGGGCACTTAACCAGCAGTTTCTCATATGCTGCGACGCTAACGCACATCACACGCTGTGGGGAAGTACAGATATCAACACTAGAGGTGAGTCCTTATTAGAGTTTCTTTCACAAAACAATATTGAAATTTGTAATGAGGGAAGCAAACCTACGTTTGTAACGACGAACAGACAAGAAGTCCTCGACCTTACTCTATGTACACCACTACTCCTAGGAAAAATAAAAAACTGGGAGGTATCGGATGAAGAATCACTGTCTGATCACAGACATATTACATTCGATATAGTGGGAGGGGAAATCATCAGGGACGTTTATAGAGACCCCAGGAACACCAACTGGAGTCTCTACAAACACACACTTGAAGCTTGCAAACCTTTGTTGGACGTGAAAATACGAACAACAAAGCAGCTAGAGGAAGCTTCAAACTGTTTTACCAATAAAATCATATACGCTTTTGAAGCCAGCTGTCCACTGAAGGAACGTGTTTCTAATAGAAGAGTTCCCTGGTGGAACAGACAACTCGAAAAGTTAAGAAAAACAACAAGGAGACTTTTCAACAAAGCAAAAGCTGACTCAAACTGGGATGACTATCGTAAGTCCCTAACTGAGTACAACAAACGCATTAGAAAAGCTAAAAGGAGTAGTTGGAGGCACATGTGTGATACCATTCAATCTACGCCAGAAGCTGCCAGGCTCCAGAAAGTTCTATCTAAAGAACACTCAAATGGACTGGGTCAATTGAAGAAAAATAACGGGGGGTTCACTTCAGACCCGAAAGAAACGCTTCAATTACTGCTGAGTACTCATTTCCCAGAATCCATCGAAGGTCTAGAGATTAAGAACACTCCGGCTGAACAACACAATCGGAATGTCAGACGTGATGATGCTCTTCGCAAATCGCGCGCAATCTTTACACCGTCAATGGTTAACTGGGCAATAAGTACATTCGAGCCATTTAAAGCTGCTGGTGAAGATGGGATTATACCAATCCAAATACAGCAAGCAAACCAAATGGTAACACCTGCCTTGGTTGAGATGTTCGTCGCCAGTATGACACTTTGTCATATTCCCACACAGTGGAGAAAGGTGCGTGTTATCTTTATCCCAAAACCAGGGAAAAAAGATAAAACCCAACCAAAGGCATTCAGACCTATCAGTCTGACATCCATTATCTTGAAAATAATGGAGAAGATACTTGACGAGCACATTAAATCGCAGTATCTTAGCTCAAGTAAACTAAACAATTTTCAGTTCGCTTACAAAAAAGGGATGTCTACGGTTACGGCCCTACATACCTTAACACAAAAACTAGAAAAGACCATTGAGGCAAAAGAAATAGCACTTGCTTCTTTTCTAGACATTGAAGGTGCATTCGACAACGCATCTCACAACTCAATCGAATCAGCTATGAAAAGACGAGGGTGCCACACAGCAATTGTTGACTGGACTAGTGCCATGCTAATAAATAGAACCATTTATGCAAGCTTGGGAGGACTTACAATCAGTGCCACTCCAACGAAGGGATGTCCCCAAGGCGGGGTTCTTTCTCCGTTGTTGTGGTCACTGATCGTGGATGACCTCCTAAACAAACTTGTATCTATGGGATTCGAAGTTATTGGCTTTGCAGATGACGTAGTTATAATAGTTCGGGGAAAATATGAGAACGTGTTGTCAAATAGAATGCAATCTGCGCTAAACTACGCACTACTATGCACTACTAAATATTCTGCCACTACATCAATTTATTGAACTAGAGGCAGAACGCAGTGCCTTGAGACTCTCCAAACTTAAAACTCTCTATGAGGGGGATCTTACAGGACACCTAAAAATTCTGAAGATATTTAAAATTAACTCACTTATTGTAAAGAATGATGACTGGATGGAGCCCGTTTTCAACCTAGACATACCATACAATGTAACTATCAACGATAGGGACGTGTGGGAATCAGGTGGTCCTGTGGTTACTCCTGGATCGATTAAATTCTTTACTGATGGGTCAAAAATGGATAATAGAACTGGGGCAGGGGTGTTCGGACCTAGACTCAGGATCTCAATTCCTATGGGAAACTGGCCAACAGTATTCCAAGCTGAAGTTCAAGCAATTCTAGAATGCACTTTAGCCTGTTTGAAAAGAGGATACAGGTACACAAGTATCTATATATTCTCTGACAGTCAGGCCGCTCTCCGAGCACTAAGTACGTTTACATGTTACTCCAAGCTAGTATGGGAGTGTATTGTTGCACTAAGAAACCTGGCCATACGAAACAGAGTATTTTTATTCTGGGTTCCAGGCCACTGCGGTATCCTAGGGAACGAAGAAGCAGACCAGCTAGCTAGGGAAGGGTCTCAGGGCCTGTTTATTGGACCAGAACCTTTCTGCGGAGTATCGAGGAGTGCCTTGAATATGGAACTCAAGAACTGGGAAAGCACCACTATTGTCTCCAACTGGAGAACAGCAGAGGGAGCAGCTCAGGCGAAAAGATTCATTGAACCAAGCGCACGACTCTCCAAAAACATGTTGAAACTAAGTAAGCACGAGTTAAGTACTTACACAGGTCTCTTGACCGGACATTGTCCAACAAAACAACATCTAAAACGGATAAACATTATTCAATACGATGACTGTCGGTTCTGCGGGTTCGAAAAAGAAACTGCAGAGCATCTTCTATGCAACTGCTGCGCCCTCCTAAATAGGAGAGAGCGTGTACTTGGGGCAAAGTTAATAAGCGCACAAGACATATGGTTGCATATCAGCCCTAAGAAGGTTATATCATACATCTTTGATATCATACCCGATTGGGATAAAATGCTTAGTCAGCAATCAACTGTCACTTCAACCCATAGTGCAGGTGAGCCTGATAGCATACAGTAACGCGGGGTAATTACCACAATAGATCAATTACTGGTCGCAGTGGGCTCTCCCCTACAAGAAAAAAAAAATGCTTGCTCTTCGAATAAAATGTGAGAATCACAGAGTACAGGAGATTTACTAAAATCGGCACTCAAAATAGAAATAAAATGACTTATAAAACACACCAGCTTGATAATAATCATTTTATGAAAAGAAAATAACATGCAAAATTGCATTGAGTCTGAAGTGCGAATGAGATTTTGGACATTTAACTCAGGAAAAGTATAAAAACTGAATTCTTATCACAAATTGTTTTTAACAAATCATTTACTTTTGAATATTAATTTTTTTTTCTATTTTTTAAAAGATTAAATTAAGACAAACGTTTCTACTCCAGAGCGCAACACGATAAACGTTATCACAAAAAAGTTATAGCAGTTTCTTGTATTAACTGATTTTCTTAATTCTTTTTAAATGAAATACTCTCCAGTGTTTCCACAATCAGAATATATAAAGATAATGGATTCAAATAGATTCAAATTATTCCAGATTATTTTTAAAATTTCAGATAATTTAACCCTCTCAGACTACTGACAGGATTTGCTTGCTGTTTATAAATTTCAGGATTAAAAAATATTTTATGCAATTTTCTTCGTTTTAATAGCTCTGTAACTAGTTTGAAATAATTTTTAAAATTTTCCAAAGTTTCCGATATGATTGTTGAGTTTAATTTAAAAATATTGAAAGTTAGAACTAAGGGAATAAGCACCTCTGAAATTAAAAAACACTAGAAATATATGTATGTATATTAGACTGCCCCAAATTTGTATGGGAAATTCATAACCTGTGAAATGTTATACGCTGCAGGCTAAAATTGATCCTAGGCCTAGTACAAGATCTCATGCCAAATTTGGGCCAGATCGGATCACGGGAAGGGGTCGCTCTACGAGCCTAAGGTTTGTATGGGATTTTGAGACATTTTGTTCGGGAGAAACATGAAAAACCAGTTTTTCATCAATAACTTTGGTTCCCGTCGGCCGATTTCTTTCAAAAACGAGTTTTATTAAAGCCTAAAATATGAAAAACATTTCATCCGAAGACTGCATATCGATAAGAGTTAAGACAAAAAAGTTATTAGACTTCCAAAATGGGCTAACTTTTTTAAGGATGGTATTCATCACTGTAAATGAGTCGGGGCGGTCGAACTTATTGACGCCTCATTAGCAGTGATGAATACCACCGTTAAAAAAGTTAGCCCATTTTGGAAGTCCAATAACTTTTTTGTCTTAACTCTTATCGATATGCAGTCTTCGGATGAAATGTTTTTCATTATTTAGGCTTTGAGAAAACCCGTTTTTGAAAGAAATCGGCCGACGGAAACCAAAGTTATTGATGAAAAACTGGTTTTTCATGTTTCTCCCGAACAAAATGTCTCAAAATCCCATACAAACTTCAGGCTCGTTGAGCGACCCCTTCCCGTGATCCGATCTGGCCCAAATTTGGCATGAGATCTTGTACTAGGCCAAGGATCAATTTTAGCCTGCAGCGCATAACTTTTTCAAAAGTCGGGTCATTTGGGGCACTCTAATGTATATTTGATAAAGATTTCAAATAGAAAATTAAAAAAAAAATTTGTATGGGGGGTCACCGACCAAATATTTTAATTATTGGTGGAAATGAACCGGGAAAAGCTCTACTTTCTACCCATGCAAAAATTAGCGTTACTGTATTTTTTTTCTTTAAGTCCTTCTTCGAAACACACCGTGGCATATTTGCGTACGGGCAATGTTTTTTCGATGGTTTGAAACCCCCTTCATCTACCAGAGGGAAGATATAAAGTAAAGAAAGGGTTGTAGGAACAATAGCTTATAGTGTAAATCAATTATTAGGTGTAACAATTTCATAGCGTGAGAGATAAATATTAAAATAAATTTTGGTTGCACTGGTAGGCTGACTGCGCAGCCTGCTAAAAAGAATGAAGCTTGCTCTTTACTCTTACACAGATTTCCATAGGAATGACAGCTAATCGGAGTGAAATTGGAGTGAAGGCTATTGCCTTCTCTGTTTAACACAGGAGAAATCATATACCGGGATTGCGAGCGCGCCCATCGCCAATGAGCCGTTATCGGAAGAAGAAAAATAACGGCGAGAGGAAAAGGGAAATCAATAGAGAAAACAAACGGCTGTATCAGGGAAAGAAAAAGGAAATAAAATCAGTTTGCAAAACGTTGTTGACAGGAACGGTTGTGTTATGAATGAAATTCGAAAATCCAACAGACGCGAATCTGAAGTTGTTTCGAGGCTGGTTTGTTGTATGTGGTAAAATGGAGTGCAGAAATCACGACAATGGCGCAAGCGTCGGTGGCGGAACAGATGCTCCCAACATGTAAGTAGCTCTTAGCGAGATATTGCACAAACAATCAAAATGGAAATAAATTATTGATGACCGAAGTGATTATTTTAACTTTTTGACGAGTGATCATTTTTGTTTGACAAGATGGCGGAAAGTTGAAAATAGATTGGAAGACAAATATATGAATCAGTAGCAAATATTGAGAATTAGAAACAATTCAACGGTTTGGATTCTTACATCCGATAAAGAAAGTAGGATGAATTTAATACCAGTGATTATTTGATGTATTTGATGAGTGATAATTTGCGCAAGAAGAAGCAAAAATGGCGGTTGTGCCTCAATATTGGCATATTGGGAAAATTATAACGGTGAATTTTATCAAATGGTGGAAACATTTTATAATTTTTATTTCAGTTTTGAAATTTGTGTTTTGTTTTTCAATGAGGCTGAAAAAATCATGGAAATGAAAATATTTTTTACAGTAAGTGTAAAAGTTATCACAGTTTGATTTCTTTTTGCGAGAACTAATAAGACGGATTAAGAAATCAGACTAAAAAAAATGAATTTTCTTGTATAACCTTTGAATGATTTTGATTCCTTTTTGCGATAATTAATAAGACGGATAAAGAATTTCAAAAATATATAAAATGAACTTGATTTCTTGTTGCGAGAACTAATAAGACGGATCAAGAAATCATTAATATAGAAATTTGAATTTAGTTGATTTCCTTTTGCGAGAACTATTAAGACGGATTAAGAAGTCAGAATATCATGCAATTCAAAAACATGAAAAATTTTATAAATAAATAAATAAAAAGAAATTAAAGATGTAATTTATACAAAATCTCGATGAAACACGAAAAAATTTTAAATTAAAAAAAAAACTGTAGCGGAAAAGTTTTAAAACGCATAATGCGCAGAATTTTTCTGTACTGTAAGCCTGAGTGGCAACAATTATCAGTACAAAAAAAAAACAATTTTAATGTTACCCCGAGTGGCAACATTAAATAAATTTTGAAAATTTATTAAAAAAAAATAAAGTTGAAATTAACTAAAAGCCCCGAGTGACAATATGACTTGAAAGTTATGAATAAAAATCCTTGAGTTTCAGAATATAAGAAAAAGAATTCTCTTCTGGGGGCCAAATCACAAAACCTAGACAACAATATTAAAACCTACATTGCAATCGAAAGCCTCGAGTGGCGCAATTTATCAAAAAATTCAGATTGGTAACACTCTAATGCAGAAAGACTCGAGTGGCAACATAAAATAAAAAAAAATTAAAGGATAAAAAAACCATATCAAAAATATTCTTAAATGGCAGCCTTTTATTGCTGAAAGCCTCGAGTGGCAACAACTAAAGTTTAAACAAAAAATTTAAGGTGGCAACAAATAATTTTCAAATATGAATTTTGCAACAATGAAAAGCCCCGAGGGGCGCAATTGTTGAAGTATTTTAAAGTAAGGCATATTTTTGCTGAAAGCCTCGAGTGGCAACAAATTAAGTTTAAATTTAAAAAGTTTAGTAACGATATTGAATGAAATTATACAGTAAAAGCCTCGAGTGGCATCGAGTCAAGTTTTAATGAAAAAAGAGAGATTAAAATAACATATATTAATCAACATAGTAAAAAGCCTCGGGTGGCGCAAAATTCAAATGTTTGCGACTGCTAGCATATTAGTGCAAAAAGCCTCGAGTGGCAAAAACAAAATTAAAATTGAAAAATGGAAATACCAAAATATGGGTTCGACATTACAACAAAAAGCCTCGAGTGGCACCATTTATCAATTTTTTTTAGGTTTGCATTAGTGCTTCGAGTGGCAAACAGCTTCGAGTGGCAACAGAAAAATTAAAAACTGAAGGCAACACTATTATTGCTGAAAGCCTCGAGTGGCAACAAATAAAGTTTAAACAAAAAAGTTAAGTGGTAAGAAATAATGTTTCAAATATGAATTTGGCAACAATGAAAAGCCTCGAGAGGCGCAATTGTTGATGTATTTTAAAGTGAAAGCGTATTTTTGCCGAAAGCCTCGAGTGGCAGCAAAGTAAGTTTAAATTTAAAACATTTAGTAACGATATTGAATGAAATTATATAGTAAAAGCCTCGAGTGGTATCGAATCAAGTTTTAATGAAAAAAGAGAGATAACATATATTGATCGAGTGGCGCAAAATTCAAATGTTTGAGACTGCTAGCATATTAGTGCAAAAAGCCTCGAGTGGCAAAAAAAACAAAATTTAATTTGAAAAAATGGGAATACCTAAATATGGGTTCGACATAACAACAAAAAGCCTTGAGTGGCAAAATTTTTCATCAATTTTTTTTTAGATTGGCATTAGTGCAAACAGCCTCGAGTGGCAACAGAAAATTAAAAACTGAAGGATGAAAATACCAATGGCAGCACTTTTATTGCTGAAAGCCTTGAGTGGCAACAAATAAAGTTTAAATGAAATTAAAAATTAAAAAAAAAATGAATTTTCAAAAAACTGTAACCGCCTATCAAATGTTAGATTGGCAGCATTTTTATGCAAAAAGCCTCGAGTGGCAACAAATAATGTTACAAATATTAATTTTGCATTACAAAAAAAGCTTCGAGTGGTACATATAATGAAATATTTTATAAAGGAAGCATATTACTGCTACAAGCCTCGAGTGGCAACAAGTCAAGTTTAAATGAATTCAAAAACGAAGTAACAATATTGGATGGAACAATAGAGTAAAAATGTCTCGAGTGGCAAAATTTATCAAATATTTTTGATTGGTGTGTATTAATCCTGCAAGCCACGAGTGGCAACAACAAAGTTTAAATTTATTGTATGAATATACCAAAACATGGATTTTCCATTACAAAGAAGAGCCTCGAGTGGCCCAACTTACCAAATATTTAAGAATCCGAGCATTCTAATGCAGAAAGCCTCGAGTGGCAACACATAATGTTTCATAAAATTAACGAAAAATAGTTGAAATTGCTAAATACGAATTATGCATTACGAAAATATTAGCATTTTAGAGCCGAGAACTTAGATTGGCAACAAACTAGGTTTAAATTACCTAGAAATGTTTAAATTATTTAAAAAAAATCTAAATTAATTTATCGTTGCAAATCATAGCCTCGAGTGGCACAATTAAATAAATCATATCAAAACAGAAGGATTTTATGGCTGAAACCTTGAACGGCAACTTACTTAGTTAATTCGTAGATTTGTAACATGCAGAAAACAACAAAAAAGTTCAAATAATGGAAATACCAAAATATAATACAATCGATTGGCGAATAAATGAAATACTTTAGAATGGAAGAACTTCGTTGCTGAAAGCATCAAGTGGCAACAAATAAAATTTACTAATAAGAGAATCGAAATAAAAATATTCAAGCAATATTATAATTTAAAAATCATCGAAGAGCGTAACTTATCAAACATTTTAGGTTAGCAGCATTCTAAGCCAAAAATCCCCGAGTGACAATAAGTAATGATTTGATAAAAGCTTAAAATTAATAGAATATAGACTTTGCATTAAAAAAGTTTCAAGTGGCGCAATTAATGAAATATGTTTTAACGAAAGCATTGTATAGCTGGAAGCATCAAGTGGAAAAAATTAAAAATTAAAGAAAACTTTATTCTACACTACTGCGAGTTGCGCTTTATCGAATATTTTGATTTGCAGCATATCGAGTGGGAATAAAAAAGGTGTCAATTTAATACCAGACCAAAAATACCAAAATATGCAAAGATGCAAAATAACAATTGAAACAACTTTATTGGCACGATTAAAGAAATGTTTTAGTGTGGCAGCATTTGCTTTCTGGAAGCCACGTGTGACTAATAATGTTTTAACTACTATAAAATGGTTTAAAAAAATTTTTTGGTTCATAATATTTTACAGGGCCTCATTTTTTTTTGTAATTTAAATTGACAATGAAAAACCTTGAGCAGTACGTTTTTAAATATCTTTTTGATTATAATAAAGTATAGGAGGCAACAAAACTGAATAAATTTATAATTCAGTTGAAGCCTACAGTGATTACTAACAATACTATAAAAGGTAATTTGTCTATTCATTTAATGTAAATTCTTAATACAGGGGAAGAACGACTGGAGAGGCATTTCAGGTTTTTTAAAAGAAAGCTTGGCAAAACATATACAATTATTTCTCGCTTTAACAAAAAGTCGTCGTAATAAGTTGTTTTTTTTTGTTATCAAAACGTATGCTATCAGGGGAGAAACACTCAACAGACGCCAGAACTTTCAAGGACATCAAACTTCATTCTCAGTGTAATTATCCTTCAACGACTTATTATTATAAAAGGAGGTAATTAGATATATGTCTAAGGTCATCTGAAAGAACTTTCTTTATTCAATTTTTATTTGAGGATTTGTTAATTCTGTTAAATGGTAAGATCTCCTAGTTTTTTTTTTGCAGCGTCATCATTCAAATATGTTAGGATTGTGAGTATGTTTTTCAATAGTTTTTTCTCTAAATAAATCAGATTAAATTGTATAAAAAAAAATCTTCGGATTTTAAGGACGAATAGCATAAGTGAAATGTCCATCAAATCAAAATCTAGTAAGAAAAATCTTCAAAAGTCAACAGAAACTCTTTTTTATTCTTAATAGGACTGAAGGAAAACTTTTCTCCCTTGAATGTTTCGCGTGCATTTCTTATAAGTTGGAGTCCAAATCGTGATAAGACAATTTTTTTACTCTAAAATATCAAATACAAAATTTAAATTTCCGCACTAAAATTATTTTCACTCTGCAAAATTTGTAATATGAATTCATTATTTTATGATATCGCATATACTGCAATTTTGGAAAACCAGTTTTTCTATGAATATTTTTCTGAATACATAATGTTTTTTTTTTGTTGAAATCTGGTGATTGAAATTTAAAAAATAATGTGAAAAAATATATCTATAAAAAATTAATTTTTATTTTACATTTTTTTCTGTAGTCCATGCAAAAAAAAAATCAAAAATCCGCGTATTTTATTACGGTGTTACTGGTGTTATCACAAAAAGTAAATACATTTTCAAGATTTTTTTTGTACAGAAATAATTACATGTTAATTGGTTTAACTTTTTTAAATCAATATGGTTGAACATACTTATTAACTTTAAATAAAGAAGAAAGAAAAAAAAATTTCACAACTGATAAAAATCTTAAAACAAAAAAAATTGCTAGTACATGAGATAGAAAACAATGTTCAATGTCTCTTTATTTTTTTTCACTGATATGGAGCAACACGTCTAAATTGTGAGGCTATGAGGTACGTCACAATTTCATTCTACTTGGATGATTATTTCAGATTTTTGCGGAAATTAACGAGCTTTTTATGATTACGTTTTTATTGAGGCTCAGAATGTAGTTTATTGAAAGGAAAATGTTTTTTAACGAAAGATCTAAAAACTTAGAAATTTTAAAATAAGGATTTAGCTAGCAATTCTCAATGAACAATTCTGATTCGAAAAATATTTGTTTACTATCTCAGCAGAATTGACTGTGTAAAAAAAAAATATTTCAATTTCATGGCTCAGTCCTGAGATACAAGTGATTTAAAAGCACCAATATAATTTGTTTTATGCTACTGAAGTGTTTTCAGGTAAGATATGTGCAGTGTCTTCGAAATATTTACCTAGGTTCAGCATTCTACGAGTTAAACTCTCATACGACTGAAATCAGCTCCAAAAAGGAACAGAAATATACGAGATTTTGAAGCTTATTAGGTCTGAATTCATTATCCGTGGCGACAGATGCGTTCAAAACTAAAGGAATAGTCAGGAAAATATCACTACCAGCTGTAAATGATTTTGAGGATGATCCCTCAATTGGTGGTATAATGTACTCTGAACAGAGGTTGTTGTAAATAATCTTAAATGCCAATATTAATATTTCCTTATTTCCAGGTTGAGATTATGCAGAAGATAAGGTTGAGCATCCCATATCAACGGACAAACTCAAAGAGGTTTCCAATACGAAAGTTAGCGGATATCATTTTTCGACTGAACAAATGAACATCATGGTGTATCCTTCGTTAGAAGCTCAAGAGTATCCATCAAAAAGCTCTCATCGGAACCTAAAAAAAACCTGAATAATTCAAAAACATTTTTTATCGTATTTATTTAGAGTAGGGGAGAGGGAAGATGTAGGAACAATAGCTTATAGTGTAAATCAATTATTAGGTGTAACAATTTCATAGCGTGAGAGATAAATATTAAAATAAATTTTGGTTGCACTGGTAGGCTGACTGCGCAGCCTGCTAAAAAGAATGAAGCTTGCTCTTTACTCTTACACAGATTTCCATAAGAATGACAGCTAATCGGAGTGAAATTGGAGTGAAGGCTATTGCCTTCTCTGTTTAACACAGGAGAAATCATATACCGGGATTGCGAGCGCGCCCATCGCCAATGAGCCGTTATCGGAAAGAGAAAAATAACGGCGAGAGGAAAAGGGAAATCAATAGAGAAAACAAACGGCTGTAACAGGGAAAGAAAAAGGAAATAAAATCAGTTTGCAAAACGTTGTTGACAGGAACGGTTGTGTTATGAATGAAATCCGAAAATCCAACAGACGCGAATCTGAAGTTGTTTCGAGGCTGGTGTGTTGTATGTGGTAAAATGGAGTGCAAAAATCACGACAAGGGTCACCATTTTTTGAATAACTCGGTAAAATAACACTTTTAAACAATGAAATTCAGAGTCTTAAAAAGGATTAAAACAAGGGTTTAGAAAAATTATTGAGATTCTAAAATGGTTGAAAACGCAGGTTTCAGTGTTGGAATAGAGTTATCTTTATTCATGTTTTGACTATGAGGTCAGTAGAATACAACTATATTGATTAGCGATAGCTAATTGTCACTTTCCATTTCTTATATTCCCTAACCGGGAAAGTACTCATTTCTCAATGAGTACTTTGATATTCTTACCCAGAGTATCTGGCAACACTGTTGTGTCATCACAAACCCAATTCGAGTATTCCCGCCTAACCGTGTGATGATGTAAACATTTGTACCGCGTTTATCATCATCACCTGTCATCAGCAATCATCAATGATCAATCGCTATTGTTCTCAATAGACGAATTGACCAAAACAACAGAGAACCAAAACAATTTGTTTTGGTTCATCGCGTGCAGAAGAATCTTCTTCTGCCGAAATTCATGTTACTCTGGAGAATCCGAAAATCGTAAGTTCAACAAAAATAAAAAAAAATTGTAATTTTATTTTGAAAAAGAAAAAAATTATAATTATTCTAAAATTGAATTTAATTTTTTTTTTTTTGAAAATAAAAGAAAACTTAAATAATTCTTGTGTGAGCTTTCATCACGTCATATGAAA
This sequence comes from Uranotaenia lowii, assembly GCF_029784155.1. Taxonomy (NCBI): domain Eukaryota; kingdom Metazoa; phylum Arthropoda; class Insecta; order Diptera; family Culicidae; genus Uranotaenia; species Uranotaenia lowii. The sequence goes on along the minus strand of NC_073693.1, from coordinate 263,526,302 downwards.
CCAAATGAAAACAAACAGTTTTATTAGAAAAAAGTACAAAACCTGACATAAACTGGTCACAACCTTTTCCATTTGGAATATTTGTAGTCTGGAAAATATATTCTAAATGAGAAATTCAAGTTTTGAAGCTGTTTTGGATAACGATTGCAGCAGTTTTTTGTGAGTTCTTGAGATCTTTCATACGACGCAATGGAAGATCACGGGAGAATTTTCGGAACCGGGTCAGCTAATATATAATAAAAAAATTACAAACTTGTAGAACTTTTACAGAATTTTAAAATTATGAAAGCACTAGAGAAGCTAAACTAGTTTATAGGACTAAAAATACACGATTTTTACCAGAATATTTACACTTCAAGGCTAAAATTACTGCTCATGGCTTTAAAGAAATTTCTGCTAGAAAAACTTAACCTTCTTTTGCGGTTAGGGTCTATACATGGAGAAAAAAGACCACAGTTGTTTTTATTATTTCAGATGGTTATACCAATAATCACAGCGTAGCTGAGTTTTTCGCATCTAACTTTAAATAAAATAGAATCAACTACAAACTGATGATTGACTTTACGCAATCAACTATCAAGATAATGGATTCAACTATCTGTAATGGTATAATTTATTCGACTGTAAATATGATAGGTTCAACTACAATTGAACTATAAATAGATTTTATTTAACTACAAACTGCTGATTGACCTTACACAATCAACTATGAATATAATAGAATCAACTGTAGTGGTATAATTGATTCAATTGTTAATATAATAGATTCAACTACATCTGTATGATTGATTTGAGGCATTCAACTTTAAATCTAATGGATTCAACGATACATTCCTGGTTGACCTCTAACATTTAACTATGAATACGATCGATTCAATTGTAGTGGTATAATTGATTCAACCGTAAATATGATAAATTCAACTACAATTGTTTGTTGATTTAAGAAATTCAACTATAAATATAATAGATTCAACTTTACTTTTCTGCTTGACCTCTAACATTGAACTATTAATATCATAGATTCAACTGTAGCGGTATAATAGATTCAACTGTAGCGGTATAATAGATTCAACTATGAATATGATAGATTCAACTAAAAATAAATGATTCATTCCAGATATTGAACCATAAATATAGTAAATTAAGTTATATTTTTAGAGGCTGGGTCATTTGGCCGAAAGTCATGAGGCCGAAAGCCATTCGGCCGAAGGTCATTCAGCCGATGGACGTTAAGCCGAATGGGCTATCTGGCCGAACAGGCCACTAGGCCGAATGGGTTATTCGGCCGACGGTTATCCAGCCGAATGCTGTTAGGCCGAAAGGACGCAAGGCCGAAAGGATGTTCGGCCGAATAGTCACTAGGCCGAAAGGTCATTTGGCCGAATGGTCACTAGGCCGAATGGACGATAGGCCAAATGGTCATTAGGCCGAATGGTCAATAGGCCGAATGGCCATTAGGCCGAATGGTCATTAGGCCGAATGGTCACTAGGCCGAATGGTCATTTGGCCGAATGGTCATTAGGCCGAATGGTCACTAGGCCGAATGGTCATTTGGCCGAATGGTCATTAGGCCGAATGGTCACTAGGCCGAATGGTCATTAGGCCGAATGGTCATTTGGCCGAATGGTAATTTGGCCGAATGGTAATTTGACCGAATGGCCATTAGGCCGAATGGTCGTAAGGCCGAATGGATGCTGGGCCGAAAAATCGTCAGGCCGAATAGTCATTAGGATGAATAATCGTCGGGCCAAATGGTAGTAAGGGCGAATGGATGCTAGGCCGAAAGGTAGTAAGGTCGAATGGACGTAAGGCAGAATGGACGATAGGCCGAATGGTCGTAAGGCCAAATGGTCGTAAGGCCGAATGGATGCTAGAAGGTCGTTAGGCCGAATGTTAGGCTGAATGGTCGTTGGGCCGAATTTATGCTAGGCCTATAAGACATATTATCGCTTTCTTACATGTTAGGCCGATCAGCAGATAGGCCGAATAGTCATCTGGCCGAATGGATGCAAGGCCATTCGACCATTCGGCTTCGCGACCACGGCCTTTCGTCCATTCGGCTTTACGACCATTCAGTCTAAAAAACATGCGGCCTTGTGACCATTCGGCCTTACGAACATTCGGCCTATCGTCCATTCGGCCTATCGTCCATTCGGCCTAACAGCCATTCGGCCTAACGACCATTCGGCCTCATGACCATTCGGCCTAGCATGCAGACAAGTGTAAAATTCGACCTAGCATCCATTCGTTCTTACGACCATTCGGCCTTGTGACCATTCGGCCTTGTGACCATTCGGCCTTACGACCATTCGGCCTCATGACCATTCGGCCTAATGACCATTCGGCCAAATGACCATTCGGCCTCATGACCCTTCGGCCTCATGACCATTCGGCCTAATGACCATTCGGCCTAATGACCATTCGGCCTAGTGACCATTCGGCCAAATAACCATTCGGCCTAGTGACCATTCGGCCTAGTGACCATTCGGCCTAATGACCATTCGGCCTAACGACCATTCGGCCTAGTGACCATTCGGCCTTATGACCATTCGGCCAAATAATATTCGGCCAAATAACCTTCGGCCTAATGTCCCATTCGGCCTATTGTCCTATTCGGCCGAACATCCGTCGGCCTTTTAACCCATTCGGCCTAGCGACCTTCGGCCTAACATCTTTCGGCCTATCGGCCTTCGGCCGAATGTCCGGCCCCCATATTTTTATGATTGATTGTGTGGTACTTGAATACTAAAGTGTTCATCCGTATTCATCAGCAAAAATTAAAAAAAAATCGTAAGTATTAGACCAGTACGTATTCCCTGCCGTGATGATAGTGCTGTTTTTAGGGCTCAGCCGGCAGTTCCTGACAAGCAAGCGCTCTCCGGCGATGGAAAAACGTTTTCCTCCACCAGTTTCTGGCAGTAGGGGCATTGGGAAAGATGTTTCCCACGTCCTGACTGCCCGCGAAATCGACGTGGATCTCAACGTTCCTTTAAGTAATCCTGGCAACATCCCACAGGACCCACCTAATATTTATAAGTCAGTAAAGTTTGTATATCGATTGATAGATTGTTATCAGCGAGTTCAATACTCAACACTAATTATGCTCAAGATTAATGATGATGATTATTTGGCTCATTTTTCTTTATTTTATTGATATTTTATATTGACAAAAATCCGGTAGTGAAGTGGCCGCTGTGCACCAACTCTTGACCATTAATGGGGTTTGAGGCAGCAAAAAGTCAAAACTGAACTTTAACGGATCGCTTTTTTATTTTTACTAGTTTATAACTTAATATTTGACTTGGATATCCCCAGTTTTTCAACTCATTATCTTGGATACTAAACGCATCACAGACATCAGACTTTGAAAATTTTTATAATTATATGATGAAGGACAAAAAAATATTACATATATTTCTATGAAAAGCATTTTTTTTCTTAAATTTAAAGTACACCATATGAAAGTTCATATTAAAAGTTTTCATTTGAACCGTTGAAAATGTTTACACACTAAATGGATTTATGATAAAAATGAGTAAATAAACATTCTTTTTCAAATGTCAAAAACTTTAAAGCCTTGTAAACAAAAAGCCCCGCATTTCCTCATACTCTTTTCACTTTCAATATCTAGTTTTAGGTCCTAATAATACAATGAAATATAAATAATACAATGAAATAATACAATGAAATAGGCACCTCATAGCACCGTTTTTTAGGATATAGTCTAATAAGCTGAAAAAACCACACAAATGATTAATTTTCACCCATTAATGAGTATAAATTTAACAAAGTGGTTGCTGATTTGTCAAAAAAATCTTTCCTCGTAATTGATCAATCATTTCGCATATTTTTCTCTTGAGTTTCCTAAAATCTTTTGATAATATTTATCATCAAATTATCAATAAGTCCAATAAACGGCTTACAAAAGAAATAAAAAAAAAGAGTCGAAAATGACAACAATCATCGTACTTTGTAAGTTTTTTTTTTAATTGTGTATGAGTTCATCTGAAATAAGTTAAAATAGTAATTTTCATACCAAATTTTCAAAATTTACAAAAGATGAGTCCAAAACACCAATTAGTACTTTTTGCCACCTCATTGTATGGAACTGCCCCAGAACAGTTTTACAAAGCGTCCTTTTGAGTGATAAACTTAACATATGCCACATGAATGTTCAAAGTTTATGCGCCCGGCGATTAAGCAAATTCCTCGAGCTAAAAAACATATTTACTCAAAGTAAGGTCGACATTATTTTTATGACTGAAACATGGTTGAGTGATGTTGTTAGTGCCACAATGATAGCTATTGATGGTTTTAATATAATTCGTAATGATCGTAATAGGAATGGTGGTGGAATATGCATCTATATTAAAAAATCTCTTCGTATTGAAATAATTAAAAAATCTGATAATAGCAACGGCTTATCTCATGGTTATCCAACTGAATTTATCTTAACTAAACTACACTTGGGAGCAAACAAATTATTCTTTGGAGTCTACTATAATCCTCCGGATGTTGACTGCTCTGAAACATTGCAATATCATGTAAAGCAGTACTCCTTAACTTGCAACAATAGTTTTCTTATAGGAGACTTTAATACAGACATTATGAGAAAATCGCGTAGAATAGATTGTTTTAAAGATACAATTTCAAGTTTTTCATTTCATTGCATAAACTCAGAACCAACTTTTTTTCACAATAATGGTTGTTCGCAATTGGATCTGATTCTCACTGATACACCTGATAAAATTAATCGTTTTAGCCAAATTTCAAATCCAGGTGTTTCACATCACGACATGATTTTTGCATCTCTTAACTTTGAAAAAAAATGAAGAGCAAATGGGCTACTGGTATCGCGACTACAAGCATTATAACGCAAGTGAGCTTTTTTCAAATCTCTCCAATTTGCACTGGGATTCATTTTTTAGCATAAATGATTCCGATATGTTGGTGGAATTACTGAATAATTTCCTAACAGAAATACACGATCTATTCTTTCCCTTAAAATTCAAAAAGTTCCGTAATCATAGCTGGTTCAATAAGGACATACAAGTTGCAATGATTAATAGGGATCTGGCATACAGAACATGGAAGCGTTCTCGGAGTTTAGTCGATCGAAACCGTTATAAAGTTTTAAGAAACAAAGTGACCTCATTGATTTCGAATGCCAAACTTAATCAAGAAAAGCGTTCTATAAATTTGAGTGTTCCTGCCAGAAAATTCTGGAGTAACTTGAAAAGAATTGGTTTATCTAATACGCTTCAATCTTCTACAAATTTCAGTTCCACTGCAACTGAAATCAATTCTTTTTTTCACTTCGAATTTTACCATTAATAACAACGCGGCTCTGCGACTACCTGAGAACTCTAGAGGGTTCCGTTTTAGGATTGTGGAAGAATATGAAGTTGTCAATTCTGTATCTCAAATCAAATCCGATGCTGTGGGCATAGATAATATTCCGATAAAACTTATAAAAATTCTCCTGCACTCTTTATTACCATTATTAACTCACTCTTCAACACCATTATTTTAACTTCGAAGTTTCCCGTTTTGTGGAAACGGGTGAAAGTTATACCTATTCCAAAAAAATCAAACGTATCAGATATTACCAATTTTAGACCAATCAGCATTTTGAGCTCATTATCTAAAGTATTTGAAAAGCTTATTAAACAACAAATATATGATCATATTAGTGAACATAACTTTCTCAGTGAGTTCCAGTCCGGTTTCAAACCTAATCATAGCACTGAAACAGCGTTAATGAAAGTGCACAATGATATAGCCCTTGCCTTGGATAAAAGAGGAAGCGCAGTACTTCTGTTAATTGACTTCTCGAAAGCTTTCGATAGGGTAGCGCACAACAAACTTGTTTCAAAACTAGTACATAATTACAATTTTTCCAAACATGCGGCTGAATTGATTTTCTCGTACCTTCAAGGGCGCACGCAATCCGTTTATTTCAATGGTGTTTTTCGGAATTATCAGAAATTGATTCGGGGGTTCCTCAAGGTTCTATTTTGGGCCCTATTCTGTTCTCGCTATTCATAAACGATCTTCCTTTGGTTCTGAAGTTTTGCTCAGTGCATCTTTTTGCTGATGATGTTCAGATATACGCAAGTACTGATGGTTGTTCTTCCTTACAGCAATTAGGTGCTCAAATGAACCATGATCTTTCCAAAATCCACGAGTGGGCTGTTGATAACCTTCTGCCTATTAATCCAGCAAAAACAAAAGCACTTTTCATCAACAAGTTAACTCCATCTGTCCTATCTCCTAAACTTTATTATGATGGACAATAAATTTCGTTTGTAGACCACGCTGAAAACCTTGGTGTTATTTTTGAAAAAAGTTTCTCTTGGGACCGCCAAATAAACTCCCAATGTGGTAAAATATATGGATCTTTGAAAAAGCTCTACTTGACAACTAAACATTTGGATACCTCAACGAAACTCCGCCTATTTAAGTCGTTTATTTATCCTTTATTCATCTACGGTGATTTTCTTTATCAAAACGCTTCGGAGAGATCTATGAGAAGACTTCGCACTGCGCTGAATTCTTGCGTCAGATATGTTTTTAATCTTACAAGATTCTCACACGTCTCATATCTTCAAAAAGGTTTATTAGGATGTCGCTTCGAGAGATTTTATGCCTTCAGATCCGTTACTGTTATTCATAGGATTCTTTCCTCAGGCAAACCGGAGTATCTAAGATCTCTCCTTGTACAGCTACGTAGTTCTCGTACAGGATGTTTCGTTATTCCCCGACACAGTTCTGTTCACTATAGTAACTCGTTTTTCGTGAGAGGTATCGTTAACTGGAACGTTATTCCTTTCCATGTAAAATCTATTAGATCTAGGTCAGAGTTCAAGAGGGGTTTATTAGCAGGACTTGCAGATTAAGAACGACATAATCTTGAAGAAACGAGCGAATAAAAATTTAGCTAGGAAAACACATCAGTATAACACATTGTAACAAGTTATAAGATTGTATCTTACGTTACATAATGGCAATAAATAAATAAATAAAAATAAATAAAAAAAATAAAATAGTGCCTTGTGTGATTGCATTATCGCTAGAATATGGAGGATAACAAAGGTTAATGATATGATCCTAGCTAATTGGGTGATTGCACTTCTCCGTTAAAATTTTTTGAGTTGTCCTGTTGAGATTATCTTCACAGATTAAAATGGATTCATGTGATACCAACTACCATGCAATACAAAACCATCACTTTATATGCAGTGTTCGGCATCGCTAACTGAAAAGTTAGCGGCGCTAATTAGATCGCTAACTCGGTCAAAGTTAGCGATCGCTAATTAAGACCTCTAAATGTTGCGTAAAAGTTATCGATCTATAATAAAGAAGCGCTAATCGCCAATCGATAGTAGAAAGATTTGAAAAAAGATAAGCAAAACACAAATTTTGCAGCCATCTTATATTATAATAATATTATAAAATTGTTCAATGATATCGATAGGGGCAGTTTCTAACTTGTTTTGTAATATTTCTGTCCATAACAGTTGCGTCAGTTTACTTTTAGTTTTAGTTAGCGTATTTGATGGAAAGTAAAAGAAAAAACTTTTGAATCAAATTTTTCAAAATATTCACCCGTTTATCAATTTTTTTACATCAGTTAATGCGAAGATTCTTTTTAGGTAGATGTTTTGTTTTGTCCGGAATAGATTTTTATCTATTTTGACATTAATACTCAATAGGTTGATTGATTATTGATTTATTTTGTTCTGGAAATTTCTATTTTTCTCAACTTTTTCATCTCTTTTATATTCAAAGAAGGCTTATGCTTCAGACATAAATTCAAGTCAAAATCGAGATCGAATAGCTTCTGAAATCAATCTTTAACGAAAAGTTAAATACCTGATCGGATTCAAAATTTCAAATCTGAATGATGCCGAATTTATGACCTATAAGTTTATGGACAAATTAACACTCCAAAGAGGTAGCGTTCTTCAGTTAGCGGAACTAAAAATTAGCGGAACTTTCTTATTCGCTAGCTGAAGAAGAAATTAGCGAGAAAATAAATTCGCTAACCGAAAGTTAACGGACTAATTAGCGATTAGCGGATTAGCGTATTTGTGCCGGACACTGTTTATATGTAACATCGTTGCTAGAACAGATCTATAATCAACCAAGCTAAGCTAAGCTAGGCTAACATCGCTGCTAGAACAAATCTACTAAAGTTTTCAAGAACGGCGGACACTGGGAACATACTTTATTTAGCTCAAATTTGCCGGTCTTTGTGGTTTTCAAAACTGTTGTCCCCCTATCTCGATATTTGAGAGCTTACCGCCCCCTAGAAGTATTTACGAACATATATGACTTGATAGAAATGACATCAATCGAATTCGAGATTTCCAGAAACGAATTCGCGAAAAATGTTGGAACAATAAAATCATCTTTGATAAACATTTCAAAATTTTTTGGAACATCTGTTAAAAAGCTTATAATAAAGGCCAGGATGTGAGGATTTTCCTAATTTTTTGCGATTTTTTCATTGTTACGTGAACACATATTGAATGTAGAGATTTTTGTAAAAATAGGTATATAATAATTTGAAGATTGATTGTAGTAATAGAAATTTTAATAAACGGAAAAAACATATTGTTATAGAAATACAACAAAAATAGGAAGTTTGGGGCTCTTTCACCGTCCCCTCGTAGGTTTTCAACGCCCCCCGGGGGCGGTACGGCTCACTTTGAAAAACACTGATCTAAAGACTGAATATGAATTTCTTTCCCCAAAAAAAATGTAATAATCTCTGACTTGGAATCCGTATAATTTTAAAATTTCATCACTGATTCACTTTATTTCAGACAGGCTGTTGAAGCTTCAGAATCACTTCTTTTAATTCTTTACCACTTTTTTACCATCCGCACGAACTCTTCAACCGACAAGCGATATCAATGTCTTGGGGTCAATACGATTGACAACTGCGGCAAGAGCTTCTTCTCCGTTCGGTTCCGGCTCCTGTCGATAGCCTTTTTCATCTGCCGTATATTTGTAACTGAAAAGCTGCCCTTCCGGTGATCTGTACCCATAGTGCCCAGTTACGACCCAAATCGGTGGATCGTCTTCCGAAAGACGTCTGAAAAACCCACGCTCATACCGAAACTGGCCATCACTCTGGGAGAAACTGAAACAGAAACCAATTAGCACGAAAGAAATGAACAGCTGCGATTTTGATTTCCAAATTTGTGGATTCACACCTACAACATCAAATATCGATCTCCATTGTTACGGTTGGCGAGCTTTTTCAAGAAAACAGGTTCCGTCGGCTTATCACTCGATGTAGTTTCTTCCGATGTCACCAACGCCAGTAGGAAGCAAAACAGGAAAATCTTAATCGTTACCATTCTGACCGAAAAACACCTTAGAGCAATTCGAAGGATCAACTGCTACTAACGGTGCCAGTCCAGCGCCGCCCGCTGGCCAGAATCATCGAGCCTCCATCGAGTAAATGCCAGTCCAAAACTAGTTTTTTATCAACAAAAAATCACAAGCATCCTATGAAATCTGCTGACCATGAATTATGTGTAGGTACAGACCTACCGGCAGAAGATGCTGTCTGCATATCGAAAGAATCAAGTGCATGGAGAGTCATTAACCTTCATGAAGTCAGGTTAACCCATCAACACCCGTTTAACATTAGAGAGATTGCTAAATTCAAGACCTTTCAACAGGAAATTTTTTAAAAATCATGTTTAGTATAATCAGAAGGTTCAGATACCGATCGTTGTAGATTAATGTTTTATGAGTTTGAAAATTTACAATATCTTCATTCATACCAGGGTTCGAAAAGGTTAACTGAATCATCCTTAAACATCTAGTTCTCAGTCTAGATCTCAAAATCATTCAGGTTCTATATTTTTATAATTCTTCAAATTTTAAGAATTTTGAAAACAAATGTTCAAGAAGATTTTTTGTAACAAAATTTAAAAAAAAGTTTATTAACGTCATACAAATTACGCCACATTGAACTAGTATTCCATTTCTTAAGCTGATCTTAATGATGGAGACAAGCAAACAATGATTGAAACAAGCCCTCGAGCTAACTAACGGTGATCCCCGAAATAGTGACGTCATATATGCTGGTATTAACCCATTAAGAGCAAAGTACCTTTATTCATGTAATCAATCAAAACCGTGTTATACAGTTCATGACAGTATGTAATTATAAGTTTCTCTGCTCCAAAAATAAGAACTAAATTTAATCCCAAAATGGAATAATAAAAAAACGAAAAAAGAGATTGTTTAAAGTTAAAAGAGATTCGATCCTTTATTTCAGGAGAGCTTTACTTTTGTCAAAATCAAGAAATTCGATAAGGTACACCGGGGTAATTGTGGACGCGGGGTAAGTGTGGACGATGGCTATAAAAACAATACTGTGCACTATTTTTTCAAACTTTTGATGCAGAATGTTCAATTTACTTGTAGTCTATCCAATAACTGTGAAAAAGATACGATTCAGACAATAACGGTTGTTTACAGCGACTTTTTCGGAATTTTCTATTTTCAACTACGATGTCGAGTTGATGTGCATCTTTTTCAATTGCAAATTTCTCCTAAACTAGCTGGCTCTCGATGAAAAACTCTACATTGAAACAATCCTTACATTCCAAACAATCAGTTAGGAAAAGAGACGGCGGTTAAAAATTAAGAAAAAAGAGTTTATTTACAAAAAACTAAAATTTTGTCTCCAACCCCTACCTGGGGTAAGTGTGGACGGCTTTAAAAAGACTTGATGTTTACACATTTTTTCAATTTTCTGTCCTTCATCCTTTATGAGTTGTATTATTTAGCTATATTAAGCATTCGGATCATGAAAATTTGAGTAAAGTACTTATTTGTTCTGTGTTTTTGATGAAATCGGATCTCGTGTGTTGTAACATAAATTACACACTATAATTATGGTATCATGAACTTTTATCCAAATTTTCTACGGTCCGAGCAATAAAGTAACGTATTCAACCAAGAAAACAAAATTTTTTTGAAAATTTCCTGAGAAATTAAAGAGAAAATCTACCGTCCACACTTACCCCATAAAGCGGGGTAAGTGAAGACACCAGCCGTCCATAACGATTTGCGTGATAACTTTTTTCGCTTTGCTTCTATCGAGCTCATCTCTTCAGCTTTTGTAAAAAACATGTTCTGCATCACATTGAACGTCAATTTATCAAAATTGCTCCAATGCTGATTTTTTTTATGATTTTTTAAAGTTGAACTATACGAAAACCCGTCCACACTTACCCCGGTGTACCTTATATAAAACGTTTGAACTTTGTTTGGCCTATCACTTTTCATGACACAGTTTACAAGTCTTAGAAAAAAAGGATCCTAAAAGTATGCTTACATTTCTATAAATCATAGCACAAACAGTGAAAAAATCAAGTGTTTGGACAAATCCATCATTAAAGTCTCTATATCAGACAGTTATGGATAACTATAAGATTAATTTGAAGACGTTCAGGGTCGTAGGTAGAACAGGCTCATGGTGACCAAATATTTCCTTCATGAAATTTCTTGATCCTGAAGGTTTAATTTTAAAGAAATTTTTTTGTATATACTCAAAACAGCAAGTAATAAGTGAATTCTTCTTAACTATTAAAGTAACCATTTTTATCAAACATTTAAATACAAATAAAAGTTTGAGATTTGATTCGCAGTTAATATCAGATTTATTTTATACTCTTGTAAACTCAATTAAAATACAAAACTTTCGTTTGAAACTTTCTATGTAAAGAATTTCCAATATAAATAATGCTAAACATCAAACAAATAAAATATGTTTCCAGTTGAACTTTCACTTGAGAATAAAATACAAGTTCTTTGACCAATCTATCACTGATGATTGATTTCATCATTGGAATCCTGTGATCATTTAAAAAAAATTAAAATCAACATTTTTATAAAAATGAAATCTTTTAAATGAGTCTAATTTTTTTCTGCATATCTGTGATTTCTTCTGATTTGTGTTTTATTTTGAATCCCGAATCAAAATTTTGAATCTACGATCACCTGCATTGAGAATCCTTTATGAAATTCTTACATTGATATTTTAATCTAGATTTAAAAATCTTAACTCCGAACTGAACCTGAATGTCGATTTTAAATTTAAATTCAGAATCCGAATTCTGTCTTTGAACCTGAGATTACAATTTGAAAACAATTTTTGAATCTATTAAAGTTCCAGAAATATTGATATGTTATAAAGGAACTTTTATCAGAACCTTCAACCAGAAATCTCTTATTTGAATTTTTTTTATTTTTGACTTCCAATATTATTTCGTTATTCAGTTTTTAATTCAAAATTCTACATTGGAATCTACATTGGAAAGGAGACCTGACAGAGTGCGGTAACTGGCGAGGCATAACGTTGATCTGTACAACACTCAAAGTACTCTGCAAAGTGATCCAGGAGAAAATCGACGCTACACTCCGACGGCAACAAGCTGGATTCCGATCCGGACGATCATGTGTGGACCACATCACAACGCTACGAATAATACTGGAACAAATCAACGAGTTCCAGGACTCTCTTCTGCTGGTGTTCGTTGATTTCGAAAAAGCATTCGACCGACTTAATCTTAAAAACATCTGGGCGGCTCTAAGGCGACGAGGGGTCCCAGAGAAACTAGTCCATCTCATCGAAGCACAATACGAGGCATTTTCGTGCAAGGTCTTGCACGATGGTGTCTTGTCCGAACCAATCCCGGTAACTGCTGGAGTGAGACAAGGATGTATCTTATCACCGCTACTTTTCCTCATCGTAATAGATGAGATTCTGACTGGATCGATCGACTGTGCACCGAACCGAGGATTGCCGTGAAATCCTTTAACAATGGAGCAACTGAACGACCTTGACCTGGCTGACGATATTGTTTTGCTCGCCCAAATACAACCGGACATGCAGAGCAAACTCGACGACCTCACCGAAAGTTCCAAGGCAGCAGGTCTCAAAGTCAATGTCGGAAAGACCAAGTCGATGGAGATCAACACAGGAAATCCCTCCAGTTTCATGGTAGCTGGGCAACAAGTTGAGAAAGTGGAGTGCTTCCAGTATCTTGGTAGCCAGATAACGCCTGATGGTGGTACCAGAAAAGATATCGAAACCCGGATCAGAAAGGCCCGATTTGCGTTTGCGAGTCTCCGAAACATCTGGCGGTCACGCCAGATCTCTCTACGAACAAAAATTCGAATCTTTAACTCAAACGTCAAATCCGTATTGCTGTACGGGTGCGAAACTTGGTGCACATATGCGGTGACGACGCGAAAACTGCAAGTATTTGTAAACCGCTGCCTGCGGAATATCATCCGCGCATGGTGGCCTGGCAACTGCATCTCGAATGAGGAACTACATCGCCGGTGTCATCAAAGGGCGCTAGAAATTTAGATTCGGGAACGTAAGTGGAGATGGATTGGGCACACGCTGCGAAAAGATGAAAACGAGATTTGCAGAGAGGCGCTTGACTGGAATCCAGAAGGTCATCGAAGAAGAGGCAGGCCCAGAAACTCGTGGCGGCGAAGCCTAGCCGCTGAAATCCGAACTGTCGACGAGAATCTTGACTGGGACCAGGTGAAGTCGCTGGCTCCGGATCGTCAGCAGTGGAGGTCTTTTACCACGGCCCTATGCACCGGAGGATCGGCGCGGGATCATTAAGTAAGTAAGTAAGAAAAACTGAGCAAAATCAATCTGCGTTAAAAAAAAACCTCAGTGTACTTTCTATGAACAACTTATAAGTTTGGCTACACAATTAGGCTAATTTCAAAATTTTCCTAAATGTCCCGCTTTTTTCCGCTGTGTCCCGCTTTTTTTCGTGAAATGTCCCGCTTTTTTCTGAAAGTATCTGGCAAGCCTTTAAATTATTTACTTTTCATATTCCAGAATTATGAGTTTGTAATATGGAATATGCAATAAGTTTACTATTTAAGTTTGAAAAGAAAAACAAAGATCAGAATCAGGATTTGGTTTGGAAATGATGATCCAAACTGAAATTTAAGAACAATAAGTTGGATACAGAATCTAAAATCTGATCACAGACATTCAATTTTAATGTTTAAATATAATAAATTTTAACGTTTAAATAAAATTTGGGACCTTAAAATCCGGAATGATTCTGACCTGCAAGTATCTGAGCCGTGTGAATCCGGACTTTTTTCCTCAATATCCACCAATATAAAAAATTCGATTTAAATTTTCAAGAAAAACAATTGAAATATTTTTTTTATCGAAACACATCAGTCAATCATATTTCAAACTCCCATAAAAAAAACGTTAACATTAATTTTGATCAAATTTTCACAACAAAACTCTAAAAGTTAATTTTTTTTATTAATCATTGGCATTTCATTAAAAAAAAGCAAAGAAAAAATTTACTATATACCTGACAAAAAGATGATATGTGATCGCTCAGATATACTCCCTTCAATTCAGAAACGCATCTATCGATGTATGCGTTTCTAATTTAAAGGGACTATATCTGATCGATCACATATCATCTTTTTGTTCGTCCGCACTGCAAGTTTTCCCTTGTGGGGCGGACCACGCTTGGCCTACTAATGTGTGGTGGTAGATGTAACTCTATTTGTATCTACCGCTTCATAGTAGTAGGCCCGTGAGGAACAAAAATTTGATATGTGATGGTATGCTTCTAAATAAATTCTACCCGTTCATTTTCAAAATCTTTCATTTCATCTAACCTTCTATCCACCTATATGGAAAAAATTCCTAATCTTTAGATGTCCCTACTAAAAAGGACATCACTTTTCACCGCTAGGCCGATAAACTAAATCTACAAACATAAATTAAGATGATTAATCCTTCATAAAAGTTAATTCTAATGTTATTGAAATAATTTATTGGGCATGAATTTCAACAAGTAAGAAAATTTTTAAAAAAAAGTTGGCCGTACTTCAAAATTTGACAAGAAATTTTAAATTTTGAGTTTAGAGAAGAACATTGCTCTTGGCAGTTTTTGACACTCAATGGAGGGAGAGGGGTTTATTCCTCAAACCCCCCGTTCGCACGACCATAAAGACGTTTATGTATTATATTCATTTCGATTAATTGAGCTTAACTTAGCCTTAAACTAAGGATCAATAACGGCGCCGGCCTCGTCCTATTAGTCAATGAGGAAAGAAAGAAGGATTGTTAGTAGGATACTTAATAGAATCAATTCACAACCTTTCGTCCCTTTAAATTCCAAATAGTTATTTTGAAAATTCGGAATAAAAGGTAAGTCAGTTTCATCTACTTTATAAATACATCTATTTTGATTGATTTGAAATTTAAAAAAAAAAAACAAACAAAAAATTAAACGGGGTTTATATAATGATTATTCGTAGTTACGCATAATTATCGAAATATTAAATTCAACAAGAAAACTCGGATAACAAATGTGAAACGAGGCTTCAGGCTCATAACTCGAAATTCAAAATTTTGTCTCTGAATTTTCAAATACAGTCAGATTTAAAGAGACGATCCAGTCGGAAAGAGGTCTAATTTAAATTTAAACAAATTAAAATGCCTCGTACAAACCCCTTTCAACAACACGTCCGTACACTTACAAAAATCCAACCGTGCCCTAATTGAGAATGGCCGTGGTTTTTTCGTGCCGAAACCGATCAATTTTTTATCCGCAATTTGATCGTCGACTTAATGGCATATTTCAGTAATTTTTGAACATTTAAGTTGAATTTTTCAAACTTTTTTCTTTATTTTTTTCCTTTTTTTAAGATAAAGAATGTTTACGTTTATTGCCATATTTCAAAATTTTGTTATTTTAATTCATTTGAATCATGAAGTATACTTTATCAGTTTAAATCATTTGTTTGTTGTATTTTTTTGAGTTACTGTATAAAATATTCAATATTTAAGTTATTGTTGATATATTCAAGCAACTCTCGATCTATTTTCAAAGTCAAATGAAAATGGACCGAGAATTGATTTCTTTTAATTCATTGGGCCATAAATTAAATTTTGTTGGTCCAATAAACGATATCCTTTTCTGTCCTAAGGAGTTGAGAATCGGTAGCGTTGAAGAAAATTCAAGTATCTAGTGTTATGTGTTCTTTTTCCTGTTGTGAAACGAAGGTTTTGAATGATAGTTGATGAATGCAGGTTATCAAATACATACAATACGGTTTGGTAATCACAAAGATAGGATAACGGTAAGATATTATGTAATTTGGATGAATAATTACTAGTTGGATGCAGCAACTTCCTTTGCTGTAAATATTTTTTAAGCAACTAGTTTGCAGAGTTGGAAGTTTATGTATATGTGATTGAGATGCCAGACTGTTATTATATAGTGAAATAGAGAGTTGATAAATGCATAGTAGAATTTTAACAGTACATGTTCTGGTACAAAATTCTTCAATGTTTAGAGTACACCACAGAGAGGAGAAACTCTTTTTTCTAGATGTTGTATATGGCAACTCCAAGAAAGGGTACTATCTAGATGAAAACCTAAGTAGGTATTTTAAAGTTTTCACTTCTTTTATAGCAAACTGATTCATATACGGATCCTGAGGAATTGAGGATGTTGAGGAATTATTTTCCTGGATCAATGAAATTTCATATATTTAGTTTTTCCGGAGTTTAAAAAGAATAGATTGCTATTCAAAAATTTAGATAGCAATTTCAAATCATGTTCCTGGCTTTCGATTATAACATTTGGGGACTTTTCTGTTTAAAATAAAGCAGTATAAACCGCAAAAAGCCGTGCGGTACCAAGCGTGGAAAGATTACAAATATCGTTAATGTACAGAAGAAAAAGTAAAGGACCAATGTTACTGCCTTGTGGAACCCCTATACTAATATTTCTCAATCCGCTGGCTATTACTTCAGCCACTAAGAATTATTCTCTGTTGTTCAAGTAACTTCGAATTATGTCATTTGCTTTTTTTTTAAGACAAACACCGTCTTAGCCGTTTAAGGCTTTACGGACTGAATAAATGCCATGGACAACTACACATTTAACACCCAGTACCTAGATGAGAATCGAACCCATGCCATCAGTGGATCAGTGATTACCGTCTTACCACGCTAACCACTCGACCACCGCCCGTGAAATTTCGTTAGTCACGTCACTCGAGTCACAGAATAAGCCCCCCAGTTTCAATTATTGAGTTGAAAACTTTTCACGAATATGAGAAAATAGGAGGTTGTTTTTTTTTTGTAACACTTGTTAGAAAGCATCTCGGTCCACAATTTTTTTCTTGTTTTTGAGGCTTAGTATAATGAAATTAACTTCATTTTCATCTGTTGGTTGGAAAATGATTGAATTTCCTACCTCGTTTATACTAGACAAAACGTCAAACTCAGGTTCATTAGGTATTTCCTTGGCAAGGTCGGATCCAATTGAAGAGGAAAAATGTTAAATTTATCACCAAGACTATTTTTGTCAGTTATAAGGTTCGAAACTTCGATAAGTTTAATTGTAGGTTCGAAACTTCGATAAGTTTAATTGTAGGCGATTGTTGGATCTATCCAAAAGTGGATTTATATTTTCTCAAAGTTTCGAGTGCGTTGTATTATTGAGTAATTCTTCATAGTACAGTCATTTACACGTTCTCTTTTTAAGATAAAGTTTTTTATTGATATGTTGAAGCATTTCTTTGAGATGAGTTTAATTGGGATGTTTTTTTACACGTTTGAAATAATTGTTTTTATGTTAATTCAATAATGGTAATGGTTGTATGTTGTTGGAATTTCTTGAATGCCGCAGTTAAAATTGCCATGCCAGGGACAAATGTTCTGATATAATTCGAAAATAATTCGTTAAGTTAGGCGTGATCCGTAATCTCTCTCTCGTCAAAACCGTTTTTTTGTCTTCCTAGTAGCAATTCAAAAGACGTGATACTCTGCAAATGGTAACTTATGTCTTAAAAAATTGTATCATTTCGTATTCATTCTAAATCTTTTACTTTGCAGATTACATGGTCCATTATATTTTGACATTTGGGCCTGGTTGTAAATCAATTTGTACATGCAAAGTTAAAAGACTCCAACAAAGTTTTATATTTACATACAGTATTTGTACGGGGCGAGATTAACAGGGACATTTAAATCGCCTATTTTTATGTTATGTTATGTTATGTTATGTTATGTTATGTTATGTTATGTTATGTTATGTTATGTTATGTTATGTTATGTTATGTTATGTTATGTTATGTTATGTTATGTTATGTTATGTTATGTTATGTTATGTTATGTTATGTTATGTTATGTTATGTTATGTTAGGTTATGTTATGTTATGTTATGTTATGTTATGTTATGTTATGTTATGTTATGTTATGTTATGTTATGTTATGTTATGTTATGTTAGGTTATGTTATGTTATGTTATGTTATGTTATGTTATGTTATGTTATGTTATGTTATGTTATGTTATGTTATGTTATGTTATGTTATGTTATGTTATGTTATGTTATGTTATGTTATGTTATGTTATGTTATGTTATGTTATGTTATGTTATGTTATGTTATGTTATGTTATGTTATGTTATGTTATGTTATGTTATGTTATGTTATGTTATGTTATGATATGTTATGTTATATGTATTATGAACAATATCCCTAAGGGTAACATATGAATTTTTGAGATTTCGCAGTTTAAATGTAAAAATCCGATTATAAATATCAAAAATATCCATATTTCTGCAAACATTTCAGAGCAAAAACGACGATAATTTTTTATATGAGGTATACTGGTTTTATTTCACTTTTTCACCCCGTAAACATCATTACCAGAACCTTAACAAAATAAGCATTCTTGACCTCAGCGACCTCAAAACGCAAACAACCCCTCGAAAAGTGTTCAAAGATCAAAACCATTCCTGCTTCCCTAGCTAAAATTACCTACCACCGAAATCCTGTTTCCATCATCATCCTCAACATCTCGGAAACGAGATCAAGTTCAACGAATTCCAACTGACCAAGGTCCAACCCTAAGATGACAATAATGAAGCTGATGATGCTGTATGTTTTTTTGGTTGAATGAACATGCGTAAACAGATCATCCTCGTGTCGAAAGGTTAATTGACTTCACACTTCGTTTAACAACGTGTTCACCAACGGCTTGTTGAATGGAAGCTGTAGAGAGAATAAAAAAACATCCGGATGCTGCTGATCTCTTCATGAAGCACTTGAAAACCAAAAATTCCCCTTCTGGTTGGCTAAGATCAAAACTGTAACAGCAGTGAAAAATTTGTCTCATTCATAAATGACCCACTGATTTACTACCCCAGAATAACGAACGCAAAATAGCCATGAAAGTCCGGAAAAAAAAATCGTCAACATTGACCAAAACTGGTCAAGCAAATGAGGGAAATGCGAGAATTGACTTAACTTAGCGCTAACGAAAAAAATCCGGTTTGCTGACAATGCGATGATGTTAATTTTTGTGAAGCGAAATTAAAAACTGGGATGACTAGTTTTTTCCTACTTTCATTGGGCTCATCCACCTGGATACAATCACGTGTCCGAACAAAAAACAAGTTTGTTTTTGATCGCAGGTAATTTGGAAGCAATTGGAAAAACCACGAAGGGTTCGTTCCTTATAAATTTTGGAACTCGTTTATCTAATCGTTGATTCAATGGATTTACTGCATCGCTGTTTCCGATCAAGTGTTTTGAGCAATTTCAAGGAATTTTACTTGAGACAAATATAAACCAAGGAAATAAATGGAAGTCAGAAAATGACAAAATCTATTGATTAAAATTTTGTTGAGATGGAACTTAAAATATTTATGGCTGATAATAATCAACATTTATTTCCAAAATTTGTATTAAATAGTTTAACGGATGACTCAAGCAAAAATTTACTTTTTTCTGATTACCCAATTGGCGTTGAGGACCAAAAATATGAAAAATGGTTCGAAATAAATGTACATATTTGAATTTTAACAAAATCTAGAATATTTTATGAAATTTACTACAGTCGAACTTGCATAAGCGAGAGCTGGTTATGCAAGAAACCTTTTACACAGCCTTTTATAAGTCAGAGAAATCGCCAGATCTTAGATTTTTAGCTTTTGAAACACGATTTTAAAATGTATTTTCCTTCAGTGCTTAAACTCACCGATTTAAGCTGTTAATTATGGTTAAATAAACGGCTTCACCAAGATGCCCATTACGCCCTTATTCCCCCTACACATCATTTCTAATTTTTAAGTACGATTTTAAGGTTTTTCTTCAATTTTCAAAAACGAATTGTATTCAAATATCTTAATAAAAGAATAAGGGAATTGTTCCTTATTGCATAAGTTATTTTCTTTCCTTTGTCTTTAATGATAATCTGGATCACAACCTGGTATAAAAAGAAAGATCATCAAACATACCGGCTCAATTAATCCGCAGACAGCTATCCGTATCCGATTCACACCGGACAGCACCGCACATTCATCATACCTCTCCACATCATGATCGCTATCGTCTGGAAATTCCTCAGCTTCATCGTTGGTCTGATAGCTGCAAGAGGATTCATTCAACCCCCTTTATTTCCTGCGGAACGAATCGTCGAGGGGGAATCGTTTCTGCTGAATCTCACCAGTAATCCCAGGTAAAATTCCCTTTCATTCAACTCGCTTGCATACAAGTTTTCGTTTATTCCAATCCCATTTCAGTGCACCGTCACTCCGAATCCTGGAACACACCATAACACCGCACGATGTGAGTCTGGAACAGCTAAAGCTTACCGGACGGTATGTTCTGCTGGCCCCCGAGGAAGACAATATGTACTTTGTTGGATTCGAGCAAACCGTGAACAGTAAGTAGTAGGGAGAAAGTTGAGCGGTCACTGTACCTCCGTGTGTAAAGCTTAACACGAACGGGTTTATGAAAGCTGTGCTTTAGCTGTAAACGATAAGTTGAAGCTTCCGTTGCAAGGAAAGCTTTTCTTGCAAACAAGGTTTCGTGGAAGCTTTTTCTGGAAAACTCTTGCAAACAAGGTTTCATGGAAGTTTTTTTCGGGAAAACTCGAACCGATTTTACAAAAAGTTGTATGAGACGAAATAACGAATAACTTCTATCGTTTCAGAGAACACTGCAGCCAAGGAAATTATTTCTGACTTGATACAGAAACATGCTATTACAAGTGTGTACAAAGTGAAAAGAACGCATATTTCACAACCGATGGGGAAGATTTAATGTAACGACTCGAAATAAAAGTATAAAAAGATTACAAAGGTTTAACATAGAAGAAACACAATGCTGCTGAACCAAAGGATTGAGTATTGAGGTATAGTTTAAATATATGATTTAATTATAAAAAAGGAAGATTAAAGAAATGTAAAACAGAATAAAATTAAATAACAGCAAGTGATTTGTTTTAATAATATTTATCAGGTCAGAATGAATCGATCGATGAAGTCTTAGTAACTTTCTTGCAATAGTCTATCCGTCTATCATTTCAAATCTTTAACACTAACCGATAAAACCGCCTAAATTTCCAAAAAAAAATTCACAATGATTTCTCCCCTTAAAAAATTGGCAATTGTGATGCAAAATTCTGGAAATCGACGAACCAATTTCAAAAATTTGTTACCGCCGATGTTTTAATAAGATTTTCGAATTACACAATTAAGGAGTTTATCGAAAATAAGTTATATACACATTTTATTCATTGTATTGATTTTATTGATGATTCAAACAAACAAACAGTTAGGAAGTGTTTTAAAAAGCTTATTCTCACAGTTTATAAAGAAATACAAGTATAAAAGTAATTATTGGTGTTATTTTCGGACTTTCGACTTGACGCGTTTCATCAGGTTTTGCACAGCTGATTAATCACACTTCTTGGCCGCAGCATTCCATTTTTTCTTGATAACCGCCATGGTCCTGTTGGCCTTGCCATCCTTCTTGAAAACTCTCTTGACGATAGCCCAATATCGTTCTATGGAGCAAAGCTGGGGGCAGTTTGGTGGGTTAATATCTTTCTCAACGAAATTTACATCGTTATCCTCAAATCATCTAAGAGTGGATTTAGCGTAGTGGGGTGACGCCAAATCCGGCCAGAACAATGGTGGAGTCGTATGTTTCTTATATAGTGGCAGCAACCTTTTCTGCAAACAATCCTTTTGGTAGATATCGGCATTTCTTGTTCCTTTTGTAAAGAAACTCGCCGAAATCAATCCGCAGGAGGAGATTGCCTGCCACGCAAGCACTTTCTGGCCAAATTTTTCCGCCTTAATGGACTTCTCGTGGTCACTCACATCCTCCCCAAAAGCTGAAGTGTAGAATTGTAGTCCCGGAAGAGTACATAAGTTTCATCGTCCATGAGATGCACACATCTGGCTTCTGTAAATCCGATGATACAGCTTCCGGGCTCTGGTTTTGGCTCATAATTTTCGTTCACAGTTTCTGCTTCTTGTATGTCTTGAGGTTGTTCCGCTTTTTGATCCGCTGTACCATTCCGATTGATGTCCCAGCATTTTTCGCCAAATCCCGTATGGACATCGATCGATTCTGGTTGATGAGGTTGATTACCTTACGGTCCAGATTTGGGTCAGATGTTCCTGGTTTTCTGCCTCTTCCTGGCAAATCATCGAACGTACAGTGTTTAGAGTGTTTATTTTCCGGCCATTTTAGCGTTCCCGGGAATCGGGAAATCTGACGATCCTTTTCCCGGGAATTCCCAGGATCCCGAGAGAAATTGAAAATGAAGATCTTAACCATCTACTGCGTACGAATCCTTATCGATATGGTATTTTTAAATTAGAAAACACAGAATTTTTAACGCAACACATTTCAAACTTTTTCGGTGCCTCAAAAATTCAATAATCAAACCCAAGACCCAAAAACAAAGTACCTTAACTGGCATGCTGGTCTGATTTTAGTGAAAAAAAAAATAAAATAATTGAGAAAGATGTTTCACTATCGAAAAAAGCTAGTAAGCTAGACTTAAGGCTATTCATCAAATATCGTAAATTTTTAGATAACTATCCATTTCTTCCACAATATGTCATTTTTTGCTGATGATTTTGCTACTGTCAACAGTATCCGAAATAGAAGTTCTAAATGATGAGTGCTGCAAAATAGAACATTCAGATTCTTTCCGTAGCGTTTTATTATTGGAATTGTTTGGTTTTATAGATTCTTTGTCGTTTTTCACTTTTACGTTAAGTTTTCGTTCGGAAAAAGAAAACGTTTTAATCAAATTCAATGTATGCATCAACAAGATTTAAAAATAATATTAAAGACTAAGCCATGGTAGAACTATCATTTTCCTTGCTCAATCTGATTCATTTTTCCAATTAAGATCGTGTGAATTTTAGGTAATTTAGCACATTTTATTGGATTAAGAAATTCCAGGGAATTTCTAAGCGTTTCCCGGGATTCAAGAATTCTCGATTTTTTTTTTAATTTCTGGGAATTTCCGACCCGGAAATCCCGGGTAGGACACTCTAATAGTGTTCCCCGAACTTGTGGATGATAGATTTTACGCTCGCAGGCGCCGACACGTTTCGCTACTTCATTCATCGAGATGTCCAACACACGAATTTTAACTTCTTTTTTAATTCGCGACATTTTGGGAGAAACGAATGTTTTAAACGTAAACAAAGCGCTGGTTCACTCTTGACAGATCAAGATGCTACATAACGGCCCAAATATGTTTATAGTTAATTTTCGATACACTCCTTATCTATTGTGGGATTTAGAGATTTTCCACGTTAAATGTCAAAATATATTTTTAATCATAGTTTTGAGCTCTGCGTTCTCAAATAGGATATTGTCCACTGATTTCCTTATTCCACAGAAAACAGACGTACTAGCTAATCCATGAAAGATATGTAAAAATTCAAACAACACTTTTGATACAATTTTTTTCGTTGGCCATCAGATGTTTTCAAAGAAACCCAAGAGAACTGTCATAACAAAATTGCAATGTAAACAAGAAAAGAACAACAAAAATATAGTCAGCTTGGAAGAGTCGTATGAGCTATGTGATATTTTTCAAAATAAAAACTTATAGAAATTTCGAAACACATTCGATGTTCACGAAAAAAATGATTTATAAAACTTATTATCTGTATCCTTCAAATGTGTTCAAAGTAGGTACTAAAATTTGTTCAATAGAAAGCAACAGGGATACTCGAAAGTGTTTAAAGCACCAAATTGAAATTGTTGATTCTACTTAGGGATGAACTTTTATTCTTGAGTAAGTTCATATACAGCCGTTCAAAAAATTGTCCGTAGAGCACTTATATCGGCTCTGAAATAGAAATAAGAATTACTTTTTCTATCAAAAGTGGAACTAAAACATCTTAATCTAGTGAAATAAAAAGTCTTTACTTTAGATCTATAAGCACTTTGCTCATAAATATTCTGGATCTTAAGATATGTTGAAAGTACTACATCAAGTCCAAAAAATATGCCAAAAATTGTCCGTACACTGAAGCTTGAAATATCTTTATATTCTCAATCTTCCTCATATGACAGCCAAGATTCGTGGGATTGCTTGGAACATTTTTGCCAAATTTTAGCTGCTTTCAACAATTTTCTTATAAAATCTGTTTATGTGATAAATAGCTTTGTTAATCGCAAAATAAAGGCTTGTACTGTCAATTTACGAATAAATCAGCATTAAACATTAGAAACAAAATTACAAAAAAAAATGTTTTTGGCAATTTATTTTCTTAAAATGATTTTTTGATTTATAACCATTTGATTGAGAACACAAAAAATGGTGGTAAGAATCGGGTGTTTTTGTACTGTTATTGTGATGACTATGATTTAATTTTTGAACAAATAAGGCGGAAAGACTGTTTCCATAGGATCATGGCCGCAGGAATGGAAGGAGTTTTGGGGGTTGAAGCCCCACAAAAGGCCAGGAAAAGTAAGCGAGGTATACTTCTCTACACTCGAAATTTTGAAATCAGATTCAAATTTTGATGATTGACTATGTTTATTAAAGAGAAATTATCTTGGCTCAGAACAAAGGACAAAAAATTCAGTATGTGGTCAAGCTTCTAATGCTCCTCGTTCTTTTCAACACCTTAGTAACTTTTTCCATGGTCTATCCGTCTATCATTTGAAATCTATAATGCTCTGCTGCGCTTTTTTTTTATTTATGTACACATCAAATCCTAAACAATTGGATAATTATTACAAAGAAAAAACTCATAAATTGAAGAGTTAAATGAGATTAAACTCAAACTTTAGAGGTTGTGGTTCCCCAATATCAAAATAAAATCCATTTTAGGATTACAGTAAAACCTCGTTTATCCGAGATCGCTGGGGGAGGACCACCTAGGATTATTTAAACGAATATCATTGAAGACCCTATCCTTTTGCTCGGATTTTGCATATCATCCAGGCGCATAGCTGGGTAATGACATGGCGTTTTTAGGAACACGATGTCTTGGATTGCGCGGGAGCTCGGATAACCGGAAATCTGATTAGTGAGGTTCGATTTTCGGTTCGAATCATCATTAGTAAATAGTAATAAAATGGTGTTTCGAAATAATCATTTCAATTTGATTCCCATTCAAAATTGGATCCATGATTTTCGGAAGTCATATGCATTTCCAATATTGAAGCAATGATTTTCCAAATATAAAAAAATACATTTGAAACCATCCTATGTTTAAGTTTCATATTCAAATCCTCAGTTTTTAACTTAATCCTTAGGCAGAGTTCGAACATAACAAACTTCAAAATAGCGATCCAGAATTGAAAAAACAGAATCAGAATAGTCGTTTGAATTTAATATTTTAATTCAGATTTGTAAGCCTTATTAAAAATCATTAATTGAAATTTTTAATTCAGATTGAAACCCAAAACATCCGAATTAAAATTAAAGATTCAAAATTGACGACTCTGAAACAAATTTCAATTCTTGGCTCATATTTTTTTGACATTTTTGAAATCGTATTGAAACTCGAAAACAGATATACAGTTCAAATTTTATATTCAGGCTCAGAATTCAGGTTCAGAATTCAAATTCGGAATAAATATATGAAATTCAGTTTTAGGTTAAGCTGAATTTTAAATGAGTGTTTAGATCAAGATCATATTTTCTTCATGACTGTTTCGTCAAAATTTTAATTTCAAAAGTTCTAAGACTTCCATTTTCTATTGCTGGTTCTATTTAGATTTCATGCATAAATAAAGTGAAATTCACAAATGTAAAGTAGAATTTGAGTTTATTTTTAATGTTTTGTTTCATAAAAACAGCATGAATTTTGTTTTTCTAAATCACCCTCAAAATATTAATATCGTTAACAAACTATAAGGTAAAATAAAACATCGAGCTCGTGTAACAATGAATGCTTCTTTCTGTGATACTACTTGAAATCATTCAATTTAAACTAGGGGTATCATGACATTAACATAAAACATAGTTAGTGAGTTGTTTTTAAAACAACAATTCTGTTAAATTTCAATTCAAACAATTGGCTCTCAAAGCCAAAGGGGTATACGTGCGATTTTCATTTTCGGAAATTTAAATTTTGTATGAGAATCAAAAACTTTAAGAACTACCGTCAACTGGGGCAACATGCAACAATTTTCAACTTCAATGGCTTCTAAAATCTTAATGCTTACAGATAATCATACCTCTTGTACATCAGAAGTTTTAAGGTAGATGGGTCACCAAACTGACGTAGTCAGAAAAATTATTTGTTTCACCAGTTATTTTTAAATTAACAAAAACATGCGATTTTCACCCTACTAAGAAAAAGGGGTAAGTTGCAACAAACTCTGAAATTTATGAAAAATCAAATGAAAACGATTGAAAATTCATAGTTTTTGATACATTTGTGATGTCATAACGCATAAAGCACCAATTGCAGTAATTTTTGGTTTTGTTCGAATTAAATTTTTAATTTTTTCTGACGAAAATATTTTTAAGAAAAAAGTGTTAATCTTCTGCATACATTTAGGGGTAAAAAATACTACAAAATATTCTATTAGCTCAAATCATGAAAATAAATCTAGGAATGGATAAAATTTTAATGTTAACTAACGCATAATGCGAAACAATCATATCCCAGCATATGGAAAAGCGATTTATGAGATTTAGTTCCGATTTGCATTTTGTTACATTTTACCCCAGACGGGTAACTGAGTTATAAAAATATTTATTTAAAAAAATTGATTAATGTTGGTATAAGAGGAGGAAACCAGTTTTAAGTTTGTAGGTAATATTATCAAGCCAATCCGTCATACTGGGTAAAGTTTCTTACGGCATCGAAAAATGTTGAAAATTGTACATTCATTGTTCGATTTTTCAAATTTTATATGAAAATCAAAAACTTAAAAAAAATATTATAGGATTCAAGAAACTATGTCATCATCATTTTGTAACCATTAAAAGATAACTTTATCTCATTACATTAAATTAAAAATTGAATCTGTGTGGTGTTATATAAATGTTGCATTCAACCCCGCTGTTGCATGATGACCCGTTTGACGGTATCTCAAGATATGAGAAACTATGTCATAATCATTTTGTTATCATTAGATGATAACTTTATTACATTATGATTAAATAAAAATTGAATAAAAATGGCGGTATACAAATGTTGCATCTATCCCTGCTGATGCATGATGCCCCGTTTGACATTATATGATTGAAAATGTTTAAATTCGTCTAATTTATTTGTAGATTTTTTAGATAAAAAAGATCATGAAAACGTAGGGAAAATCTTCTCAAATATTTTTACAACAACGGACAATTTAATATGACAAAAGGACAAAAAACTGTTTTATTTTTTTATTATAAAAAACCACTAGTTTAACCAGGTCTGAAATTCTGAACTATACTTCAAAAGATTTAAATGTTCCAGTTTACGCTCAAACATATGAGGCAGTTGGAGCAAAAAGGGTAATAGTTAAGGTTGCCAGATTTTCTGGTTTTATTCGGGTTTGCTTGGATGTTTACTATAAAATTTGGTAAAATTCCGGTTTGACGAGTTTGCATGGATTTCATTGGACAATCCCGTATTTTGTCAGGGTTTATTCTCATTCTAATTTTCAAATCAAACTAAAAAAAATCAAATTATTTCGTAAAACTGTTTCATTTATGCGCCTAAACAAAAAAAAATTTTTGAGCAAGTTGCATGAAAAAAAATCATTAAAGGACTAAAGTACGATTCAAAATCTGCTGATAAATATTGAAGAATACATTTTTTCAAGTTTTTTGTTCATGATTTGTGATGAGTAATTTCTTGAGTTTGGCCAAATCTGCCAGGTTTTTGGTCGGCAATTTTGAAACCAATGCCTGCATATTGCCAGGTTTTTTGATAAAATAACCAGGATTTGTCCGGCCCAGTTACGTGCTGAAAAAACTCTGACAACCTTAAACTAACTCTACTAATACATGATGCCCAGTTTGACGGCACCTTATAAGTGACAGATCACGGATTAAAAAAATGAAAAATCGTTTATTTTATTTTGAGTTTTTTAATTAAAAATGATCATTTTTTTAAATTCCTTTAATTGAAACGGCTCATGCCTTTAGGCTTTAAGGAGCCGAACTCGTTTTGTATTTTTACAATTGGTATGCTTAGCTTAACACTTGTTTAGAAAACAAAGAAGGATAGAAAGGAAAATATGAAAAAAAGAATTATAGACGAAGATCAATAGCTTTTAGGAAAAGATATATTTCGAACATATAGTTCAAGTCCATCACAGCTAACACATCCCTTACTGGAACTTCAGGTGGTTTTCCTCAGGCCCGAAGGGAATCTATGAAATTCGATCTGGCGAAAAGGTGGTCCTCACACGACCAAACAATATACTCGATGTCATGGTAACCTAGGCCGCAACCGCATAAATTGCTGCCAATAAAAATGATCATGAAAAGGTTTTGAAAATGTTCTCAAGTATTTAAAAAAAAACGGAAAATTTTATGTAACAACAAAAGGGCAAAACCCCTTTTTTCATTATAAAAACACTAATTCAATTTAGCGCTGATGTGGTCTAGCGAATAGGCATGATTAGAGTGGTTTTTTTTTAATTATGAAGAGTTGATTTTCATATGTAGGTACGTTTCAAATTTGGTTCCTCAAATTTGAAAGCTCAATGAATTTAGTACATTTCAACCATCAGGACTTTTTTATCTCTGGAAGGAAAACATAACACAAAACGAACACCATAACAATTTATACTTTTTCACGCAGGCTTAAAATGCTTGGTAGATAATGAAATTTCTATTTATTTTTCTAACATGGTTTTTTGAAACACGAGGTTCTCCAACTTTCACAGTAAGTAGGCGAGGAGTGAGCGGGGCTCTCAGTGAGTTTGTTTACAAACATAAGATTATTTGCACAGCATTTCTGTGGTTTGTAGGTAAACAAACTCCATGAGCACCGCAGTTGCTTAACCTATTCGGTAACACCTCCTATATATACACACCTTGTTTTCTACGTGTCATTTGAATACGTAGAGTAATTTTTGAATACTAGCGCCATCACTACTAGTGTATTAATCACTAACTAAGCAGTTAAGACACGAATCTAAGGTTGATGGAAATGTGGTGCAGTGTTATATCAGTTTATCAGTGGTTCCAGTACAGTATTTGACAGTTTTTGAAATCAAATGCCCGCATAACTATTGCCAGGATTTTTAAATTAAACAGCCGCCCGAATATCTGATGAAAAACCTTAGTATAAGTGCATAAAATCTAATTTCGAGGAAACCCACTCTTAAGTTGTCGTGATTGACGATTTACCATACACTTTACGAAAAATTGTATTTTCATTCAAACGTAAAAGTATGTGAAAGAAATCTAAAATATGAGAAATTCACGAAGTATAGTTTAAAACATGACGAGTTGTTTGGCATTATTAACTTAAAATCGATCAATTTAGCAATTATACTAGGGTTACCATACGCACATTTTTAAGTGTAGATGTACTCTCGAGAAATGGGCGTACTCTTCTTTCAATGAAATTTTACCAAATGTATGAGTTGTGTTCACCACAACTTATACAATAAATACGAAAGAAAAGCAATTTACAAAAACTTTCAATACTTTACCTGAATATCCCGTATTCATGAAGGCATCTTAGAATCATAATTTACAGTGAACGCAATAAGCAACGTAGAGTTTGCAATAAACTCCCGAACAGTTATAAAAGAGCACAAAAGTAATATACTCAAATGCTTCGTAGCGCACAAATCAAATATATTGATTGTTCAAAGAAAATATACGCGTCTAATTTTTCAATCAAACTTTTTATCGGGTATGGTGTGGTTTGTCAGCACAACATCAAATACTGATTTTACTTCGAATAATACTAATAGGAATATTCAGTGTCTGACTTTTCTCATATTATTAGTTAAAAAAAATAAGAAAATTTATAATTATCATATACGTCATTCCTAAGCTTTTCAGAAATTGTTCTGAGCGTATTTGGGCCGTGAAAATCTGGGCATTATATCCGAAAACCTGGCAAAATCCGGGCTTTGGATTTTAGAATTGTCAGTAAAAAAAACAGGCAATATCCGGGCAAATCAGACAAAAATCCTGGATTTTCCTATGAAAATTCAAGAGAAAAGGTGAAAAATGTAGACATGAATAATTATTCTTTATTGTACCTATCTCATCAGCGATTTTCAATTCAAATTTCCTAATATTTGAAGGTGAATTTCGATGAAACAAGCTCAAAAGATTTTGGATAAATCCGGGCATTTTTCTCGATATCTTTGCAACCGGGTGGGACTCGGGTGGGACTTAGTCATATCTATTTCTCCCAACAAATTGGCAGTATTTGAATGAATCTAAATAGCCCTGTTTTTTTTTTTATTTTATAAAGTTTTCTTTGCTCTTTTGTTACTTTTTTTCATAGTACTCTTTCAAGCATTGCGGGATATACTGCCCCTACTCGCATAACAGTCCCATATGAATTTTCGTCATTTTTCATCTAACCTGACAGTTCGTCATTTTGAACATAGGGCTTCAATATAAAACAATAAAAAAAGAGATTTTGTTCTAGAAATTTCGTAAAAAATATCAACTTGTGGCTGTCCCATATGAAATATACCCGCATAACAGACCCATATGTGAAATACCACGGATTTGGCTACTTTTCAATGCTTCTTTCGGCGAAATAGTCTTTGATTTATTGTTTTGAATCATTTAAAAAGGATTTAACTCACTTGATGTCGAATTATGCACCCTAGTTTTCGAAGCCAGGCCAGTAAGAAAGAAGGAATGTCTTCCTAAACGAAAAACTATCAGTTGCAATCAAAAATCGTAAAAAGATTCAACTTACAGTGCGAAATTCACGATATTTTTCCAAAAGTATGTTTCTTTTAATGAAAATTGTATTTAAAGGTTAAAAGATGATCAAATTTAAGTCTTAGAAAGAAGCTTGGTGATAAAAACATATTCTGTTTGGGACTGTTATGCGAGTAGATTTAAAAAAGGTTTGAAATATGCTCGCATAACAGTCCCATAACGAGAAAATTGGTGCTCCCGATCATATGAATGACCCAATTTAGAAAATTTCAGGTCATAGATTTATAATGACAACCTAGAACACATTCCATTAAATGTTTTTCGTTTATGCTGAAAGTTGTGATCACAATTTCAAAATATATTCCAAAACAGAAAAAGCTGATTTTCTCGCTTGCTTGTTTTTGCATATGGGACTGTTATGAAAGTAGAAGCAGTATTATAGTAACCCTAACTTATTCCCCTTTGGCTCCGGCCATGAACTTTTTGAAAACTAGGATATTTCATAAATTATGTAGATGCTTTAAGTGTGAATCATAATTACGTTAATTTTGAGTAGAAATAAATAAGTTTATATAAAAATTTAATAAATATTTATTATGCAGGGATAATTCGGAACTGAATTAGCATCTAGAGCCTTTTTAAATTAACTTATGAGTAAATAAAAATCGATACTTCCTAATCATATGATCTCATGTG
The DNA here is from genome assembly GCF_029784155.1 of Uranotaenia lowii. Classification (NCBI taxonomy): domain Eukaryota; kingdom Metazoa; phylum Arthropoda; class Insecta; order Diptera; family Culicidae; genus Uranotaenia; species Uranotaenia lowii. The sequence continues at coordinate 263,494,401 of NC_073693.1, read as the reverse complement.
TTGGGCGTCAGGGCAATGGTCGAAATTTTCAAAGCCATCTTCCAAGGATGCAATCTTTCTCCGAAATTGATAGTTATTAGAGGACAATCAATCATCCGTCGTTGTCAAATGTTGTTTTCGTTGTCATAATTTCTGATTTTAAATAAAAGATTTCCCCTACACTCTAACATTCGTAGCTTCGCTGTTATCTCGACAAGATGTCAAAGTTTATCATTTTCGCGGCAATCATCTGTACCTCCGTCAGTTGTCTTCTGGCGGTGCCAGTCCAAGAGGCCAGATACCAGCCCTCGGATGTCCAGATCGTCCGCTACGAGAACGATCACAATCCGCAGGAGAATTATCAGTTTCGGTAAGTGCGTCTTCCGTGAATTTTGTTTTTTTTTATTCATTATTTACAAAACTTCATCTCGAGTAGACACGACATAATCTAACTTTGTCATGTTTTTAATTTACACCATCATCCATTGTGTGTCTTCGCGGATCATCTTACTTCAAACCGAAACGAATGAAATCATCATCTGACACGCAGCTACGCGCTTAGCGATGACCAGACACGCGACGAAGTTGGAACGCTGAAGGACGGCCAAGATGCCGAGGGTAACGCTGTGCGCTTCTATGTGGTACGTGGGGCCTACTCTTACGTGGGACCCGATGGCCAGGCACACTGGGTTCACTATACGGCCGACGAGACCGGATTCCATCCACGCACCGGAACTGGACCGGAACCGGACAGGAAGTTTTAGACGCGCGCTTACGTGTTGTTTGATGCGGTGACCTTAGCGAATCTTGGATGACTGGACTTGGATATAGAGATGTTGTAAATCTGTCACATTGATTGGATACCTCAACTCTCTTTACAAGAGCATTGGAAAAAAAACGTGTGATCATACTTCGACTAACGAGCTCAACCTAATAGTGACATGGAAGATATCCGAAAATAAAAAAAAAATCTAATAAACCATACTTTACAGCATTACAACAGAGCGTGAGAAAGTTTCATTGTGGCCGTGATTTAATCAGCGTTAAAAACTGTTAGGTATACTGGTGGTATTTAGAAAATCGGCAAAACAGATTAATTGCTTTCACAGATACGTATTAATAGTTAGAAGGAGCTCCAAAAATCCGTGAGTCTCGGAATGAAAAGCTTCGGGTCCGAATTTGTTCTTGGTGATTAAAGAAAGCGCTCTAAAAGCCGCGCAGTTTGGTTTAACTTGCCACCGTCAACTGGGGGAAAATCTAGCATTTTTCAACATCAATACCTTGTTAATAAAAATTGTACACCAGGGTGACCCAAAAACAGGGTTATGTTCCGGAATAGATACTTTGGGGCTAAAATCGCCTGAGCCTGCCAGAAAGCCGCATGCCAAATTTAAGCTAATTTGATTAACTCTCTAAAAAATCAAGTTTGAATAGAAAGTTGAGTTCATTTGTTCTTGCGGAACTGAAAAATTCACTTTTTGGCCTTACTTTTATGCACATAAACCGATTGCTCAACCAATTCCTTTTCTTAATCTAGACGTGACTTCACACATTTCTTTTGACAATCATTGATACATGAGATGATAAAAAAAAAAGATGAATAGTAGAAGAGAGGTATGTCAATCTCAAGGATGTGCTATTCAAACAACGAAAAGCCGTTGGTATGTGGAATGTGGAATAACAAATAATGTTACCGCTCACCCTTGAGATTGATGTACCTCTGTTCTACCCTTAATAATTTTTTGGTCGAAACTAGAGATGTACCGAATAGTGGTATTCGGCGAACGGCCGAATACCGAATATTTTTCTTTCAACTATTCGGCCAAATGAATATTCGGCCGAATATTCGATTGAATATTCTATTGATTTTTCAATTAAAAAAAACGAAAGCGATTATTTTAATTTCCTACTATTTCTACCATATTAATGCCCCTCATTTTTATGAGTCAATTATTTTCAACCAGATGATATTTTCAGATGATGTACATGTTTTTTTCATGTAGTTTTAAAATGTCACCAATAACTGACAGGACCACTGCTGATAAGTATCGCTCAGAGCAAGTTCACTGGTGTAGGGAAAAAGTGGTACAAATTTTAACATTTTGAAAATTTTACCATGCAAAAATGTTTTCAAGATCCTTGGGCGTTGTATTTTTTTACAACACTGTTTCTATTTCGACCGTATGTGACAGAAATATTGCTATTTTTGCATCACAGCATGCGAAACTATAACACGTGTTGTTAAAAAACTTGAAGGCCACAGATCTTGAAAATGTTTTTGCATGGCAGAATTTTCAAAATGTGCAAAAAGTGACAAAATTTCTACCACTTTTTCCCAACACCAGTGAACTTGCTCTCATGGTCGTCCGACCTTATCAAAGTAATCTATATCAATATCATCTCTTTGAAAATCCTGTCATAAAGCAACGCGATCAGAGCATTCCATTTTTCTGTCATCATGTTGCTGACAGGAATTAATGTTGCAAGACCTTTGTATCATACCAACCCAGTTTGGTCGCGTTTGTTTTTTTTTTCAAAATAAAATCTCATAACTGGTGCTGTGTTTGCACCACTCACCAGGCTATATCCTACAGAGATAACCGGATCAGGTAAGTAGTGTTCGTTTTTTGTCAATCAAGGTCTTAAAACGATATATGGTTTAACAGGAACTATCTGTGGAAGTAAGACTAACCGTTGACCAGCAAGCATCTTCGGAACCCCGCCAGATGTTTTGACCTTGAGGAACAGTAAGTTTTTTTTCCATTCAAGCAGCTTCCTGTTGATGTAGAAGATAGACAACCCACCCTAGTCCGGATTCAGGTATAACTCAGACGCTCGGATATTCAATCAAGAGCTCACTACTCCTGTCCAGATCGTGTTGAGCAGTTTAGGGCTTCAACCACTTCCGTCGATTAACCGGGTCTCAAGAAATAAAAGTCACTTATCGACGTTCATTCCGGAATAGTTTCAATATGCATCAGCACTTGCCAAATAGTTACGACTGGTCTTGGTGAAGCATTAGAAATAGTTTTGTGAAAAATTAAAGTAATTAATCCAATTTCAGTTCTTTATTTAGTCAGTTGGCCAATAAAAAGATCCCCTGACTTGAATCCCCTCAGTTAATTTTTTCTGATGATCTCTTTTTAAATTTGTTGTAATTATAAAATGTTCATTTTTCATCACTGGTATGCGCTGATTAATCCAAAGTCATACTAAATAACTTAAACAAAGATTTTAAGTCTCACAGAATGCCTAAATTTCTTTATTCATTACAAAAAATTTTATGAAAGGTTCAGTCGATAGAAAACGAAAATAAATGACCACCATGTTGGCTTGGAATTCACTCATTTAGATTGTCGCGATACCTGACTGTATGTAGCATTGATATGATACATAAGTAGCATGACAGGGATATTTAAAAGTATAATAATATCGCGTGACATTGTACGTTTGATGGTTACCGTTTTCCTGTTCTGGACAGGACAGGACAGCAAAAGTTTTCAAAAACTACGATGATCTTTAACCTTAAGCAAACAATACTTTCTACCACGCGTATCCACACGGTCAAGCATTTAGGACGATTTTTGTTGTTGCGTTTTACAATTTTCTAGCACAAAAAATGTCAAATTTCTAAACAAACTTGAGGCTCGTTAGCGATTCCTTAGAATCAGACAAATGAACTGTAATCTGGCATGGGGCGTTTTCTAAACTCTAAACCAACAGCTTTTATCCCGAATCTTTTCAATATAATCGTAACATGAGGTAAATCGGGACAGTCTTTGTACTTTTTGTACTTTTTTGTAACATTTCTGTCAAAGTCAGGTTTTAAGAGCTTTTGGCTAATGAAAATTTATTTTGTGGGCCCAAAGCAAAATAAATCAATGCTTAGCTTAGCTTAGCTTAACACATTCTCCTTAATCATTGGACCGAAATGCTTAAACAATAGTTTTTAAACTTTTTAAGAAGAGAAATTACCGTGAATTTGTTTTTATGAAATTAATTTGCGGCTTTATCGGTGAGGGTTAAAGAGTGGAAATGAAAGACGGATAGAAGATCAGAAGAAAATTCTAAGGTGGTGAAAAGAGCGAAGAGCATTTGGAATAGAAGCTAGACCACATACTAAATTCTTTGTCCCGCACCAAATATTAGTTTTTAAATTATTTATTTACATTATTCGTTGCACTTTAGTTATGAAAGTCCTAAAAATATCTTAAATATTCAACAATGTTTTGAAACAAATGCATTTCGAATTCCATGACAGCATGCGAGGCTCAGTAGAACGAATTCCAACCCTAGGCAAAAATCTACTAAATCCGAAAATAAAAGATCCGTCAACTTTTTTTTGCCATATTAGTTCTCATTTAACAGTTTGTAAGTATCAGACAGAGAGAATTTCAAAAATTTGTCTACTACCCTAGAGTCAATGCATACTTAAAGGCGCAATTTTTTGGTTTTAAATGAATACAGTATTTTTAAGTGCTTTCCAAACACCTGGCAGCACTGGTTTGGTGATTGGTTAATCGTTTGTGTTAGCTCCCTTAACTTTTGCTTTATTTCTTTAGTTTTAATCAATATTAATTACTTTATTCGTTTTTAAATATAAAGTCAAGTAGTGTTCTTTGTGGAAAATATATTGTTACGTGTCTTCAGTGTTGTTTTGCTGTGATTATCATGAAATAAAACTGCCGATATCTAAGTTTGCTTAGCATTTGGATGGCGGGAAAAAGCGAGTTGTGAAAGTGACTTTGGACTTACTGTGATATCTCTTTTTTTTCTTTTTGCTAAGAGCCTCGTTACTGCTTACACTCATCACTCTCTTGTGACCTCACGTACTATTGCATGTATCAACGGTTTGTAAACACTCCCTGTATCAAAACGTAAGTACCTATTCCGAAATCGTATTGTCCCTGATTGAGTGAAAAGTTATTGGCCGTTCTGTTAGTAGATGGAACGCAGACGGTACAAGACTTAACGACTTAATTTCATCACATCAAAAATCATCGAGGCCTTGTTAGTAGATGGAAAGCAAGTGTCTCACTGATGACCAGTGATTAATCCCAGTACCCGAACAAACAAAATCATCGAGACCTTGTTAGTAGATGGAAAGCAAGTGTCTCTTTGATGACCAGAGATTATCCAAAAAAACCGCTTGTCAGTAGATGGAACGCAAGTGGTAACTTATCATTAATTCCTAGCACCCAAAAATAACTCCAACTGTTTTCCTTCTTCCCTTATTGTTGCCACTGTTGATACCGTTGCCGCTGATACATCCAAACGCATACAGTAGGTACTCCGCTTCGAACGGGCTGCGTGTGGTTCAATGCTGAACGGGTGAAAAAAAATTTACTCCGCATTGTTGTTGCCTGTGACTCGCTCGCTTAGTGGGAACGAAAGTTCCTCGCGAAGAGTAGTTTGACCGTTTTTCTGACGCTGAATGGATATTCAATATCCCGCGTAGATTGTTTTGAATGTGTTGTAGTGTGAATAATGCCCTGTCCGAATGAGTACACGTACTAAACCCGATAAAGTACCTGCTTAAATATTTTACCTGTGTCATTTTAACTCCAGTATTTCCAAAAACCACCCTCAATTGTTTTTTTAATTCTTGATAATCTAGATTTTAATAAATTTGTGCTGTCTCCTTCTTATTTATTTTATCATTATTTATTTTGTGCTTGTTTTTCATCATTTGTTTTAGTTTAATTTAGCTTCATACTAGAGCTAAATTACCTTGTTTAGAGCTTCCAAATCTGATCTTGACTCTTGTATTCTTTTGATTTGTCGAATTCCTTGATTGAAAAAAAAAATGGACAAAGAAAATGATATGATGATATGTGTTGATTGCGAGCGACCTGAGAAAAACGCGAATTCCCTTCTAACATGTGCTTATTGCTTCACTAATGCTCATTTTAGGTGTCGTAATTTAATAGGTAGTGCTGCGCGAAAAATGAAAGATCAATTGTTTTTTTGCAAACCGAGTTGTTCTGAAATTTATGTAAAAATTATAAACTCATCAGTTAATCAGACTTCTATGATCGATAGCTTTAAATCAGAATTAACATCAACCATCCAGAATGCAGTTTCAAATGAAATGCGTTCAATTAAATCAGAATTTCAAACTGTAACTGCTGCTATTGAAGCGTCTCAAGAATTCTTGTCCTCTAAATTTGATACTATTCAGACCGATTTTAATAACTTGAAAGTCGAAAATGAAACTCTAAAAGGGGAAGTGTCTGATCTTAAAAAATCGCAATCATTCCTTTCCGGAAAAGTTGCTAAGTTGGAAAATCAGCTGGACAAAGTTAGTAAAGATTCCATCTCCAAAAATGCCATGATTCTAGGGGTTCCTTATGTCCAAAACGAAAATACAATTGATGTCATTTGCAAGGTCGGTCAGAAACTTGGTTCTAACCTGCAAGCAAGTCAGATTGAATTTGCATGTCGATTATTTTCTAATAAAAATAAATTAGACCCTCTTGTTCCAATTAAGGTGATTTTTAATGAAATTTCGGCCAAAGAGGAATTATTTTAAAAAAAGCGCACCTTTGGGAAACTCAACTCCACAGCTGTTGACCCGTCTTATCTCGTAAATGGTAAATCTACAAATATAATGATTCGAGATGAGCTAACTCCTTTATCGTTAGAATTTCTTACTGAACTCCGAGAATCTCAAGATTTACTTGGCATGAAATATATCTGGCCAGGTAGAAATGGGGTCATCCTTCTTAAAAAAGATGATAATTCTAAATTGGAATATGTCAAAAACAGGGAAGATCTGGACCGTATTATGACCAAGTATGTTTTTACACCAAACAATAACAATAGCTCCGTTGAAAATACAACACCTTCACCTAAACGTAAGAGGGTTTAAAAATCTATATTTTTAATTTAAAATTTGTGTGTTCTTGTTTCTTTTATTTTAATTATGGATACTTTTAAAAATAGATATAACGATAACATAGAAGATTTTAATTTAGCAATAGGAACTGATAATAATAAAAATCTACGAATATTTCAATGGAACATTCGGAGTATGAATGATCTGGAAAAGTTTGATAACATTCTTCAGGCTATTAAACTTTCTATAGTGGTATTTGACGTGATTGTGATTTGTGAAACCTGGCTCGTAAAAGAAAACTGTAAACTCTATAATATACCTGGATACTCGTCGATCTTTTCATGTAGATGTCAGTCCAATGGAGGATTAGCGATGTACGTGAATAATAATCTAAATTTTAAAATAAAAAACAATATTGAACTAGATGGTTTCCACAATATCAGCATTGAACTGTCGTTAAATGGCCAGTTCATCGACATTCATGGAATTTATCGACCACCGTCCTTTGCTTTTAACAATTTCTGTGACAGACTTGAAAATTTGCTCTCCTCTGTTCCTGACAGTCACTCTTGTTTAATAGTTGGAGATATAAATGTTCCAGTTAACTTAGAATCCAACAACGCAGTTATAAGATACAAACTCATCATTGAGTCGTTTGGTTATATATGCACAAATACATTTCCCACGAGACCAAGAAGTCAAAATATTCTTGACCATGTAATCACAAAACTTTTAGATTCCTCTAGGGTAACTAATGACACTATATACAGCGATGTTAGCGATCATTGTCAGTTGGTTACAACGTTGAGTCTTCAATCCATCAAGAAAAAAGTCCTACTAGAGAAAACTATTATTGATCATATACAATTAAATCAACGCTTTAGCAATTATTTATCGCAAATACGCACAGTGACTGATGCAAATTCCTGTTAAGAAAATATTTCCTCTGTTTATTGTACTCTTCTTCGTGAATGTACCAAAAAATTTAATAAGTGTGTTACTATTAAAGGAAAATGTTGTCCTTGGATGTCTTTTGACCTAATCACGTTAATAAAGATAAAAAATAATTATTTGAAGAGAGTTAAGAGCAACCCTGATGATTTCCATTTAAAAGAGCTCCTTAGACACATTTCTAAAAAGGTCGAAATTTGCAAGAGAAAAGCTAAGAAGGATTATTATGAAAACCTTCTCAATAACTCATCGCATGCCAAATTATGGAAAAATATAAACACTCTTTTAGGAACTTCCAAAAAAGATTCGAGACCAGAGATGAATTTGAATGTAAGCAATTGCCATATTAACAATAAAAAAGATATTTGTCAACACTTCAATTCCTACTTTACAAACATTGGAAAGAATCTGGCCAATAGTATTGTAACCGATCCATCCTTTGATAATTTGTCATTTATAAATAGAGTTCCAAACACAATTTTTTTACGTCCTGCAAGTAGTAACGAAGTTGTTCTTATAATCCAATCTTTAAAAAACAAAAAAAGTTGTGGTCCTGATAAAATACCTAGCAGCCTGATAAAATCTAATTGTTTGGAATTTTCAAGAATACTTTCTGAGTGTTTTAATAATATTTTGGAAACGGGAATTTATCCAGAAATCTTAAAAATCGCAAAAGTTGTCCCCGTCTTTAAATCAGGTGATGCCACATGTATCAACAATTACCGTCCAATTTCAACGCTTAGCGTATTCAGTAAAGTGTTTGAAAAACTTCTAATAAACAGACTAAACCAATTCATTAATGAAAATAATATTTTATACAACCTGCAATACGGCTTCAAATCCGGCTGCAGTACATTGATAGCTATGTGTGAACTGATTGATTCTGTCATAGAAAATATAGACACAAAGAAAATCGTTGGAGGATTGTTTCTAGATTTGAAAAAAGCCTTTGATACTTTAGATCACGAAATCCTCCTCAAAAAACTTGATCGGTATGGTATAAGGGGTGTTGCTAATACCATCATTAAAAGCTACCTTACAGGTCGGGAACAATTCGTTTCTATCGACCAAACAGAAAGCTCTTTGGAACCACTTGATGTGGGTGTACCACAAGGCAGTAATATTGGGCCATTGTTATTCTTATTATACATCAATGATTTAAGCAATCTACCTTTACACGGCACTCCCAGACTGTTTGCGGATGACACTGCTTTGTTTTATCCTGGAATTTGCCCAAAGATTATAGTTGAACAAATGGAAAAAGACTTAGAAATTCTTCACAAATACTTCAACAGCAACCTTCTAACTCTAAACTTATCGAAAACCAAGTACATGATCTTTCGCTTGTCCAGAAGAGTTATCACCAGCAGTTATCACCTTTTTTTCGCAAATTCTACAATTGAAAAAGTTGACAACTTTAACTACTTGGGTTTGACACTGGATGAAACACTTTCCTGGAGTCCTCATATAAACAACATAATCACAAAAACATCGTCCTTGAGTGGCATTCTTTGGAGAGTCAGGAATTTTGTACCGCCCCATGTTCTAATGAAATTTTACTTTGCATTCATTCATTCCCAGTTTAACTACCTTATAGCAGTGTGGGGGAGGGCATCTTTGTCCCTTCTTGCCCGGTTGCAGACGTTACAGAATCGTTGTATGAAAACTATCTTCAAACTACCTTTCCTCTATCCAACTTCATTGCTTTATTCAAGTACATCTCATAATGTTTTGCCATTATCTAAACTGTGCAGCTTGCAAACATTAATGTACGTGTTCGATAATTTAAACTCCACAGATAATAACCGTAATTTATTGTTTAGCTCAGGTACTCGCTCTCGAATTACTCGTCAGTCTAATCATTTGCTTCAAAGTCGCTGTTCAACATCTTTCGGTCAACGCAGAATCTCCTACATTGGACCATTATCTTACAACAGTCTTCCAGAAGTCTTTAAAAGCACTAACAACCGTAACTCTTTCAAAACCCAACTCATTCGTCACCTCAAAGGAATGCTCTAGTCAATAACCAAATCACCTTGCCAGTTTTTTTTTTTGTGTATTAGTCAATAATTTTATTTTTAATCTGTTAATTTTAATTTAGTAGTAAAACATTTAGTAGTAAAACTTTTTTTTTTAATTTTTCTTTTGTAAAGCATTAGTTTAATAGATTCTTGTTTAATTTTTGTTGTTTTGTTAAATAAAATGGATCTCTTGAAAGGAAATCATTTTGCACTGAGATTCATGTTAAATTTAGTTTATCGTATCGTACCCTTTCCCCGCATAATGTAAATATTTTTTTAAGTTCTCAGCATGAGTAAATTTTGCTCGCGTTAAGTTGTTGTTGATAATTGTTTTTTGCTGTCAGGCATGCTGAGAACAGAAAGCGTCCATTACCAGGGAGCTCAACGGAGCCTTTTGGTGTGGGGGAGTGTGGTGGGCCGCTTTATTAAAAAAAAAAAAAAAAAACAGATAATTACTGGATAAACATTAGTTATTGGACAAATATTAGTAATTTTAAAATAACCGATGATCACGATCCATTCAGAAGAAAAATATATCATTTTGGAGTCTAGGGATCAATTATACCCATAACATACATTTTGGAAAACTTATTCTTAAGAAAAGTTTCGTTTAAGTTTCGTTTAAGTTTCGTTTTGCTTTGAAAGTATGGCATAATGAAGTTCAAATTATACTCTAACGATTGACATTTTGGAATAAATATTGTTATTATAATTTCAAGTTACTATAAATCAAGTATCCCCAGGGATCAAGTATCCTCATCAAGTATCATCATCCTCACTCTCCCCTATTCAAAGCCACAAAACAAAACTGTGTTTCAAATACGCACCGCTGCATATCCAATACGCGCCTGGCAGCCGAACACACCCAAAAGCAGCCGAAGCAGGGATGTCCTTCCAGATTTTGTCTGAATCTTCCCGATTTTTTGAGCTTCTGCCAGACATTTTTTCAGGTTTCCAGACTTCCAGACTTTCGACGTATCTTTCACACAATTCCAGACTTTTAGGTCAGGACAAAATTGTTCTAAGAAAGTACGAATATTCAAAATATTCATGGTATAATATGACAGGAAATGACAAGAAATTATGAATTTTAAATTCAGAAGTGTTCGAAAACTATTAAAAATAGCAAACGCTTCGAAGATGTTTGTTAAATTGAGAGTCAGACAGAACACGTAAACTGATAATGACAGGAACAAACATTGAAAACTGGCGACCAAAAAAAAGGTCACCACTTTGAAAAGTAAGCTATTTTCAAACATTTCCAGAAATTTTTTCAAAATCTTCCAGACTTTTTCCAAAAACACTTACAAACACTTTGACTGAAAAGAAAATCATTATGGACTAATCAAAATAAAATAAAATGAAAAATAGTTTTTTTACTGAATCAAAGCAATCGAAAGATTCCTTTTAATTCAACCAATTTCTTTCGATGGTTTCGATTCAGTTGAATCATTCAACAAGTAGGCTCACAACAACAAAAGAGTTTTTTCAAGCTGTATGAACGCTCAAAACATGGGTTTCAACTTATTGTTTTCCTTCGATGAAAATTGGTCGTTTTGAAAAACTAATGCTTTTTCAGCATATAACAATTGGCGCGATATAACGAGCGCATGGGCCGTGATAAAACCTACCCATAAAAAATATATCTTAGCAAGTTCAGTTGGATTGTTTTAGAATAAAATCATAGTTTAGTTTTTCCTCTATTAATGTGTCACAAAATATTGTCTTATTCGTTTTTCTCTGTTTGGTGACACCTTATTGAAAGTGTTTAAAATTTACATCGAAATGAACAATAACCTATATTGTGAAATTAGCACGATATAGGGATATTTTCAGGATAAATTCATACTTGCCATGGCCAATCACAGGATTTAAAACAAATTGGTAATATATTGCAAGCTTAAAATGTCACAGATTCATTTAAACACGAGTAGCACGCATTAGCCCCGGTCGCGTTCTGTTCTTATGCCAATTATGCTATGATATTGATTACTCGCGATTGACATAGAGGCTGAATTTTGGGTGTACTTGGGATTAGGTTCATTCTCAGTGTACGAGCCACAGACTTGTTCACCTCTGAGATAAAATTATTTTGCTCTCGCAAAAATCATCTTACATTCAAAATTTATTTGGAAATATTTTTTTAACTTTTTGAGAAAATTTTCAAACCATAATTATAATCATGTATAGTCGCTAGCCATTCTGACTATGTTTCCAGATTCATATTCACCTTAAAACCTTCTGTTTTAGAAATGTTTCCAAGGAATTTATACACTTATTGAGATATTAGCTTAGCTTAGCTTAGCTTGTTTGACTACTCATATCCACCTTAAATCATTAAGCCCGAAATGCTCTAAATAGTCTTTAAAAATACCACCATTTTCTCATGGTTTCAATAAAAATATAATATTATATTGTATCAAATCATTCAATGCATTTCGAATTTCATGATCGCTGGCGTGGCTAAGTAGAACGAGTTCCACATCGCCAATGGTTGTTACTCCGTGATTGATCGAGGCCATGAATTTTGTGCAAGGGCCAAAAGAATGCAGCTTGGGATTAGCAACTCATTCTCAATGCAAAAAACTCATGCTCTCCCTTATAAAAAAAAAGATCAATAACGGCGCCGGCCACGTCCTAGTAGTCAAAGAGGGATGAAGGAAGGATTGTTAGTAAGATACTTTAAAGGATCAACCATAAATCTGTCATTCCAGTTACCTTCAAAAGCTTGTTTTGAAAAACTCTGAAACAATGATTAGTCAGTATCACCAGCTATAGAATCCGTCTATACGTCTGCGAATCTATATTCAAGTATATAAGGAAGGGTTGTTTTAGTAAGGGAGAGGGTTGGATCAGGAGCCATTTTCGGAAAATGGTGCGATCTTTGGTTGACCTACACTTCCTATGCTCCTAAACATTTCCTAAGGAAACTCCTAATAATATCTACGAGGTGTTTTAAATAGAAAATTTAAAAAGAATTATGAACTCTCAAACAAACAATTGACGGTTCATCATATATAATACTTGATTTTTTTTTTTTTAATTTCACAGGAAAACAATGTTTTTGTGCCAATGATAAAAAAAATGAAAAAAAAATGTATACTTTAGGACCGAAACTTAATCTGCATCTTAGCAAAGATGAATATAAGGATTTGTTAAGCTGCGAAAACAATCGAGGTGACTCACCCAGCATGAAATATATTGTTTCCAATGCTTAAATTTTCGTTTTTTCGAATGAACAAACAAACAAACGTTTTTTTAAAAACTATGTGAGCACAAAACCTTTCAATGCATCTCTTTTAAGCTACCCGTTCTTCGTAAATACTAAATAGTTTCAAATGGATTCAAGCAAGTTTTGAAAATACTTAGCCCTTAAGTTTCCTTAAATCCATGGACTCCATTCGTAAATCCATCTTATCAATGTAAGAGCTTCCGCCGGACGGAAGTTAGGTTACCATTTGCTTTTTTCCGAAGATGTTCGTCTATATCGCATTAAATAAAATTGAATGAATGCATTATGAATGTGTATACAAACACCAAAATAAAGGTGGCCCATGATTCCCCAAAGGAAATGATTTGCAAATTGGTTGTGTTTGAGTGACTTTTTCTTAAAAAAAAAATCCTTTTCCATATGAAAGACTAAAACAAAACTGGGATAATAACGAAATCAGCATATTTTGTTACTAAATATAGATTTCTCACCGATACCTCTTGCGGCCGCGGATGCATGTTTAATTATGTAAGTAAATTTTTTTAGATAGTTAAATAAAAGAATCATAAGATGCGTACATAAGTCAACAACATTTAGAAATATATGCTTACACAAAGCGACGACGACGACAGTTGGATTGAGATTATTATCTCAACACACAGCTGTGATATTTAGGTGGCCCACGTTACATCACTCTCCCCTATCGTTAATTGGGTGTAAAATGTAAATTTTTAACTGCAGTTTTTGGAAATATTTTCTTTCATTATCAATCAAAATAGTGGTATTAAAATCTCCATCGACATTAATCTCATCGTTTATTTACTTGGCAGAGCTCACTCACTTCATTTGTCTTCATATTTACAGTGTACCTTAAAACTATTGATATCTCTTTCGGAAATTATTGGGGTTGGGTTTTTTTTCTTGTTTCCAAAAAAAAGATTACTCAAACTGACTTAGAGAAATCAACTAAAACTACCACCGTTTTGTAAAACACAGTCTCTCACAGTAGGATGATTGAGGTGCAATCCCCCTAATTAGGCGGTGCTAATGGGAGCATCCTGACCCGGCTGGATTCCTCCAGTTGGGCCGGTTCCAACCTTGGGGCGGTATCCATTTTCGTCGGCAACGTAGTTGACCCAGTGCGTCTGGCCATCAGGAGCAACGTACGAGTACGATCCCTGGACGACCAGGACCTTGACGTCCTTACCCTCGGCATCCTTGGCATCCTTGTAGGTTCCCACCTCGGAACGGATCTGCCCGTCGCTCAGCTCGTAACTATCATGGGGATGTAAGAGGAAGCCAGTTGAAAATTTTTGATGACAATAGTAGCTCATTACAAAACCCCATTGATAAAAAAACATTTATATTTAGTGTTATTCAATCTTAAAATATAGAAGACTGAGATAAACGAAGAATCATCGTCAATGATCACACAAATTTTGCTGCCAATGATTGAATTTGTGATAATTTGTGGCAATTTGTTGAAGAGAATTAGAAGCTTCAAGTTAAAATGAGAGAAACCGGTGTTGCAATTTGTGAAGCAGTTGGGGAATTTTGATCATTACCATTCCAAATTTCAAAAGTGTAACTGATTTAAAAACAAGACAATTATTTTCGAATGTTTATCAACATCAATTTTTATCTTATCTATTACCTGAAATTTAAATTTTCTTAGTTTGATTGATTTTTTCACGAATATAATAAGACACAAAGTTACAGTTTTAGCAAAAAGTGTTCAGCGAAAAAATTCCTTTACAAAATTCATAAAATAGCACAAACACCACAAGTAGGCTCGGTTCCACAGAAGAAACAAAAATTATGTTGATTCCAAATATTCAATTTTCCCTTACAAAGCTAAACGTTCAAATTAACTCATGTAAACGTTATTTTAAATTCTGCAAATAATCATGAGTTTTGAACCAAGGCAAAGTTTGTATGATCCCAGGGTTCGAGAAATTTTAAAATTACCCCAAATCGACTCAGTCTACTGAGACACGTCTGTTGCTTA
The DNA here is from genome assembly GCF_029784155.1 of Uranotaenia lowii. Classification (NCBI taxonomy): domain Eukaryota; kingdom Metazoa; phylum Arthropoda; class Insecta; order Diptera; family Culicidae; genus Uranotaenia; species Uranotaenia lowii. The sequence continues at coordinate 263,479,393 of NC_073693.1, read as the reverse complement.
CAAGAATAAATCAATTAATGACTGATTTTGTTTTGTTTATTTTGCCTTGTGATGTTAAAATATGAAACGTTGCCATAGAAACATATTTAATTTCGTTTTTCTTCAGTGTTGTCGAATGCAACTTTTATATTATTTTATTTATATGAAAATTTCATTTATTTCTGTATTCTCATCCTTAAGCTAGTTTCTATATCCAAATATTGAGTAATGAAGTTCGGACTTTTTAAATTTTACCTATCAGATTTCAAAGTTCTTCATTTTTTTCTGATTTATGCAATAAATTATTGATACTGATGCTTCCCAACTAACAATATTCATTCTACAATTTGAAATTTGAAATTCATTCTATTTCAATCTATGTTCCACACGAAAATAAAAAAAATACGTGAAAAATTCTGAGTAAAGTGACCTAAAAAACTAATTGTATTAAATAAATTATTTATATAAGGCACCTGCAAAATTTGTGCAACGCGTGGGAGTTTTGTATGACCGAAACTTCGAAAATAAAAAAAACGAACGTTCACAACCATTTCATGTGCATTGGATAAAAATCAACTTGAATTTAATTCTAAAAGTTAGAGTTTTAAGAAAACCCTAAATAGTGCAGTGCAATTAATATTACCCAATTAAAATTTGGATGGAGATTTGCAGGCCCGTTTGAAGGACCCGTCTACGAGGTCTAATTTGGTTAAACATATTAACAATACCAAAAATGCACAACAAACCCGATAATTCATTGAAAAAAAAATGTAATTCCATGTTTTGTTGTAAATATTGAAAAAATATAGGATTTCAAAAAAAATGAAATTTTGCTTTAAAGTTGCTACTTACTAACGAACACACACATATAGGATCTCAGTGAAACTTCATGTTTCTTTGAAGAGATCTAAATTCTACTTAAGACTAAAGCGTACATCTTTCAAGGATATAATGGCTAGCATCTTATTAATGCTAACACCACCAACCCACAGAAAGAGTACTATGTATGCCGTGACCGAGACTCGATCTCATGACCTCTGGCTTAGAAGACTTGAACTCCTCTAGGCCACGATCAGCGGCAACTTGTAATTATTTTTGAAACTTATCATAGAAAAAGTCAAAAATCATGATCGGTTTATATAAGATTATTTAAAATAATAAAAAAAAATTATGTTTTTAAACCATCAAATGCATATCATATAATTCAAAATTTCAAGTTTTGAATATTTTTTTGCTATCAATCTCAAAAGGACAAAAAAAGGACAAAGACAAAAAGGTAGAAACTGTGTTTTTCTTATTGAAATTTAAAGAAGGTATTGTTTTCAGAAAACTAAAAATTCAGAATAAAATAAGTCAAACTTATTAAAAATTTGAGAAAAAATTAACTCTACAATTTTAAAAATTGGAAAGATATCATAACAATTATTGCTGACATTACTGAAGAAAGTAAAAAAAGGTTTTATTTAAACAAACCTCTTAGTTAAACCATGCAAAATGATTTGTGTTTTGCTTATTGAAATTCCCTTATAAATCTAATATAAGTAAACAAATAAAGCTTGTTTATCATTTTTCACAAGAAGTCCAAATAACTTGCAGTTTTAGAAAAAATTGAGAATTAAATGAAAACCTTTATTGAAAATTTTTTTTGTATTATTTTAAAGTTTTCTCGAAAAAAGTTTCAAATTTTCTTAAATGATTGATTTTTATTTAAAAAAATAAATACTGAGAGAAAAAAAATGCATATTTCAATACAATGAATTTAATGAAAATCAACTCTAAACTTTTTTGAACCTTGGAAAAATGTAAATTTATAAAAACCCTTAAGGATGTGGAGTTGAGAATTGTGAAAAACAAGAAACACAAAATAAAATTGAAGTTTAAATTCGTTTCTTTAAAAATATTTATAATCAGCAGAAAATTTGTAATGACGTTTTTTAACAATCAAAGTTATTAAAGTAAAGTATTAAACGCTTGTCGCATGGAAACCAATTTGTTGACATGCATTTGCATAATAAGTATTCGATGAATGAATTTTGAAGTTAAAATGGCCTAAAATTCTGAATTTGGTTGGTTATACTCATTCTGAATTCAATCCATTTTTGTGTCAAGATTTGAATTTCAATATGGATGGTCTATTGAATTACAAACCGAAATATACAATTTAAAATTCGAATCAATTTTGGAAACGTCTTAAAAAGAAATGAGTAATTTGGAACAAAATTCCGCCGGAGACGAGCTAATTTTCTGGCATGTACGGTAAATGATTTTTCTTGGACTGAAAATTTTACTTGGAAAAAATCTTCATCACCCATCAGCCATATTCCCCCTCTTTCGCACGGTCTTGGAAATTTGTATCATGATTACGTTTGAAAATATTCAAATGTGAATTTTATCTTTAAGGATCATTTTCAAGAAATTGCTCAAAATTAGAAAATTTAGTAAAAATTAAGAAAATGTTTACTCGGTATATTTGTAAATAGAAAACGTTGAGAACAAAGTTTATAAAAATCTGGCTTTAAAAATTAAATGCCGATTTGTTGTCGTAAAGAAGCGAGATAAAGATTTTATATTTGGAGTTACATGTATCGCGATACACATTATTTGCAAAATTCAATAAAAACAAAACTCAAATTTGTCTTTGAAAATTTGTTGTGTCTGCGTCCAAAAACGATTTTTGGGAATTAACTGAAAAACAACCATCAATTTTTTATCTTTAGATACGATTAGAACGATTTAATGTGATTCGATTAAAATTTCTAATTCAAAACTTTTTTTTTACTTTCCTCTTGTAGGTAAGTCCTGGAATAATTCCTTGATTTGGTTAAAGTTTGCCCCATTTTTTTTAATTAAAAAAAAATCTCTCAGAATTGCCCATGCAAATAGTATGATATCCTTATGGTAGGCTTGCCAGATACTTTTAGAAAAAAGCGGGACATTTTAAGAAAAAAGCGGGACACAGCCGAAAAAAGCGGGACATTTAAGAATCTCTTGAAAAAAGCTTAATTTTATAGCAAAACTTATACGTGTTCCACCTGCCAAAATGATCCATAGGAATATCTGTAGAAAGTTCACATAGGTTTTTTTGTACTCGGATTGATTTTGCTCAGTTTCTCTTACATGAATTTTATTTACACGGTTTTTTTGCCATAATCATGGTTATTTTCCACGATTCTCGCTAAATAACATGTTATTTAAGAGAAAATATTCAAGTCCTGACGGCGATTTTGATATTGTGAAAAAAAAACTTTCGTTAAATAACAAATATATTTCAAATTTATTTTAAAAATTTTAAAAACTCAAGAAAACGTCCATCATTGTATACTTTGGACGATTGAGTCGAAAAAGGTTATGTAAGATTAAAAAGCAATTTAACTATTAATTCCCTCGAAAATTAAAAATCTACAATTATTTGCAACCAACTTAAACAATATTTTTTCATATCAAAGTTATTTACATTGCACTGGTTGAACGTTCTCCAAAAACGCTTAACTGAATCAGAATCTTATTGTTACTTTAGAGTTATTCAGTATTGTCTTATAAAAACTACGAAAAATGCTGCATTTTTAAGAAAAAGATGTTCTTTAAAGGTTTTCTGTGTTGAACCAATGAATTGAAGTTTAGGTGTTATTTAGTGAACTTTGTAAAAATTATCCAAGAAAAAAAGCGGGACATTTTGGGGAAAAAGCGGGACGGCGGGACATTCAACAAAAAAGCGGGACATGTTCCGCATTTGCGGGACGGATGGCAACCCTACCTTATGGTGAAGTGTCAACGTTCTTTTGAACCACTATTTGGAAAATATCTTTCTCAAATTTGACCTTCATCTAATTAGATATCAAATAAGCTATTTCAAATTACTTGGCACTTGTTTTGGACTCTTGACTCCTAAAATTTTTGATGGACGAGAACACATTCTTGAAGAAGATCTAATGCATCTGGTTAAAATATTCTTAATCATGAGGGACATTCAAATGGAAGAAAGAGAAAGAATTTGAAATAATTACTATAGTTTTTTTTAGACGCAACATAATTTTCGACCGAATATTCGTTTCATCGAATAGTTTCAAAGCATTTTATAGAACTGCTGTTTTCGTTCAGAAAAGGCATGATAATAATAATTTAGAAAGTTTCTTTTCGATGCATTCTCCAGTGGGGTCATGAAAAGTATCATACCCAGATTGACAACATCAAGATCAAACTTCAATGTTCACAGACTCGGGTTAAAATTTCAAACTTTTATTTTTGAATTTAAAATCAATTGTTTTAAGTTGATTCCAATTAATGCTCTGAAGTCTATAAATTGTGACATTGAATTACGCATTGAGCTGAACTGAACTGAAAATAATGCATTGTGAAATAGAAATATGGGTTTCATAAAACTAATCAGTTTACATTTTAAGATATAAATTATTAATTATTAAATAATTCTCAAAAACAAAATTTCAATATTTTTTATTAGAAGTTAAGTAATGAATTTATTTTTGGAAATTAGCTTCAAAAATTAAAAATCAAATGCTTATTTTTTCAGTGTAAAATGAATATCAACATAAAAGTCATAATTCATAACTTTCAAACAAAACACAGTAGAAAAGTAAAAAAACGACATAGTTAATAGAAATCTTTCATTTGTTCAAATGTTGTTTTTACAGTTTAAAGAAGAAGTAAGTATAAATGAAAATATAAAGGAAAATTGGAATGTGAATAGCTTAGCACAAAATATTTGTAATTCAGAAATTCTGCTCAACACTTGACAGAACTTGGTTCAAATTCATTTTTTTAAGATGTTAATAAAAACTTTAAAATTTTAAGTTTCCCAATTTTTCTCTATTAAATTTACAAACTTGGTATTCGAATTTAAATCTGTTGAGAAAATTAGGAACTTTTAAGAGAACCATGATTTTGAAATGAAAAAATTTAATTCAGTATTTTATAAATAGATTTTAAGATAGAAAACTCAGTACACAATTTTAACATTTAATTGAATTCTAGTGTTCGAAGAAAACTTCTCAACGAAAATTTCTATAAAAGAAGATTTATACAGAATTTGAAAAAAAAAGTCCAATCTGTCCAGGATAGCCAGATATTATTTGAAATTTTCCGGATTTTTACCGGGTTTATTCAGATTATATGCTGAATCTAATAAATACTGAAATTTCTCTTTGAAAATTTTTAGGTTTTACGTCCAAAACATAATTTTTTTATTAACCCTTAGATACGATTTTAACACTGCTTCTGTGATTCGATGAAAACATTAAATTTTAAGTAATTTACTTTCTTTTTCCTCTTGTATGTTTACTTTTCTTTTTTTCCATTTGTATGTCCTGAATATCTCAACAGATTCTAGGAATTATTCTAGATTCTGTTGAGATATGTTCATTTTTACAAATTTTTCAAAAAGTAGTCTAGACCCGGCCGTGTGGGTTCGTTTGGTCGAAAATATTCTTAACGTTAATGATCATCGTTTTTTGGCAACTTTTTTGCAGACATCTAGTTAAAATTGGACATTCATCTAATTTAATTTCAAATAATCAATTTCTAATAGCTTGGCACCTGTTTTGACATGTTTAGTCACAGATTTCACTGGAACCCAATCTTTTTGGTGATAAATTTCCTAGAAACGACAATTCATCTGATGTCTTCCTAGCTATTGCTTTCATTTTGAAAATCAAAGAAACCTCTAATTAAAGAAGATCTATTTTTTTTTAAATCTGGTTGAAAATAATCGATTCAAAAACATAAAGAGTATTAAGATGGAAAAAGTAGAAGAAAAATGCTTTTATAAATCTTTTATAAATCAATCCTTTAAGTGAATTCTTTAGATAAATTAAGAAATGTAGAAAATAAATGGTTGATTAGGAATGATATGGTTGTGAAAATGATTTCAAAAGAAATTCAAACAAGGGATTTTAACATTTTTAAACAAGTCAAGTTCCTGAATGAAAATTTGGAAAATTTCTCCTAGAATTAAAAAATATGTTGTTATTTTTTACATATTTAATAGCTTGACTATATCCGTTAAAGACATTGTTTCATAACACTTGACAATTTACATTGAGCTTGCTTTTGAGGGTGCTTTTCTGGGTGACTTCTGGATGAAAAATTTGAACTAGGAAATAACAAGTCTTTGAAAACATTGAATATGATATTCCACGTTTTTAGTTATGTTTCCTAATATTTTTTTCAAAGTTCATCCAGCAACTGCAATTAGGTGCAAAAAAGCCTTATGATCATGACATTGATCTCAAAACGTATACCCATGTTAATCTTCACATGTTTGTGTTCGTTATGCACGGTGATTGAGCTTCTAGCTTCAGATATGCTTAAAACTTCTGCACAGTTCCCTTTACGGTAATGTTCCCTGATAATACCCGTTTTATATCACACACTTTCGTTAATTCAATGTCCGTTTTGAAAATGAATTGTTCTTCTTTTTTAAATTGATCCACATAGTCCAAACAATTTTTTTTTTCATCACAAATTCCTCCCATTATTCACTTACGTGAACCGATACCCATCGAAGCCATTATTTTCACTGAACGATCGCACAACCGTCACTTCCTGAGCCGCCGATCGCGTACCAACAGCATCCGGGCCCTGGGGAGCCCCCAAAGTTTGGTGAACGGCCAACAGGACACACCCCACACTGATCAGAGCCAGGAATTTATTCATTTTTGAACACCACACACGGTAAGGACTCTGCACCTTTGATCGAAAAAGGAAAAAAAACACCGTTCAGGATGAGCTGAAATTTGCGAATGATGTCCCCTGCCGGTAAGGAGTACGTTTATATATGGATAGCATGCGCCTCGCAGCAATGTAAACAAAACGCGCGCGCCTCAAACATTTTCAACGCCTCGAGAAAGAACATGCAGCCGCCAAGCCGCCAAAAAGCCCCAACGACGGCGATCCATAGATTCTCGAAATTCCGTTTTTCTCCAGCCGACGAAGCAGCTGGACAAAAATACCGACAAGAATCAACGCCGGTTGATCTCACGAAGTTGCCATTATTATTATTCCCAAGTACCTACCAACCCACAGCTAGTAACGTCAGTTAAGATGAAAAACAGAGAAGAAAAAAACAAATAAGCTCGATTCGTAAAAGCGACGAACCCGCGACTCAAAGGGGCTCTAATCGGAGCCAAACTCAGAGAGCCTGATCGTCTTCTCGCGGTACGACAAGGCACACAAAAATAAGATTATTTCTGCTCACTCCCACTAAATATCATCCTTGTTATGGCTGGAGCTCTTGAAGTATGAGCGAAATTCTGCCATGCGTCATTCATGTTGCCATGTAACATGTTTCAAGTTGCGCTTCGTCTTCTCCAAATCACCAAAGACATGGCCCAAGCCGAGCGCCTCCGAGAGCAACTCCACGAATGATGAACGACTCTTTAGTCTCAACTCAACCTTTGCCCGGTCAACAATTTAAATTTCCAATTAGGGGAAAAGTTCATATAACGCCCCATGTGGCTAATACGCGCCACCTTTGTTTTGAAGAATCTGAAACATTTTAAGTTTGCAAAATATTACCAATTTGTTTTAAATGCTGTGATTGGACATGGCAAGTATAAACTTTTTCTTAAAATGCCCCTGTGTCGTGATAATTCCACAATTTAGGTTTTTCTTCTTTTCGATCTAAATTTTAAAACACTTTCAATAAGGTGTCACCAAGCAGAGAAAAACGAATAAGACAATATTTTCTGACACATCGATAGAGGAGAATCTAAAGTATGATTTTATGCTAAAAAATCATACTGAACTCGCTAAGGTATGCTTTTTATGGGTATGTTCTATCACGGCCCATGCGCTCGTTATAACGCACCAATCGTAGTAGGCTGAAAATAGCATTAATTTTTCAAAAAGGCCAATTTTCATTGAAAATGAACAAAAAGTTAAAAACCATATTTTGAGCGTTAACTCAGCCCAAAAAATCTACTTTTCATTTTTTTTTAAATTTTGATTAGTCCATTTTGAATTTCTTTCCAGTCAAAGTGTCTGTAAGTATTGGTGTGTTTTTGGTCTTCGGCTGCTTTCGGATGTGTTCGGTTGCTAGGCGCGTATTGAATACACAGCGGCGCGTATTTGCAACACAGTTTTGTTCTGTGGCTTTGAATATGGTTTTTAAAAATCAAGTTTTTGAAGAAACTATAGCAATTTGAGTGATAAAAAATCATAGGCATTTGTAGAAAACACATTTCTTCAACGATTACACTCATTTTTAACACAATTTGTACGTGGAATACATAGAAAATCAGCGATTCGCTTAGGTGGCGCATAATAGGGCATGTTCCCCTACCTACATTTAGAATGAAAAATTTGAAAGAGCGGGCGCGAAAAGAAGAGTTTCACTTGAAGCTGTTGTGCGGAACCACACGAAATTGTTCTGAAGCATGTTTTGATTGTTTCATTTTTCGCTGTTGCTGAGGCTCTTCATCACCACCACCTATTTTATCGTCATGCTTCCGGTGTCGGTTGGGAGTTGGTTGATCTTTGTCTACTAAATGCGAAGATGAGCTGTTGAGCTTGCTCGTTTCCGGAATCATGACGGGAACGGTCGTCAGAGTAATTAAATTCTAAGTCATTTTCATGTTGTGGAAGTTGATTCGTGTTTAGTAGGAGGGTCAAACTTGCTAACTTAATCAAAAATCTGTTAATCCATTCGATACACCAAACAGGTGAATCATTTTGATTTGAGTTGCTTGAACTTTGCTAAGTTTTGTGAAGCAGAATTAAGCATTCAAAACTGGTTCACTAATTGGCATCGGTTCAAAATATGTCTTCTAGAAATATAGAGGTCTAACTAGAAGAGCATTTTGAGCAAAGATGATCGTTTTAGTAAAAGAAATAAAAGAACTAAGCTTCAGTCAAAGTTGAAATAAAATGCGACTTAACCCTTCATTTCATTTTTTTTCTTAAAATCATTTTAAATATTTGGAAATTATGTGTTCATCAAGGAAAAGTTTCAAAATAATACGATTTTCTACAAAAACGGTTGAAAATTTGTTCCTCTACGAAACGATTGATTTTGTATACAATTCCACGATCGATCAAAAGCTTTATGAACATATGTCACGCTCTTTTACCGCTCACAAGTGATTTTATCCATTAGCGATCAAAAATTCTCAAACTTGTCAATAATTTTAATAATTCAAATCACTCAAACCAATGGAAAAAAGAGGAAAAAAAACTTTTACATGTTTTATAAAATTTCGAAAAACAAATTTTTTGTTGAAAAAAGTGGAAATTGTGACAACTTTTACAAAATAATTTATTTGCATATATAGATTGATTTTATTTGGAAAATTTTCTAATACGTGAAGCTTGTTGGCTTCATTGTTTTATTCTGTAGAAAAAAATTTTAAAAAGAGAACAAAAACAGGATTTTTCGAGAAAACTTTTTCATTTTATAACAAAAAAAAAGATCTTTTAAAATGATGAGACGATTCGAATGAGTGGATTAACGTCACAAAATTTGATGTTTTATATGCTCTGAAAGTTTATTTGTTTTTTCAATAAGTTTGTTGTTTCCAAATAAGAAAACAAAAATATTTTTAAAAAAAATTTTTTTGAATTGTGAATTTTTAAATAAAAACTGTGAGAAACAGTAGTAATTTTAACGTATGATTCCTCAATATTTTGCTATTCAAGTGCCAGTCATCATAAGTTAAAATTTAGAAAAAGGTACTGAAAATTCATGATTGTACAAGTCGAAACAACAAAATATCACTTTTAAAAGTGTTCATAACATTTGAAGGCTCTAAAGAATGGTCAGAATAACTTGAAATTTCGTGACGTGAATTCAGAATAACTTGAAATTTCGTGACGTGAATTCAGTTCACCGTCCTGTTCTGTTTAACCTTCCAAAGTCGTTCGGGTCAATATGACCCGAAGCGCACATTCAAATCATCATAACTCTTCGAGAAAAAATCGCAAAAATTTGATTTTAAAAACCTCCCTGGGGAATCACGAAATACACAATCTGTAGTACCAGGCAACTTCCTGTGACCACCGGAAGTGCTCCCTCAAAAAAATCCGTAATTAGGCTGTTCGGGTCTATATGACCCGAGAGTTTGCGTAAGTTCCCCTGGCCGCAAATATTGACCGATTTCGATGAATTTTAATTCATTGTATAGATAATTTATTCTAGTTTCTTAATATTGAAAAATAAAGTCGAAATATTCTAAGAAATCACCAGTAGCTGATTCCGAATGAAAAAAGTCCCGAAAAAGAGCTCTTTTAAGAATGCCTATAACTTGAGATAGGTTCCAAATATTGCGCTGATTTTATAATATTTGGAATTGTCAAGAATAAATCTATCCATGGATGTATGAATTTTTGGTGGTCCAAAGGAAGTTTTGGCCGCTATCCCGGAACTTCCGGTAGAAAAAATTCTTACTTCAAAAAAGTCACCCAATTTTGGCTTTGCATTGCTGTATCTCGGTTACCAATAAATCGATTCTCTAAATTCAAATTTTAGTTTTTTTTCGTTAACTTTATTATTATTTTCGTAGAACATAGTTGGTTCCTCAAAAATCTCAGTTGTTTAGTATATGGTAATGAAACTCACATCTTTTTTGTCACTTTTCAAACTCCCCCTCGTGTCGGTGGGTTTACGCGATTTTGTTAGCGTGATTTCTCTAAAATTTGAACTCAAATTGGTAACTTTTTATATACCTAGAGATTCATTGGAATCTCCTCTTTCGATTGACATACTTTTTGTGTGGTGTTTTGAAATTTTGTAGCAACGTTTTTTGAATTTACTGAAAGCTGCCAGATTTCAACCAGTTTGGTCCACGTTTTCAACAGGTTGGTGTACAAATCTCGCACCCCTCACTTAGCTGCGGGAGAAACAAATCCTGTAGCTCTCTTCTTGTCGCTCACCAAATCTACCACCCAACCCAGCAGCAGGAGGAACTGCCGTCTCGCCGCGTGGTTTGTTGATTGGTTGTGCTGATGCTGATGCCTCTTTGCGTAGTAAATGTTTTGATTTAAAAATAGAGAAAAGTTATTTTTCCAAATTGAAATAAGCTTATTGAATCTTTTTAGATATTTTATCATTAGAATTCTTCAGTGATACATTTGTTTTGAATGTTATCATGATTCTTTCCTTTTATTACAAGCAGTGTCTACTGCAGGAGACACAAAATCTATGACTCAAGTAACAAATATTCTGAAATTTTAATCAGAAACTTTAATCAGAAATCGGAATTTGAATCGTGATCTGAAATTAGAGTCTGAAATTTGAAATTGAATCTGAATCTGAAATCGAAATCTGAAACTGAAATCTGAATCTGAAATCGAAATCTGAATCTGAAATCTGAATCTGAAATCTGAATCTGAATCTGAAATCTGAATCTGAAATCTGAATCTGAAATCTGAATCTGAAATCTGAATCTGAAATCTGAATCTGAAATCTGAATCTGAAATCTGAATCTGAAATCTGAATCTGAAATCTGAATCTGAAATCTGAATCTGAAATCTGAATCTGAAATCTGAATCTGAAATCTGAATCTGAAATCTGAATCTGAAATCTGAATCTGAAATCTGAATCTGAAATCTGAATCTGAAATCTGAATCTGAAATCTGAATCTGAAATCTGAATCTGAAATCTGAATCTGAAATCTGAATCTGAAATCTGAATCTGAAATCTGAATCTGAAATCTGAATCTGAAATCTGAATCTGAAATCTGAATCTTAAATCTGAATCTGAAATCTGAATCTGAAATCTGAAATCTGAATCTGAGATCTGAATCTGAAATCTGAATCTGAAATCGGATCTTGAAATTTAAATCTGATATCTGAATCTGAAATCTCAAATCTGCAATCTGAAATCTGTAATCTGAATCTGAAATCATGGACGTGAACTTTAGAAATGTTGCCCATCCATTAAAATATTAAATCAAAAAAGATTCAAGCAATTCCTACAACAATAAAGCATTCATTTCGTTATCAGCATCAGCACAATCAATCAACAAACCACGCGGCGAGACGGCAGTTCCTCCTGCTGCTGGGTTGGGTGGTAGATTTGGTGAGCGACAAGAAGAGAGCTACAGGATTTGTTTCTCCCGCAGCTAAGTGAGGGGTGCGAGATTTGTACACCAACCTGTTGAAAACGTGGACCAAACTGGTTGAAATCTGGCAGCTTTCAGTAAATTCAAAAAACCTTGCTACAAAATTTCAAAACACCACACAAAATGTATGTCAATCGAAAGAGGAGATTCCAATGAATCTCTAGGTATATAAAAAGTTACCAATTTGAGTTCAAATTTTAGAGAAATCACGCTAACAAAATCGCGTAAACCCACCGACACGAGGGGGAGTTTGAAAAATGACAAAAAAGATGTGAGTTTCATTACCATATACTAAACAACTGAGATTTTTGAGGAACCAACTATGTTCTACGAAAATAATAATAAAGTTAACGAAAAAAAACTAAAATTTGAATTTAGAGAATCGATTTATTGGTAACCGAGATACAGCAATGCAAAGCCAAAATTGGGTGACTTTTTTTAAGTAAGAATTTTTTCTACCGGAAGTTCCGGGATAGCGGCCAAAACTTCCTTTGGACCACCAAAAATTCATACATCCATGGATAGATTTATTCTTGACAATTCCAAATATTATAAAATCAGCGCAATATTTGGAACCTATCTCAAGTTATAGGCATTCTAAAAAGAGCTCTTTTTCGGGACTTTTTTCATTCGGAATCAGCTACTGGTGATTTCGTAAAATATTTCGACTTTATTTTTCAATATTAAGAAACTAGAATAAATTATCTATACAATGAATTAAAATTCATCGAAATCGGTCAATATTTGCGGCCAGGAGAACGTTCGTAAACTGCAGGTCAAATTTATCAAAAATAGATTTGTACGGAAATTTTGCGAACGGCTTTGGAAGGTTAAGCTGAGTGGATTCCCGTCACAACTTTAAAGAGGCATAACTTTGTTCTTTTTTTTTTTTGTTAAATCGAGAAGCATCAAATTGTGGGTGATTGTTTATTCTACAACTTTTCTGAAGACACCGATATTCTATTTCCACAGATTGAACAGGAAATCAGAATGGTATGTACTAAGTATGTAAGTCAAAAATTGTCAGTTCTAGCCATGGCCGTAGGAACGGGTGGGGGGGGGGGGTTGGAGGTTAACCCCCCCCCTCCATGAGGATCTAAAAAAGCAAGCGAGGTACCCTACTCTACACTCAAATTTCAAATTCAGAATCAAATTATGGCATTCGATATAAGATATTTAATAGTAAAAAGCGAGACTAAAAACTATCGCCAAAACCTCAAAAACCCATCCCAAGTTCTAAATTCAGCTACACTTTTTCTAAATTTTCTTACTTGATAACAGGAATTCAGGTCTGAATATTAAGTTTTCAATTAAATATTTAAACCCATTTCTGAGGTTCTGATTCCATAACTCCCATAACCAAAATTGTGTTTCTATTTTTGTATTTCGCATTCGGTATCCAAATCAGAATTCTTGATTTTTAGTTCGAATAACCATAAAAACTAGAAATGAAAAGCTGCTTTGAAATCCATATCCATGCATTTCACATAAAATTTGAATCATGTTTTCCGAGATCATATGCATTTTCAATATTTTGACATCAGTTTTCCGAATATAAAAAAAAATCAAATTTGAAAAAAATCTCAAACATTTTGGCAATTCCAAATTTTAAAACTCAGATCCAGATTCTTCATTTAAAATTATATTTTAATTCAGATATTACACAATATAGATTAAAAATAAAAATTGAAATAGTGAATTCAAGTCTATCCTAACCTACAAATTTAAAATAATAAATTTATGAATGAGGGGTCTAAAACAAGGCTCACAAAATTCTGATCTGGAATTAGGAATCCGAAATCGTATTTTTTGTACATTGCAGAAATCGTATAGAAATTCGGATATAGATTCCAGGCTCAATTTTTGAATTCAGGCTTAGAATGCAAATTCAAAATTCAGAAAAAGATTTAGCTGTAAATAAGTTTTTCAATCAACATTAATTGTTGAGGAATCCTAGAGATTATGAATTTAAGATTTTTTGTCATTTCAATTTCCAGATTTCAAATTTCTAACCCAAATTAATGTGTACACACAATTTAGCTGAAAACCACAAACAAAAAGAAGAATTTGATTTCATTTTCTAAGTTTGGTTTTATGCAAAAGCCAAAATTTTATTTAACAAAATGATTTACAGGATTTTTATGATGGAATTGATTCTTAATGAAAAATATTTGCTGCTAGAGAAACATGTACCTAATCTTCTCTTAAAAGTCTGCTCAAAATTGTATATTTTTTGGTGTATTGTTTAACATTAAATTATTGAAATTGCAGTTTTTTTTTAAACCCGATTTCAAACTAAAATCATTAATCTGGTTTTTCTGGTCTTTGAATTTACAAAAGAATACGGAAGATTTTGCTTGTTTGATCTGAGTATAGAACAAGAAATTTTGAAGAACTGGAAGGCTCTCATAAAAAGCTTATTTTGTACTCAAATCAACAAAGTTTGATGTACCAGACTCTTAAAATATTTTAAAGATTTTAACCATCGATGAAAGCGAATTTTGCTCACCTTTCATGTTCAGGATAAATTTTAAAAAGTAACAATGTAATACGAAATCTTTTAATGTAAAAGTACTTAAAAATGAAAAGTTATATAGTTACAAACAAAATTTGTTTAATTTTTTTTGTATTTGTGCATTGTTGGGCAATAAATCATTGAAAAAATCGGTCACCAAACCCCTTCTCCGCCCAAAACTTGGTTCTTTCTAAGGCCCTGGTTCTAGTGTGAATTCACGTTACAAAAATAATCAATTACAACACAAACAATTTAAAAAAAAAATGATCAAATTATATTCATTTTGTAGGAAACTCAATATGTGACCGTTTGCTACTTTATTTGAGTAATTCCATATTTTTTTGTCAGCTTCATATAAATATGCCACAAGTAAACCCAAAAGACTTTCTTACTATTATGCTGCTGAGAAATGAGCTCATGAGGAAAAAGTTTGAGATATTCATAAGAAATGAAAGGGTTTTATTCGAATCGTTAAAAATTCCTAATATTTGTTCTTGGTGTTTTTATTCAATATAATATTTTTAATAAGATTTTTGACGTTTTTTCGAGAAATCTAGCATTTTACTGGCATTTAAGATCAAGGTTCGATAAAGGGTACAAATCCAGTACCAAAATAGGAACAGTAGGTTCAAAGTAGGAAATTTGGATCATCCATATCTTTTTAAATCTATTAAAAACGACTAGACCATGGATAAAAATTTTCATTAAAACTTGCAAATAAGACCATTAAGTACGAATGGGATTTTTTGAAAACCACAAATCACCCGTCTATGTATGAGAAAAACATGGGTTTATATAAACCACCGTTTAAAAAGTCCAAAGTAGGGCAACTTACTCTATGTAATGTTTAGATAAACGAATAAAAAAATTTTAAGGTTTAAAATGAAAATAAAGTGATCTTCCCATAGATAATTGAGGCATTTGTATGAATCCCTTAACAAAAAGTATGCATTAAAAATAGATAATTTTCGAATGATGGTATTAAAAAAATAAGACAGATAGTTGAGTTGGAGGGGGGGGGGGGGGGGGGGGAGTTGGCTTATGTTGGATGCCCGAGAAGTTGGAGAACGGTTGCCATGGACCGAGTGAATTGGAGGAATATTATTCATCACATTATGTCGTGATACAGAACACCAAATAAATAAATAAATAATAAATAATTGAGTTTTGTAAATTTACCACGGAAGGAAGTAATCTTAGCTTATCATGTGGATGGCTTGGTTTTGAGCTCTATCTTCGGTTTATGTATCAATTCCTTACAGTTTTCGCCATGAAATGATTTAAACAGATCTTACGCTGCAGTATAGCCCAAAAATTTTCAATGAAAGGCAACAGGGGCTTTTAGATGGGCTGTGACATTTGATTGTTGTTGATTGTCATCCACACCAGAACACTCTCTAGAACTTGATGTGAAGTAAACTTTAGTAAAGTTCAGAAACACGTCTTTTGTACGGGAAATAAAATACCCTGCCTGTCATTTCTAACCTGGGTGGAATATAGGATCGACCATCCCCACTGTTTTGTTGCAATTCATCGAGAAAATTGACTTTACCAACTGCATGCTAGCGTGACCCAAAAAAGGGATTAAACCTTAGGATTGAAATCGTTCCTTGACCAACCAGAAGGACACATGCCACATTTCAGCTCATATGATTAACCCTATAACATGGCTCAACAACCCTCGATAGTTTTTCTAGCCGAACTGCAAAATTCACTTTTTTGGATGAAACTTTTATGCACATGCACCGATAGCTCTACAAATTTAGTTTTTAGAGTTTAGATATATTTTCACACATTTTCATTGAAGACTGTATGATGATACGAGTTACGTCGAAAAAGTTATGAAGGTTAGAAAAGAGACATATGGATATTTTTATTATCTGAAGGGTTTGCACCGAAGGTCTCCAGATCTTCCCCAGAATTAAAAATTTGATTCATTTTTACGACTTAAAAACACATGTATTTATTCAGATTAAAAAAAAATATTCGAGCAAGATTCAGCTACATTTTTTTTGTAAATAAAATAAAACCAAGCTTCATAAATCTGTTATTTACATAGTTATGTTATGGTTTTATTTTATTTCCAACAAAATTTAATCGAATCTAACTCGAAAAATAGAATTTTGGAAATCTAAAAATATACATGTGTTTTTAAGTCGTAGAAATGAACCCAATTTTCAATTTTGGGGAAAATCTAAAGACTTCCGGCGTCAATTGTCAGATAATAAACAAATCCCAATATGTCAAACTCATTGTACATTTTACACGGATTTTTTTACTGCTATTTTGAGTGTTCCAATTAGCTGCCGGAAGGTTAATGGCAGAGTCGCTATTTTTTTTCGCAAGTAAGCTTATATTATTACCTTTCATAGTAAATTGACAGAACATTTTTATCTGCTTTAGTTTGTTTTTGTACAACCGTTCAAAAATTGTTTTTTTTTTCAATACATACGTTATGGAAGAATGGAGATGGAGAACTCATAATGTTAGAAATTGAACCTAATGCTTTTAAGATTTTTAACTTTGTCAGGCTGCTCTACAATACAGTTTTAAGTTTAAAAATTGAAAAATATCAATAAATCATTTATTGCATCAATTAATGCATTGTTTAACCCATTTCTTTCGTTTATTTTTGACAAAGTTTAATTTATTCGATTAAAAATAAGATCAACAATTTTTAATGAAGAATACATTTTTATCAAAATATGAGCAGAGTAAAGGTTCAATAACATCTATTTCAATAAATGGAAATACTTTTTACACGGTTTTAGTATTGCGTGGAGCCCGGGAATTTCTAGGAAATTGATCGTCAGATTTTCCGATTTCTGGGGAAGGAAAAAAGGCGGGAAATTGACAATCCACTTTTGAGATGTTTCTATTTATTGATTTAGGTATATATCAATTATATATAAAAAATCTTATTTTCAAAGTCGGTCAGAATTTTGAATTTTGAAATGGTTATAACTTTTTTCATCAAATGCTTAGCTGCTTGTCATGTTAGCAATAAATGAAGCCCAGGAATTGTCAAAACCAAAAATCAAAGACCAACTTTTTTTTGTTTTTATTTGAGAGGTTTTCAGCCGCAGGCTGGTTCGCCTCTGAAAAAGATCAACTTAATTTCAGGCTTATTTGAATTTTCTGGATGATGTGCAAAAATTTCTTCTTCTATACAAATTTCCATACAAAATTGAAACGCGTTGCGCTAATCCAGGAATCAACCAATTCATCTCAAATTTGACACTGATATTTGGTGGTCTAAAAGGCAGAGAAAAAATATGTGGGAGCAAAAGTGATCATTAAATGCAAAATATTCAAACGACGTCGCTACAATTAAATGTTTATGACAAAACCAGACTTCAAGTTTCGGGGTAACTTTGATCCGCATACGTTGAAAGAAAACCACCCAACATCTTCAAAACTATTATTTTTCCTATCCAGGCTTACTCTTGGAAAATGTCCTTTTTCTTAAAAGTAAATAATTTATAACATAATGATCATACAAATAACACTGAAACTATACCAATACGTAGAAAAAAAAGTCAAAGTTTCACATAAAATAACGCGTTGACTTCTAAATGCGTTCACTTTATCAGGAGAGGTGTTTGTTAGCGAGCCTTTGAAAAACAGATATTTTAAGATTTTGAATAAGGGGGCATCCATAAATAACGTTACGTTCCTAGGGGGGGAGTAAGTAAGTTCCAGCGTTACGAATTGTGACATAGGGGAGGAGGGAGGTATGCTCATCTTTGGTCATTTTTCAAAAATTTGCATTTTCCTTTCGAACGAAATACAGACCCCGTTCGTTTTTGGAAACATTCGATTTTGGCAACATTCGATTTTGGCAACATCCGATTTTGGCACATGTACCAAAATCGAACGGTTTTTAGAACCATCATTACCTTTTAGTTTTCGTTATAACAGGACCAATTAATATAGACAAACACCATGATCACATTTTTATGTTCTGAAATGGTGATAAGATGCAACAAAAAAACCGGATTTTTTTAAATTTTATAAAGTACTCAAAAGTGACAAAAAGATGAACAATTCAAAAAGTTAACAAACAAATACAAACAAAATAGTGATAATTACAAAAAACAACTGAAAAATGATGAAGGCTGACAAAAACAGCAAATTTGACAAATGAAAACAAACATTATAAACAAAACAAGAAAAGTGCAAAATGGATAAAAAAAATTATGACAAAAATAAAAAATGAATACAAATAATCGGAAATTGACTAAAAATAACGTTTTTAATAATAAGAATAGTATTTTGTAAAAAATAACTGAAAAAAAGCTGAGAAAAAAACGGTTCGATTTTGGCAACATAAAATGTACGAGCGTGTTGCCAAAATCGAAGGGGTCTGTAGTATGTACCTAAATGAAATTCTAAAAATCTGGAAAGTTTCGGAATAAAGTTTGAAGTTTAAAGAATAATTAAATCAAAATCGACCATATAAATTTTAATGAATTTTGAGTTAAGCATTACAATAACACAAAGCCAAAAGCTAATGGTTTTCAACGATCTAGATTTCCATATTTTCTTTAAGATTTTCTAAAAATTTGCCCAGGGGGGGCGTTGAGCTCAAAAATTTTGAAAAACAGAGCGATGAGTGAAAAAAGTTTGAAAACCACTGTCTTACATCAAATATCTTTTCTGGTGTAAAACTTGTGTGTGTGGTTTGTTCCCATGAAATCGAATTTTTAGAAGGGTGTATTCGCCAGATGTTAACAAATCGAGTTCATCAATCGTCTGGAAGAAATAGTACTTTCGAAGACCGACATTTTGAAGGAATTCACTTGTCCAATGGATAATCAGAGTTCGAGACATAAAGAAAACAAAATAATATTGTTGCTGGAAGCCTACGGAGCTGTCAAACTTTAAACACAATTTTCTCGGAAAACCGATGTTGGCGCATTCGCTCTTTACCTAAATTGATACCGATATTTTTTGGTTTCAGTATATCTGTAGTGATTTTTTAATGTTAAATTTTGGTTTTCCATTCAAATTTCCTACAAAAAAGTTAAACATCGTTGCGCTTATTAAGAACTGAATTAAATTTTATTCATGAATTTAGAATTTCGAAAAAAAGCTTGTAGCAAAACACTCTTGAAGCCCATTTATTATATTTTAAAGAATCCAAATAAAGTGAAAAGGGTGCTACACACGTTGACATTAAGATGACGACCAATCTCACCTGGCACATGTCGAGCCCGAGGTTTTATTACTTTTGTCGAACTTGAGATATTACTGAGAACTTTGCAATCACTTGGTGCAAGCTATAAAATTGTGTCATAAATTTAATCTGATTGGTATCGTTATAATCTGATAGGTGCATGCACAAATTGTTCGTTCGAATGCTGTTTATATGAATTGTCAACAAATTTACCGTAAATGCCATATTATGACCTACCCCATCCGCAATTATATAACATCCGTCGGCAATGACCTTCACCAAGTGACCAAACCAAGCCAAGCCAAGTTAAACCAAGCCAGTCCAGGTCAGGTCATACCCTGTCCGCTGTTTTTTTAGCATACAATCGGCCGGACCGAAAGTTCAACAACCATAAGATTCTCGCGCATTTCTTTGCGCACCTCCATTGCCATTGCATTGCATCGCGAAGTGTCATTTGTGTTTTTGATGTTCCAAAAGCGGACTAGAGAAGCTCGAAAATCGTAAGGTAGCCTCCTGAAACTATCAGCTTAACTGCAGCCTTAGGCTGATTGCCGCCGTTAAGATAAGGAGGATGTTTTTTTTTGCATCTTTAGGTATTCGGTCGGTGGGTCAACACAACACTATGGGATCGGACTAGGCTAGGCTGGGATCGAAAGAATGCTCGCAGTTAGCGAGTCGTTAAGATAGGAACTGTAGCGGTTAATTCGATGTGTCCATTCATGGAAACCCATGGGTTCGGTTCTTATCGGTAAAACCGCTTAACCCGACAGGTCATTCCGTCCGAAACCGTTTATACCTGTTAATGGTTCGGTTTTGATGCTCTAGGTACCGTTAAATTGCGACATATTCACTTTGGAGCTAGTGCAATGTTTAAAAAAAATGGGTGCTCAATTTTCAGTTGATGCACTAAATTCATATAGTTAAGCTATCCATCTTATCTTTATAAATATGGTCGCTTTTTATGTAGCTTAGAGTTTGTTTTAAATTATTAATTTGATTCATTATCAAAAATTGCAACCAGTTGTGTGAAATTCGAGCATTAAAATATGTAAAAATGCATCGTTGAAAGCAACGCTGAACATTAGCATTAAAACTGTCTGTGAGACGTACGTACATACAAATAAATGTGTTGTTGTATTCATTAAACAATGATCTTAAATGAGTTGTTGGTCTTCTTCGAATAAATATTATAATATGGATGAATACTGCTCGAGCTGAGTTTAGATATAAAAATAAACGTCTCACTCCCTTAAGGTAAAATTTGAGCCTACATACGTTATCGTATGAAATTCAAGTAAATTCAGTTCGTATTATACAATTTCATAAAATATGTAGAAGAATAATAGTTGCATGAATACACAAAAAAATTCGCTAAATTTCATGTCAAGACTAATGAAACACTAAGTTAGTGTTGACTTTTTTTGAAACTTTTTTTTTGTTTTGTCAGATCATTTTTAGATCATCTTTGTATCTCTGAAATTAGAATAATTCTACTAACTCGGTAAAAGTTGCTAGCGATCGCTTATAGAAATCGCTTAATGTTGCATAAAAATGATCGATCCCTTAAAAAGTGCTAATCGCCAATGGCTAACCGAATATTCTGTTGAGTTTTCAATAGAAATTAAAAAGCGACAATTTCATTTTTCTTCTACTTCTTCCATCTTAACACTACTTTTATTTTGGATCGATGAAATTGCTTATTTCATATTCTATTTCAAGCTTCAATTTCAAATGCTACAACCATAAGTTTCGATAATTTTGCAGCTTTTTCAACGTAACTTTTGAATATTTCACTAATTCAACATGAATTGAAAAATTTGACAGGTTCGTTAGTTTATAAAATTCAAAAATAAGTATTTGGCCTATACGGCCTATTCGGCCGCATACTTGGTTCAACTATTCGGTGAGCCGAATATTCGGCTTAACGGTTTTTTGGCGGTATTCAGCCGACCGAATATTCGGTACCACTCTAGAACGAATAGATGCAGTTTTCGGATTAGCTTTGTAATGTTTCTGTCTGTAGCTTATGACATAAAATGTGGAGAATGTAAAAAATCTTATAGATTTGAGCGACATAAAAACGATGTTAAGAACAAAAAGGTTGGAGGATCAAGACTAGTCCAACATAGCATAGAATATGGTTATATTTTTGACTTTAAAAACACGAATATTGTTGAAAAAGTCTCAAAATATAACACAAGAATTTGTGCAGAAATGTTCCACATTAAAATTAGGGGCGATAGCGACGTTGTCATTAAACAGAAGGACTCTATAAATTTTAACTCTGACAGACAAATATAAACATAATTTCAAAAGTAAACAAATAACTACACACAGTAGTAAAGACGATCGCTAAATTAAGTAAGTTCAAAATAGTATAGTAAAATGGCATATTATAGAAAAATTAATTTAATTTAAGGTCCGCTGAAGAGAAGTGAAAAGCCCAAAGTAGCTCAAAAAGTCCGGACCAACTGGCAAGTAATTTTGTAGTTATTTATTCGCCGAAAAAGTCGAAAAACAAACAATGATTACCGATTAGCGGATAAGCGGTTTTGTTCCACTGGAATCAGTTTTTGGTTTTCATGTAGATTTATTGGTTCATCAATTGACGATGATTGATTTCACTCAATTCAAAACTTCAATGGAAGGCGGAAAACTATGAAAATAATAATAATCAATTTTAAACTATTTAATGACATATCGTCAAAACTAGAGCTAATAGACAAAATCTGACAAAAGATTCGAGTCCAAGACGCCAAAATCTTACATATTAGTCATTAAAACATAGGCCTCAAAAATGCTGTTCCATTGAGTTGAATTAAATTAAATAAGTTTTTTTTAAATGTTTTTACACAAAAAAATCCTTTCACAATTATAAAATCTAATCTTATCCACCATATTTTGTATTAGTTTTAAAATAAATTTACCAAATTTTATGACGCTGGTAAATATTGTAGGTCAGAGTGGGGTATCTTGGGCCACTTTTTTTCTTCGTTTCAGAACTTCTTTATTATTTAAGGTAAAATGAAAAAAATAAATGGAAAGGTTTTCTACATTTTAGAGGTATTATTAGGCATTTTTTAAATACAAATTATATTATTATTATAATTTAAATACAATACAAATTTCCCAAGTTCTGACTATTTTAAGAAAGTATTTTTTTTTTTTTAATTTTGAAAAACTGTGGAAACGTGAGCCTCCAAATCTAAATTGATTAGATACCGTGCAAAGTTTATGAATTGACCCAGAACTAAATTTTCATAATTCATTTAGTTATTTTAAAGCAATTTTAGATGAGCAAATATAAAAGAGAGTTCTGTATGATCGAATAGTTTCTAAACCCTGGCTTGCGAACGTTCCGATAAAATTTTATATATAGGATTTATGTTCGTCTCTATCGCAATAGAAAAGATGGACAAAACATTTTTCATAACTCTTCATTTGGCATAAAGTCTGCTTCATTTAATATTGGAACACAAACAATTGCGTGTAGTTCAGTCATTTATTAACGAATTCATAATTTGTTTTTCATACAAATGTAGCATTTTCTTTACCATTTCATAAAAAAAAATTAAAAAAATTATTCATTGCTGTTTCGAAGAAATTCTCGTACTTTTCCCGTAATACGGCACA
Organism: Uranotaenia lowii; assembly: GCF_029784155.1. Lineage (NCBI taxonomy): Eukaryota > Metazoa > Arthropoda > Insecta > Diptera > Culicidae > Uranotaenia > Uranotaenia lowii. The sequence goes on along the minus strand of NC_073693.1, from coordinate 263,456,016 downwards.
TTAGGCGGCGCACACCCTTTTCGTCCACCGTTTTGGCGATTTGATTCCACCAGTTCTTCATTTGAGTCATGTTCCTAACAAGTTTTCCCTTTGCCTTAAGCCTCCGCTTCGTGATTGCCCAGTATTTCTCTATCGGCCGGAACTGGGGGCAGTTTGGGGGGGTTGAGGTCCTTCGGTATTACGCTGACCCCGTTCGTTGCGTACCATTCCATAACCGTTTTGCTGTAATGGCAGCTTGCGAGGTCCGGCCAAAACATTACTGGACGGTCGTGGGCACGAATAAACGGCAGAATCCGTTTCTGTAGGCACTCTTTTTTGTAGACTTCTGATGTCAATGTCTTGTCAGTGAGAAAGACTTTGGTTTTCTGACCACAACTGCATATCCCCTGCCAAATCATGTACTTGCGGGCGAATTTATCCGCAAACACGAACTTAAATTTTGCAGGTACATCCCACCGAGCCGTCGCCAAATAAAATATTTGACCTGGGATTTGCCCAAAGTCCGCCTTCACGTAGGTCTCATCGTCCATCAGAATACATCCGTCGAACTTGGTCAGCACTTGGTCGTACAGCTTTCGAGCACGGATTCTGGCCACATTGTTCTGCTTCAGCGTCCGATTTGGCTGTTTGCTGGCTCGGAATGACCTTATTCCTTCCCGGAGACGAATTCGCCGCACCGTACTGTGAGCGGCCTGGAACTTATTGGCCAAATCGCGGTCTGAAAGATTGGGATTCCTCTTGACGGCCTTGATGACTTTCCCACGCAGTTTCCGGTCGACAGTTCCACTCCGACGCTTCGAATGCGGCTTCCGAGCCGTCGTCAATATTTCCTTGTACTGCTTGATAACACGCCATACGGTATTTCTGGGCATTTTAAGCTGTTTAGCTAGCTTCGATGCCGACAACAATGGATTTTCAAGAAAACTGTGCACAATTTGATCTCTCCGTTCGGCTTCCATGGCGGTTGTTTACAAAATGCTATCGTTTGGTGTTATGACATAAATACATGGTGAAAGGTAATGAATTTCCTGACACGTGGGTGAAAAAAGTTTCCAAATCCGTCCACTAGGAGCGCCACAATGAGCAAAAGAATTTGTTCCAATATTAAATGAAGCAGACTTTAAGAAAACTTTACAGATAGAAAAAACGTATTTTAAGTTCTGATTGTGTATAAAAACACCAAAATATAGGTGGCTCAAGATACCCCACAAAATGTGCCACACGATTCCCCACAAGCAATGATTTGCAAATTGGTCGCGTTTGTGTGACTTATTGATGTTTCATCAAAAATTTCTTTTCCACATGAAAGAACATGACAAAACTAAGATCATAAGCGTATAAGCATATTTTTGTTATGTACTTTAGGTCTCCTGCGGATGCAATTTTGCGGGTGTTTGTTTAATTATGTAAGTACATTTTTCTAGGCTAGTTAAATAAAAGAAGCATATGATGCGTACATAAGTCAACAACATATAGAAAAACATGCTTACGCAAAACGACGTCGATGACAGTTGGATTGGGATTTATATTTCAACACATATTTAGAGTGACCCACAATTCCCCATGACCCACGTTACCCAACTCTCCCCTACTATTTTTTTTTTTAAATAAGTTTGTCTTTGTTTTCTATTCTTTCTATTTCGAAATTTTTATGTTTTTCTTTGAATCATTTAAATTTTAGATTTTGACAACTTTGTTTGTTCCTCTTGTTCTTTCCGGGACCCAATATTTCAATTGAGCGTGCAAACATATTTGGAGCTTGAAATTTTAAAGTAGCATTTTTTACCTGAATTAGTATTTGTTTTGTGCTTTCAATATTAACAACAAAACTTGATTTTCCCCATTCTTATTTTTATCAGTTTCTTATTGATCCCTCGAGAAATGAAAATTCTCAACATAAATGTTGTCATTAAAAGCTTTCAATGATGAATTGAACATGTTGAATTGAAAGTATATAAAGTTTTCATAGTGAACTTCAGAAATGACTTTTTAAGCATTTTTCCTTGGTAACTAGTAAAAATTGATTATAAAAAAATATAATCTCTGACTTTGGTCAGTGTCATATTATCAAAATAAACTTAATCATCAATTTTGTGTTTCAAATCAATTCTCCCAAGTTCAAAATGTGAATTTTTTTTATTTCTTAAGCGAGAATATTTTTTTTTTTAGAAATCAAAGTATTACCGTGGATTATTTCAATCAACCTTTCAATTGAAAATTAAGAAAAAACAAATGTTAACAAATATAATAAAAAATCGAAAATCATTATAGTTTTCTAAATAATTTTTGAACAGGGATAATTTTTTATCTGGTTTTAAATTGATTTTAGAGTAAGTAACTTTTTAAGGGGGGGGGGGGGGGGGTGTAGGGTCTAACACTTTCAAAAAATCGATTTTTTTTTTATTTTCTTATTGTAAAACATTTCAAAATGTTGTGTCAAATTTTCAAGTCAATTGAAGCAAAACTGTAGAAATTATAGGCCTTTATTATCTCCTCCTATCTAATACTGCAAGAAAGCAAGAGCAGAAACTTCAAACGCGTTTTTCTCGAAAGCACATTTTTAAAGTCCGTGGACATCGTCATTTGAAAACTACTTATCCGATTCTTTTCTAATTTGGAACATATTTTCTACATATAAAATACCAGACGCCAACGTTTTTTTTTTTTTACTTTGGGGAGATTTTACAGATGGCGGATTTTTTCGTGAAAAATCGTAGTTTTTAATTCAAACAGCCACAAAAATTTCATAAAAAAAATTTTAAGTTAAATAAAAACGTTGGGGTCCAGAAAAACATCAATCAAAAATATTTTGCTCTAATTTTTTGACTTCAGATTATTCTGTGCTGAGATACAGTGTCCACCGCAAATCCTGTTTTCTAAAAGGCATCCTCGTCCATCACCGGCTCATTTTTCAATATTTTTCTACAAAAAAATTACTAAATGTTCTTTTAACAATGCTTTGTATAATGCAAAGAACTTGAATACATTTGTTTGAACGATAGCTCTAGAAAAAATCGTGAAAATGGTGCTTTTTTACCCGTTAGACCCTTAGATTTAAATTTGTTTTTGCCGTCAATTTTGCACGAAAAAATGAGCCATGTTACAGTCGTATTTCCATTTTTCTTAAAAGTATGAAAAAAGCTTCAAAAATAAATAACTGAAATACATGCCATTTTTTTCTAAGCTTTCCGAAGTCGTTTAAAAATCTTTGTGTTATTCGTGACTTTATACCGACGATGCAGTTGGCTTACAATTAGAAAAAAATAGAAAAAAGTGCAAAATAAGAATAGTAGGAGGAAGTCGTCTATGGCCGGACAACATAGATTTTTCGAAAACAAAATATCCTAATAATGTTTAAACGCCATGAAAATAAAGTAAATTGTAGCCTGATATGGTGTTAGAAATATGGTTATCCAATCTGAAAAGGTAAACCAATGATAGGCATCTAAAGCTTTTGCCTAGTAGTACGGAGAGGATCGCCTAAACTTTGCATTTGTATGTGGTAAGTTTTTTCGGCTTGTAAAATTTGAACTGCACATGAACGACATCGTTGATTGGTTATCTTTCGACTACAGAAGATATAAGATAATAAAACGGAAGTTCAAACGAAATATTAGGAAAATAAAAAAAAATGCGATTTGTCTATGACCGGACACCAAGTTGTTGTCTATGACCGAACAAGAAAATATTAAAAATTATAGATGATTTCAACTTGAAACTTTCATTTTTTCATCTCTTGAGCTCCCTCAAATGGTAAGCAGAAGATATGGATTCAATAACGAAACTATTTTGGTCCTCTTAGAAACTTAAGATTTTGCTGTCCGGTCATAGACAATTTTTCTCTAGTATTTTCGAAACAAATGTTTCATTGTGGTTTGTCAAAAAAACTTTTCTGACTGGCTTCATAGAACCTTTAGTATTGGAAAACACATACTCACAAGACCTGTGCAAGTGATTTCAGTCATTTTGTTACGTTTTTGTGCCATTGGTGACAACTTTGGTGAAGTAATTCGTAGTGTTCGGCCATAGACAATACTTTTGGAAATGAGTGAAAACTAACATGAAATGATTTCTCTTACCACATGAATATGTTGTAAATTAATTTTTATCTAATACAGTTAAGTGATCATAATATTGATACTCTTCAAATCAGTAGAGGAACAAATATTTACAAAAATCTATTTTTGAAGTTATTGCTTAACAATCTTAAGTGTCCGGTAGTAGACGACTTAACCCCACCACTTATGCTTTCCTACAAAACACAAGATTATTTCTTAAAATTTACTGTGTAAATACCTAATAATGCTTCTACAAACTGTTTGATAAGATCACTGCATTTTTAGACGTTTCCCAGCATTCTTAAGGTTTGAAAGGATTTTCTAAGAGATGCTTCTCTAGTATCAAGGAATTTGATATTTGAGCTATAATACTTTATCAAACTGCCTTTTTTTTCATTAACATGATGTGTTATGATGAAACAAACATTCTGAATTAGTTTTGAGTCAGAAAAATGAGGATGGAATTAAAAACTTCCAGTTAATACAAATGAATTCTCAATATTGATTTTCCGGGCTTATTAGGGCCCATATTCATCGTTTCGAGGTAGTTTTCCAATACAATTTGGAAAGCTTTTCCAGATTTGCAAAAAAATCACCAGCACAAGAATTTACAACCACCAAAGTTCCTGCTCATCTCAACTTCCGAATCAATTGCAAATCACACCAGTAATACTGTTAGCTATCTGGTCCATCAAGCTCCATCGGAAAGTACAACATTATTCTGATAACCGGTCAAAGAAAACCTTGATAATCCCGGCAAGTCGAAAATGCGTCTTAATTCCATTTAATATTCAGGGAATCAAACAATGTTTTTTTTGTTAGCAAGAAAGATCAGTAAAAAAGTTTAAATAGATTAAAAAGATGAAACTATGAAAAATGATCATTATTTAGTTATGTAAGTACCTACTTGTTCAATTTTGGCTCATATTATTTACCTTGTATTTAAAAAAAAATTGTAAAATTGTGTTCTGTAAAATTTATGTTTTCTTTTAAAAGATGAGAAATGTACCGAATAGTGGTATTCGGTGAAAGGTCGAATACCGAATATTGACCTTTTAACTATTCGGCCAAATAAATATTCGGCCAAATATTAAGTCGGATATTCAGTCGAATATTCGGTTGGGTTTTTGATAAAAGTACAAAAGCGATTATTTCGATTTTCTTCTATTTCTTCCATATTAATGCCCCTCATGTTCTTGAGTTGATTTTTTTCAACCAGATGATATAGTCAGATGATGTATTACAGAATCTTTTTCAAGTAGGGGTTTCTCTGATTTTAAAAATTTCACCAATAACTGAAAGGACGTCAAATGACATGTTGCTCTAGGGTCTTTATCACCAAAGAAAAGGGTTCCTGTGAAATCCGGGTAAAACATGTCGACACAAGTACCAAGCAATTTGAAATTGCTTATTTGATATCCAATTAAATGAAAGTTGAATATTAGCAAGACATCTTCAAAATAGTTGTTTAAAAGAACGATGATCTTTAGCCTTAGGCATACCAGAATTTCAACTTCATAGTCGGGCAATTCAGGACGATTATTTTTTTATTTGAAAAAGGGCCAATTTGAACATAATTTACAAATCTACAAAATATTCTTTTTTTGGTTTTTTTTTTTGTGACACTTTACCACCGTTTTGGCATTCGTGTCACAATACAAATCTACAGAATCTTTTGTACAAAATGCAAGAAAATAACTTGAATTTTAAAGTTTTCATTGAATCACAGCAACAGTGTTAAAATCGTATATAGGGATTACATAAAAATTTATGTTCATTTCGAAATAGTTTAAAAATCGTTTTTGACCACAAAATTTTGAAATTTTCAGAGAGAAATTAATGTTTTTTATTTGATTTAGCAGAATTGTTCAAATCACATTTTGAATTAGGATGATCTTGCCTGAAGCCACAGACACCATCTTAACCAGCCGCTCAATTCTTTCACAAGTTTTTTTTTCGATGGATGTCTAAAATAATCTATCTAATTCTTCCAAATTGACTTCAAGAAGCTAATACGTAAACACGAACACATTTTGTATGGCAAATGTAATTACTTAGCCGTTATCAGTCCCGATTATATGTTATCTTTTTAAAATAGATAGAATTTTCCAAATTATCAGGCGGGAGTGTCCTTAAGATGTCTGACTTAAGGGGGGGGGGGGGGGGTAAGGGACTAACACTTACAAAAAATCGATTTTTTTAATTTTATTTTCTTATTGTAAAACATTTCAAGAATGTTATGTAAAATTTCCAGGTCAATTGAAGCAAAACAGTAGAAATTATAGGCCTTTATCTCCTCCTATCTAATACTGCAAGAAAGCAAGAGCAGAAACTTCAAACGCGTTTTTCTCAAAAGCACATTTTTAAAGTCCGTGGACATCGTCATTTGAAAACTACTTATCCGATTCTTTTCAAATTTGGAATATATTTTCTACATATGAAATACCAAACCCCAACGATTTTCTTTTATTTTTACTTTGGGGAGATTTTACAGATTAAAAATTGCGGATTTACTTCGTAAAAACTTCAAACTTACTTTACTTCAAACAGCTACAAAAATTTCATATTTTTTATTAAGTTAAATAAAATCGTTGGGGTCCAAAAAAACATCTATTAAAAATATTTTGCTCTAATTTTTGGACTTCAGATGATTCTGTGCTGAGTTACAGTGTCCACCGCAAATCCTGTTTTCTAAAAGGCATCCTCGAAAATGCTCCGTCACCGGCTCATTTTTCAATATTTTTCTACGAAAAAATTACTAAATGTTTTTTTAACAAGTGCAAAAAATTTGAATACATTTGTTTGAACGATAGCTCTAGAAAAAAATCGTGAAAATGGTGTTTTTGTTTACCCGTTAGACCCTAACCAACCCCCACCCCCCCTCTTAATAAGAATCATGATAAATGAGGTTTTTCTTTTTTCTGACTTTTATGAACAGGTATTTTCTTCTCCACATGAGTCATTCGTGTTCGGGGTTTCAGACCTATGATTCAACTTTTGTCCAACTCAACTGCAATAAAACCGATTTAAAAATAGTTGCTCTACCTTTCCAGTCTCTCGACGTGGGTAATTCCAATGGCAATGGCAAACAGCTGCCACAGTAGTCAGTCCGTTCAGATCCGAATTCTTCGAACCTTGAATTCAGCCGAGCCCAACATGTGTCAACCGGATCGCGACAACATTCCCACAGGAATCTCCAAACGATCAGCCACCGATGGTCGGCGGTATCTTTTGGTACCATCTAATATTTATGGGCCAGGGTTCATAGAAACGAGTTAAGATCAATCCAGAACGATGTCGTTCACAAAGAAAGGTCGTGTCCCAGCCTAGAGGATTTGTAGAAACCGCACGTGTTGAACTTCAGCGCATTTGAGGACTATCAGGCGTCAGAGATTGCAAGTGAGTGTGTCATAAAGCGCAAATTTATGAACCAAAGCGCTGAAGATCGTTGCGGTTTAGTTAGAGTGAAAGACGAGCGCCTTTTTTTTGCTCTTACCCTCCAACTAATGCTTTTGCCGCTACTTGGACGGACACTGATGAGTCAAATGCTGTTTAGGCTCTCGTTTCCCAAAGGCCTGACTCGGCATGGGTTTTTAGGTTAGGTTTAGGCATAGTTCATCAGTTAGTGCGACCGGCTAGTTGTTTGCCGGTGATACATTCGAGGCGTGCAGATATGAAATGTCAAAAATGGAGATGTTTGGAAATTCGACCCACTTTCACACATGCTCGCTGGCTGATGCACACCAGAAGGTTGACGGGATGGGAGTAGATTATGTGTGGCCGAAACTTCTAAATGGTACTACTACAATGGCTAATAGCAGGGGAAGTAACACAGCGGCTGCTCAACTGCCCACACATTATTGTGTAACCAAATTCATTAGCGGTTGGTTTGAGCTCAAAGATCAGGCCTCCCGGTAGAAATGATTGGTATCGCTGAGTAGTGTTCGATGGTAATCGAATCAGTGTTTTACGATCTTGTTCAAGATTAACTACCGAGGTAGTGGTTGGTCACGGATTCATTACTTGCCAATCTGAAATTCAAGTGGGATTCTATTTCTCTGTTTAAGGAAGTTTCGATGGATTGAAGATTTCATGGAAGGTTCTTTCATGTTTCATGAACGGTTTTTTGTAGTACCGTAAAAAAGGGGCAAATGTCTTTTGCATTATCTGATAGCGTGAAATTTCAAGTTTATATGCTCCAAAAGTTGCAAAGTTACATGGACTGATAGATGTACTAGAAGCATTTTCGTTAGACTAAAACAAATTGTGATATTTTTTAAGTTACAGGAAACTTTACTAGACGAGACTTGATCCTGAATTCAGGGTTCCCTGAACCTGTGCAAAAATCTAGTAAAATCCGAAGATAAAAGGTCCAGTGACTATTTTTTTTTTTTTTGTTTCGATTATAGTCGTTTTACCATCTTTATGGCATTCGCGACTTTATCAACGTTATTGAAAAACTATCCGGTACAACTGTATTCGATATTTACTCTTGGGCTCGAACTCACGGACATCGGCTCAGGAAGCAACTGACTTGCCAGCTGAGTTATATCACAAGCCCAGTCCAGTGACTATATTTTACCATATTAGTTCTCATTTCATAGTTTGTGAGTATCAGAGAAGAGAATTCTACTACCCTATACTCATTGCATACTTTAGGACGCAATTTTCTAGTTTTTAGCTTAATACAGTATTTTGAGTCCTTTTTATCCAGTAATTACGGATAAACATTAGTTATTGAACAGATATTTGTAATTTCTTGATAATCAATGATCACGATCCATTCAGAAGAAAACAACATACATTCTGGATAAATTCTTCTAGAAAAAAAAGAGTTAACTATTCCTTTGGAAATACGACACCATGAAGTTCATATTACACTCCAACGATAGACTTATTGAAATAAATATTATAACCTATTATAATTTTTCATGTGAGGCACATTTTTAAGTGATAAAAAAAGATCTCCAAATAACATTTTGATAAATTTTTCCAACAAATTTCAATAACTCGAAAAGTAAAATTGTAAAAATATGTTGAAATACTAGCGATGTTGTTTTGTTACATGCTTCACATTTTTCTGGAACATTTGGCAAGACATACCTGTTTCGAGATATAGCGAAGGAATCAAGTATCCCCAGGGATCAAGTATCCTCATTTTCCCCTACTTATAAAATGTTATCTACATAAAAAATGAAATTTTGCCTTCATTCAATTCTCTAGACCCTCGCACTATTCCCCTTTAATTTTTTCCATCAAACTTTACCATTTGATTGGTTTTCTGGCCTTTTGTCCTATACTGGCTTACTCTTGGGAAACGTTCCTAATTTTTAAATGTCAAAAATTTACCTCAAAATACAACAAAAACTATAACTACCAAAACTATAAATTTACTAAGGAAGAAAGTTAAACTCTCACATAAATAAACCTGCTACTTCTAAACGCTTTGATTTCATCAGGAAGGGTGTTTGTTTGTGAGCCTTCGAAAAAATAGATATTTCAAGATTTTCAAATTACATTTTTGCTTATATTTGAAATTTTCAAAAACAATCCAAATTTTTTTCAGTTTGAATCTATCAACTTAAAGGCTTTAAAAAGCAGAAAAAAGTTTTGAAATATTTTAACTTTAAACTTATTTATTGATGATTATGTGGAAAAATTACATGTCGATCGGAGTTAACCCGGTGTTCAATGTTACCCAGTTTTACGGTAAAAGAACTAACCAGAGATTATTGACACAGATCGTTAAACTTAGGGAAACATATCGACTCAAAACTTTTCCCTACATGTAGAGTAAGGTGGGGTAAAAGTACGAGTCGGGTAAAAGTATGTTTTGAGATTGTCACAAACCGAGAACAGAAAAATTCAAAACTCTGGCGTGGATTGATAGTTATTTGGATTGCCTTCATCCAGACGCAAAATTTAGTTGGAAAAATTAGAAATACTCCGAAATTTCTGGCTTTCGATGAAAGTCTTAATGTGTCTGTTTAGTTGTTTTCAACCACTAGCAAATGCCGAAGAAAGAATTAAATTAATTTGTTTCTGTTTTGCACAATAAACTGTGAATCACAAGAAACCTTAAAGGGGCAAAAGTACGAACTGCAAATGGGGCAAAAGTACGAATGATATACAAAGTCTACTGAAGTAAATCTGAACCGAAATTTTAATTTCTTTCTTAAATTCGCTGGGAACATCAGCGCATATTTTTGTTCCAACAAAGACTTGCTCGCGCGAAAATTTGCTCAAATACGATGAGAACTGCATTTCGTAAACCTGTTGAATATGGACAATTAGTGAAGAACTCCAAATCCGCGCAGGTTGTTCGCCCATGTATAGGATTTGTTTCAGATACGGACACAAAAGTAAGCAAAGATTGATATTAAATAGTTTTCCTCTTAACTTCATGTAAAATTGTGGAATTCTGAATGGTCGTACTTTTACCCCACATCATCCGAACTTTTGCCCCAGAAGTGGGGTAAGAGTACGTTTCGATAGCAGTTTGGCATTTTCGCTGCTGCTATCAAATGCGTCGATCGATTATCTTCGTAATTTTTTAGAAGAGAGATAAAAGTCTAAGGAATCCAATGCTGCTTTTGGTTTTCTAGAAAAACAACTGCAAAATTTTCTAAAAATAGGATAGCACTAAGGTCGTACTTTTACCCCACCATACTCTAAGCTTCGGATCAACCATATTTCATTGTATAGGTTAAGGTAGTGTCACCTTTATCCCGGTCCCACTTCTCCTAAATAATTCGAAATCGAAAATGGGTCTCAATTCCGTTTAACAGCTAGATAGTGCTGCCATCTCTGACTTAAAACTGAAAAAAATTGTTTGACAGATTAAAAAAATATTGTATTGAATGTACATTTGTACATGTATTCAAGCTCAGCCTAGAATCTATGTTTTTTATCATTTTACGTCATGTTAATGAAGAAATTAAGCAGTTTGACTCAAGTGTCAAATTTCTTTGTGCTAGAGAAAAATCTCTTAAATGACCCCTTCTAAATCTTTGGAATATCAAAAAACGTCTAAAAATGCAGTTATCTTTTCAAATAGCTCGTAGAAGCACTATTATTCATTTTTACACAGTAAGTTTTAAGAAATAATCCCAATTTTGTAGAATTACATAAGTGCACCCATAGAAGAGGTTGCAAAAATCCAATGCCTATTTAGCAAATCTCTGTGCCGATAATGCGCTGAAATGTGCACTGTGCCGAAGACGGTATGTTTGAAAAACCGTAACTGGCATAAGGACTCGGCTCCCAACCAAAATGATGACCACTACATTCAAGCGAAACAAGAAAATCATTTTATGGGATTTCCTTCCTATTGGATAATTCATCCCAGAAACAAGAAAATAAAAATTAAAACCACAGCGCTGTAGTGAGAATCGAACTCACATCACCAATTGTATCGTCTTGCCAGTCCGACATTCTAACCAGTATACTATTCGAGCTTCATGCAGGATGAGGTATATTTGTCATACGCTTTCTGCCACCGATCAATCACAAAAAACGTACAACGGCGGCTTCCCGGCGTTTGGCCTCCTTTCAATGCATTCCTTTGTCTTGCGATGGAAACGGGAAAGGGAACGGGAGTGAAGGAACGGGAAACCCATTGAATGAGAACTGTGCTTTGCTTACTGCCTGCTATTACATACACACGCTACATATACACAGCTGCTAAAGCCGGGCAGCTTGGCCGATGATTGTTTGCCGGTAAATTGAAGGAATGTTTTTGTTGTTGCTTTAGCTACATACACACGCACAGCTTAGCCGTGTTTGCTGGTTGATTGAATTAGAAGGATGTTTTTGTTGTTGCTTTTGCTACATTCACACGCGCAGTGCTCGGTTCGCTGGCTGCCTGGTGTTGGCCGGTATTTATTTCCATCCTTCTTCGGCTTGTGATGCGATGGGGAGGGACGCGAAAACGTTTTTATTTTGTTTCATTCAGACATACGCAATTCGGTTGCGCTGGGAGTTTAATGCCGGTGGGCGCAAATCGAATCAGTGCCGGTCGCGTTATCTTCTTGTACCAATGATGCTATGAAATTGACTACACGCCATTGGCACAGAGGCTGAATTTTGGGTGTGGTATTATTCTTCTTTCGCACCCTTTTTTTCTCATATTTTTGGTCCTCGCATACTGCTTCATTAAAAACAGTAAACATGCGCTTGATTTTGATTCATCCATTGAACAATTTAAAACAAATTGTAAAAAAAAAATTTAGACGGTTTTCAACTATTCACATTTTATTAAGCAAAACACATAATGGCACAATCTTGTTTCGCTCAGCTAACAACTCAGAATATCTGGTAACACTGCTCTGTTACCACGAAACTGTAAGGGATAAGATGAAGGATATGCAGAAAAAAAATAAAATTTAAATAAAAATAAAATAAAATAAAATAATAGTTGCATTCAGCAACACTGAAGGTAAATAAAATAAAATAAATTTCTATGGCAACGTTTGCTATTTTGGCAATCTAGGCAATCACTAAACAAAGTCAGTCATTGATCTATGGGCGATGGAATCGAAAAGTTATTTTTTCTTTCATGTTGTATGTTGGTATGTTGGTAATCCACCATGGGTGCACGGATTCACCGCAGTTTTACCAAAGTATGAAAAACTCTGCATTCTATTTGAATTTCTATACGGCCTATCTACTATGCAGAATTTGTCACACCCGGCACCATGGCTTCGTGTTATCTGTTGTGGATGCATGTACTTCGTGTTGATGTTTGTGTTTTTTTGGATAAATGTTTCAATCATCTTCAAGACTAGTCAAAAATTTATAAAATTTTCAATTTTATAAAATTACTACAGGTATTCCGGCATCCGTGTTGGCCAGTTTGCAGATGATTGATCATTTTTAATAATGTTATTATTTTAAAATATTGAACATACCTTGGCATCTTACCTTTCTTTTACCTACCTTACCTTTCGATAACTCAAAATAATGTTGTAACCTTTTTTTGGCTACCTTCTTTTAACTCTTAAAAGTCGTCCAAGATTATTATTTAATTTGACTATTACACATCGCAGTAGGCCTGATTTATTCCCCCCTCCCGCCATTTTCCGCCCGTTTCTATCAGGTTTTCTCATGCTTTCTAACACCACTCTCTCAGACTTCCTTGCCATCTCTCTCAGCTTTATGTGAGCTGAGCATATTTTCTTTCTTCCGCTTTCCACTTCACCCTTTCTACCCACTCACTTTTTCATACGCCGACATTCGGCTGCTTGCCGGTACTGGAGAGACAGCAATCGAGAATCGGCTAATGGACGCTGCTGGATGGAATTATTTTGGTTTCTCATTTTCAAACCATACCTCCCTTCTAATGCTTTTCCACTAGCCGCTGGCAGCCTGCATTCCAATTTGTGAATTGCATCCTTTCTTCACTATCACTTTTCCCCGATTTCCCTCGCGCATTGCTTAGCAAAACTTTTCATCAAGATGGCTACTTTTACCACAAATTTTGCTTCACCAATCACTCCCTTTTCCTCAGCTCCAAACATTATCATAAATTTTCTTACAGATTTGGAATCGAAAAGTTATTTTTTCTTTCCTTAAGAAAAACCCTTTAGAACTGTGAAAAGTTCGGTGATATTATAGCTGCATCCCACTTGCACTAATGCAAAACTATCACCCAAATTGGTCAGCGCTTCCATTGCCTATTCTTGTGAGCGACATACGTGTTTAAGTGAATTCTTGAAATCACGACAATGGCGTGGTTGGTAGAATAATCACAAATAGCACAGATATTTGAGGCTGCTGCTGCTGATTGTTTTAATTTGGCCTTCCGGTGAAATAAGACGGAATTGGCTATAGAAGCGCAGAAGGCGGCTGCCACTGATAGTTTTGATTTGGCCTTCCGGTGTAATAAGACGGAATTGGCGTTAGGAGCGCAGATATTCAAGCCTGCTGTTGCTGATTATTCGTTTCGATTTGGCTTTCTGGCGGAAAAAGACGGAATTGACTTAAGAAGCACAGATTTTTAAGACTGCTGCTTCTAATTTTTTCTTTTGATTTGGATTTTTAAGGCTACTGCTGCTGATTGTTTATTTTGAATAAGCATTCTGGTTGAGTAGGCTGTTTCTTGAATACTATCGAATTATTCGAGTTCTGGTAAACAGAAAAAGAGTGACAAGAAAATCACAGTTTGAAAAAGATGTTGCTAAGAATGTTTTTTTTTTTTGTGGATTGTTCCGGTTCTGGTAAACAAAAGCAGAACGACTGGAAAAACACAAATTGGGAAGGCTTTTGTGAAGAATATTTTTGGATGAGATGAAGAATATGCAGAAAATAAAAATTAAGATTTGAAAAGCTTTAACAGAGAATGAAACGTAGAATTGAGATGAGGGATATTTGGGATATAAAATTCTGTATTTTAGAAAAACAAAAGTCTATAATTTAAAGATTTTATTGAGAGAAGAGTTCAGAAGGAATGTAGAGATGATATGAAGGATAAAGAGAAATGAAATAAAATTGGTAGGATGCAGAATAAAGAATTGGAATATGGAATAAAAATTAGGGATTTTTGGTAAATAAAATTTTGTTCTAAAGGATAAAAAGCAAAAGTCGACGCATAGAAAGTTTTAATTGAGAATAGAGGTGAGAAGGAATGTAGGGATGAGATGATGTATATGCAGAAAGTTAATCAAAATTAATTAAAAATAAAATAAAATAAAATAATAGTTGTATTCAGCAACACTGAAAGTAAATAAAATAAAATAAATTTCTATGGCAACGTTTGCTATTTAGGCAACACTAGGCAAACAAAACAAAGTCAGTCATTGATCTATTCTTGTGAGCGACAGACGTATTTAAGTGAATCTCTGAACTGAGATTCGTAAAATCACGACACTAACCTGAGCACTCTTGCTTAACCGTGTGATGATTTAAACATTTGTACTGTCATTTTCATCATCATCAGTATTCTATTGCTCGACAACCATAATTAGATTGCCCAAAGCTTTTGGCGATAATTATTTCTGCCTGAGGATCCCAAAAAGGCCGAAACCGTAAGTCTCAGCATTTCTTTACAAGAAAGATCCATTTTTTTAACGTTTTTCAAAACATTCGTTGAAATTAAACAAGAACGTTTTATAAATGCGTTATACAAGATCCTAATGCAACTAATTTTTAACAAAATGAAGAGATTTGAACAGCTACGTTTCTATATTCAAGTCCATAATATTTTTCAGATTTCAACAACAACTACAAAAATAATATCAAAACGCGCTAGCAAAAACTGAACCGGTTAGGCGGGTTGGGAGTTGATGAATAAACCATTTCCGATCAGAAGGGAAAAATACATTGTATTAAGATAAGATATTTTGATATTCAATTTTTTCATATCAAAATGAGATATAATTAAGTGCTCGTAGGATGTAAAAGTATTTCGAATTATAACAAAAAGTCCATCAAAAAATAACTAAATTATATCATCCTTCGATTGAATCAAATCAAGGTCAAATCAAATCAATCAGATATTCATCACTAAAAAAGACAACCATTTGAGCCTATACATTTGAGTCTTATCTAACACACCTGCAATGTTTGCATTGAACTCAAGTTTTTTTATACAAAGTTGCATTCTTCTGCCTTGCACAAAAACTTTAATGTATTGTGAAACCTGCACAACGCAGAATATTTTTGGATGAGATGAAGAATATGCAGAAAATAAAAATTAAGATTTGAAAAGCTTTAACAGAGAATGAAACGTAGAATTGAGATGAGGGATATTTGGGATATAAAATTCTGTATTTTAGAAAAACAAAAGTCTATAATTTAAAGATTTTATTGAGAGAAGAGTTCAGAAGGAATGTAGAGATGATATGAAGGATAAAGAGAAATGAAATAAAATTGGTAGGATGCAGAATAAAGAATTGGAATATGGAATAAAAATTAGGGATTTTTGGTAAATAAAATTTTGTTCTAAAGGATAAAAAGCAAAAGTCGACGCATAGAAAGTTTTAATTGAGAATAGAGGTGAGAAGGAATGTAGGGATGAGATGATGTATATGCAGAAAGTTAATCAAAATTAATTAAAAATAAAATAAAATAAAATAATAGTTGTATTCAGCAACACTGAAAGTAAATAAAATAAAATAAATTTCTATGGCAACGTTTGCTATTTAGGCAACACTAGGCAAACAAAACAAAGTCAGTCATTGATCTATTCTTGTGAGCGACAGACGTATTTAAGTGAATCTCTGAACTGAGATTCGTAAAATCACGACACTAACCTGAGCACTCTTGCTTAACCGTGTGATGATTTAAACATTTGTACTGTCATTTTCATCATCATCAGTATTCTATTGCTCGACAACCATAATTAGATTGCCCAAAGCTTTTGGCGATAATTATTTCTGCCTGAGGATCCCAAAAAGGCCGAAACCGTAAGTCTCAGCATTTCTTTACAAGAAAGATCCATTTTTTTAACGTTTTTCAAAACATTCGTTGAAATTAAACAAGAACGTTTTATAAATGCGTTATACAAGATCCTAATGCAACTAATTTTTAACAAAATGAAGAGATTTGAACAGCTACGTTTCTATATTCAAGTCCATAATATTTTTCAGATTTCAACAACAACTACAAAAATAATATCAAAACGCGCTAGCAAAAACTGAACCGGTTAGGCGGGTTGGGAGTTGATGAATAAACCATTTCCGATCAGAAGGGAAAAATACATTGTATTAAGATAAGATATTTTGATATTCAATTTTTTCATATCAAAATGAGATATAATTAAGTGCTCGTAGGATGTAAAAGTATTTCGAATTATAACAAAAAGTCCATCAAAAAATAACTAAATTATATCATCCTTCGATTGAATCAAATCAAGGTCAAATCAAATCAATCAGATATTCATCACTAAAAAAGACAACCATTTGAGCCTATACATTTGAGTCTTATCTAACACACCTGCAATGTTTGCATTGAACTCAAGTTTTTTTATACAAAGTTGCATTCTTCTGCCTTGCACAAAAACTTTAATGTATTGTGAAACCTGCACAACGCTAGAAAAACTTAGGTACAGCCAGGAGATTCGAACCTCGACCTTCCGGTTGAGAAGCGCGCACGCTACCACAGAACCATACCCGATGCATTGGAATGAGAGTTTCATAGTTCCAATAAAAGCTTTCTAAGCATGCAAATTTAGGCAGTAAAAATAAATGTTTCTATCAATTGAGATTTTTTTTTAAACGACAATAACAAAGATATTAATATCAAAGTTATATCTAAATAAAATAATAATATCTCATTGAAATGGATTTGAGTAGTAATTTTGATATGCTCTCATGATCTGGCTGTCAGTTTTTTTTTTTTAAATATTTACAAATATTTTTTTTTCAACTTTATTTCAAATAAAATAATAAACTTATTCTAAAAATCAATATTTGTCCGAATATAAAACTGAAGAATTAACTGAAGTTCCAATCGTTTTTCTAAGTCATGTCTAAGTCATTATCCAAAAAATATTTTTCAACCAAAAAAGTTACCTCTACATTATGATATCTATAAGCTCAAAATACTATAGCCCAGAAAAAAATGTACGACAAAATAAATCTTGAGGCTTCAAATAATTCAATGGTATAAAGTTTGCATAAATCTCGAAAATAAGTAGTTTCTAAGATGTATTGTGCAATATTTGGTGTTCCTAATTTTTTCTGGTCCTGATGATGGTCGCATTTTTTCAACATTTTGCGAAAAATATCCTAAAAATCATAGTTTTATTTCATTTTACGCGATGTGCAGAATACCTGGTCTAAAGGCACGATTTAAAAATAAAATTTACCAAATAAATATAACTTCTAATAAAATCGTCCGTCAATAAAATTTGAGTTTTCATTTTTAATTATTTTCATTGAAGAGGTGTTAACTTCGATAGAGACGAATCTCCGAAACTTAGATAATCACATTCCAATACAAAATTATAATCAACGGCACGTGAATTTATTTGTATTTGCATGGATAATTCACATCAGTCTGTGAACTACCAAACAAACTGAGTTGATCAATAAACCCTTATCCCGACGATTGATGAAATGGAAATATCAAATATCTTTAAAAGTTATCTTCAAATGTTTCTATCAGCATAGGAACTTGCACGGAATCTTGTTTGATCCTCTATCTGCTAGGAAGGTGCCCCTGCAGCTAGCTGTTGCTGCAGAAATAAACATGATTGAGTGTTTATGAGCTTTGCTTTACGAGTGTTTGGATGGTTCGTTTGGACATTCACACGTCGAATTAGCATATATTTGCTGACGTTTGATTGATTTGTCATTAAAACGCTTGTCGTTTCGGAAACTACCGATGCGCTCGGTAGTCTGCAGCACTAATGGGCAGGAATATGCAGATTTTGAACAGCAGTAAAAAGCACCGGCGTGTGCTGACGAACTTCAACAGCAAACCATTTGGAAGGATGTGACTTCTGGAGGTCTCACTGGGTGATGAAACCGTGAGGAGGTCAAATGGAAAACGTTTGAAAGACACACAAATTTAAAGAAATCAAAAGCTTCCCGAGAATGCCGAAAAAGTACCACAAAATAGTGTTAATCAGCGTTCAATAGCATCTGAGGATTCTTGGCCCGTAACAACCTTATGTAAATTATTTTTTATGATGTATCAAATTATTAATAGATATTTTTTTGGATATTTTATAATGAGTCCTTGTAAGATGCATTGATTAAGTCTAACAAAGGTAACATTTATATTTTGAAACCCGACTAAAAAAATAATGTTGCGCAAAAGATGTAAGTTAAAAAAAATTCTAGTAATTACAGCTCAAGAACACTGAAAATCTTGAATGAAACGAAAATATGTTTAATAAGTCAATCCGATCTTCAATAACTGGTAGGACAACAAAGCTATGATCAAAATAAATTTGCATGTTTTTTTCAACGGTCGGACTATTTGGTGAAAATGATTCAACAATTATAAATCTTAAGCTAAAGTTCTAAAAAAGGTAGTCTTCAAAAATATTTCAACTGAATCTAAATGAACCAAGACCAACTTATTAGCTTTTAAATCAGCTTTTCAGATAAACAATACGTTGTTTGATAACAGAGATACGCGTGAAATAACCTTGCGTGTTCTAAAAGACTGATCCCAAATTTTTGGCCGTTACACCATATGCACTGCGAGTCGATCCCAAATTTTCCGACGGGTTTGAACTTTACAGGTTTTGGAAAATCCCTACACTTTAAGCTGAATTTTAGTCATATAAACTCAACATTAACATTTTGCCAAAATCATACAAAGAAGATTTTGCTCAGGATCTCTTGAATGAGATAAAAAAAAAATGTAATATGTCATAAGATGGCTGCACGGGCTTGTAATATAGCTCAGTTGACAAGTAAGTTGTTTCCTAAGCCGATGTCCGTGAGTACGAGCTCAAGAGTAAACATCGATCACAGTTGTACCGGATAAGTTTTTCAATGGCTGTCCGCCAACTGCATCGTTGATATTACTCGCGAATGACATAAAGATGTTAAAACGACTATGTATAATCGAAAAAAAATAAGATGGCTGAGATATTGCCGATCAAAATTTTTATGTTTTTGAGGGGGTGATCCCAAACTTTTGGCCGGCAGTGTATATTCAAATATCTTGAACTGCATAGCAATAATTAAAAATCTTGTTTTTGTATATTGAAGGTGGATAAATTTGCTATCGACCATCTGAACTTTATTTTTGCCTATGATCAATAGTACTGTTGATATTAGTAAGTTTGTGATAGAAAAAATAATAAAAAATGCATTTTTTAGATAAATAAAGGTTTTATTGACAGTTTTTTACTCGATGGTTACATTTCAAATGTTAATTTAACACAAAGATTTGAAGTGGTTATTTATAAAAATCGGTTCAAAATTGAAAAAGTCATGGTTATTTTACTAAAACAGTAATATTTGCATTTTTTAATAATTCAACGAACCGCAGTGTAAGTGTATTCAAACTAAAGACTGCAACTCGATTGGAATTAACACGTTAAAACAAAATATTTATTGCGGTTCAAAGATTGTATTTTTTCCGGAAATTGTCGTCTAACACGTAATGAGTGCATTGAACGCATTGCGTTTTTAACGACAATTTTTTAAATGCTTCCTATACAAAAATTAGTAGGGGAAAGTGGGGTATCGTGGGCCCCTTTTTTTCATTTCTCCATATATTCTTTATTGAATAAGATATAATAAAAAAAATGGCATGGTTCCCTATATTCCTAATGTATCATTTGGTAATTAATTTTTATTTTCTCTAATTATTATAACCAAGTTCTGACTGTTTCAAAAATGTATATTTTTTGAATTTTGAAAAATGGTGGGGAGTCGTCAGCCACCAAATCCAAATTGACTAAATAACACGCAAAGTTTATGAGTTAGCCCAAATTTCAGATGAATAAATTTAAAAAAAAAAGGTGTGTATGATCGAATAGTTTCAAAAACCTGGCTCGCGTACGTTTTGGCGAAATTACTCATATAGGATTTAGGTTAGTCTCTATCGCATTCACTAAAATTGAAAAAATATTTTTCATAATTCTTCATTTGGCATAAGAAAACTTCATAAATAAGAAAAATGTATTTAAGTTCTGAATGTGTATTCAACCATAAAAATAGAGGTGGCCCACGATACCCCACATTATGTGGCCCGTGATTCCCCACAAGCTATGATTTGCGAATTGGTTGCGTTTGAGTGACTTATTGATATTTCATAAAAAAAATTCTTTTGTATGAGAAAGAGCAAGACAAAATAAAGATCATTAGCGTATGAGCATATTTTTTTAACCATGTATTTCCCAGCAATGCAATTGGCAGGTGATTGTTTAATTATGAAAGTAAATTTATGATAGATAGTTAAATAAAAGAAGCATATCATGCGTCCATCAAAAAGAAAAATATGCTTACGCAGTGCGATGACAGTTGGATTGAAATTTTTATCCAACACACATCCGAGATATGAAGGGTGGTCCACGTTTCCCCATGGCCCACGATATCCCACTCTCCTTTACACTTCGGTTCGTTAAATTATTCAAAAATAAAAATATTACTGTTTTAGTAAAAATAAAAAAACCATAACTTCTTCAATTTCCAACCTATTTTGAAAAATAACCACTTGAATTCTTTTTTTTTTATTTAACATTAATGGTCCATAGAAAACCATACTTTTGAAATGTAACCATCGAGTATGAAAGCAAATTTATTCACCTTTAATATTAAAAAAAAATCAAAATTTATGTTATGCAGTCTAAAATATTTGAATAAGGTACAAGTACTTTTTCTATTTCTCCAACAACTAATATTTTTTGAATTTCATTTTCTGATTCAGCACCTGATTTAACATTAAAAGTTATCTTCAGCTTACTTAGTTCAAAAATGCTGTAAACTAACGTAGTTATTCTGATGAAAAAATGTTGTTTGAAGAGATTGACTTCAACCTGACAAGACCAGGTCGATGTTTAGACATTAAACTTCTTGACCAACTATAACCGTGTACATTTCACATCAAAACAGCAATCAATTTATATGTTCACAAATTATTTTACCTAACAGGGGTATAAGTGTAAAAATTGAAAAACATACGTCACCTCAATATACTTAGAATAAACGTTGTTTTTTTTACAATAATGGTGTCAAAAGATTTGTTTTCGTTTTAGAAGATCATACTTATTAAAAAAAGTTCATAAAAATATCTACAGAATTCATTGGATCACAACGAAGTTTAAAAGCTTTTTTCTCGAAATCAGCTTCAATGCACTTATACCCCTTTAGCTCCAAAAGCCTCAATTACAATCTCAGGAAATTTAACTGTAGTCTGACGAAAATTGGGAATATAAAGCATTTTGAAGTTCAGTGTACACATAATTTTTAGACTGTAGTTTGGCCTGATAAACATGTCTACTTTTATACATTGAGATTTCAAATTCCAGCGTAGTTTTCCTTATTAGTTGATACAGAAGAAAAGACTTCAAAATCTGTTGAGCATAAAAGTTTCCAATTTTTTCCAATTTATGAGCATACACCACCCAAGCAACACCAAGTCTCGTTAAAAAGGTCAAACACAGCTTAATCAGCATAATCAATGTGCTGAAATTCGTTTTATTCAGTCCAAAATTCAAGTTCTTATTGAAACTTTCAAGTTCCATCATAGATTTGAACGGCCTTCTGTTCAGCCCACAAGTAATCATTTAATCAGCAAAAACAAAACAAGAATCTCCTCTAGTTCAACTGACTTTCAATGTGTGATAAATTCGTGGTAAGTAAATACAGTTGGACGAAATTTTTTGAAGTCAAAAAATGTATTCTTTTCAAATACAATCCTTTGCGAGTTATCTTTAAGTTGTTCTGAATTGAAAATTTAATATAAGTTATACATTTCTACAATCGCCAAGCTACAAAAATAATTATTGCTAAATATTCAGGTTTTCGCTTTTGTCTTTGAATGAATACACCACATGTATAATTTTCAATTCACGTTTATTTCCAAAACTGAACATAAAAAACATCACGGAAAGCGTCAGGCTTTAATTGTTGTTGCATCCGACGATTCCCAGCACGGGGATGTTTTTGGATCAGCGTCATCAGCATCCTCGAATGGTTCCGGAGCATCATAATTTGTCGGTCAGCATCACCTGCACATTTAAATTGTTCTCAAAAAAGCTTCTCTGGATAATCACTGTCCGGATATCAGGAACTGCGAAAAATCTGACCTTGCTGTAATGGAGAGAAAACTAATCATTTTCAACCGCATTCTTCATTTCACGTCTCATAAAACTACTAGGTACTTTAAAAGACTTTAAAAGTACTTCTTGCCTTTGAACGACTCGTTTCTGAATAATTTTCCGACTTTTTTACTCAATTTTGGATTAAAAACTAAGAAGAAGTTTAAAATTAAATCTTTTTGTAATTACACTCAAAAAAAATAGATCACTCGTGTTTTAGATTCCGTGTATACTTTAAAAAATGTTTTGCTGTGAATAGTAGCAATCAAGATCAAGTGCTGGAAAAATCAGTAAAATAGAAAATGTTTGCTGGTTTCCAGCAAAAATTGTATTGCTTTCCAGCATTTTTTTTAGCTGGAAATCGAGGCAATTTATTGTGCATGTTTAAAACAATGCTTGGTTGAATGCATTGTATTTCAGCGGTAGGCTAGAAGAACTTTCTTGAATTCAGATTTTTTTTTATTTATTATCTCAATTTCTGAATTTATCTGATAGTGCAGTTCGATAAAAATCACATAAAATTCAAATAATTTGAACAAATGAGCAGTACAATACTCCTGATGTTTAAATTCTGTCGAAAATCTAAGGTTTCCACTTCAAACATGTCAGCTCATAACGCAAAGCAGAATGACTTTGATATGCTTAGTTTCATTCTTTCTTGATAAAAAAAAAACCGAACAAAATCATGGCAATGAATTTTGCCATCCGAGGAAATTGTCGGAGGTTAGGGTTGTCATCAATCAGGATTTAATTCGATACGACAGTCAACGATCTCAAAAATATAAGTCCAGCTCGATTCGTGATTTCCAGACAAATCAGATTTGCTTGAAAAACTCCGAATTGAAATGTACGGGTCAAGATGCGTAAAACGACATGGAATAACAGAAAAAAATTATTATATCAAGATTCATCCTCCCTCAAGACAAGATGAAAAGCGGATCATTAAATATGATAAAAATGTTTCTTCAAAGAGCAAACGTCAACATAAGCTGACAAGCAGAGTAACGCATCAGATTTGAATAAGATGTTTAAAAAGCGACAGAAGGGGCTTGAACTAACAAACATTTATTTTTGCTGACATTAACTGAATAAATCATGTTTTGATTCCCCCCGACAGTTTCCAATTTTAAAACAACAAATTGCCATCCAATGTTACGCCTTGATATTTATTGATTCTAGTATGATCATCTCGACTGCATGCATGGTTGACATTCTGCCAATTATTCAGAGAAGCTGCCCGCAGGCGGACATGTAAAGTATTTAAATGAAGAAGAAATTAATGCCTGCACAGGAGAGAAAAAAACGCACCTCATGTAAGGCCGGAAAACAAATCTCCCGAGCCGGCTTAATTTTCTTATGTGTATTTTTTTTAAACTTCTGATAAATTGGCGGCTGCATGTCCACGTCAAAGAAGATTGGCCAAAATCGATGAGTTCTCACCGTGAGGCTCATGCGTCGTCCTACGTACTTACTTTTTTTTGTAAGAGCGGAAAGAAGCAAGGAGGGGCTCCCGCAAGACGTCAACAATGGCCAGCGCTGGCTGAGCGAGGGCCCTGGTTCAAGTCCTACTCCATCCAAGAGCGACAAAATTAATTCCATCCGCTGCGTCTCACGCTACTTGGGGTACCAAGCAAATTTCAGGGTCCCCGTGTGAGGATGGGAAGGCCGAATCTTGATTAGATTTATCATCTGCCAGGTTTATTATCGTCAATCTGGTAGACCGAGCGTTGATGGATACGTCAGAAAAGAGGCGGGTCTTCTCAAAAAAGCTTCGATTAATTAATTAGTTTTTTTATTTCTTCAGATAAACCCTCTCTAATCGCATTTATTGGTTCGCTGCTAGAACAAAGGTAAACACGCGAAAAAGCTTACGAATGATCGTCTCGAATTATTGTCTAGAATCTAATGATGAAAGGCAGATATTCACAAGTTCCAGTCATGAGACGATTTTTCAGAATGACGAAGTTATTGATTGCATTTAGTTTTAATTTGAGTATGCTTGTGGACATACAAGTAAGTGTAAGGAATCCAAAAAAAATAAAAATATTTTTAAATTAATCAAAAGAAAGCGCCGTTGTGTGGTTTCCAATTTGCGATGTGCTCAGTATTTCGTTCAGTATATAAATTGAATTTTTTTTATCAAGCTGAGATAAATTCAACAAATTTCCAATTCCAATATTAATAAGGTTCTTATTTAAAGGGCACTAAGCACAATTCCAGAAACAACCTCTTAAATTTCAAGTTTCCATCGAAATCCTCTTGTCTCTTCGTCGTCTATGTAATGATCGATGATCAACACTCTTCAACAAGTCCCGATGATTAGAATTAACACATTACGCAAGGACCCATAAATATCGTTTTTACTCCGACAGAACGTCTTCATACAAACATCCTACATGTGTCAGCCCCATGTTGGGTGAGAAATAATTGCGTAATAACTCAGTACCAGTTTTTACCAAGATAACGAGTCAAACTATCAGATTTATGAATTCTCAAGCGGAGGCGGGGCGTGTCAGTTTTTATAATTTTAATAAGAAAGAATGATTGTTATTGAAGCAGAAAAAGAAATAAATTATGTTGCGGATCGATGCTTCGATGAAACAGCGCAAGACCTGCGCCTATCTACATATGGACTTTCGAGTATAATAAACAGTATTGATGATATTTGTGATTTTTTAATTCAAAAAACCTGGAAAAATATAATTTTGTTTGCTGGTTTTGGAAAAAAAAGGAAAAGAAATATATTTTCTATGGAAGTTGTTAATTTTAAACAAAGAGTTCAAGAGGTTGTTGATTATTGTTGAATCCCTAAACATCAGTTTTCGTCAATGCCAGCGCCAGCGATATTTCATGTCCACCAGACATCTACCAAACATTATCCAAGTGTTTGAACCAGCTCAACAAAAAGATGGTGCAAGGACTAACGCTAGAATTCCACTGAAAGACCGAGCAGGTCTGCTGTTAACAGATCAAACAGATCAGCTCAAACGTTGGACTGAGCATTTTGAACAACTCTTCCGAGTCACAAATAGCTTGGTCAAAAGGGGGACTTGGTGATCACGGCATTTTTGGAGGATTTGCCGTAATGTGAACATCTGGTCTGTCGTAGATCGTCCCTCCATGAAGCCGGCCTGATTACTTCCAACGGATTTGTTTGCTTGTGGCGTTAGGCGGTGGAGTTGGATTTGAGACAACACTTTGTAGACGGAATTATGCAGAGTTTTGTGCGCATTATCGCCATCACCATTGGTGATTCACCAGATAATAGTCTGACTCCATGTTGGGGCGTCGACTAAATCTCACTTCCAAGAAGTGCCGGCTATCTAACATCCGTACTACGTACGGCCATTCATTTGGAGGTAGCGAAATCTATTATTTTGAAGCTGTTTTCATTGGTCAGCTGGGGCGCACTGAATCTTCCTATTGACGGTTTAAATTCATCCTTCTGGCCGACTTGAGCGTTAAAATCCCCGACGATCTTGATATCATGTTTTAGGCAGCGATCGTATTCACGCTCCGGTTGCGCGTTGAATGGGCATCGCAGAAGAGTCAGGCCAGAAAGCTCATGGCGGCGTAGTCTTTTTTTATTAGTTGATCACCCAGGTGGTAAATCATTTTTACGAATTGCAATGTAAGGCACGGCGAGCCACCGCGTCCCCCCAGTTTGCTACTCTGAGTCCATGGGTGCAATTGGTGACTTATGATACTATTTACCCCTACACCATAAAGTCCACCTGGGGCCTCTGGCCGTAATTCCCATCCGGACCTGCAACGAAGGCTATACCCGTGATGGGAGACCATACTCGCGCAAAGCGCTCCATGCCAATACTCCTTTATTCGTACTAAACCAGCAATCATCATCCACTCTACTGTCACGATTCACGACTTAAGGCAGAAACACAATACATCTTAGATGTCTCTTGACGCTGAATTGTGATGCAAAAATCGTCGGGTGCGTCGCGTCCGCGTTTTAGTACTTATCGACAGCGTTGACCGCTGAGGTGACGCGACGACCGACGCTGTATTGTGTTTCTGCCTTTACGGGTTGGCAGTCCGTTCGCCGCTACTCGTGACTCGAGTCCCACATTCGGCCTCTTGTCACAATTTGAAGCGCAAGGACCTACGCCTCTACTCGTGACTCAAGACTCTCTCACGCTTATCCTCTTGATACTATTTGAGACGTCATGACCCGCCTCTCCTCGTGTCTTGAGGGCCCTCTATCAATCCGTCTCTTGACCCAATTCGAGACGAGAACAACTCGCCTCTCCTAGAGTAGAGTAGCCGCTGAAATACACACAGTTGACGACAACCTTGGCTGGCAACAAGTAAAGACGCTGGTGTGGAGTCCGGTTCTAGACCCTATTCAGGTCCAAATCCAGGCTGCCGCTCAACTGACTTGATTGCTGGCTAGATTCTGCATTGGTCAGTTCTGTTAGTGAGGCGCCTGAAACATTTCAACTTTATTGTTATCCGGATTCCGCGAGTTTCTTGGCGGGAGATATGGCGTTCTATGCATCGCAAAGATCAGCTAGGGCATATTGAATCGCCATCATAATATTCACTTCGATTTGTTCCAGCGTGTCGACTAGACGGCCAGGCCGAGAAGTGTTCCAAAACTATTGTTAAAGTTTCTGTAATTTGTTAAGTGTTAGAAATAAAAATAATATAAAACGATAAAGTTTCTTCAAAGTATAAATAAAGTGTGTAGTAATTGTGCAAATAAACTGTTTAAGCCGTGTCATCATTGGACCATAAGAGCAGAAAAATAAATTCATAAAACTTACCCGAAAATACCCCCTGAGCCGTCGACAATGTATATTGGCCGGTAAAATGATGACTCACTCGTATTTTTCTGTTTTGGCACAGGAGCGACGATCGAAGACTTATATGTATCTAACATGATACCTGATGGCCAGACTGAAGTTAATAATTTCGATCAATTGGTCAGCTAACACTGTTAACCCTTTACTGCATGAACTATGAATCCACTGAATCGATTTTGACTCCGTTTGGATTCACCTAACATTTTTAAGTTTTCCACAATAGTTTGCCATTATTCTTACTTTTTTTTGAATAACAGAAAAATTTTAAGCTTCTTTTATTTCTTGTAAGTATTTATTCCTAATCATTTAATTTTATATAGAACTAGCTGACCCGTTGTGCTTTGCTACACCTTCCGAAAATAAGTGTAATTTGTAAAAATTTATTCAAATTTAGATTTTAGAGAGCATTTGGGGTATTTTTTGGAGTTGAAAAAATATGGTATAGAAATTTGAAAAAAAAAACGATGAAAAGGATTTTTAATAACCTTTTTCAAACAGCTTTTTTCACCATCCTCGCCTACGAAGCAGTTTGAATATCTATCCTTTTCGCGCCAAAATTAGGTTGAAAAAATGTTTTGCCATATTCAAAACCCGTGGACATAAGACATTATAGCTAGTAGTTTTCCAAAACAGCACTTATCATGGTAATGAAAAATATTTCAAATCAGTTATGTATTAAATACAGTGCAAATTTCTTTTTTTTAATAAATTTACTACGGCAAAAAATATAAATATTCAAAAAAATATCAGTTGCAGAAAGTCAAATATTCAAAAATGATGGCAAAAACAAATTTTTAAGCTTACATTTGTCCCGTATATTTGGGCAAGTGTCAATGCAAAGCTTATTTACAGATGCGTCAGAGTAATGGCCTTAAAATGGATTTAATACGTATTCCTGTTTTCTGTTCTATCAAGTTTCAGTGATATTGTAGTATTCCTGCAGTATAAATTTATGTTTTACTACACTTTTAACAAATGCCGTTCAAAGGGAATGACAAAGGTCATTTACAAAGACATTTAAGATTTTTCAATATCCGCTTCAGTTTCAACATTCAGAATACTCCTTCTGGTCTTCCCAACATATTGAATCATTTTGAAGATGAATTTCTTAAAAGTTCGACGTTTGTCCTTGCCCCACCGTATAAGTTGACAGGAGGGAATATTGTTTTTAACACTTTAAGGGTATACTAAAAATTTCTCATCAAAATTTTGCGTCCAGTTAAATATCAGTTCTAAATTCTCGCTTTTCAAAAACGAAGCGAATCAAAAGTCTCTTTTATGCAGCCATGTAACACAAAAACACTTTTCATGTAAAGTACGTACTTGAATTGATATGTTATAAAAAAGTACAATGGTTTGTTCAGAATTACTTAAAATAAAAAGCTCCCAGTTTCATTTCTAAATTCGTTTCAGTTGTGTTTTGGGCCGAAGTAACAATTTCTAGGAAAAAACATAATTTTTATTTTTTTTAACAGAAAAAGTTTTGAATATGTTCTAATGTTCCTTGAATGAAAAGTCGAATGCTACCTACATTAACACGAACTAAATATGGAAGTATTTTTGCGAACCTTTCAATTGGTTATGATTCGATTGATAAAATACCAATCCGTGTCACATCTAGGCGTCATTTAATACCAAGTGCAATTAAGCAAGAAAAAAACACATCTAGGTTGCATATCGCCCCCACGTGCATAAGAAACATAGGTACTTGGTTTAGGCGCCTGATTGTTAAATTTTTCCATCGATCAATGAATAGTATGCTTTAGTTACTATCCGATCCCCTTGCGACGACGTTTGCTTGACCATAGAGACGAAAAACAAACCCCTCAAATAAAAGAAAATCTCTAAAAATGGATGACATGACTTTTCAATTTCAGATTTTGGCAAAAAAAATGTATAGGTATGTTTTATTCGATCGACAAAATGTCAATCTGGGTCTCATCTAGGCGTCATTTATAACCATGTGCTGTACTAATGAGCTAGGAATCAAGTAGAAAAAAATCACATCAAGGCTTCATATCGCCACCCCTTGCATTGAAAATATTCTTGGTTGAGAAATACGCGCCAAAATATTCCCACTGATCAGTATGCTATGCCTGGGTTACTATCCTTTTGCGACGTTGGCTCGACGCCTCGACCTTGGAGACGAAAAACAAACCGCCCAAAGGAAGAAAAAATCTCGAGAAAATGGATGTCATGACTTTAATTTGTTTCGAAAAACTACAAACTTTGTATGGAAGCCCTCCCTCCCTTAAGTCGGATGGAGTTTTGACTATTACAGAAACCATCCCCGGCCTCAAAAACCCTTAGATTCCAATTTTGACGATGATCTGTTCAGTACTTTCCGAGTCTATAGGGAACAGACAGACAGACAAACATTCATTTTTATATATATAGATAAATAAACTGTTTTTCGGCGATTGCAGTCGAAAAAATCTTATAACGATTTTTATTTCTTCAGCCGACATTATTTTTTCAAGATGTCTAATAATAGGGCAACGGACCTATTTTGGACCGCTTTGGGAAGTGGATATGCTATTTTCTGGATAAAAAAGCATATGTTACAACTTTCGACTGCTTTATCCGTTCATAACGAAGATCAAGGCTTTTTCTATTGCAAAATATCGTCGTTTGTTGTAATGTAACAAGATAAAAGTCTAAAAACACGTTTCTTCGATCGTTACTCTTGTCGGTAATTTGGACCACCAGGTTTCTATTTTGGACCACCCTGTGGACCTATTTTGGACCACCCTTAAACTAAATAAGTTTTTTTTTTTCAAATTTCGCTGTATTTCGACAGTGATTGATGCGCAATTATGCGAATTATTCAAATAATTTTGTCTTTTTTTATAGTTATAGACTAGTCAAGTTTTGTTTGTTCGATAAGAATAGAGTAAAAACAGTAAAATTCTTCTATTATATAGTGTGTTCCAAATGTTATGAAAATTCTGACAGCACACTGAAATCTCGACGAAATTTGTTCTGCAGTGTTCAATACTAACTAGTTGGCTTATCTTTAGGCTCAATTTTCAGAACGCGAATCTCCTTCAGGTGACCCAATGATAAGTTGAGAAAGTCTGACATCATGAATTTCGCGACATCAATTGATGCATTTTGACTTCCAAAACTTTAGTGGATTTGGTTTGGCTTCAGCTCTGTAGATAGATTCAAAAAAATAAAAATATAGCCATCTAAAAGCCAGATTTTTTCCACAGAAATTAAGTTTTAAGTTTGATACTATTTTTGTTCTAGGATAAAATTTATCGTTGGAGTAATTTTCCAACAGTTTTTTTTTTAAATTGCATAACCACAGGGGCTGAAAAACTAGATTTTTAGTACTTTATCGCTTGTAAAATTTACACATTTCAACCACCTTTTCCCAAGTTTTGAAACATGTATAGCTATAATTGAATATATCATTTGTTAAAATTGTTCTAATATTAACTGAGATATTTCAACTGTTACAAAAATTAAACTCGTGCATATTTACCGATTTGTTGTCGTTTTTTCCAAACCCCTCCTTTAGACGGGTTTTATATTTCGTTTCTTCTACCTACCCAAGTTTTTTTCCTCGAAAATCATTCCTGAATGTACTCATTTTACTGGCAATCCTAAATGGTTAAAACTTTTAGACCAAACTTTCAATAATTTTTCATGAAGCATAATAAACAATAACTTAATAAAAAAATGGTGCAAGTCCAAGTTTTCATGTTTTGAGGCTTTTTTAAGCTGTAGCTTTTAACAACTGCTTATCAAATAGTTGTCATTGATGCAGATTGTTAGATTAACGTGATTCAAAGCATAGTGCACAAAAAGTAAGTTAAAACTATGATGATTGGGTTTATGCCGATTAAAGTGAACCTCGTCTAATGGTGAGTTTGGGCTTTGGCGAGTTGAATTAATAAAATCATGCTTAAATTCCAAATTTTACGCATAATGAGTGGTTGAAAAAGTGTGCATAATTCTTTCATATCGTCGTACAACGTCTTGTTACGTTCATGAACATTTAACAGCAAGTTTAATTCCCAGGTTAATTTGAGTGGTCCAAAATAAGTCCCTAAGGAATAAAGTAGGACCTATTTTCGACATGGGTCAAATTGCTATTTAAACCTATTATTTTGCTTTTTCGCTTGTAAAATAGTTTTCACGTGTTTTATCATAGCTGTGAACATGTTTGTATCTGTAAAATTCATCACAGCTGTGTGAATGGGTAATTACAAGTCAGCATGTACGGCGGCCCGCATCAGGCGGGCAGCCAGTCAGTACAGTCTAACCGTGCAGCGCGAGGCATCCTCCCCGGGGAAACGCATTCGGTGTAGGATTCTGAATAGCTTCCCGAGCCCTGATCCGAGCGGGATAGAGATCCGGATTGCACATTTGGCGACCGTGGCAGGTATTATTTTAAATTAGATAACCACGGCTGGTAGTAAACAAAATTAAAATATAAAAAAACGAACTAAGAATTGGAAAGGGCTCACGTTCAAACCAATTTATCCGTCGAGCGCATGAAATTTATTGACTTGCTGGGTTACCCATTTTTTATTATAGGTAAACCTGAAATGAGTAAAAAAAAAAAAAAAACAACAAAAATAACGAGTCTTCAGGATTATTATTTTGATCATCATCTCAAGCGTGTTGAGAAGACAGCTTGGCATGATTGAAGAAAAAAAGCGAGCTGAGAGGACAGCTTTGAAAATCGATCAGCATTTCAAGCGGGTTGAGAGGACAGCTTGACATGTTTGAAGAGAAAGCGAGTTGAGAGGACAGCTTTGAAGATCGATTAGCATTTCAAGCGGGTTGAGAGGACAGCTTGACATGTTTGAAGAGAAAGCGAGTTGAGAGGACAGCTTTGAAAATCGATTATTGTTTCAAGCGGGTTGAGAGGACAGCTTGAAGTGATTGGAGGAAAAAGCGAGTTTTGAGGACAGCTTTGAAAATCGATCAGCATTTCAAGCGGGTTGAGAGGACAGCTTGACATGTTTGAAGAGAAAGCGAGTTGAGAGGACAGCTTTAAAGATCGATTAGCATTTCAAGCGGGTTGAGAGGACAGCTTGACATGTTTGAAGAGAAAGCGAGTTGAGAGGACAGCTTTGAAAATCGGTTATTGTTTCAAGCGGGTTGAGAGGACAGCTTGAAGTGATTGGAGGAAAAAGCGTGTTGAGAGGACAGCTTTGAAAATCGATCAGCATTTCAAGCGGGTTTAGAGGACAGCTTGACATGTTTGAAGAGAAAGCGAGTTGAGAGGACAGCTTTGAAGATCGATTAGCATTTCAAGCGGGTTGAGAGGACAGCTTGACATGTTTGAAGAGAAAAGCGTGTTGAGAGGACAGCTTGGAATGAGCGAGCAGCTTAGAATATTGGTGGTTACTTCATGCTATTCGAGGGTACATCTTGAAATGCTTCAATAGAAAATGAGTCAATAGTACAGTTTTGATATATTACACAAATATACAACGTGGAGAGGATTAAAGAAAGAGAGCGAATTGAGTTTCGAATATACTTATTTCAACTGGTTTGTAGAAAATTGATCTAAAGACCGATGTCGATTAAAGCGAACCAATGGACTGCTTCGTCACATTGACGTTAGTTGGTCTCCGTTCCCTAATTAATTTCAGACCATTACCAGTTTGCAGGAGAAAACGTCAAACATGCAATTGAAACTGAGTAAAAAAAATAAATAAATAAATAAAATAAAAATAAAATAACCCAAATTTGATTAGGCTTTCATAACCGTGTAGCGGATTTTGTGCCCCCTTGTTTGCTTGTTTACTTTTATCGTGCTATATTTGTTTGGTTGGAAACTTGTAAAACGTAATCGAGTAAACCAGTACGTATTTCAAACGTTTAAAAATTAAAAACAACACACTTGGTATTTCTCATGTTCAATTGATGGTAAGGAATGAAACAATAAAAGAACAAATTTTATTTTAGCTATCAAAATGGATGCCCCTGGGAAATACGTCCGTGCCCCCCTTCCGGAAACCCGTTTGATTTTGAAGCCAAGAACACCGGGAAAATATGTTCGGGTCCAAACACCAGCAGAAACAAATGATACATTCGATCATTATTTTTCTGAGCCTGAAGATCGAACGGCAGAACTGGAAGCAAAAATTTTGGAACTGCAAGGCGTGATCGAGGAGATAAACACACGGAAATCCACTGAAATATTGTGTTCAAAAAAAGAAGTCTCGTCAAACGAAGGATCTATTCGCTGGGACATCATCAAACCTTTCCCGAAGAACGTACCAACTTCTAAGATGTGGGAGGCTTGGCGGCACTTTATCGAGGACTTCGAGATAGCCTCCTCTCTTGCCAATATCCACAGTCAGAAGCGTCGAATGGATATGCTTTTGCTATCGATGGGAGATGAGCTTAAAAGCATCGTCGGAGCTGCCAAACTGCGCCCGCCTGTGGATGATGAAGAATGTTTTAAAAGCCTCGTAAAAAATATCGACAAGTACCTGAAATCGATGACCGATCCTGCGGCGGAGCACGAAGCTTTCTCCAATATGCGTCAGGAAGAGGGTGAATCAGCTGTCAGCTTCCACGCCCGCCTTACTGAAAAGGTACAACTTTGCGGATACAGTGAGGCTGACACTGAGCGATTTGTTTGGACACAACTAACAAAAGGCCTTCGTAATGCGGACTTGAGAAAAGATGCTCGAATTTATGGGCACGATGTGAATAAAATAGTCGTCAGTGCAACCAGAGCCGAGGCATTTGCATCAGAATCAGTTCAGGCATCCTATGAACGTTCTGCTATGGCCATCAGCAGGAGCGTCAATAAGGAACGGAATTACCAACGGAATCGTCCTACACGTGAACCAAACCGTCGAGTACAGTTTAGGAATCAAAGCCAGAGGTATAATCCTTATGTATCACAGCAGAGACTACAGGTTTCTCGGCGCAAGCGGTGTGTGAGGTGCTTCGAAAATCTGCACGATGGTAAACCATGTCCCGCAGAAGAGAAACAGTGCTATCGGTGCAAACAGTTTGGCCATGTAATGAAAGCTTGCCGTGCTCCAGAAGTAGATGTCATCCAAGACCAAAATCTGAGTCCTCGTAATCAGCTCGTCGATAAGCACGAACAGGTAACAGATTAGCTTGAAGTTTCTGGAAAAAAAAAACATAAATAAAATGAATAACTTTTAAACGACTAAAACATTGTTTCTTCTCTAACTTCCTTAACAACTAAAGCAGGTCAATGCACTTTCTCTCGAGGAAGCTTTGGTAGACTGTCGAATTGGGTCTTCAAAACCAATAAAGCTCCTTATTGATTCGGGCGCTGACGTCAACATATTGGGAGGCGCAGATTGGATATCTTTGAAAGAGCAATATAAAACAGGTACTGTAAATCTGAAACAAAACATAAATACTGGTGAACAGAACATTCGAGCATATGCGGCAAATAGTACTATGATGATTCATTGTGCTTTTGAAGCCACAGTCGAGGCCATCGATCTTCCAAAGCCAATCGTCATGGCAAAATTCCTAGTCGTACTCGAAGGAAAGCGCTCTTTGTTAGGTAGGAACACTGCTAGTGACATGAATCTTCTAAAGGTAGGTGCTCAAGTCAACACTTGTGAAAGTTCAGACGTTTTCCCTAAAGTTCCTGGTGTGAAAATACGGTTTAGTGTGGACACATCAATCCCCCCCGTCAAGAACGCGTACTTCAATATCCCAGCAGCATACCGCGCTGAAGCTCGAAAACGACTCGAAATCATGGAAAAACGGGGAATAATAGAAAAGGTCACCACGGCCCCTCGCTGGATTAGTGGGATGTCCGCCGTCCCAAAAGGCAAAAATGATTTCCGTTTGGTGGTGAACATGCGAGCACCTAACAGAGCCATCAAACGGGAATATTTTCGCTTGCCTTTGATGAACGAAATTAGAGCCAAGCTGCATGGAGCCCGTTTCTTCACGAAGTTGGACCTGTCTGATGCATTTTACCATCTGGAATTGGACGAAGAATCAAGAGACCTCACAACGTTTTTAACGGAAAACGGGATGTATCGATATAAAAGGTTAATGTTCGGGGTTAATTGCGCTCCAGAGGTGTTTCAACGGGAAATGTCTCGTATCCTGGAGCGCATTAAGAACAAGATCGTGTACATTGACGACGTCCTTGTTTACGATGAAACCTTGGATAAGCTGCGGGTAACAGTAGCCCAGACTCTCGCCATTCTACGATCCAATAACCTAACACTTAACTTAGGAAAGTGCGAGTTTGATCGAACCCGGGTGAAATTTTTGGGCCATGAACTTAGTCAGGATGGATTTAACATTGAAGCTTCAAAAATAGGAGATATCCAAAAATTTAGATCGCCGACAACAGCATCGGAACTTCGAAGTTTCCTTGGGCTCGCATCTTTTGTTAGTCCACATATTAAAAATTTTGCGGATATTTCACGACCACTGTGGTCAGCGGTAACAGCACCGAATTGGACGTGGGACCTAGAACAAGAAAAAGCATTTAGGAAACTCAAGGACGAAATCATTCAATCAACAGTAACTTTGGGTTATTTCTGCGAAACTGATATAACAATTCTCTATACGGATGCGTCCCCTTACGCCCTGGGCGCTGTACTGATCCAAGAGAACAAGGACGGTTTAGCACGAATCATCAGCTTCGCCTCAAAAGCGTTAACCGTAACTGAAAGAAAATACTCGCAGAATCACAGAGAAGCTCTTAGCGCTGTATGGGCTGTAGAGCACTTCAGCTACTTTCTTCTGGGGCGGCACTTCTTGCTGAGAACAGATGCTCAGGGAATGGCGTTTATTCTTGGCAGAACTCGCGAAGGATCAAAAAGGGCATTGACGAGAGCTGATGGCTGGGCCCTACGTCTAAGCCCTTATGACTACGAAGTTGAATATATCCGGGGATCACAAAATATAGCAGACCCTTCTTCAAGACTTTATCGGGGAGATGACCCTGCTTTTAATGAAAAGTGCAGCCCATGGGAAATTTGCAGTGTGGATCAATATGCCAACGAATTTCTCACCGAGGATGAAATCAGGGATCATACACAAAAAGACGAAACCCTTTTGCAGGTATTTTCTCCTATTAAAAAAAATTGAATTGGGAATTCGTTAATAAATTTGTCTATTAATTGATTTCAGGTCATTTCATCGTTACAGTCAAATTTGTGGCCAAAAACCTTACTCGGCTTTAAGGCAATTGCCAAAGATTTAATCTACAGAAATGGTATACTTTCAAAAAACGGATGTGCCGTTATTCCGCTACATCTTAGAACTAAGGCTCTTAGTATTGCCCATGAGGGGCACCCTCTACAAGCGAAATTAAAAAGTATCCTGCGGAGAAGGATCTGGTGGCCGAAAATGGCCAGGGATGCAGAAAAATGGGTCGAATCATGCTCCGTATGCGCGGTGAATGGTCGCCCGGAAAAATGTACTCCGATGCAACGAGTTTTCGCGCCTAAGGCTGTTTGGGACACCATCGCCATCGATTTTAACGGGCCCTACGCGAAGGTGGGGAATATTTTAATCCTCGTAGTTATAGATCTAAGATCACGTTACGCTATCGCTAGACCAGTCAAATCGACAAGATTTGAGTTTACTGAGGCTATTTTAAATAGCATATTTGAAAAGGAAGGGTTTCCGAGGGCTATAAAATCCGATAATGGCCCTCCTTTTAACGGTAGTGACTACGCTCGATTTTGTTCATCAAGAGGAATACAAACCATATTCTCAACACCGTTTTACCCTCAGCAGAATGGCCTTGTTGAGAGCTTTATGAAAGTAATCAATAAGGCCATGTCTGCGGCATTATCTGAGGGCTTAAGCTATCAAAAACAACTCCAAGCAGCTGTACAAGCTTATAATTCCGCAGAGCACACTACAACAAAACTGCCACCGGAGGAAGCTATGATGGGCAGGAAAATTCGACGGAACCTGCCGCTATTGTGTCCTGGAAAGTCCGAGTATGGGGGAAAATTTTTGGAGGCTAACGATCGCAATACAAAACTTTCCTCTAAAGATCGAGAGGACAAGCGTCGGGGTGCTCGAGCTTGTAAGGTCAAACCTGGAGATGAAGTGATCGTTGAGAGGCAAACTAAATATAAGGGCGAATCTAGATTTGACAAGCAACGCTTTAGGGTAACAGCTGAAAGGAACGGTACCTTATTCTTGCAGGATTCGGATGGCCGCCAAATTGAAAGACACGTCTCTCAGACTAAAAAAGTACATCCTTGGAGATCCGCTGAACGGGGTTACCCTGATCACTTGGGAGAGTCCGGAAGTCCTGTTAGCGAGCCTAACCTTCACGCCCCTGTCGTAGATACTCAGCGTCCATCTCGAGAAAAAAGGGCTCCACGGTACCTTGATGAATACGCTCGACTGGTAGAGGAAAATTGATGTCCGTTTGCTTCAGGTATTGATTGAGGAATAAATTGGTCGAGCGTCAAATAAAACTCACAGCTTACTTAGAAAACCAAGCCCTTAGTCACCGACTACTGCTCTCAATTTTTTTGTCTCTCCATTTCATCACTCGAATAAAGTTTACGTATTTATCTATTAAATTTAATAAAGCTTTTATTTTCATTCTAACGTTTTTTATGGGATAGGAAGAGGATGTGTGAATGGGTAATTACAAGTCAGCATGTACGGCGGCCCGCATCAGGCGGGCAGCCAGTCAGTACAGTCTAACCGTGCAGCGCGAGGCATCCTCCCCGGGGAAACGCATTCGGTGTAGGATTCTGAATAGCTTCCCGAGCCCTGATCCGAGCGGGATAGAGATCCGGATTGCACAACAGCTATGCAGCAAACCTCTTGAAAGTTGACTCCAATAACTCCACGTCCTCCTGAAATGGCCCTGATTCGGTCCAACTGTGAAAAATCAAAACTTTAATTTCAATTTTCTCTCCGTTAACAGCTTACTTGAATAAAATTTTAGATGTGGTTAGAATCATAAGAAGTAGCTTTAACTATATTTGTTCAAAATTTTTATGAATAACATGATTTATGAGAGAAATATGGGCAAAAAGCTACAAGGTGGTCCAAAATATGTACCCGGTCCAAAATAAGTCCTTTATCCTATAACATAATTAAATCATGTTTTTTTTTAAATGTGTACCATAAAACAGAGTAGCTTTGCACATTATCATCGATAACTAAGTATATATTTTAAATTTTTGAAAACTGAGTATCAAATAGACAAAATTTGGTTTGTATGTGAATTTTTTTCCTGTAAGTCCAGTTGTATGTGATGTATAGCGAAAATATTCGAAGTTTTAAAATGTTAGCCTTCTAATTACATGCAATCTTCTTTGGGATCTGTTCTACTAACTATTGATCTGGTTATATCCATCTCATAACACATTGAAAAGTTTTGAAAAGTGAAAACGGATAAAATATGATTTACACTCTGTTACTTAAGATTCTGTTTTCCACCTAGCCACTACTGATGTTTGTTGAATTTTGTGTGTTTGATGTACTACTGATGCAACTGTTGATGTTTGTTGTATTTTGTATGTTTGATATGACGAACAATTATTCTCGTGCTGTTCAAATCAAAATTCCTTTGATCGTGTTTAATGCTATGATGGAGTAATGCAGTTTGTCTATTCAAATTTCCCATTCGCGGGTCATCTTTATCCACTAATCCGTTTCGCAAGTCTAATGTCTTTTTTGCTCGATCTGTGTTCTGGATATTTTACTTTCGTAAAAATCTGATTTATTTGAAAAATCGTTTCCGTAGCTAACTTTATCGATGAGTAGTCCTATTTTCCTATTTTGTCGGTTACTCTAGGAGTGTATTTCATCACAACATCAAACACGATCACTCCTTTGATTTTAACAGCAAGAGAATAATCTATGGACTAGCATTTCCCGAAAAGACAGTTCAGCAGATTAAAAAGACTTTTTGGACAAATAAAACGAGAAATTTCAGTAAGTACACTAAATATTCTTACACCTTTTTTAAACTCATAATTTAATCATACCATATGAATAGCCTCCTTGAAAAAGGCCTTATAAATGCCGAAACGTCGGATGAAGAGATAAAAATCGTTTTAAATATTTTTTCTTGACTGAAATCGCCCACAAAAAATTATTTATTATCCAGCCAGTCAATAGTTTTTTGCCATTTTATTTTTTTAATTAAAAATGTGTGCTTAGTGTTAAGAATTTATATCTCATATGTGTGTGTTCGTAACAAAAAGTAAAATTTGACAGTGCTTGAAGAAAATATCGTCAAACCCTTTGAAACTTGATGAAATCCGAGAATTGGTTCGTAAAAATGCAGTTCTATTAAGATGATTTGCAAGTTGATGTTGAAGAAATCCATAAGTAAAGTGATATTTTATAGCTGCACCCTTTCGTCATATTTTTTGGTTTAACACAAATTATTTATTCGATAAAACGAAAATATATTCAACACGTAAAAAAGGGTGGTGCTACATATTATGGTTTTGGACTTTGTAAGTAGAATAAGTTAACCAGCATGACATGTAACATCGTTAATGTTTCATCTACTTAGATATATTGTGTCTCTCGTTATCGTCATCGACACGCCCGTACCGCTTCACAATCATGTGGATGAATATGTAGAAAAGGAAGAATATTTTGACGGAGAGAAGTGGTAAATCTTGTTCTGGGTAGGTTGATACCTTGCTGGAAAGAACCCGGAGAAACAACAACAGACACTACATAGGGATCCATAACCAGTACTTAATTGAAGAAAATCGATTCATCTTTGGGCGAGAACTCATGGACAATGCATAATATACAATTCCACTGCACTGCTAGCTAGGTGTTGCCACGGGATGGCGCTTAATTAAACGCTTCACAAATCTGTGAATTAATCTAATTGACAGAGGTCAAGGATCCTTCCCATCTCGGATGATTTGCTGCAGCAGATGGGAAAATGTTGCTAGATGAAAACCGATCGATACGTTCCTATACATATAAGCAGAAATAAAAATGGTAATTCTTATGAAGAAAAATGCGCCTCCTTCAACAGTCGAATCGATTGTCTAGCTAGAGTGCAGTACGATTAATGATTGCCGAACCATAATCTGTCATGGCCTTT
Source organism: Uranotaenia lowii (assembly GCF_029784155.1). NCBI lineage: Eukaryota > Metazoa > Arthropoda > Insecta > Diptera > Culicidae > Uranotaenia > Uranotaenia lowii. The sequence goes on along the minus strand of NC_073693.1, from coordinate 263,415,360 downwards.
TGGTTTGACATTTAGATAGATAAATCAACGTAGCCATAAGTGTTATCTTTGCCAAAACACCTGATGAAGGATGAAATTGATTCGATGTTAATCGAGCCAAATGTGACCATGTGTTGAGCTTATTTCAAGTCAAGGGTACTTTTTTATTTGTTTTTCAAAAGTTTTATTTTCATGACAGTATTAATTTTTGTTACAGGTGGAATACCATTTTTTACAATGGTGTTCATTCCTGAAGAATTTTGTTTTACAATTTCAATCAGAGACGAAATACTCTTCATGCATCTCGTTGAGCACCGATTTTTTACCTCATTGAGATAATGACAGGCGTGGTTCCAAATAAGAAGCTGTTCCCTCTAAGCCCCTGAGTTTAAGTTTTCGTCAATTACCGACTCGTATCTCTTGATCGATCAGTTTCACTCAAAATAATTACCGCCCAATGTAGGTAGAACAGGGACCGTCAGATTTTATATGCCGGATATCCTGATCGATTGCATCTCATCCGCGTTCAAGTTCAGGTAAAGATCATACCCGATCGCAAGAAACGTGGCTCGTAATTTTACGAAACAAATTACCCATTATTTGCTGCTGTAATTTTCGGATCATGGTTCTAAATTGAAACGAAGATGTATCATGTACTTTGTTTAAGTTCAATCAACTTCATTTAACAACCCAAAACGCTTTTTACAAATTATCAAGATAACCATTTTGTGGAAATCAAAATCTGAAATCGGAATTCGGAATCTGAATCTAAAATCTGAATCTGAAATCTGAAATCTGAAATCTGAATCTGAAAATTATGAAATTTTCACTTTTAGTTCAAACACATTTATATAAGTTGACATCTTCTTAAAAACAAACTCTTCAGGCTCTACCATAATTCACATCTAGGTATTTGACACTTGTTTCGTCAGATTTATGCAATCGACATAAATCTTCTTGGTGATGATCAGTTCTGAACCTGAGAACATGGGAAGGAACATGATGATGTCTCCAACTGGTCCTTATCCTCGGAATAGGCATCGTGATAGTCGTTAAGGTGAGCATTTGTTGAAATCCGAGAAGCGATACAGACGATCATCAACTAGTTGACTTTGGCAAGAATTTGCACGGTTTTAACTTACTGGGGGCGACGATTAGGCAGTCTGTAAACGTCCCCATTAGGCAAGCCACCAGGGGTCATCAGCAGGACTGCCTCTGATAAAAAGGGTTGTAGTTTCCAGCTTGGGAAATTAAAACACACTCAGTTGAAAGGTTAGTTATGTTACCTGGTTGAATGGCAACAATCGATTGCTACTACTAACTAGAAGGGCTCGAGAGCCTCATCAGCCTATCGGAACAGGCCCGGGAGCCATCTAAAAGTTCAACGACGACCATTGATTTTTTTCTGCATTAATCGTGACACCAGGAGCATCCACATGAAGCGTGCGAATAATCAACGGCCAGAAAAAATCAACAACAATTTCAAGTATCCGATCGACACTGCTGGAATGGAGCTAGCTGGCAAAAATTACAACTTCACGTTCAAAGTCTCCATAAGCGTCAGGCTGCAGCAACATAGGCAAATGGCGATGCTTCGAAATTATGCTGCTGCGAAGCCATGCTGCTTACACTATTAGGGCCGCATCGCACCACAGAGATGGTGATTAAGGCAATGCGCTCGCTGCTTTAGCGGTTTTTGCCAATGTCCAAAACTATCTTCGTTGTCGGTCGTAGGCATAAATACACTTAATAAATTTGGTTAACCGGTCTACTCACCGGAAGGGTGCCAGTTTAACAGTTAAAAAATTTTAATCGGGTATTTGATTAAATTTCAAAATTAAAGTTGAAAAACGGAAAATAATACAATAGAATGAATTGCAATTAAATTTCAAAAATTAAACAATCGTAAGAATCAAACAGTCAAAAATTCGTTCCTTGCCTCTAGTAAACTGGACAATTAGCTAAGCAGTTTTATTTTTGTTTCTAAAGGGTGGAACGACCAAAAACTACTTAAATTCAACGTAGCATTAATCCCATAACTGAATATTTGGAAAAAGTGGAAGCCCCTAGTTTTGTTGCCAAAGGTGTGTAAAATAATGTGTCTACAGTTTTGTGCTAGCTCATCAGTTGTCAAAATGGCCTCCACGTTAGGGGAACGGAAAATTGTGCACACTCACCAGGAATTACCGCTCAAAAGAACAAAAAAAATTTCTTCAAAAGTTTCAATTGCTTGAATAGTGTATAGAGTTGTTTTTGACAATTCTTACACACACTTGCTGAGCGTGTACAGATAAGACGGGGTAATTAACCTCAAAAACTCTCAGCACAAAACCGGGCAGCCGGTCGACACACATGGTCGTTTTTGAGGTTGATAGTCCCAAAACTGAAAAGTTATGGTGAAACAACCAGCATAATATCACAAACACTACCAGCGGCAAATAGGACTATAAGAGGAAACAATTTATTATATTTTTTCATTGCTTATTGATTTTTCAAAGGAATTGAAATTTCTGTAATTCTTTTATAAAAGGTGATACGGTCAAAATTTGGTCAAGGGAAAACGCGTGTAAATCGATGAAATCGTTTATTTACAAAATCAAATAAGATTTCTTTTTCAAGTTTAATTTGTATAAAATTCAGGAAAAGTATTCAGTTAGGCTGCCGCTTTTCCAAATCCGAATTGCCGGGCCTTACGCTGAACCCCTGCCATCAGATTTTGTTCAGCCACCTTGTCCACCTTCTTCGCCGCAGAAAGCCAGTTTGCCTTGAATTGCTGCTCGTCCTTAGCAGTTTTTTTGGCCTTCTTTAGGTTCCGCTTGACAATAGCCCAGTATTTCTCAATTGGGCGGAGCTCTGGCGTGTTGGGAGGGTTCTTGTCCTTGTAAACCACCTGCACGTTGTTGGCGGCGTACCACTCCATGGCTTTTTTACCGTAATGGCAAGATGCCAAATCCGGCCAAAACAGTACGGATCAACCGTGTTTCTTCAGGAAAGGCAGCAGAAGTTTATTCAAACACTCTTTCACGTAAATTTCTTGGTTGACAGTCCCGGAAGCTATGAAAATGCTGCTTTTCAAGCCACAGGTACAGATGGCTTGCTAAACCAGATATTTGGTCTTGAAAATATTTGCTACCTTTCCCCTTCCTTTTGCCGTATAAAACTCCTGTCCCGGAAGCATCTTGTAGTCGGCTTTGACGTAGGTTTCGTCGTCCATTACCACGCAGTCCAACTTCGTCAGCATCGTCGTATACAGCCTCCGGGATCGCGCTTTGGCCGTCGTATTTTGTTTATCATCGCGTTTTGGAGTCACTACCTTCTTGTAAGTCGATAGTCCGGCTCGTTCTTTGGCTCGATGCACGGTTGTAGACGATACACCCAGCTTATTTGCGGCATCTCGGAGAGAGAGGTTAGGGTTTCGCTTGAAACTACCGGCAACTCTCTTTGTCGACTCAGCGGCTTCCGGTTTTCTATTTCCCCCCAATCCAGGCTTCCTGGCTGTCGACAAACGTTCCCCAAACACTTTAATTACATTTGTAACGGTTGATTTGGCAACTTTTAGCGATTTTGCCAGCTTTGCGTGCGAGTAGCTCGGATTTTCGCGATGCGCGAGCAAAATTTTGATACGCTGCTCTTCTTCCTTGGACGGCATTTTGACAACTGAAGAGTGAATTCCAAAATCAAAATAGGAGCAGTTGATATTGACCAAATTTTGACCGTATAACCCTTTATGACGCACAGATTGGTAAAGTGAATCATAGACAAGGCTCTCGAACAATTTCGGAAAATAACTAAGAATCGATATCCCACGATAGTTTCCCACATGGTGTATGTTTCCAAATTTGTGGATTGGAGTTATAGATGCAGTTTTCCAGGCACCGGAAAAAATGCCCTCCATTAACGACTGGTTGAAGATAATCGAAGGAGGTAAGACACAAGAAATCAGCGCACTTTTTGACCAGGAATGGCGGAATGCCATCAGGGCTAGGTCCGTTCGTTTCATCCAAAGCAGCCATCTTACGAAGAACGTCATTCGGGGAAAAACTCAGCAGGCTCAGATTGAAATCTGGACTCTGTAAGCTACTCAGGTATGATTCAGACAAAGGTGTTGAGTTATTACTTAGCACGCTTTGGTTAAATTTCAGCAATTAAATGACTGGTAAAATTTGTGGTAGTTTGGTCTAATGGTCAAGTTGAGATAGTGCGTGCACGAGTCTTTATGCCAATAATCTTTGACGAAATGCACGTTTCAGCACATTTTTGGCATAAAGTTAGCTCCGATTGGCATTGGAATTCGCAACATGTTATTTGGGTGTACCTACATATATCTAATATGATTGAAAAAACACTACTGGCATATAGACTCGAGCACCAAAGCAAAATGATGCATTACATTACCGATGCATTTCCTTTCTTGATAGTATTGAGGATCCCGGAATATGTAGAGCTCAGATGGTCAACAACGGAAATGGACCGATTTTTTTTTCTTTTTTCTCGGGATTTTCATCCCGAAGGATGATTCATCCCTCGAAATAGACCGAAGATAAACATACCCAAAAAGACCAATACTGCTACATCAATATCGCCATTTTGTAGTGCAACTAGCTAGTGAGAGAAGTGTTTGTTTTTATTAAATTCTGAGATTTTTCGTTCTTGTTTGGAGTTTGCATTAGGCACGTTTTAATGGCAAATGTAATGGTAAATCATTTAATGTATGCGAATTTTACATAAAGATACACAATTTTCTGTGAGTTTTAATAGCTACTGTTTCATGTATTCAATAAGTTCAGTAAGAAATTATAATGTTTGTTGTAGATTATTGTGAAAAAGTTCAAATAAGAAACGAAACATTGGAATAAGAAGGGAAGGTGTTTTGGATCCGTGAATTGACTGAAAAAGCCGATATAATTGTAGTATTTTCAATACACTAACGACTGGTGAAAAAATGTCGTCCAAAAATTTAATATGTTCTTTACTCTTAAGAGAAGTCGTAGTCAAAGTTATTTTTGCATGGACAACGTAAAGTATGCACTCGTAAAAACCTTACCTGACCGCTACTTCTCTGCTAAAAAAATGTTCCGGCTTCTTTATACTCAAAAAGGATTTAATCCCGTGCGAACCCCGTCTAAACTAAAGGTTTCCGAATTGTAAATAAAAATGAATAAAATTAAATGAAAAATCATCTTGAATTATTTCAATTTTATGCGCCATTTCCTTGTCCCATAATAATATCTTATGAAAAGCAACAACCCCTCATTGAAACCGGTGTTCATCCTTTGAGGTCTTTCCACCATAAGACAATCTTACGAATTTCATTATTATTTATTATGGCATAACTTCATAAGAGAATCTTATGGGTAAGCGCCGATGTGGTCCAGCGGATAGGCTGGCGCGAGTCTGGTTTTGGTATGCCAGGCGTACTGGGTTCGATGCCCGGTATCGGCAAGAAAACTTTTGGGTTCGAATCTCATAAGTGGCCGACAGGTAGAATGTGTTTCCTCATATAACTGACTATATAATAAGAATGTTCAATCAGTTGCCAGCTGGCCAAATATATACACGGATGCCGAACCTTATAATCTAAGAATGCATGTGCGGTGAATCCGTGTACTCATGGTAGATAATCAACATACAAATACAATACTTCATAAAAGAATCTTATGGCATAAACAATAAGATTTTTTTGAGTGTAAATCAACTACGGAATGCTCAAAAAAAAAATTCACTTATATTATCTCTTTCATTGAAAATTGGATTTCGTGCAATGTTTTGCAGTCGCAGTTATCCGTACGAAGGTTGATTGAAAAGAAGTTAGCGTGTAGAACTCCGACAGAATTTACACTGATTTGAGAGGTCGCACGAATGTACAAGTTTGCTCAAATGTCGCAATCATGAGTGCGCAGTCCAATTTAGTGCGCTGCGATTAATACCGTATTTGTTTTCTCCCCTCGATCCGTGTTCCACCGTACCCGACAAAAACAAACACAACTCGTCGCCAGTGTTTTGCTACCTCACTCACTCACACGCTTTCTCGCAACACTGACTAAATTTTCGGGGCACTACCGCCCGATGGCAGTGCAACACCGTCCGAATAAACAAACAGTTTGACAGCACCTAGTGGTGCACCAGTGCAACACTAGTGCAACACTCGGTATGAACAAAAACGGTATTAGTTCTGAAGAAAGCTGAAGTTAGAAGCTATACAGTTGGGAAACAAGAGAGATATATGATGATTTTTTTTTGACTGTACGTTGTTTATTTATAGTAATAGCCAAGCAGTCTTTATAATCCGAACATAGAAATTTATTATTTGTCCAGCGTTTCGGTGCTTGTTGGCACCATCTTCAGGGAAAAATAATGGCTTGTGACCGCCATAGATAAACGACCAAAATCTCGTTTCCCATGCGCACAACCGATCGAGCAGCAATGTGATAATAGACTTATCTTAAGTAAATTAACAAGAGACAGCAGTCTTTATGCTTGGCTATTACTATAAATAAGAGAGATATGTTTGTTTAGTCAGAAGGGTCAAATAGACACTCCAGGGACTGTAAAGGGTAGAAATTTCAGGGACGGATGAGGATCAAAGAAGTGAATGGCCCATTTTGTGGCTTTCGAATGAAAGTTGCAACATAAAATGGACTACAAAATGGTATTTTTCGGAGAATATTTGGTGATATCGACGTTCTTTAAAACGCTTTTTTAAATTTTTAAGTTTTAAATATTTTTATGTATTAGATTACTACAATTTTTTTTAATATTTTACTAGAAAATTTGAATGCAAAACACTTCGTTGATGAATGAAAACGTTATGTCCGTTGAAAAATGACAAGACCCCGGCGCAAACCTTTTGCTTTATGTCAGTTTTTTTCACTTGTCGAATTCAAATTATTTAGACTTGCAGGATCAATCATATCATTCCAGCAGAACCTTGTTACGAAATTGTAAAATAATTCACGAGTGTTCATTGTACAACCGAGGATCTATAAATTTTGAGAACAGAAAATGAACACTGAGATTTGTCACAATTTAATGAGAATTGGATTTAGTACGCCTATAAAAAGTTTCTCTACGAGAAATTGATCATCGGATCAGGAGTTGTAGATACTCAGGAAGAAATTAAATATTGATAATCCTATCATAAAGCTACCATAAATCTGGCATCAATGCCACCTAGCGAATCCAAGCATAAGGAATGCTGTGTTCATAATGTACGATGATGATTATGAAGATGTGCACGGGGAATATCATGATCGCGATGAGTACATAGAAGTAAGTACCAACCAACACGCCTACCCGAGTAGGTATCTCTAGGAAGGTGAGGAGAGGAACCATCAGAAGCTGTTAACTCGATGATCATGGTTACGGATTGGCGATGGATGCTGCACATGAAGATGCTCCTCGTCGCTCCCGTTTCTTTCTTCTTTCCCTTTGTAGGCTCTACGAGGGAAAGAGAATGTCAAGGTGAAAAGTTTATGGGACATGCGACGACGACGGCACACTACTAACACTGATTACTCAACATGACCAAGACCGCCCCGGTCATCGATCGGTCCTAAAGGTTCCAAAGGCGCGGAGGAAAATAAAACCGCAAGCGGTGGCGCGGTGAGCGCGAAAAATAGAGAGTCACGACGAAGATGCGCGGCATCCAACGTGCGTTTTGTTAGGTTTGGGCGCGCGCTGGCTTAGCCTTTAATTGTAGGTGCCTTAACGGGTGCGAGCCTGAGGACAGGCAAATTCGTTGGAGACTCGGCTTAACCTAGACCGGGGTGGGTCTTCATAATGGAGACCCTCGAAGGTGCCGGCCACAGATGGATCAAACGTTGTTTTTACTGATGCGATTTAAATGGGTGATTATTGATAGCAGAGTTTACTGTAGAGTCTCAATCTGCGTTAATGCTACAGATTAAAAGCCACCGGAGCGATGGCTTACGGCAGATAAACTTCGGTTGATTAATCTACGGAATGTGCTCAATCGACCAATCAGTTCAAACACCAGGTGCTAAGTGGTTGTAAAGACCCTTCATAGAGGGGTAGTTAACGCAGTGATAAGTGTTATTCTAATTGGAGTCAAGTTTTGGCAATGAAATTTTCGTTAAATGAGTGAATACACAACTACCATATAGGGTAACGGACTTATTTTGGACCAGGGGATTATATTGGTCCACCGTGCCTAGCTATCTTATAAAGCAGGGGTGAGCAACTCGCGGCCCTCGGGCCGCATGTGGCCCGCGAGACCCTTTTGTGCGGCCCGCGAAGCTTTTTTCAAATTTTTATACCTAAACTTTTTTCTACAATGGACTGTTGGGAAAATTTATATGACTTGATCGAATATGCACTTATATGCTTTTGCCCCACAATCATTCAGATTGTTAACTTTTTTCTGGCATTTCAAGCATTTATTATGATCTGTTCAAGGCTTTATTGGCAAAACGTTATATTGGAGTTATTTCTTTACTCAGAATATATTTTTCCTAATTATTGAACTCCTAACGCTTTGAAAAAAAAAACATTAAAGTGAGTCGGAAAAGCAGCATAAAAAAAATGGAAGCTCACATGATCAAAGGAATTTCGAAGTTCGTTAGTGCAGCCATTATTTTCGTTCCAAGCGTAAATATAGTTGGATGATAAAAATTATGCTTAGCGGAAATATTTTTTGAAATTATTCTATCAAATTCAGCAAAAAGGCTTGTTCTGTTACTGGAAAGAAATTAAAATTAAAACCTTGTGAAATAATTTTTTTTATTCCTGAATATTGAAGAAAATTTCGAAAGTTTAATAGTTAATAAAGTTTGGGTGAACGATTTTAGATTTTATATCAACATGAATCAGCCAGCATCAAAGCTACCGACAAAAATTTTAAGTTCTTGATTAAAGCAATAGATATATGAAATTCTGTGATTAGTCCTAAAAGGTCTTTGATGATTATCTCTGATGTGGTTTTTTTTCCAGAAATTTGATAGAAAACTAATAACAAACATCGATAAATTGAGTAACATCACTTATGATTCGCATTCCACATTACCAAAGTCGTAATGTAGCTTTAGAAATCCTATCCCAATGGTATCTAAATAAGGAATTATAAAAATCTGGATAAAAATTTAAGAATCAAGAAGGTAGTTTTGAAGATAGTTGCTAAAAATATTTAAAATTGAACATTTTTCTGTGATTGTGTGATTTTCTGTGACCTTGCTTAACATCCCAAAGCAATAATCCAATGCGGAACATCAATTTAAAGATCTTATTTTCAACGGAAAAAGTCTAGTCTTTAAGGACACGTTCGAATTGTGGAAAAAAAATCACAAAAAGTCAAGTAGCGATTCAACGACCAACTCTTCAAATTTATATTTTTCACACTCTTACTTATCACTGTGGTAAGATTTTTGAATGAAAGTGATGACGAATAGTACCATCGATTTCAACAAGAATGTTGTAAGAATGAATGTTCATAAAGAAGCATTATTAAAAAAATTGAGAGAATTTAAAAATGACAAAGATTTAGTGATGTACTTTTCAATATCGGGTATTTATTAAGTCGTGTTGAATTTCTGTTTTTAATCATATGAATTCGTTTTATCTTTCCTTTTTCAGATTTGATTTCGTCAAATTTTTGTAGTTAGAAAAAATGACGTTAAGCTTTGCTAGTTATAAAATAAAATATTATTTTAACTGCGGCCCGCCGACAAGATTTCAAATTTGAATTGGCCCGTGGGTTCAAAAGGTTGCTCACCCCTGTTATAAAGCAACAAATAATAAAAAAATAGTGCATTACATTAAGTGCCCATGCTTCAACTATATTTGTAAAAAAAATCATGATTAGTTGCTTTATAAAAGAACTAGGTGGTCCAAAACTGGTCCTCTGTCCAAAATAATTCCGTTACCCTACCTAGTTATTATAATACTACTTAAGATTTTTGGGAGGATAATTGTAAATTTGCAATGTGTTAAGATGACCTGTTAAAAAATAGTTGAACGTATCAAATAAACATGGGGATTTATTCAAAGAATTCCATTACGGACTATTTAAAATATTAACGATTTATTTAAAACAAGCACACCGGGTCGTTTTGCTACACCTTGTAAAATTAATGGACCATTTCAACTTATTTAAATTTGGATTATTTAAATTTGGAATTTGGACATTATTGAATTTTGGAATTTCAATTTCATTGTAAATCATCCTTCAATTTCAAAATAAGTTCCATTTGCTTGATTATTTCTTCAGTTATTCAATTAAATGGAAGGTGGAAAGGGCTTCAAACCTTTTGCAAATATTTCGTAATGTGAGCAATTCTTAATTCGTTAGTTTTTTAAAACAAGGAAAAATAAACAAAAAACATCCATATTTTATTTTCTAAAGTAAAAATTTGTCACAAAGGTCCTTAATAATTAAAAAAAAATCATCATGGTCTCCGAGAGATGGGAGAACATTTCTATGAAACCTCTATTTTAAATATTTGTTTAGTGTTCTAAAGTTTTGCTAAAAAATGTACAAATTTCTAGAACCGTAAAACGGGGTAACATTGATTACCGGGGTAGCTTTGATCAACATGAAATTTATCCACATAACCATCAATAAGTAAGTCGAAAGTTAAAATATTTCAAAACTTATTTCAACGTTTGAAAACCAACAAGTTGAGTTTCAAATTGGGATAAACTTGGTTTGTTTTTGAAAATTTCAAATGTAAAAATGAGGCCCTTGGAGCCAAAGGGGTATAAGTGCATAAAAGTTTATTTCGAGAAAACACGCTTTAAAGTTTTTGTGTTTGGCCATTTTCCAAATATTTTTCGAAAATTTGTATTTTGCTCTCGAACGTAAAAGTATGTAAATAAAATTCGAAAAATCTGAAAAAATCACCAAATATAGTTTGAAACATGAAGAATCGTTTGGCACCATTAACTCAAAATTGACCATTTTGTCACTTACACCCTTTGGCTCTGACGGCCTCAAATGTTATTCCAAAATCTTGAAATATCTATTTTTTCGAAGGCTCACAAACAAACATCCTTCCTGATGAAATCAAAGTGTTAAGAAGCAGCAGGTTGACTTATGTTACAGTTAGGTTTACAGTATAGGGGAACTGGGGGTAAGACGCCCACGTTAAGAAGAATCTTTCATTACTCGTAAATGAAGAATGCAATCCAGTAAATTCGACAATAGTTTGGAAAAGGGGATTGTTTTTCACCAAAAATATACAAACAGGAACACTTATACCAATTATATACGTTTTAATCGTTAAATTTTGGAAGGCTTTCTTAAGTATGATTTTCATTTCGTTTGGGGCAAAGTGCGCATATGTGTGTACCCAAACGCGCCTTTTAACGATCAATAAGTGTTTATTAATTCAAGGGCCTCCGAAAGTGTTTGTGTTTGATAGGTAAAAACACTTCTTTTCTACTTCACAGATGGAAAAATGTTTTGCTACGTACAGTGCTGCCAGATATACTGACGTTCTTGTGAATATTTAATTAAATTTAGGAATTTTAAATATATTGGTTTATATTTAAGTTATGTTTTCTAATTCAACATATAAATATAGTGAGCGAAATAAGAATAGCACCACTATGTGTTTTGCTTGTTAAAATATAAATGATTGACAATTACGAAAATTTTCTTCCACGGTTTGTTCTGAATTGCTTAACAAATAAATCAAGCATAAGTTTACTTTTTTTGGACGTAGCAATTGGCGTTGAGGACCAAAAATGTGAAAAAAGGGTGCAAAAAAGAATAGCACCACTTCAATTTTTCAACAAAAACAAGATTATTTTTGAAAATTTACTGTGTAAAAGTGAATAATAATGCTTCTACGAATTATTTGAATAGATAACTGCATTTTAAGGAGCTCTCCAGAATTCCAAAGGTTTTCAAAGGTATTAAAAGGGGGTTTTAAGAGATGCTCCTTTAGCTTTAAGGAATTTGATATTTGAACTATAAAACTTTATCAAACTGCTTTATTTCTTCATTAAAATTCATAAGTATGATGCAAAATGATGAAACATAAATTTAAGGTTGAGTTTAAATCCAAAAAGCAGGTTGGAATTAAAAAATATGGCGGATGTACATTTTTGGGCTGGTGATTCTTTTGCAAATCCGGAAAAGCTTTCTGCAGCGTGAACTTCCACAAAACTGTGATGCGAAAATACCTCAAAATGATGAATATGGGCCTAAATAAACCTGGAAAATCAATTTTGAGACTAAATTTGGTTTTAACTGAGAGATAGTGCTGCCATCTACGACTTGAATCTGGAAAAAAGTGTGGTTTACTTAACAAAATCAAAGTTTTTTATTTCCAACCTATTTTTTCTGATTCAAAGTTAGTCCCGAATGTTTGTTTCATCATTTCACGTCATTTTAATGAAAAAAGTAAGTAGTTTGGAAAAGAATTACAGCTCAAATATCAAATTCCTTAACGCTAGAGGAGCATCTCTCAAAACCCCCTTTTAACCTTTGAAATCCTTTGGAATTCTGGAGAGCTCCTTAAAATGCAGTTATCTATTCAAATAATTCGTAGAAGCATTATTATTCACTTATACACAGTAAATTTTTAAAAATAATCTTTTTTCTCTTGAAAAACTCAAGTGGTGCTATTCTTATTTCGCACCCTTTTTCACATTTTTGGTCCTCAACGCCAATTGCTACGTCCAAAAAAAGTAAACTTATGCTTGATTTATCCGTTAAGCAATTTAGAACAAACTGTGGAAGAACATTTTCGTAATTTTCAATCATTCATATTTTTACAAGCAAAACACATAGTGAAATTGTTGTAATGAAAACTGCATATAAATTTAAACAAATATGAATCATCTTCTCGATTTTCGGTTGATTTGAAATCACCGAGAAAAATCAACCGAAAATCGAGAAGATAAAAGGAACGGTGACCGAAACCCAGTTTATGCATATGAATCATGCCTAAAGATAAACGGACATGACGCGTTTTGCCCTGCCTAGACATGCTTATTAAAAATCGTTGAAAGTAAGAGAAAAATAATTGAATAAGGAAATTTTTCTTTGTGTGATGATTGTCAAGACCAATGTTCATCATTGAAACAGATGCCAGGTAAATGTTTTGCTGATAGATGTTGTAATTCCTTACGAGAAAAATTGAAAAATTGCAAGAAAAGCTCCCAAAAAAATTTGTTTTCTTTTTTCGTCAAATTTACGCAATATAGAAAACTTAGAAGGTTTACAAATGTTTATAAACGCATAAAAGTGTAAATAGAACAAACTGGCATTTTCAGAAATGTTGAACAATGATTGTTTAGTGAAATACTGATGGTGGCGCATCTTGTCCCGACTGCACATTTTATACCCAGTTCCCCAACTTTTTTCCTTAGTAAATTTATAGTTTTGGTGTAGTTTTTGTTTTATTTTGAGGTAAATTTGTGATATTTCAAAAATAGGCACGTTTTCCAAGAGTAAGTCATTCTAGGACAAAAGGCTAGAAACCCTATCAAATGGAAAAGTTTGAAGAAAAAAAAATTAAGGGGAATAGTGCGAGGGCCTAGAGATCCGAATGAAGGCAAAATTTTATTTTTTTCAAGTTAAAGTTTTATAAGTAATGTTAAAAATTTAGCCCCTTAATTTATGCAGCATCTTTGTCCATATTTCTACTTTAATCGTTGTTCGTTCTTAACACAAGAACTGCCTAAGTTTATCAATTACTAGCATTTGTAAATATTATAAAGGTGTTTTGTATCCTTTATGATCAAGAAAACTCATTAAATTAAAAAGCATCTATAGAGAACACTAGAAAATGACATAAAATGCAGAAGAAAATTATGTAGGTTAAAAAAGTATTTAGAAAAAAACAACGAGAATAAGATGAAATAAATAAATCGAGGATTTAAAAACATTGAGCCAAGTTTGAATTAAGATGCAGGAAAAGAATGAATAACAGGTACAGTTCGAACGTAATTCACATGTACCGTTAGGAATGAGTCCAGTTAATGCAGAACAAAGATGGCAAGAAATAATAACGGCGTTTACTGAAACCGATAGAGAATGAAAAAAGAGTAGAGAGGAGATATAAAATAGATAGCATCAGGAAAATGTTCTTGATAGTCATAGGAGGATTTGGATATAAAAGAGCATCAAATTCTAAACAAAGACTTTTTTACGGGATCATCTGGGACGATTTATCCCTACCTCTAAACAAAGATGAAATTGACATTTAAATCAAATTTAAAGTTGTCTAATAAATTTCTGCAACCATATTTTTCGTTCATAGGAGTTCAGTACTGGTTTTAAAAATATGAAACATGCCACATTCCCCTTAACAGAAAAAAGCAATCGAGAATTATTGAAAAAAGTGATCAATCTTAACCCGTTTTTCGGAATACAATTTTCAACCTATTTGCATTAGTTAAGGTCCGTTTAGCAATTCTTAATTCGTTATTTACTCAAGAAAGCGACAAAATTAGGTTTTGTGCCATAAATAAAAAAATAAATACCCATCATTTCATTATTTTATTTCTAAGCAGTTGAAAGTGATTAAAAAATATTCAAAAAAAAATAACGATTACATTTTAAATTTATGTCAGGCAGGGCCGTAGGAAGGACCGTCTCATGGGGGGGGGGGGGGGGTTTGATGACAATTTTTTCCCAATAACATTTTTGCTTGAACAATGCCTACACAAGTGAAAAAATGTAGCACAAATTATTCAGGTTAAAGTTATTATGCATTAAAAGTTATTAATTTTTGAAAATAAGTCCTAGGAGTAGCCAATTTTGTTCATGAAGCTTTCAAAAATATGGGTATTTGTGATATAGCTCAGTCGGTAAATCAGTTGCCTCCTGAGCTGATATCCGTGAGTTCGAGCCCAAGAGTAAACATCGATCACAGTTGTTCCAGATAGGTTTTTCAATAACTGGTGCGCCAACTGCATAAAGAATCGAAACAAGAAAAGTATTTTGAACCTTCATTCAGAAAAAAATTTGTTAACTCACTTACTTTAGCAAGCTAATTTTTCTGAACCATAGGCATGACCATTTTAAACATTGGGTGAAAATGTATCAAATATTCAGAAATAAAAGTAAAAAATAAGGTTTACGGTTCAAATAAGGTTTATTTACTACTCTTATAAACTTGATTAAAATTTAAGACTTTTTTTTTTTTTTTATGAGATGAAGGAAAGCCCGCGGGAGTGTAATTCTTTCTGAATGCCTGCTCCCGTAGGCACAAAACCTCCTCTCCATTTATTATTTCTTTTTTTTTTTTTCAATAATCGAATTACAATACTGTTAACAATTTTTTTTTGATATTTTGTTTACAAATTTGTCACTTCCACTGATTTGAATTCTGTTCACGGTTTTTCTTATTGTTTTTTGTTTGATAAGCTGCAATGTGGATGGCGGCTGGTGATGGTGGCGGTGGGTGTCGGTGGGTGGCGGCGGGTGGTTGTGGATGGTGGTGGCGGTCGATACTTGGCGGCGGTGGCGGAAATGATAAAGCAAAATTTGGTTTTTGGGGGTTAAGTACAGCATGTAAAATATGAATTTTCGGGCGCGGATTTGGGACTTTGGAAAGGAGTACTACTTGACATCCCCAGTGAGAATAATCTCTTTTGAGGGGATGCTGCTAAGGGTTTCTATGTACCGGACATGGTATCGGATGTTATAGCGAAGTCATTCGACTTCGAACATGAACTTTAACAAGTTCTTTAAATTTCGATAAGTTATGTTCTGATTTTATATGTAGAGGTAGGGCATTGTACCGAAAAATACCGAAGTTTGAAAAACTTCGTTTTGCTTTCTCCGTGTTCGTCCTTCGAATTTGGAGATCTCCATGACGTCTTGTTTGGTAACCGTGATCAAGAGTCGGAAAATGTAGGTTTTTCAGCGCTTGGGGATTATCGATAAAGTTTTTCATTTGAACCAGCGTCTGTACTTCTCTCAGACCATTGATGGTAAAAATTGATGTTGCTGCATTTCGAAACAGCTGTTCAGTTGGATAGAGCCGTGGTCTACTGTAAACTATTTTCAAGCATCTATTTTGGATAGTTTGTAGTTGCTTCATTTTGGTTTTAGATGCACATCCCCAAATAGCAATCATGTATTGCAACTTCGATTGCACGAAGGCATGATACATAGTTATCATTTGCTTGGTAGGCAACAACTTTCTAATCCTCCAGAACAATCCACAAGTAACACTTAATTCTTTTTTAAGTTTATCAATATGTTCGACCCAATTGAGCTTATCATCAATAGTTAAGCCCAAGTACTTGTAGTGCGTTGTATGTTGGATAGTGGTTGAATCGACGACAAGGTTCGGGATAATCTGAGCTGTATTCGAGCGTGGTGCTCTAAATAGAGTGTATTTTGTTTTGGAGAGATTGAGCGAAAGTAGATTCTCAGAAAAATATTCTCCCAATGTCTGCAGATCAATTCTCATGTTACGGATTATTTGTTCTGCATTATCACCAATATATAGAATTGAAGTGTCGTCAGCAAAAAGGCGAGATTTCCCACGAAGCTCAAGTTTTGGTAGGTCATTGATATAAATCAAGAACAACAGTGGACCTAAGTTGCTGCCTTGTGGAACACCGACTTTTAATGGGCATAGTTGACTGGTGAAGTTGTTGGCAATCACATATTGATTGCGATCGACGAGATAGCTTTTCAGAAGCCTATTTGCTGCTCCCCTGATGCCATACATATTCAGTTTGTCCAATAAAATCGTATGATCAATTGTGTCGAATGCTTTCTTGAGATCTAAGTAAAGTATTCCTACGGATTTTCTTACATCCATTGCGTTTGTTATCTCGTCAATAAGTTCACAGGCCGCGGTGAGTGTGCTGGATCCACTTCGGAAGCCGTATTGATGATTGTACAAAATGTTATGTTGATTTAGGAAGTTCATCAATCTAGATGCCAACATTTGCTCAATAACTTTGCTTATGACAGATAACACCGATATTGGTCTGTAATTGTTAACCTCCGATTTGCTACCTTCCTTATAAATTGGTATAACCTTTGCTGTCTTAAGGTAAGCGGGGTAGCAACCAGTCTCGATAGCTTCATTAAACACATCCCTTATGATGACTGAGAAAATCCGGTGGTGTCTTTTTAAAAAGTTTGCCGAAACTCCATCTGGTCCCGAACACTTATTTGAATTCAGATCCTTTATCTTCAAAATAACCTCATTTTCATCGGCAGGTCTCATAAAAAATGACGAGGTATTTGGTATCATGGTGTGAAATCGGTTTATATTACGTTGACTGTTAATTGTGGAGGCTAGCTGGGGTCCTATTGTGCTAAAGTGTTGGTTAAATATGTCTGCTACATCTTTCTTTTCAATTATCGTTTTTTAAAAGTTTGAGTTCATCTACGAAAAGCTCTTTTTCTCCAGTAACTGATTTTATATTTTTCCAGATCATTCGTTGGTTCGACGTATTGAACAAAGATTGGTAGTAAATTTGTTTAGCATGTGATTTTTCCCTTACTACTCTAGCTGATACTTGTTTCAGGAGGGATTTCAGCTCGCTATTATTAGGCATGCGTTTGCTTCTAGTTAATAGATTATGTTTAATTTTAATCAACTTCCATAGGTCAAATGACATCCAAGGGCACGTGCTTTTAACTTTCGCGACAACTTTAACAGTTTTGGAGAATTTAACTTTTAAAGCTCGATATAACTCTATCAGGTTTTCCAGTTTTTCACTCGCGTTATTACCTTTGATGTTGACAGATTCTGCTTCGAAATACGAACTTAACTGGTTATGGTAGATGATAACTTTCTCTAAAACTCGAGTAGTGAGAGGTTTTCCAAGCAGGAATGACGAAATTATCGTGGAGTGATCACTTATTTCAGGGTCTACGGTCGCATTTCTTACATGATTCATCAGTGATTCGGGACAGACTACGTGATCGAGGATGTTGTTGCTGCTAGGTCGTGTAGGATGAGTGTTGGTAACTGCCATATTAAAACATTTCAGGATGTCAAAATAGCTCTGTGTGGATTCATTCGTTAAATTATTAACAGGAATATTCACATCACCAACCAGGATTTTTGTTACATTTGGCTCAGTGTTATGAAATATTGATTCAAGTTGAGAAAAAAAAGAGCTCGAGGGATAACTTGGGGGCCTGTAAATCGCGTGTACATCTACATGCATACTGGTGATACTAAGGCGTATTTGGATGTGATGGAATCCGTTTTCATGGACATTCGATAGTTCCTCGGCGATAAGAGCATTTTTAACGAAGACCGCTAATCCTCCTCCTTGGGATTCAGGTCGACAAGAGAAAAAACCTTAATATCCACTCAGATGAAATAACTTGCTATTAGCTTCCTTAACCCAAGTCTCCCCTATGACTATGACATCAAGATCTCCAGCATAGAGATCTATAGATTCTTTCAATGCATCGAATTTGTCTCCAGTGTTCATTCCTCTTATGTTTTGTTGCAAAATAGTAAGCGTTTTATTAGTTTTCGATACAAAATTTGATTTATTCAGACATGAAATAGTATTAAAGGTAAAATTTATCGCTGAGAAATCCATGATATTTATTTAATTTACTTAAAACGAATATTTTTACTGCGCTGTTTGATGACGCTTGGCATTTGGTTCCCCGGACGACTCCACGGACATATTTAAAGAACGTTTAGTATTCCTGTTGCACAATTCTTGTAGTTGGTGTTTGGTAGCAATAATAATCGGCTTCGAATTATCCGTCTGCTTCAGAAGAATTTTCCCATCTCGACCGGGCCAGACGTATTTAATATCCATTTTAGTTTGAAAATCCTTTGCTTCTTGCAGCAGCTCTCTTCCGTATGACGTCAGCTCATCCCGAATGGTAATTTTCTTAGTTCCCGCATTGATATCCTTGAACATTGTTGAAACTAAAAGCGGCCCGTGAAGTTTCTTGCATTCAAACAATTTCTCTTTATTTTCTTTACAGTCGAATGTCACAAGAATAGGAGCTGTACTTATTATTTCGCATCCGAGACGTTTGGCATAAGATATAGAATCATCTCCCATTTGACACCCAAGAACTTCAAACAATTTGAAAATAGTTGCTTTCAAATCCTCATTTTGAACCCTTGGCATTCCCAAAATTACCGCATTTTTATTGAGAGTTGATCGACACAGCTTATCGTATTCAAGCTCCATTTGATCCACCTTCTCAGCTAGTGCTTCGTGCTTCATTTTCCATTGGTCCATATCTTCTCTAATTTGCTCGTTGTCCTCTTTCATAAAGTTGAGTTCAGCTTTAAATTGTTCAAATTGATCGGATATGAACTGTTGCGATGCCTCAATTTGTTTAGTGATGTTCACTATCGTTGCCACTTGTTGCTGAGTTTCTTGTTGACTAACGGACAGACGACGAATTTCATTTAGAACGTCTGTCAATCCAGGATTCTCGGTGCAATTGTTTTGTGCATGCATGGTACTACAGTCGATCGAACAAAAATATGGTTTTCTACGTGTTTTTTCGATAGCATTTCCGACAATTTTTTTGCATCGAAAGTGAACCACTCTATTGCATTGGACACATTCGATGAGACGGTTTGGAAAGTCTTCCACTTTCAAACACATGTAGCAGATCAGAGCATCATCCTCTTCCATGGTTGCAGAATGATACGTGAGATGGTATGACACTAAAGTGATAGTGATGAGAACACCAGTGACTACGCGTGAGTTGGAATTTGACAGCTTTTTATAGCAACTTGTATGTTGTTGTTATCAAAGTGAGTGCCTGTAAACAGTTTCCGCGGCACGAACAATTTCGGATTTATCTTACCGGATCGTTTGTTCGCCTACCGTGAGCTATCTCGATGATCAGCAGACCCCAGCTAGCCGGAAGATTTGTTTGGATCGCGAAACCACAGTTTATACGAGGTATTTCCACCTTTTTTTCCACATAAAAACAGCCTCGAGAAAAGAAGCTTCTACCATGCCCGGTGTTGTTTTCTTCTCTTTTCAGACTTAGTATGAACCTTTGATTTTGAAGAATTTGCAATATATGCAAATTTTGTAAATAAAATTTCCAGCTGAATTTTTTTCATAAGGATAAAAAACAAGTTCAAAAATTACACTGGGTGACAGCCAAAAAATAGTCTGGGGTTTAGATTAGGATTTAGAGTAATTTTTGTGTCCCGAGTTAGAATATCACATTGATTTTTCTGTATCAGGTCAACTTTTTGAGATACAGCCATATGGCTATATACGCTTCAATATGCTAGTAATAGGGGTTTTGAGTTCAATCTATGTAATTAGATGACAGCCAAAAAATAGTCTGGGGAGATACAGTATTCTAATATCCTGACCTGATTGAACAAAACCATGGTCATTTTCGAACTCAGGGCGTCAATATTAGTCTAATTCAGTTGGAAAACCCTGGACTATTTTCAAAAAATCTTTTTTTGTTACTCAGTGTTATCATTCAATATTTTATGTTTCATAATTTAAATCCTGTAAAAAAAGTTTTCAAAATTAAAATTTAGAAACAAGTTTTTATTCTATTCTTCAGATCTTGTTTTTTATATGTGATTTTCACCAGGTTTATGTTTCTTATCTGACTTTGATGAATTCAAAATTTTAATTTTGAATCAAGAATCAAAGTTATGAAACTGCGATCTCCTTCAATTTGAATCCCTGATGAAATTTTAGTATCGATATTTTAATATTGATCATTAAACTTAAATTTGAGCATAATCTGAATACAAACCTTGGATTTTAGTTTAAAGTCTGAATTCTGCATTTTGAACCCAAATTCTAAGCCTGAATCTAAATTCCGGATAAGAAATCCTATGAATTTGAAACCAAAAAGCGAAATTTGTATCAAAACCCCTGAACCAGAAATTTTTTATTAAAATTTGAATTTATGGTTTTCAATATGATTTTTTTTTCAATTATTTATTCGTAATTGAACTTGAAAAAAATTTAATAAAACTGTGAATGACGAAATTTATACATATTTTTCAATTCTGGACTCACGAAACTTTCTTATGTTTCAACTCTGCACATTAATTTAGGATAACAATTTCAGATCCAAATCTAAAAAATGGTTTGAATTTCAAATATATATATTTTTTTATATTCCGAAATTCAGAGTTTTGAATATGGAAAATTCATCGCATTTTAGATTGAAATGCAACACCAATGTTTAAAACGGATTCTATACCAATGATGATCCAAACTGAAAATCAAGAAAAATAAACTCGATAACTACTTGCTAGATATTTTTCGTAAGTATCCGGGCTGGGCAAATCCAGGCAATTTTATTCTTAAACCTTGCAAAATAAGGGCATATTATTTCAAGTTTTTCTTAAAAATCCGTCAAATATGCACGCAAATTTCGGAATTATTCCATTTAAATAAAAATGAAAAACACATGGAATACTGTTTTAATTTTATTTCGAAACACATCAGGCGATTCAGAATCATTAGAAGAATCAGGCTTCAAAAAAATCGTTTGTTTTTTTGATAAAAATTGTTTAAAAAATGATTTGGACACAAGATACATAATTCTAAGGAATCAATTGAAATTTTTGTTTGATTTTGCAAATAGAGTGAGACAATCTGGTCAAAATACGTACAATCCGGTAAGCTTAGTCTAGCTTTATTGGAATTCAATATTAAGAACTCAATTACTATCAACAAGTGAGAATTTTTTTTGAAAAACTGTTGTAGAATTGTGGTCCTGTAATGAGATTTCGAAGTTTTGGAGTCAAAATTGTCACACTATTTTTACTCCTCGAATTATTTAAGTAGTTCATCAAATATTTGATAATAAAATTAAAATTTTATGTTTAGTAAAAAAATTTCACTTGGCATCTTTGGACCTTTTAGGGGGGTGGAGGAGGGGGGGGGTTCCTACGGCCATGATGTCAGGGGTTTCAAATAAAATTTCGATTTAAAGCTAAGCATTAGAAATTAAAATAATAGATTCATTCTATAGTTCCGTTTAATTTTTTTCAGAATTTATAGTACATATTTCTATACTATAGTAGTAATTTCTAGTAATGGATTCAGATTTAAATGGAAAATTGATAATCCAAAATCAGGTTTTCAAAATTCAATTTCCTAATTTATCTTGTGAACTCGAAATCAGAAATTCCGATTCCTATTCCAAAAATTCAGATTCTAATACCGATTATTTCAGAATTCAGTTTCAAAATTCTAATTCAGTATTTCAAACTCTGGATTAAAAGCACAGATTGAGATAAAAAATTCAAAGTTTGAAATTCAGAATTCAGAGTTAGTAGATAAATTCTAAACTTGAATCTATTAGAATTTTTAGAAAATTTTGAATTCGAGTTCATAGCTCAATTTTAATCAGATTGTAAATTCAAATCCAAAATCTTCAAAAGACTTTTGATGAGAATTCTTGAATAGAATGCGATTTCTTAAGTTCCTACTAAAGTTAAAAAACATGTACAAAACTTTATTGAGAGAACGTGTTGTTTTCAGGTGAAAACCTTATGATTAACCTCCAGTTTTCTGTTTTTCAATTAATTGGTAAGGTTTGATTTGATTCTCAAAACTCAGCATATCTCGAAACACAGATTATAAAAATAAATTAAGCTTTCAACTAGAAATTTCAAAATTTTAAAAGCAGTAAATTAAACAGAGTAAACAAGTAAAATCAAACAACAACACTCAGGTAATCGTGTTAAAATTTCTTATCTCTATTCTCATTCCCAATTTCGGTACCTATATTTCAAATATGCAGTGCAGCACATATTTTCCTCGCAAAAATCTCTTCAGATGATTGTGACAAATGTTTTAAAGCAACGGCAATATGTTACCAAATTGTGTTGTCAAATTAAATGTCGGCCGAACCCCCATTTATTAATGAGCAATTAACACAAGATAAATGATGCACTTCGAGGCTGACATCCGATCATCTCCGACAGATAATCTCTGTTTAAATCGATGTGAATTACCTACCTCCCTACTGCAATTAGGTAGAAAAAAAAACAGCATGCATAAATCATGAGCATGAATCGGGCGACAAACTGGAAACAATTGTGAGATATCGATGACTTCAATGATGGTCCGCTTTTTTCATTCGATCTGCAAGCGACGAACCCTCCTCAAGGCCCATTCTTCCTACTTGGTTGCTCTACAAGATTTTCAATAAAAAGTCACCCCCATCATCGGAGATTTCGGCGTGGTTGCAAAAAGTCAACCAATAATATCCCATTTGATTGGGTGTGATGAAATAAGGCGACAAGCCGTGTGACAAATTGTTTGCTCAAGCACCGCGCCGATAGACTGGTGGTTTTTTTTTCACTCAAGCAACGACCTATCATACCTAATCATGTCGACGGCATGCAGAGGAATACTGGCTAAGGTTAAAGGAATCGGGCTGGCTGGCTCAAGTGCGACTTAAATTTGGCCGACACAGCCTTACCCAAGGTGATGGTGGGAATGCTCGTTTTGGGATTAGATTTTGGTCTGAATGATTCCCACAGTGTCATATCGAAGCGATTCAATTTGTGGGATCATTTGTTCCCCCTTGTGGGGGTCTTCTTTTTAAGGATCTGACTCATGCATTTTGGCAAACTATAATCTCCCATTGGGAAGAATTGTTCATCATAATTCTGAGCTCTAAATTGGATGAACCTTCTTTGCGTTTCTTTGTCGTTTGGTGGAAATGAAATATGTTATCAAAACTGTCAATCGTGATCAATAACTTAAACTTTTCTTGTTCCTGTTCCAAAAATTACGTTTTAAACTCATGACGACAACTTGGAATTTGTTAAGCTCTTCTGCGTTTTCTAAGACTTCTTTTTTGGAATAAGCATAATTTAGTTATCTTTGATCATTTAACTTGTTGTCATCCTTATTGAGATAAGTGTAAAATCTACGATACTAATATTAAATTTAATCGCAACACAAAAATGGCAAAGCTCAAATGAAGTCCTCTGGGGACAAGGTCACCGCTGAATCTGCAAACCTAATTTTGACTTACCGGGAAACAAAGAAAGAGCTCAGCTTCGTGCGTAAGAAATCCACCCCCAATTTAGACCGGCCGAACAAACTTCCACCTGACCCTTCCGCCATTAGACTGAAAGACGGTCAGGAAGTTGACCAAAACAATGCGCGACCGTTACCGTACGAGCCCAACTTAAGGAACCTGCCTTTTTTTGGACAACTGTGATGTACAATTATAAAACCAGCGTGATTCACATGATTTCTAATCTTCTTAATGTATAATAAATAGTTAAGATTTATCGGTTACTAAAGCTCTATAAAATTAAATAAGACCGAAGTTGAACCATTCCACATTTGCCGATCTTAGTTCAAATCCCCGAACGAAGAAGGAAATTTACGGTGGAAAATCGCACATTTAGCCCCCAAAGGGGGTACGTTTGTTGTTCGGCATTGGCCTAAAGAGAATAATTTTTACGACCGGGTAACGATCAAAATATGGTAATTTAGGTCGGTCAATTTGGTGGTTTGCCCGAAAACAAAAACAGCAATGGAAAAAAGTAAACAAACGAAACAATAAAACGCGGCGTGGGTGGTGATGTTCAATCCGGCGAAATTTTAAACACCAAAGGCGCTTTGATTCGGTTACTTTTTCTCCCATCAAATTTTATGACTCCGGCCGGGCTATGGATTGTTCTCGTTAATGACAGCTTTGTCACTTCTTTATCGAGCTAGACTAGAGACAATAGAAGGAAAACCAAAAACTGGAAATGTTGAGTGTGTGCAAGGTTTTTTTTTTTTTGACGCAAAACGATTACCCTTTCGCATTCGCATGCTTATTGAGAAGTTTGTAGGTTCCAAAATCTAAGTACACTGAGGTTTTTTTTAAGCGGTTTTTTTTTACACGGTTTTTTTACGCGGCTTTTTTTACGCGGATTTTCGAATTAACGCGGTTTTTTTTACGCGGATTTTCGAATTAACGCGGTTTTTTTTTACGCGGATTTTCGAATTAACGCGGTTTTTGAGAGAAAATATTCTAAGACTTTTTCAAAGGAAAACACTTAGAATCTTTTTGTAGGTGGGAAAATCTTAGCTCTGAGACTAAGAACGTGATACATGAGATCTGAGACCTGAGACCTGAGGCTTGAGACCTGCAATATGAGACTCGAAATCTGAGACACGAGACATGAGACCCGAGACTTGAGACCTGAGACCTGAGACATGAGACATGAGACATGAGACATGAGACCTGAGACATGAGACATAAGACCTAAGACATGAGACCTGAGACATGAGACATGAGACATGAGACATGAGACATGAGACATGAGACATGAGACATGAGACATGAGACATGAGACATGAGACATGAGACATTAGACCTGAGACATGAGACCTGAGACATGAGACATGAGACCTGAGACATGAGACATGAGACATGAGACCTGAGACATGAGACATGAGACCTGAGACATGAGACATGAGACATGAGACCTGAGACATGAGACATGAAACCTGAGACATGAGACCTGAGACATGAGACCTGAGACATGGAACATGAGACCTGAGACATAAGACGAACTGAATTCCCCACTGTCAAATAAGCCTCACTATATTCTACTATTCTATTAATCTAATTGATTTTGTTTTTCATCTTAAAAATAAACTATCATTGTACGCAAATTTTTAAAAAATCATGGTTCTTATGCGTTTTTTTAGTAACGTGCTTTTTAGCGCGACTTTTTTAATTAAAATGGATTTTTTACGTGGATTTTCGAATTTCGGGTTTTTTACGCGGATTTTCGAATTAACGAGGTTTTTTTTACACGGATTTTCAAATTAACGCGGTTTTTTTACGCGGATTTTCGAATTAACGCGGTTTTTTTTTACACGGATTTTCGAATTAACGCGGTTTTTTTACGCGGTTTTTTTTTACGCGGGACAAAATACAGCGTAAAAAAAACCTCAGTGTATACGCGCGCAGTAATTTATCAACAGGTAGGTTTGTCGTTTATAGTATACCTATATACAATATATTGATAACATTTTCGATGTATTACAACTGGCAAACAACCACATAGATACTGCTCCTGAATATTAGGTATATTCTTACAGAAACTGAAACCAAACTGGAACTTTGACAACGACCTTAAACATGAAAACACGGGCTATAATTGGAACTTGGAATGTTTTAACCCTTGCCCAAGCTTCGTACTAGCTGCTTAAAAGCCAGACGAAGAGCTCAATGGACGAGAAACGAAGCCGATAGAGAAAGGAGAGGTGGGGTTTACCGAGCAGCCGGGGTGGCACTTAAGCGAGCTATTAAAACAAGCAAAGAAAACCGTTACAGAGCGTTATGTCAGAGCGTAGATGATAACTCATGGGGCCAAGCCTATAGAGTAGCACTGGCGAGATTCAGTGGCCCAAGGTCGCCGTCCGAAAAGTGTTCGGAAAAACTGAGAAAGTTCGTTGCACATCTTTTCCCGCAGCATGGCCCGACGCAGTGGCCACTTACCTCGTACGACGCGGGTGCCTACGCCATCGAGCCAGTAACGAACGAGGAATTCGTGGTTATCGCTAAGAAACATGCGGTAAATAAGCCTCCTGGTCCGGACGGAATCCCAAATGCAGTGCTGGAGGTGGTGGTACAGAACATTCCGGATGCTTTCAGAGTGGTGCTACGAAAGTGTCTCGACAAGGAATCTCTTCGCAATTCGTGGAAAACGGCAGAGTTGATGCTACAACCGAAACCTGGGAAATCCTCAGGGCATCTATTATCATACAGACCTATTTGTCTGCCGGACACCCTTAGTAAGCTACTGTAGAGGATAATATTTAACAGACTTATTATCTACACAGAAGGCGAAAGTGGACTGTCGGACAGACAGTTCGGTTTTCGGAAAGAGAGATCTTCGGTGGACGCCATCCGAATGGTGGCACAGTACGCGAAGCGCGCATATAAAAAGAAGCGGACAGGTGTTCGTCATTGCGCCATTGTGACGATCGACGTTAAGAATGCCTTCAACAATACCAGCTGAGAAGCTATTGCCAAAGTGCTTCACAGGATACGTGTTCCTAATACCCTCTGCAGGATAATAGGAAGCTTCTTCGAAAATCGAGTCCTGATGTACGAAACCGAAACTGGGTTACGATCTAATGCCCTAACAGCGGGTGTTCCACAAGGTTCCATACTCTGACCTGTGCTTTGGAATGCCATGTATAATGAGGTGTTAACGCTGAAACTACCAGCAGGCGTGCAGATAGTCGGATTTGCTGACGATATCGTGCTCATGATTACCGGCGAAACAATCGAGGAGGTAGAAGACCTTGCAACGGTGTCCGTAGAAAGGGTTGGCATCTGGATGGAGGGAGTTAAGCTTCAGATAGCTCACCATAAAACTGAAGTTCTGCTCGTGACCAATAAAAGAGTTGTGCCGCACATGGAGATTACTGTTGGAGGGCACACGACATCTTCGAAACAGCAGCTGAAATACCTTGGAGTAATGGTCGACCATCGCTTAAGTTTTGGTGCGCATGTCAAATACTGTTGCGAAAGTGCATCGAAAGTCATAGATTCATTGGCCTGGATTATGCCGAACTGCCATGGTCCAAAGAGTAGCAAGAGACGTCTCCTTGCGAGCGTAGCACTGTCGAAACTACGATACGGAGGAGCGGCCTGGAGCTCCGCGATAGAGGTAGAGCGCAACAGATCCAAATTACGGAGCACACATCGGTTGATAGCCATGCGAGTTTCCTGTGCGTACAGGACCATATCAGCAGATGCAGCTTTTGTCATCGCGGGCATGGTTCCCATCGACATAACTCTGGCGGAGGATATGGAATGTTACAAAGCAAGAGCTGTTAGAGGAGTGCGTAATATTCAACGAGCAGCGTCAATGCTCAAGTGGCAGGAGCAATGGGACCAGGCTTCGGACGAATCCTGAGGCGCGACTCAAAAGAGGCAGAGCAGTACCACTCATAGAGGAGGAACTCCCAAACTCCTGGCAGTCGGAAATAACTCTTTCTCGCTTCTCCTAACGCCAGAATCTCTAAGAGCGCCAGTCACTCTTTGCTCTCCCAGAGGCTCTGCGTTCCTCCCAAAGAGGCCTCCCCGGGAGGAATTACTTTGCGTGTGACGATTCAGAACTGCGTTCGAGTTAGGTACATATTTGATTGCTTCAAGTAGCTCACAGCTGCTGGCTGGCAGATGGGGTGGCTGTGCGGCGATGTAAGCACAACAAGTTTAAGACTATTTTTAACTTTGACAACGTTTACAATATTACTCTAATTTACATTCAATGATCATGTAAAACGTTTTTCGTATTTTAAGTTTTCAGATAACATGTATTACAAAGAATTCAGCCGGTGTTAAAAGAAGTACCGTCAACTGGGCCATCAAGCACACTTTTCACCATGAATGGCTTCTAAAAACTTAACGTACACATAATTATTATTGATAGGACATCAAATTAACTTAGT
Source organism: Uranotaenia lowii (assembly GCF_029784155.1). Lineage (NCBI taxonomy): Eukaryota > Metazoa > Arthropoda > Insecta > Diptera > Culicidae > Uranotaenia > Uranotaenia lowii. The sequence continues at coordinate 263,387,022 of NC_073693.1, read as the reverse complement.
CAGAAAAATTATTGGTTTCCCCAGTTATTTTTGAATTCACAAAAATATGCGATTATCACCCTACTAAAAAAGGGACAAGATGCAACAAACTTTGTTGTTAATGAAAAAACAAATGGAAACGTCGAATATTTATAGCTCTCGATATAATTGTGATGTCATAACGTATAAAGCACTAATTTTAGTAAGTTTCGATTTTGCTCAAATTTGTTCTGTCAAAAATGATTTGAAAAAAAATCATAAAGGCGCTGCATACATTTAGGGGTAAAAAAATACTGCAAAAATCAATTAGCTTAAACCATAAAAGTTCATGTTATGATAGATGAAATTTTGAAATTAAAAGCATAAGGGTGCTGCATACATTAAGGGGTAAAAAATACTACCAAAATCAACTAACTTAAATCATAAAAGTTATGATAGATGAAATATTGAAATTAACAAACGCGTGATGCAAAACAATCATATTCAAGTATATGAAATCGAGATTTAAATTTGATGAATTTTAGCCCAGACTGGTAACTGAATTATTTATATTTTTTTATTTATTTAAAAATATTTGCATCAGAGTTGTTATAGGGTAATAAAAGCAGTATAAAGTTTGTATGTGATATCGTTTAGCCAATCCGCCAAACTTGGTAAAATGTTTTACGACATCGAAAAATGTGAAAAATTGTACATCTATTGCTAAATTTTTAAAATTGAGAAAATGAGAATCTAAATTTTAAAAATCTATCTCGCGATGTTAAAAACTGAGTAATTATCATTATCATTAAATGATAATTTAATTACATAAAATAAATTAATTCAAATAAAAATTGAATAAGTGTGGTGGTATACAAAAGTAGCATCTAACCCTGCTCTTGCATGATACCCCGTTTGACGGTTATTGAAGAAATACTAGCTACCCGAACAAAATATCTCAAATTTCTTGCTAACTTGAGGCTCGTTGCGCGATTTTTTCTTATGCTATCGTACTTAAACTTTTCATGTAAACTTCACACAGCAATCTGCTTATTTTGGCCGCTCTTCTCAACAAACTTATCAGCCGGGACACGTTCTATTCACTGCTATTCGTATTAAATCATTCCCAAATGACACCGCCGGCGTAAACCAAAACAAACGAACAAGGGCCAGCCAGATACCAAGCACATAACGTTTGCTTTATAAGCGTGCTCCTAGGGAGCTACTCCCGTAGAGCGCTCGTTTCCCTTTTCAGAGCAGAGCGAGAGGCAACAAGAACTCCCTGGGAGCATTGCATCATTGAGGCAAATGGTAACTCCTTCTCATTCCATCTTGCCGCCTAAAGAGTGGGAGCAGATTTGAGCTCCGTGGGTGTTTGCTCTCAAATGAATCCGAAGCCTGAATGGGACGCATCGAACAACGCAAGATGGACGCATAGGCTAATCCCGAGACTTTCAGACTGGGTAAATCGGAAGTATGGAGAGGTCAACTTCTACCTGACGCAGTTCCTTTCGGGTCATTGGTGCTTTAAGCAATACCTTCATCGGTTTAAGCTTATCAGCTCGCCTTATTGCCCGGAATGCGTAGAGACGGAGGAATCGGCAGAACATGCTATCTTTGTCTGCCCCAGGTTCAATTCAAGGCGTCAACAACTTCAAAATTTAAACGCTGAAAACATAGTAAGTGAAATGTGTCGCGACGAACAGTCATGGCGTGCTATAGTCGACGAAATCTCGCAAATCATGCGCGATCTGATAAGGATTAGGAAAGATGATGAACGGAGAGAGCGAGATAGTCAACCAAATTTGACAAGCTAATGAAAGGTCTTGGGCCTCGTATGACACTTCAATTCAAAAGCAACGCGATCTTAGGGCGCGGTATAACCCTAATCTGGACTCATACGTGTGGTGGGACTTAAAAGGTCTCACGTACTCAGCTACGATCTTTCCTGCAGCAAAAGGAAGCGGAGATACCATTCGGGGTGGTCGTGTCGGGATTCTAGCTTGGTAGTTTCTCAATCGGCCATGCCTTGGTGGTTAGAAATCCTGCGGAAGTGGTTGCTGTGACGGGCGCGAGTTACTTTGAAAGCGTTACCTAACCGACACACGTTTCGAGGTCCCCGGGATAGTGGATGCTGTGACGGGCGTGAGTTATTATGAAAGCGTTACCTAACCGGCACACGTTTCGGGGTCTTCCGTACCAGTCTGAAGTTGACGATAGAGGAAAAGGAGAAGGAGGAAGAAGGATAAAGCAGAACGATGATCAAGGAGAAATTGAGGAAAAATTGAGAAAGAGGAAAAGGGTGAGATGTATAAGCAGTGTTGAAATATATCAGTAGTACCCATTAAAAACGAAACAAAAAAATTTTCGGTAAAAAAAAATTTACACGACTACTACTTTTTTCTTTTCTCAATACATCTACTTTCATTTGTCAGAAGTTTATTGTCTTGTTTGTTTTTTCTATTTTCTTCATTGATTTCATTATCAATGAACGTGCACCGAAAGAGTTTACCTTTCGCTTTCGTATTGGCCTTTCTCTTTCTTAATGTTCATCTAAACTTTTCTCAGTTCATCCAAGAGGTCAGTGAAAATTTCAAATCAGGTTTTCAGTCTGTCACCAACTTCTTTGAAATTTTCAGTACGTTTGATGGGCAGTCAAAAAAAGGGATTGCAAAGTCAAATTTAATTTAAATATTTCGTTTTCATATAAGAAGAAAGTCAATCTGGGAAGCCAGTCAGCTCAGCAAAAAGCCTAAACAGCGAACTGTTCCTATTTAATTATAGTTCAGGTAAGTTAATTGTTGGGAGGACACCCCTACACAACCTTATCACCATCATCATTATCAGTGGGCTCATCGTCTGACACATTCTGTCAGAGCGACTGACGTCTACTACCCAAGAACACCAATTGTGCAAGTCACTCTAATTTACCACTCTTATCAAGAACCACACCGTTTATTCTCTTTTAGTTTTTACAATCGTGTAATAAAGTTTTAATATGTTAGTTGTATAAATCATCGGCCTATTTATTACAACAAAGTGGCGACGAGTTGGTTCAGTACCGATTTCGCGAATAACAGTTGTCCGTCGCGTTAAAATCGGCTTTTTGATCGACACAATCACCGCGTGTGAGAAGTTGAGGTTACCATCATGCCGGATCCAGCTGTAAATCAAGCAGTAGGGGGACTCGCACAGAAACCATCATCCAACCAGATGCTGATGCAGATCCTTCAACAGCAACAACAGCTTATGGCACAGCTTACTCAGCAGGTCTCAGCTACCCAGCAGGCCATTCACAAGCTGTCGAGGGACGAAACGGTTTTGGACTCCCTTTCCAACAACCTTACCGAATTCGTCTATGATCCGGAGCAAGGCAGTACTTTCGACTCCTGGTATGCACGTTATGCAGATTTGTTCGACAAGGATGCCGAAAAACTGGACGACGCTGCGAAAGTCCGGTTACTGATGAGGAAGCTGAATCCACAAGCACATGAGCGGTTCACCAGTTTTATACTTCCGAAGCTGTCCAAGGAGTTATCGTTTAGTGAAACAATTGGGAAGTTAAAAACGATCTTCGGATCCCCAGTGTCCGCGTTTCATCGCCGTTATCTGTGCTTGCAGACGATAAAAGACGATTCCGATGATCTAGTGTCCTATTCGTGCAAAGTCAATAAAGCGTGTGTGGACTTCAAGTTGAAAGATATGTCAGAGGAACAGTTCAAGTGCCTCATTTTCGTGAGTGGTCTCAAGTCAGCACGAGACTCGGACATTCGTATGAGGTTGATAACAAAGTTGAACGAAACTAAGGACGTTTCTCTGGAACAAGTGGTGGAAGATTGCAAGAATTTACTGAACTTGAAACAAGACAACAGTCTTGTTGAGAAACAGCAATCATTCAGTGCAGTGAATGCCATTCATAAAGAGCGGCATCCCAAACCAAATCATAAACATTGGGCGGGAAAGTCAGTAAATTCTACCAATCTACCAAAAACTCCGTGTTGGGCGTGCGGTGCTATGCACTTTTCTGTGGACTGTACATACCGTGAACATCAGTGTCGTGAGTGTAAAAAGAAAGGCCATAAGGAAGGATATTGCGCCTGTTTTACGTCTGGCGGTAGCAGCAGCAGTAACAAGAAGAAAAAGAAGAAGAGTAGCAGAGAAGTGAAGATAGTGTCCGTGAACAATATCACTCAGAGCAGGAAGTACTCCGAAATCGAAATCAACCAGGTTCCGGTACGATTGCAGATCGATTCAGCGTCGGACATCACTATCATTTCTGACCAGTGTTGGCGAAAAATCGGTGAACCACAAGGAACAATTCCTTCCTGCAACGCCAAATCTGCATCTGGGGGATCACTTCATTTGGCCCGAGAGTTTTGGTGTGATGTGAAGATCGGTAGCAAAACAAAACGTGGATTGTGTCGTGTTGCTCCACCAGACCTGAAGCTTAACATCTTAGGCTCTGACTGGATCGAGCTCTTCGGATTATGGGACGTTCCCATCAGCTCATTCTGCAACAAAATCAACAACCAATCGCCTCATCCGGATTCATCCCTGCAAGCTAAGTTCCCGAAAGTATTTTCGTCGGAAATGGGTCTCTGTTCAAAGACCAAGATTCGCCTAACACTCAAGGGTGAACCGAAACCAGTTTACCGGCCCAAGCGTCCGGTGGCCTACAGCGTGCAAGGTGCAGTAGAAGATGAGCTTCAGCGGTTGCAGAATTTGGGCATTCTCGAATCAGTGGACCATTCAGATTGGGCAGCACCCATCGTCGTGGTTCGGAAACCGAACGGGAGAGTCCGCATTTGCGCTGACTTTTCGACTGGCCTCAATGAGGCGTTGGAGTCAAACCAGTGTCCACTTCCCCTACCAGAAGACATCTTTACAAAGATGGCAGGATGTAAGGTCTTCAGTCATATTGACCTATCCGATGCCTATCTCCAAGTGGAAGTGGACCCCCGAGATCAACATCTGCTGACAGTCAACACCCACAAGGGCTTATTTCGCTACACTCGCCTCACACCCGGCATCAAATCAGCTCCGGGTGCATTCCAGCAGATCATGGATGCAGTTCTGAGTGGCATCGGTAGAGCCTGTGGTTATTTGGATGACGTGCTGGTGGGTGGTCACACGAAGGAGGAGCATGACCGCAATTTGCATCAAGTGCTTCAGCGTCTGGAGGAGTATGGTTTTACGATTCGGATGGAGAAGTGCAAATTCCACATGCAGCAAGTGGAATACTTGGGCCAGGTTTTAGATGGTGAAGGAATAAGACCCGATCCGGAAAAGACTTCAGCCATTTCCACCATGCCACCACCTCGGGACGTCTCGTCATTGCGGTCGTATTTAGGAGCTGTAAACTACTACGCAAAGTACATTCCCGAAATGCGTAAGCTCCGGTACCCGATGGACCAGCTTTTGAAAACTGGTGCCAAATGGAACTGGTCAGAAGCGTGTCAGCGATCGTTCCATCGGTTCTGTGAAATCCTGCAGTCACCATTGGCGCTTACTCACTACAATCCAAAAATGGAAATCATAGTATCAGCAGACGCGTCAAACTACGGAATCGGCGCGCGAATTGCCCACAAGTTGCCTGATGGGTCAGTGAAACCGGTATCCTATGCGTCACGAAGCTTGACGCCAGCCGAGGCGAACTACAGCCAGATTGAGAAGGAGGGTCTGGCGCTAATATTTGCAGTAACTCGGTTCCATAGGATGATTTTTGGTCGGAATTTCGTTTTGGAGACGGATCACAAGCCGTTGCTGGCGATTTTCGGGTCTAAGACTGGCATCCCGGTTTATACAGCAAACAGGCTTCAGCGGTGGGCGTTAACTCTACTACTGTATGACTTCAGCATCAAATATGTCAACACAAATAGTTTTGGTTATGCTGACATTTTGTCGAGACTGATTAACACCCACGTCCGCCCCAACGAGGAGTACGTCATCGCATCGATTGAGCTAGAAGACACCATGCAAGACATCGTCAAGCAGTCTGTCGTGGGTCTTCCGGTCACTTTCAAGATGATCCAAGCCGGAACACAGTCGGATGCGATTTTGAAGCAGGTTAAGCAGTTCGTCGATACAGTTTGGCCAACCGATCGGTCGAAATTCAGCGACTCCCAGCTGCAGCAGTTCCATCAACGCCGGGACAGTCTATCAATAGTGTCCGATTGTCTCGTCTACGGAGAGCGATTGGTCATTCCTGCAAAATTTCGAGATCGGATTCTGCGTGTTCTACACAAGGGCCACCCAGGAGTGGAGAGAATGCGGTCCATAGCACGTAGCTACGTCTATTGGCCCGGAATCGACGAGCAAATCAGCCAGCGTGTTCGAGCGTGTGTGGAATGTTCGAGAGCCGCCAAGACCAACACAAAAACTAATTTGGAATCTTGGCCTGTACCAGAAAAACCATGGCAACGACTACACGCCGATTATGCTGGGCCAGTCGACGGCAATTACTACCTGATTGTTGTTGACGCTTTCAGCAAATGGCCAGAAGTCATCTCCACCAAGCGCATCACAGCATCTGCAACGGTGGCCATGTTCCGCGAGATCTTCGCCAGAAACGGGATGCCCGAAACTTTGGTTACCGACAATGGCACACAGTTCGCGAGCGAGGAATTTGAAACGTTCTGCAGCAACCAAGGAATCCTTCACCTTAGAACACCGCCGTACCATCCGCAGTCGAACGGTCTCGCAGAGAGATTTGTCGACACATTCAAGCGAGGACTTCGGAAAATAACGACGGGGGGAGAGCCTCTCCGCGAAGCAATCGACACTTTCCTTTTGTGCTACCGCTCCACTCCTTGTCGTTGCGCACCTGATGGGAAGTCTCCAGCAGAGCTGTTATTGGGCAGACGATTACGAACAGCATTGGACCTACTGAAACCACCAACCTCGTTCTATAAGCAACCCGAATCGAAGCAGGAAATCCAGTTCAATCGAAAGCATGGCACGAAAGCGTTGAACTACGATGTCAAGGATCTGGTTTGGACTAAAGTACACCGAAACAACACCTGGTCCTGGGAGCCTGGTCAAATCCTTGAACGTATAGGCCGGGTTATCTACAATGTATGGTTATCAGAAAAGCGAAATCTTGTGAGGTCCCATACAAACCAACTGAGGAAGCGGTACGAGTCCGAACAACCAACATCACCAGTACAACAGCAGTCGACGCAAATTCCGCTAAGCATCCTATTGGATTCGTGTGGTCTTAGTCAGCCATCAGCCACACCAGCCGAACAAGCGACAGGTGGGCCATCGCAGTTACCGTTACTCAACCAGCTAATACCTACCGAGGTCCCTCGCCGAGCGCCTTCCAAGCCCCCAAGAGCTACTACTCAGCAACAATCGAGCCAGCTTCGCCAATCTTCTAGAGTAAGAAGAACACCCGTGAGGTATGAGCCGTATCATCTCTTCTAAGAGGGGGAGGTGTTGGGAGGACACCCCTACACAACCTTATCACCATCATCATTATCAGTGGGCTCATCGTCTGACACATTCTGTCAGAGCGACTGACGTCTACTACCCAAGAACACCAATTGTGCAAGTCACTCTAATTTACCACTCTTATCAAGAACCACACCGTTTATTCTCTTTTAGTTTTTACAATCGTGTAATAAAGTTTTTTTTTTTTTTTTTGTAGCGGCCCACCACACTCCCCCACACCAAAAGGCTCAATTGAGCCCCCTGGTAATGGACGCTACTGTTCTCAGCATGTCTGGCAGCAATGAATAATAAAAGTTAACGCGAGCAAATTTTAATCATGCTGAGAACACAAAATTGTTTAATGTCGTGCGAGGAAATGTATTATTTAACTAAATTGACAACAATATGAATCTCAATGGAAAATAATTTCCTTTGAAGAGATTCATTATACTATATTTACTATTACACTAATTATATTTACTAATTTTATCAAGTTATGTTCAATAATTTAATAAGATAAAAATACAAACTACAATTTTTTAAAGAATAATAATATTAGAAATTAACGCTACAAATATGCAAAAGGTAAGCAAAACAAAGACTGGTTGATGATCGACTGTTTTAATGGTTCAATTTTTCTTTCAAAAGCTGTATCACTTTGGTTTTGAACATGGAACGATTGGTTATGTTTTTAATATCAGTTGGTAAGGTGTTGTATTTAGTAGGTCCAATAAACGAAATTCTTTTTTGCCCTAATGATGTTGTGGATCGGCTTCGTTGCAAGAAATCTGACTGGCGAGTGTTATGAGTTCGCAACCCCGTAGTAAAATGGAGGTTTTGAATATTTTCAGTTGAGTGTAGATTATCATAGATATATATAACAGTTTGCAAATCACAGAGTTCAGATATTGGAAGAACGTTATGCGTTCTTAAAGAGTATAGCTGAAAGGTAGGGAATAACAAAGGGAGTTTTAAGATGTTTTTCAAGCATCTATTCTGGAGCGTTTGAAGTTTCTGTAAGTGAGACAAAGAAGCTCTTCCCCATATCATAACAAGGTAGTTCAAATGAGAGTGAATAAACGCAAAATAAAATTTAAAGAGAACATGTTGGGGAACAAAATTTCTCAGTTTCCAAAGAACACCGCAAAGAGGAGTAATTTTTTTTTCCAGGTGTTCAATTTGACGATTCCATGAAAGAGTTTCATCTAAGTAAATTCCTAAGTATTTGAAACAACTAACTCTCTCAATCGTATTACCATTCATAGCTGGGTCATTAGTACGAGGCAGTTTTTTATGTGAAGAACGAAACAACATGTATTTGGTTTTTGTATAATTAAGTGAAAGTAGGTTTGAATTGAAATATTTTGAAAGCAGTTTTAGGTCGTCTTCAATGTGCTGAATTATAATATCAGGTGAAGTTTCTGAATAAAAAATTGCTGTATCATCGGCAAATAAACGTGCTGTGCCTTTAAGTTGAAGGTTACATAAATCATTTACATATAAGAGGAAAAGTAATGGCCCGATATTACTCCCTTGTGGTACACCGATATCAATATTTCTTAATTCGCTTCTTGTATTTTCAATAGCCACAAACTGCTTGCGATCTTCTAGGTAGCTACGAAGGATATTATTTGCTGTTCCTCTTATCCCGTATTTATGCAATTTGGACAATAATATGTCATGATTTAGAGTGTCGAAAGCTTTTTTGATATGTTAGTTGTATAAATCATCGGCCTATTTATTACAACATTAATGTACTATTTTTCTTATGATTGACAGACAATCTTCAATAAATTAACTATTTTAGAGCCATTATGAGGACTTTGGAAGAGGCACTGATTATGGCGGTAGTGCAGTTTCCAGAGTTAAGCACCAGCAACAACAATCGAATGAAAAAAAAATTAAGATTTGTAAAAGCAGTTAAAACCAGTAGCTGTGAAAGCGATGTTGAAGATTATTTGAAATTATATGTGCAAACCATAATTGTCTGCGTGTTTTGTTGATTGCTAATATCGCTACTAATGGGCAGTTAATTGCAGGATGTCGATTCAGATTTACCGGCCATCGTTTATTCAGAGTAATGTTCTAGTTTCGACCAAGTTCTAGTTTCGACCAAGTTCTAGTTTCGTCCAAGTTATATCATATTTTAATCATAATTTTTCTCGCTACATACATGAAGCGAATCATAAAATCCAAATCATTCAAGACCACAATAATTTACATATAAAATTCGGATCCCAGATTTTTTCCAAATCCGGGCCGGGCAAATCCGGGCTATCCAAAAACCTGCAAAATTCAAGAATCTTTCCTTCGAAACCAAGAAAAAAAACACTTGTAACTTTATTTTACCTTAACAAATCAATAGATTTTAAATTGTATCTGCTACCCGTTTTCCAAAAATTCGTAAACGTTTATTTTGAAAAAAAAAATAATAAAAAGACTTTGGTTTTGAGTTTTCTATTGATTTGTTTTTTAAATTTCAAATACATTCCGGCCAAATCTGTGCATTTTTTAACAAATTTTGGGTATCCGGGCCAGCCGGGTCTTTTGAATATTTTATATTCGGATAAAACCAGGTGTTCTGGCAAGCTTATCAAATAGTGTGTTACAGATCTTCAACCGGTTATCAAGTTGCTTCTCATCGCATAATTGTTCAACCAATTGGCCGTTGTATACCCTTATCTCTATCAAAAGATTTTACTGGTGTTACTCGTACAGCTTAAAAACTCCAATAGTCATTTCAAACTTAACAACATCCCTGATCTGGAATATACGAACTAAGATTAAAAATCCTGGATGTTTAGGAAAATGTGTGGATTTAACCGTATTACTGTCACGCAGGGGTTGACACAAAAAAACAATTTTATTTTGGTTGGTTGCAGCGCTATGGGAAACTTTTTGCATTCTGTGAACAATATCAGCAGGCTGATATTTCTAGGAATTATTTTTATTTTCTTTCATTTTCACTTCGGTCACCATGAAAACGATGATCTCAAATGTTCATTTTCAGTGAAAACAGTATACGAATGAGTGTGGAGAAAACTGAAAAAAGAAATTTCGAATTTGAATAGAGTATGAATTTCATGAACGCACCTCTAGTTTGTTTATCGTAAACCGCGAAATAAAACAGGGTGACTGAGGTGTTATTTCAAAATTCGGCGTTGTCAGGTAAATGAAAACGAAATTTTTCAAGACTGTGTATAAGTGCATGAGCACAGCCTACCCCTTGATGTAGTATCATAGGGTGAAACCAAGGTGCACATCTGGCACACGAAGCCCAAGGTGGTTTTAGTGGGACGAACCCACACACCGCAGCAAACACCCGGCTGTTATGGTTTGAAGTCAAATTTCCATCTTGTAAAAAAAAAAAAAAAAAAGCGCATCGAAAGTCATAGATTCATCGGCCTGGATTATGCCGAACTGCCATGGTCCAAAGAGTAGCAAGAGACGTCTTCTTGCGAGTGTAGCACTGTCGAAACTATGTAGGATAGGTAGAGCGCAACAGATCCAAGTCACGGAGCACACATCGGCTAATAGCCATACGAGTTTCCTGTGCATACAGGACCATATCACACCCATATCATGCCCATCGACAAACTCTGGCAAGAGCTGTTAGTGGAGTGCGCAAAATTCAACGAGCAGCGTCAATTCTCAAGTGGCAGGAGCAATGGGACGCATCGAACAACGCAAGATGGACGCATATGCTAATCTCGCGACTTTCAGTCTGGGTAAAACGGAAGTATAGAGAGGTCAACTTCTACCTGACGCAGTTCCTTTCGGGTCAGGTAGAAGTCGTGGCGTGCTATAGTCGACGAAATCTCGCAAATCATGCGCGATCTAATAAGAATTAGGAAAGATGATGAACGGATAGAGCGAGATAGTCAACCAAACTTGACCAAACTTGAGCCTCGTATGACACCACAATTCAAAAGCAACGCGATCTTAGGGCGCGGTATTCAGCTACGATCTTTTCTGCAGCGAAAGGAAGCGGAGATACCATTTGGGGTGGTCATCACGGGATTCTAGCTTGGTAGTTTCGCAATCGGTCATGCCTTGGAAGTTAGAAACGCTACGGGAGTGGATACTGACGGGTGCGAATTGCTATGAAAGCGTTACCTAACCGGTACACGTCTCGGGGTCTTCCGTATCAGTCTGAAGTTGGCGAATAGGAGAAAGAAGATTAAAAAGAAGGACCAAAATTGAGAAAGAGGAAAACGAGGGTGAGATGTATAAGTGTTTCTAATTTAATGATTAATGGCATTTCGGTGAAGTATACATTCTAATAGGAAGAATTTCAAATGAAAGTAATGAAAATTATAGACGGATAGATTAGATTAGGAAGCATGAAAGGTGTTGAAAATGAGCCAAGAGCGTGCACCTTTCATGCTTCCTAATCTAATCTATCCGTCTATAATTTTCATTACTTTCATTTGAAATTCTTCCTGTTAGAATGTATACTTCACCGAAATGCCATTAATCATTAAATTAGAATCATAAACCAGCGGTGATAATCTGTTTACACAAAATCGATGTATAAGTGTATGAGCACAGCCTATCCCTTGATGTAGTATCATAGGGTGAAACCAAGGGGCACATCTGGCACCGAAGCCCAAGGTGGTTTTAGTGAGACGAACCCATTCACGGCAGCAATCACCCGGCTGTTATGGTTTGAGTCAAATTTTCATCTTGTAAAAAAAACTCTTGCCCAACAAGGCAAGCTGGCTCAACTTGAAGCTAGCCGCCTCAAGCTAGAGATATTGGGACTGAGCGAAGGCCTTTGGGATACACTGGTTAACACAAGACACAATCTGGGCAGGCCCTGCTATATTCTGACAACAGTTGGTTTGATGTTGAGCCCGCAAGCCCATGCCGCCCTGCATAAGATGGGATTCGATAAACGTATAATCGTAGCTAGATTAGAAACATCATAATGGTCCTGTGTTACCCGTCAATTGACGTTGCTTATTTGCAGGAGACAGCAGTTCAACAGTCAACTGCACAGCGTGGTTGAGAAAATTCTGAAGGGTGATATTCAAATCCACTTGAGCGACTTTAACGCAGAGAAGATCTTGATTGCATCAATGGGCATCAAGATCATGGACAAAGGAGCTAAAACGGAGAACTGTTTGTAGAACTTTGTGGCAATATCAAGCCTTCCTTATGTCCGCAACAAAAGTAGCGCAGAAATTGAATCTGATCATCACTTCGTTCTTGGTGAGATAAGACTAAGAATTGCGCGAGAAGAAAGCTAAACGTCGATGCGACATCCGCCGTTTGGAGAATCCAGAAATGATAAGGGCATACGTTGGGCAGCTTGAACAGTCGAAGAACATTGTTGTAGAGTCTCGGTAAAATGTGTGAAAGAAGAAGTGAATGGATGTCGGATGATCATTGGAGGATGGTCGACTGTCAGAGAAAGGCACAAGTCGGAATTAAGCAGGCATGTATCGGGTTAGCCAAAGCCTTCGGTACTACCTAGAAAAGGTTGTTAAATGAGCTTGCGGAAGAGTATGGGAAGGCTGGACAAATTGCCAAGCCGAAGAGGGATAAATTGCCGCCGTCAACGGAAATATCCGATCACTGTATGAGATTGAAGGCCGATTTAGTGGTGCAAGGACTAATGCTAGAATGATGATGAACGACCTAGAATTTCAAACAACTCTTCCTTTTCAAGAATCGCGGTATCCAACAGAATCCACAACCCGAGGAAGCGCCCTCGCTGGCTGGAATAAAAACGGCATCGTTGTACCATATTTTTGCTGATATCTGGAATACTTCAACATATCTGGGCGCTTGTCCGGCAATAACAAAATCACGATCGATGGCGACGAGCTGGAGATAGTCGAAGACTGGCGACCGCAGACAATGATACCAGCCATGAGATTCGATGGCAAATGATCAGTGGAATCGTGCCTACATGACGCTCATTTGACTGGTTGTTCTCTACGTGCACGAGACGTGGATATTGCTCGAGGAGGACCTGCGCACACTCGGAGTATTCGATCATCTTTGGCGGTGTACAGTCGCTATAAATCCGGTATGAACGAAGCGAGCAGGGACACAACAAGCGAGGTGCCAAGTGAAGCGTGATCTGTCGGATGCCCGAGAACGGTTGCCATCGACCGAGCGAGTTTTAAGAATTATGTTCATCAAGTTATGTCATGAGACAAAAACCATGAAAAAAATAAAATTATTTGATATCCATTGCCGATTGGATGCAGGGTATCTTTGTGACGGTCCCGAGTTTAGAAACTGGTGACATAACGTTGGTCTGTAAAACCCTCAAAGTACTCGGCAAAGTGATTGACGCTTCACTCCGATGGCAACAAGCTGGAATTGCGATGGATTCCGAACACATCACAACGATACGACGGTGACTTGTCCGATCCAATTTCGGGTACTGCTGGAGTGAGACAGTGTAAAGAACGAATTCCGTGTCCAAGGTGTCAAACTTGTCCAAGCTCGCTGCGAAGTAGAAAAAATCTGCAACACAATCCGGGGAGGTTTGTCTGATCGTGGCGATCCAGGCTTTGGGAAGGCTGCACAGCCATTTCATAAACTTTTGCTCGAGAGGAGATAATATTAAGTGTAATAGCTCGAGGGTATTTGGGACTTCGGATCGAAACAGGTAAACTTCTGATTTCACTGAAAAATAACGAAATTTTATATTGTTGATTACCCACTGTGCACAATCTAAAATTGTTGTATAAAGTTTAACGGGTAGTTGGAAACGACCAATATGGCAGAAAGAAGGTTTGAATAATAGATTGTAAAACGATCAATAGTGAAATCGGAAACCTTTAGTTGGCGCACTTATATCAATAGTCAACCAGTTTTTTCACCGGTTTCGGTGATCTATCTCTACGGGTAGCACTCCCTGAGGCTCCTGCTCCCGTATAACCCCGAGACCGAGATCTACTCGATCGCCTTGGACGTGAGCGCGATCGGCGTCGTTCTCGGGAGGCAGATCGTGATCTTCGCCTGTAGTGGCGGCTACTCTCACCTCCGCTACCACGATCGTAGTCCCGCGTAGACCTTCCACTTGCGTAGCGGCCACGCTCTCTTTCCCGGGATCTGGAGCGGGAGCGATGTCGATATCTCGACCCGTGTGGTGGAGAACGCCTTCGCGTGGAACGGTCATCGTACCTTCGACTTCCCGTTGAAGCCGACGTAGATGCACCGTACCCAGCGACAGTCGAAGATCGCGAACGGCTGCGACTCCGAGAAGCAACCTGCCGTCGAGTAGTTCTCGCAACACTGGGTGATCGAGAAGCCTCGGCTCGAGTTATGCGGCGAAGTACCGGTTTCCGCTCAATGACTGCGGCTGTACTGTAGCTAGATTTACTTGAACCGGTCGGTTTGCTAGATGAAGGGGGATTAGGAGGAAGTTGTGGTGACTCTTTGGGTGCAGGCGAATCTTCTTTGATTGTCGATAGACGTGAAGTTTCGCGACGTTCTTCGTCTGAACTATCCACGGGTGATTTGGATGGGCTTTTGTCACTTTCTGGAGTTCCGTACTTGTGCCGAAGTTCGCGTTGCCTGTAAAGAGAAAATAGATAGTTTCTATTATAAGTATGAGTTTTTTTTTATTTTAAACTAGGTGGTATTTGAGAGCAAGTATATTTTTGGGAATAAGGTTTAAGTTTGTAAAAAGTCCAAAAAATTACCGTCGTCGCAAACGCAATGCCAATTCCCTCATCTCATCTTCTCGCTCTTGCTGTTGTTGAATTTGACGTTCAACTTTTTCAATCTCGGCCTTTTTGTCGGCTTTAACTGTGGAAGTAAAAATTAAAAAAAAAACATGAAAGTTAGATTCAAACTTACAATTTGTAGATTTATAACTTACATTGCTTGTTCAGAAGTATCTGCATTTTTCGCTTCAGACGATCTCTCGGGTTAAGAGACTTCGATGCAGCGGCAGCAGCCAAACTCTGGAATCACAAGTTTCGAATAATATCGGAAATATTAGCGTTAAAGGATTTTACTAAGGTGATGCCTTTTGGATCCCAGAGTGTGCTCAAAGATGATCCACGAACTTATTTGGAGATAAGCCAAAAATGGTAAATCAATTTCTGAAACAATTCAGTGTATGACCCTTGGCGGATTGTTATCCACAACTTGCCTCGTTAGCAATCGAAAGAACTATCTTTACTTTTTAAAAGAAAACTAAAATAGTTTTGAATAATTTTTAAATAATTGTTCATTGCTTTGAACCATTTTAAGCGTTCCAAAAAAGGAATTTTGGTTTTTCATGAAAATTTCACTTTTATCACTGCCGCAACAGTTCCATTCATACTCTTAACAAACCAACCAGAAACACAATCGAAACTGTTTTTTTTACAATTCACGAATGGTTTCGTAGAGTCAAACTTCCGAAACCTGACATGCGAATAGCTGAACTGATTTTGTTTTTCATTTTTCGACATCGTGTTGGTGGTAAAACATAGTAGGGACAATCGGATGATGCTTATGATAGTTGTATTATTCTTACTGACTTTGGAGTCGGTTGTGCCTGATGAGGCGGCTAAACTACCCCCGATGCCACCACTAGTAGGAGTAGTAGTAGCAGCAGCGGCAGCAGAACTGCCTGGGCCGATCGATTGGGATGATTTACTGGTGACCTGCCGGCTGGACGAAGACGACGGCAACGTGGGACCACTTCCGAACGATTCCAAACGCTCCTGTTTAATAGTTATTCCACCGACGAAGGGTATCAAACCACCCGCAATTGTACTGCTACTATTGCCACCTGGTTCTGATGATTGCAAACTGAAACATGAAAAATTAGGGTTATTATTTTTTTCACAAGAGTAAAGACACAAAATTTGACTGTTGAACTTGTGTTAATCAACAATTTTATGATATAGAGTGTGCTATTGATAGATCTGAAAATCTAACCATTATCACAAGTTCGAACAAAGTAAGGCCAAACATAAGAATACTAGAACTGAACACGTTTTACACTCTTGACTCACATCGTTGATGATTCCATAGTTGCCATTTCAGATATGCTAATCTTTTTGTCCTCTTCGTCCGAGCTATCAGAACTAAGATTGCTATCAGTCGAGCTTTGGTCATCTCTTTTGCGCCCGTAATATCTGCGAATCGGAACCTCCGGTTCAGGCTCGACAAGTATAGGCACTTTAGGAGAGGTTGCTTCCTTCTTTACCGTTTCTGTTTTGGACCCAATTGGCGGAATCGATGGAGGCGGTGGTGGAGGTACAGAAAGAAGTGGATGTTCAGGTATTTTCTCCAGAGGTTCAGTTTTGACTTTTGAAATATTGGTTACCGGAAGAGTAATTTTCTTCGATTTCGAACGGCTGCGACTTCTAGTGGTAACTCTGGATTCAGGACTTTTAACTTTCTTTTCAGGTCTTTTTGGTGGCGAAGCGGACGAAGATGAAGAACGTGGCTTTCGACGCCTGGATGAATAATCCGGGGATCTTCGGTTTCGGCGTCCTTTGCTTCGAGAAGGAGATCGCGATGATCCTGATCCCGAACGAGAACGTCTACGATATTTGGAGTAGGTTCGTTTGCCACGAGAGCGACTTCGGCTTCTTCTTCTGCGCCACGAACGGGAACCACTTCTACTGCGACTTCGGCTACGATCACTGTAGCTCCTGGACCTGCGCTGGTACTGAACCGGTATTTTGCTTTCCTCTTCTTTGGTTTGAGAGCCTTTCAATTTTTGGAGATTTTGTCTGACTTTGTCCGCATATGATGTACCCGCTTGAGACTGACTATCTTTGTTAAAGCTAATTGATATCTTTGAGTGAGGCTGAAGTTCATCCTCCCCTCCGAACGAGGTAATGTAGGTAATCTTCCCTGAATTAACTGGCGAAGGAGAACGGGAGCTATCATTCGGATCATCGTAGGTCCTGGGAACAAGATCTTCTTTTGCAGCATAGCTTGGGGGACTCATCGTCCTTCCCACAAATTTACGCTCCCGCTGAGCGCGCCTTTCCCGTCTGCTTTTCCTTCCGCTGAACATGATCTTTTCCTGTTCTTCCTCTCGAGCCATTTTCAGAGCTTCTGCTTCATCCGCATCCTTGGTCAGGAATGAATAAAAATCATTGCTCTTCATTCCATAATGCCGTCCACAAGCGTTCATTTCATGCGCTTGTGCCGTTCCGACTTTGTTGATATCGATCGATACATCCATATCCAGATCCGAATCGGAATCACTCTTCATGCACTCGTCGTACCTTCCGGAACCGGTACTCTGCTCGATAGCGCTAATGGTTTGGGTGAACGGAACCACACCGCTCGGATCGGTGGAATCTTCATAGGTGTAACCGATCGCTACCCCCGCTCCAGCCGCTTTCTTTTTGGACGAAGATGCCGCCTTTTGCTCCGCCTCTACTTGTGCACTTACTCCGTACTGTTCTTCCAAATAGAGCTGGTGCAAGAATTTTTCCTCACTGATGCCTGGAAAGGTAAATATCACATGATTATCAAGATTGGTTTGAACATTATAAGGCCTCCATCTGTTCATTCGAACAGAAATTGAATGAAATCAATCATTTATCGAAAGCAACAATTTGAAGGATATTTATAACGGAAGGAGCACACATAACCTTTCGAAAACAATTTTGGGACCATGGGGCTTATTCTTGAGAATCGATGAGCTCTGAAGACCAATAACAGCTCATTCGAACAAAAATTTCGAGACTAGAAAGGTTGTTTAAGCTAGCAAAACGATTTGAAATTTCGTGAGTCACGTCACTCGAGTCGCAGAATAAGCCCCCATACCTAAAAACTTAAACCTGAAACCTGCGAAATTAGACAAGAGATGTGAGGCATGAAAAATGTGTCAGTTCTTCGATCTTATGTTTCAGGTTTCCTTTTTAATCCTCAGGTTTTTTTCTCATCAGAGTTTTCAGGTATCAGTATTCAGCTTTGAGGTCACAGGTTTCAATATTGGTCCTAAAGTCTCAAAACTTAAGTCTCAGGTCTTAGCCGTCAGATCTCAGCCCTCAGGTTTCAGAACACAGGTATCAGGTCTAATGTCTCAAGTCTCATGTTGCAGGTCTGGAATCTCAGGTTGAGTTTTTAGGTGAGGTCTCAGGTCTTAGGTTTTATGCCTCAGATATTAGGTTTAATCTCTCAAATCTCAGAGCAAATTTCATTTAAAACTTTAAAAATGTCTACCTATAAATTTTCCACTGAAAGAACTTTTCTCTTCAAGGCTGTATCAGAAAAAAAAACTTTGATCATCGCATACGAAGCTGACATTCCGCAATAATTATATTTCCTATTTTTTGGGTATTTTTTTGAACTTTGTGTTTTTGGGATTGAACTTCATTCGACAGATCCGTTCAGGAGTACGCAAAAATGTCATGAAACGTTTTAGATTAGTAGGTGGTATTCCGCCCGGGCCTTTAGAAATAGTTTTTAAGCTTTCTTGACAACTTTATTGACAGCCCTACTCAATATTTGTTTAGCATGTTTAGCTGTAGTAAAGATGCTCAAAAGTTTTCTGGTAAAGTGGTTATAGAACCGTTTTTTCATCCGTAAAATCCGTTCCTAAAGTATTAACCGCACCCTTTAGATGGAATCTTTCTCCTCATAGACAAGTTCACTGGAAAATTCTGTGTTTTTGACAAAAAAGTACCTTTTATTCTGCGATTTGACCCTAAAATAATAACATTTTTCACTTTCATTTTCGGAATGGAACTTCATATTCAAGAAACTAAGAATAAGTTTGAATATTGAAGGCCCAAGAAAATTGGAAAGCTAGTTCTATGATCTAGAATGTAGATTAATCTTCATGTTTTGATTTCCTGAATTGACTATTCAAGATTACTTCATATGCAGACGAACTTCACTAGAATGGAAAGCTAACAATGTAGAATGACCACATTTCTTCCTAGTTCGAAAAGGTGTTTCAACTAACAATACCCAAGCAACCCCCCGACATTGAAATACTGTACCGGCCAACGGTAATTTGATCCCAGCGTGAAACCTCAAGATTGTTCAATCACTATGGATTCATAGTTACCCACCGAGAAACTCGTTCTGTGCCAGCACCCGGTACCGTTCGTAGTTCATGGCTCGTTCCTCCACGTCCACCAGATCGTCCTCGGTTCCCGTCGTCGTCGTCGTCTGATCCGGTTTCGGTACGCACGGTGCCGGCGGAATGTAATCCAGATGGGCACGCACATCGAATCGATCGATCAGGTTGTCTTTCTGACCCTGCCATGGCATCCTGCAAACAAGACAATCTTCAAATCTATGCATTTCTGTGTAGCTTCTAATGGTGCACCCCATCATATCGTAAAGATAAGAGTCTTACAGAAACTACCGGGAACCGGTTTGTAACAATTAATCAGAAAACGGGACACAACTAGGGAGGGCTACTTTGGGGGATGCAAAGGCAGCGCGCCTGTGTGTGAACACAAGTGGCCAGTAATGGGTTACAGGACGGGATCACAAGAAGGGAAACAAATGCAATAACAAAAGAAAGCTGGTTTTGCTTTCGCAATATCACTTGCATGATGGCCGGATTCTCTGCAGCTGCCGCCACGCTTTGGTCCAGATGTATTTTGCATTTGCGACTGTGAACTTGAAGAAATTGTGTCGGGTCCGCTTTCTGGACGATTGGCATTATGAAAGAAAGAGGGAGACAAAAATAAGAAAAATTAGATTTGTGTTACTGCACTTCCGGGAGTTTGATTTCACTGCGTTGTCTGGTAGTTTTTCAAGGACATCACGAGTTAGCTCAGTTTTGTAGTGTCTGACAAACGCGTTGAACGTGTGTCAACACCATATCTTAGAACAAACAATACAGCTCGATAAGAATTGGGTTTTGGAATAAAGCGCCAGTTAGATTCTGATTGTGAACCTAGTAACAAGCCTGTGTTTAATTGCATCCGAAATCTGGGGAATATTCTAGGACATTTTAGTGGCGACGAGGCTGTTTAGAACCCCGTGTTTCAATCAGTTTTATTTTATATATTGCGTATTTATAAGAAGCAAGGATTTTATTTAGAAGTCGTAAACCTTTTTTTAGTGGACTTCTGCATCGTTTGCTGGTAAAACTTAAGTTGAGCCACCGTGTGATAAAATCATTGAGTGTGAGCCTACTGCAAGAAAATAGTGTTCTAGTGCTGAAAAGAATATTGTCACAAAGCTTCTTGGTGCTGTGGTTGGCGAAAATTGTTCGAAGCTAAAATAGCTGCCATTGCAAAAAATTATTGCATGTAACAATTTAAGAACATTTTCTTTTCCGCCATCGTGTTTTCATCCGGCATCAGCTGTAAACCGAGAGAGGTCTCGTGAGCGTTTCTGCGAGAGGTTTGTGATCATTGAAAGTAGAAGTTGGAAACATTAAAGAAATGTCTACTTTTATTGGATCGGTGGAGCCGTACGTACCGGGAACTTCCTTCGGTGACTATGCTGAGAGGCTGCAGTACGTGTTTAATTATAATAACGTGCCTGCAGGGAACCGGAAATCTTTATTTATCACCGTCGGAGGGGCATCGGTTTTCGCCGAGATCAAGAAGTTGTATCCGGGTGTTGATATAAATACGCTGGAATATGACGATATCATAAATCGTTTGAAAACTCGGTTTGATAAGACGAAAGGCCTCATGCAGAAGCGGGACGCTTTTTATGGCAGGATTCAAGGTAAGGATGAACCTGTCGAGGATTTTATCCTTGACGTTAAGCTATTAGCAGAAAGTTGAGCTTTCGGGTTAATAAAAAGTAGTTTGATACGAGATAGAGTTGTGTTTGGCACAAGTGATAAAAAAGCGTTCGAGAAGTTGTACGAAATGGAAGACCCGAGTTTGGAGGAAGTGGAGCGCATCCTAATAGCTAGGGAGCATTCGGTAAAGAATGCATTGAGAGCTGAACAGCAATCTGATCTTCGGGTAAATTTGATTGATCGTTTGGGTCCTAGACGTAATTCGAATCGCAATGAAGGGTCATTCAACAACAGACGAGAAAGATATCCAATCCGGCGCTATGATCAGGATCGTTTTGCCTTCCGAAACCGCAGTCGTAGTCGTTCCCGAGGAGACAGGAACAATCGTGTTGGAGTGTTGTGCAGTTACTGCAATACTCGTGGTCATACCAGACGTAACTGTTTTGAACGCCAACGCTCCCGCCAATCCATTCGCTTTGTGAACGATTCAATCGAAGAAAGTGGCTCGAATTCTAATTTTAAACGAGCAGAGAAGGACTCTGACAATTCGGATGACGATCTTGAATGTATGAGCATCACGGAGGGTATCAAGGTAAATGATCCTGTGTTCGTTTCAGCTACAATTAATGGAGTTGGTTTCCGAATGGAAGTTGACACTGGGTCGGCAGTCTCAGTGATAAGCAAACAAGTTTTTAAACAAAATTTTAAAAATTTTAAATTAAATCCATGCCACCGAAAGCTGTCGGTTGTTGATGGGAATAGACTGTCGATTTTAGGTAGTATTCAGATAAAAGTTTCTTTGAATAATATAACGAAAAGAGTATCTTTGATCGTTTTGAATGTATCCAAAATGGTAGTTCCGCTAATTGGGCGTGATTGGCTAGATACATTTTACGATGATTGGAGAACTCAATTTATGTGCCCTGAAACTGTAAACAATTTGAATGAGGAAACATTTAATGACGCAGAATTTATTGAATTGAAACAGAAATATGAAAACGTATTTAACAACGACTGTTCCATTCCCATAAAAGGTTTCAAGGGAGATCTTGTGCTAAAGGATGATAGGCCAATTTTCAAAAAAGCCTATACCGTTCCTTTAAGGCTAAAACAAAAAGTTATAGACCATTTAGATGCACTGGAAAAAAGTGGGATAATTACACCGATTAAAGCCAGCGAATGGGCTTCACCAGTCATGGCTGTAATAAAAAAAGACAATGACATTCGATTGGTCATTGACTGTAAGGTGTCAGTGAACAAGGTTATCGTGCCAAATACGTACCCAATTCCTTTAGCACAGGACATTTTCGCAACCCTATCAGATTCTAAAGTGTTTTGCTCCCTAGATCTAGCTGGAGCATACACTCAGTTAGAGTTAACAAATCGTTCGAAGAAGATAATGACCATTAATACTATCAAAGGTCTCTATACCTATAATCGTCTTCCGCAAGGGAGTGCTTCTTCAACAGCCATTTTCCAGTCAGTCATGGAACGAGTTCTTCAAGGTCTCGAAGGAGTGTCTGTTTACTTAGATGACGTTCTTATTTCGGGAAGAAATAAGAAAGAATGTAAAGCAAGATTATTTTCCGTTTTAGATAGGCTTGCAGTAGCCAATATCAAAGTAAAATTGAATAAATGTAAATTTTTTGTAAACGAATTAACATTTTTAGGGCATATAATAAGTTCAGAAGGTTTAAAACCATGCCCAGATAAAATTGAGACTATTGCTAAAGCGAAATCACCACAAAATACCAATGAATTGAAAGCTTTTCTTGGTTTGATAAATTTTTATGCAAAATTTATTCCGAATCTTTCTTCAAAGTTAAGCTGTTTCTATAAACTCTTGAAAAAGGATACGAAGTACATTTGGGATGAGAACTGCAATACACAGTTTGAAAAATGTAAAAAATATTTATTGAAACCACAAATTCTTGAGTATTTCGATCCTAAGAAGCCATTAGTGCTTGTAACTGACGCTTGTAGCTATGGACTCGGAGGAGTGCTAGCCCATGAGATAGGTGACCAAGAAAGACCAATTTGTTTTACGTCTTTCAGTTTAAACGATTCTCAAAAGAAATATCCAATTTTGCATCTGGAAGCACTAGCAGTAGTGAGCTGTATTAAAAAATTCCATCGTTATCTGTACGGTCAACATTTTGTAGTTTATACAGACCACAAACCCTTGTTAGGAGTTTTTGGAAAAGAGGGGAAAAATTCGATCATAGTTACACGTTTGCAGAGATATATCATGGAGTTATCGATCTATGATTATGAAATCCGCTACAGACCTTCTAACAAAATGGGAAATGCAGATTTCTGCTCCAGATTTCCACTTGCCAGGGAAGTTCCTGAGCAAATAGACCGAAATTTTATAAATAGTTTGAATTTTTCGAATGACTTTCCCATTGATTTTAATGTTATTGCTTTGGAAACAGAAAAAGATGTTTTCTTAACACAGATTATAAAGTATCTTCAGAATGGCTGGCCGGATCGAGTTGAAAATAAATTCAAAGATGTTAAAGCCCAAGCTCATGATTTTGAGATTCTATCTGGTTGCCTCATGTTTCAAAATCGAATAGTTGTGCCAAGATCATTACAGTTGAAAACATTACAGTTGCTACATGCTAATCATTCAGGAATGGTAAAAATAAAGCAATTGGCCCGCAGAACTGTTTTCTGGTTCGGAATAAATGCTGATATCGAACAGCATGTAAAAAATTGCGATGTATGTAATCGGACGGTTATAACAGCAAAAAAGCAAGTAGTAGCAACTTGGACCCCTACAACTCGTCCATTCAGTCGCATTCATGCCGATTTCTTTCATTTTAAAGAAAAAGTGTTTTTGATTATTGTTGACAGCTATTCCAAATGGATTGAACTTGATTATATGAGCAATGGCACTGACACGAAAAAAGTTCTGAAAAAATTCATCGATATGTTTGCTCGATTTGGATTACCAGACGTTATAGTGACAGATGGTGGACCTCCTTTCAATTCGAACGAATTCTGTTCTTTCATGTCTAAACAAGGAATACTCGTTTTAAAAAGCCCTCCGTATCACCCGGAAAGTAACGGGCAAGCAGAGAGAACGGTTCGGACAGTTAAGGAAGTTTTCAAAAAGTTCCTTCTAGATTCACAAACAAAAAACCTTGATTTAGATGAACGGATCAACTATTTCTTGATAAATTACAGAAATAGTTGTCTGACAGGGAGTGGAACTTTTCCATCTGAGCACATCTTTAGATTCAAACCGAAAGTTCTTCTAGATCTGATAGACCCAAAGAATCACTATAAGAACAATTTGGCGGCCCCGAAGAAGGCAACAGTAAACGATTCGTTGTTGCCAGCTCCAAGACAAAGTGACATTGCATTTGACAGTTTAAAACCAGGTGACCTTTTGTGGTATCGCAATCACCGTAAGGATATCGAAAGATGGTTGGATGCAGTTTTTGTTAAGCGATGCTCTTTGAATGTGTTCCAAATTTCTGTTAACGGTCATGTTTTGTCTGCACACCGGAATCAACTAAGGATACGATCAAGCACGAAATTTTTGAATTGTTTGACTAAAGTTGTTAACTTGAAAAGGCGCTGTGAAGACGATGACGACGACGAACCCGATTTTTTAGGCTTCCCTGAAGAAACCAGTACCAACAATCCAATTTCCAGGGATAATGAGACACAATCTAATAATTTCGTTGTAGGCATTAGGAGGTCCGAACGCATAAAAAGGCGCCGTCAGCTGGTTGATGCTGAGAAGACATCTACAGTATATACAAGACATCGGTAGTCATCATCTAGTTAGTGCAAGGCATATGAAAATTTATTGGATTTTGAATTATGAAAGTGTTTTACAAAGCATTGAAGTGTTTTAGAATTAAAGATCGTTTTTGATATACATTACACATCAGAATTAATTTAGTTTTAAACTCAAATGGGTGAGAACTGTAGTGTCTGACAAACGCGTTGAACGTGTGTCAACACCATATCTTAGAACAAACAATACAGCTCGATAAGAATTGGGTTTTGGAATAAAGCGCCAGTTAGATTCTGATTGTGAACCTAGTAACAAGCCTGTGTTTAATTGCATCCGAAATCTGGGGAATATTCTAGGACATTTTAAGTTTGAAAACAGAAAATTTGAAATTATTTTAGAAACTTAGAAATCTTTTCATCTTGATTTATCAGTAAAATTAAAAATCAAGTAAAACATCTGAATTTACCAACTTTTAAACTAAATTAAGAAATATAAGAAACATATAATCTAAATTTTATGTTTGGAGTTTGCAATCTCAACTTTTATCTTCAAGTTGAAAATCGAGCGTCGAACTTAAAAAATTCAAAGAAAATTCTGAATAGAAGTTCATAAAACCAAAGAGAATACACATAGATCAACTTTTAGAATACAGTTTAACATCAAATTTATTAAAAAAATTAGGGAGGAATGCCTTCTTTGGAGTTAAAATCCCTTTAAGAAACACTATAAAGATCCGTTTGTAATAATGTAGAATTATAATCGAGATGAGAAATTTCAACTTAGGATTCATATTAAATTATAAATTTTATAAAAAAAAAATATTAATTAATAAATAAAAATAAATTATTTTATAAATAGAAAATTAACTCGCAGTGAAAATGCATAGAATAATAATTAAAAGGAACTCAGAACTGACCATTTTAAAATAAAATTACAAATCCTATCAAATAATTAACTTGAAATTCACTCAATTCGAATTATTAGAATAAAAACTTAACTAGAATCAGAACTTAAATTGTTCTATTTTTCAAAAAATCAAATCCCAATTTTTTAAGAAAAAAGGATCAAAGCAGCACCCTTAATCTCTAACTTCGTTATGAAAAAAAAGATGAGGTCATCTTTTTTTGCAAAATGATCCTGTCCCCCGAATGATAAGCAACAGACGCACGCAGTCAAAACAAACCTCCGGACTTCCGGTCGGGAAAGACAATATTGATTAGGAAACAAAACGGCCACCATGTTCTACAAACTCACTATGCGTTCGTAAAAATTCTGCCGCCGCTCTGCCCGCTTCCGGTAGTCGACCAACATCCCTCGGATTTTCTTCTCCTGTTTCCGGGCTTCGTGCCACATTTTCATTTGGCAGGAATTTTCACTGTCGCGACGCGTAAAATTGGGAAACTGAAAACTAAACTTTTTCCTACTTCCCCCTTGATTCCAACCCAAATACCGTCACTTTCTACAAGGTCTAGAACGAGGGAACACTGCCGCACTAGTTTCACCGAGATTGTTCCGGATTAGAGGGTACAATTTTCAAATTTAGCCTGCAGACAAACGCGTCCGCACGGCTCCAGTAAGAACGCGAGTTTATTTTTCTATCCGCCGCGTTCGGATTTTTCCCTCTTCGGCTTGACGACGGCCGAGTCGATGTCAAACTTCGGCTTTTTGCCGGCTGCTGCATAGCGAACACACGCACACAACTAAACCGACTAGATAGGGTTCCCGTTTTGCAAAATGTGTTTTGATTTTCAAACAAACTTCCCTGTAGGAAAAAATAGCAAACGGCAAAAGAAAACAGACGTGGCGTGCGTGAAACGAAAAATTCCACTCCTCCTTGGCTGCATTAGGAAAACAGCAAGGAAAGTAAGTACAGACGTAACATAACAGTACGTATACGTGTTTCACAGAATAAGCAGCGTTATGGACAAATTGACTCAACTAATAAAGCCGTGTGGTATGCTCCGATAATCAGGGCCCTGAACTTTTCAAGGAAACAATGGTATTCCTAAGATCATTGAAAAAGGGAAAGTATATATTGTTTGAAAAGGTTTAGAGAAACGACAACAACGTTATGACCGATGGTTTTCAAGGTCACCTGAAAAACTCCTGGTTGAACAAAAAATCAAATCATATTACCAACCATTGAATCCGTCAAAATCGATATAAATTTTTATGTGGTCGAAAATCGGTCACCTTGTAAAAAAGGCAGGAAAAACAAATCAAATCCTGTTTTTTTTTTTTTGTGATTTCAGCCCATTTGAAAGTGGGTATAGAATTAGATCAACTTTTTTCTGACTGGGAAGCCATTGAACAGTGCTTAAATGCTCAAATTTTAACCTCAAATCGTTTAATTGCATCTGAGCGTGTCTTATCCCGGTTTTTTGACGTTTTTCAAATTTTCCGCATCGTTCTGCGCGCTTGATCGGATTTTGTGTCGAGTTTTTGGAGGTTTCCTTGAATTTCCTTTTTTTCCTGCCCAAATAATAACGCTAGTGAATAATGACAGGATAGTTAACTAGGTCACACTTTAAAATTCAAAAATACCTTCAACTATAGACAAGTGTAATCTGTTCAAACTAGGAGAAATTAAAGTCGAAAGATGGACAACTTTTTCGGAAGCAGCAGCTTCAGCCAGGAGACGGCATCGCTATTTACAAACGAGAAAATTGTTTCCGCCCGTGGAAAGGTAAAATAGTTCAATTTTCTCAATCTCATTTCGAATTTTCAAATTTATGCGTTTCCCAACTTCCGGCAGATTATTGATGCCCTGAACGATTCCCTCACGGCGAATACCAGCCAAAAATGTGAGATCATTGCCAAGGTGGCGGAGCTGGTGCTCCACTCGGACATCGAGCTGTTGATGGAATTTTTGGAAAACATTCTCGCCTTTGGTCACGATTCCAATCAGGAGGTGCGCAAATCGGTGGCCGGATTTATTGAGGAAGTTTGCAAAATGAATATCAACCTTCTGCCGAAGGTGGTCAACAATCTGTTTGGGTTGCTGCGGGATTCGGCCCCGAGTGTTACGAAGCGAGTCATTCAAGGTTGTGGTGCCATTTATCGGTATGTTTCACATGGGGATTAGGATCACTGATATACAATATTTAGTAAATTAATTTGTTTTTTTTTTTTAATTTCACAGTCAAGCCCTACAGTGGATTTGTTCCCTATCGGATATAACGGAAGAGGTGGAGCAAGCGTGGAACACGCTTTGCCTGGTCAAAGCATCAATATTGGACATGATTGACAATGATAACGATGGTATCCGTACCAATGCGATCAAATTCTTAGAAGGAGTTGTCATTCTTCAAACCTATCCGGATGAAGACAGCATGAAAAGGGACAACGATTTCTCCCTAGAAAATGTTCCTCTTACGCTGAAAATTGCTCGTCGTAGAAAATTGGAAGATGAAGCAGTAAACATCTTTGAGCTTTTGTTGCAGTTCCATGGAGCGTCGCACATTTCATCGGTTAATTTGATTGCTTGTACCGGAACATTATGTATTATTGCCAAAATGAGACCCTCGATGATGAGCCAAGTTGTGGAAGCTTTAAAGAATTTGCATTCCAATTTACCACCAACTCTGACCAACTCACAAGTGAGCTCTGTTAGAAAAAATTTGAAAATGCAGTTTCTCAATCTGCTAAAACATCCGTCCTGTTACGAGCATCAAACGAGCATAGCCCACATCCTACAGGATTTGGGGGCTTCAAATAGCGAAATCAGTCGTGCAATTCCCAAGTTGGATAAACGTGAGCAGCAAAGACGGGCCAAACGAGCCCTCGAAAGCGCCATGTCCTCACAGTTGGCGGCCAAGAAAGCCAAATTGGGCGAGCACATAAGACGAGAGAAGGAACGTGCTGCTGCCGCAGCATTAGCAGCTCCTCGCCAAATGGAAATCGATTACGACGAGCTGAACGAACAGAAAGCCAAGTCCAACCATTTGAACGAACAATTTATTTCCGACAATCTGCAAAAAGTAGAAACAGCCACCCAATTGGTGCTTAACTTCCTACCCAAATTGCCATCGTCAGCACCGCAACACTTTTTGCAATATTATGTCCCACTGGCGTCCGGTGTATCGGTTTCGCAGCAAATAGAAACCATAGCACACTCGCTGGCCCCACTTATGACGGAACAACGCGTTGGCCCAGGAGCTTCTGCCATGAGTAAGGAACCACCGATGCGTCCCAAAATTACCGACGATGAGGAACGTAGCATTATTCATGGTGAGTTACACATTTCTTTCCTCTCTCAGAGAACCTAATATGAAGTTCGAAAGGTTTCAACATTGGAGATTCTTACACTCTTTTTTAAGTTCGGCTGAGTGTTGAAGCCCATTTAACATACATTTTTTTTACCACTACTCTATCAATAGGTGCTCGCCGGCAGGATGAAGAAGAGGAAGAGGAAGAATTCGAAGAGGATGTAGATATGGAAAAGCTCCCGGAAGATGATCGCCGCAAGCTGGAAGCTACCCGAAAGCTCAGGGAAACCCTTGAGCGTGTCAAAGGTGGCACCGGTTCTACCGAGCCTAGGCTAAAGCAGCGAGTCAAAGTTCTACGGCTGCAGGAAGTCACCAAACCTCAACCGCGCGATTTGAAACATACCTTCTTGAACGACGCCGTCCGCAGGATTTTGAAAGCAGAAAAGCAAGCCCTCATTGGCGGAGTCGCTTCCAAAAGGCGAAGGATTATAACGGTTTTTGGATCCTGTTTCATGAATTCGGTACGGGATGTGATCCTAGAGTTCATTCTAGAAGACATTGCCAAGCGAATGGATTTGGTATTGTCATGGATTTTTGAAGAATACAGCTTACTGCAGGGTTTCACTCGACATACTTATATCAAGTCAGAAATGAAACCCGATTTTCCGTACACTCAGCTGATGGTAAAAATATTAACTAACATCATGGAACGGGAAGATCTGCGAGAAAAGGATTCCCTTTTAAAACGAATTTTCCTTGAAGCTCCTTTAATACCGGATGACGTTATCGAACTGCTCAACCACATGTGTCAACTTGAAGAACTCTCCGATTGTGGAATGCAAATCACGAAAGACTTGCTCATTAGACGACCTCCAAAGGAAAAAGCGTACATGGAAATCCTGCTAAGATATTCGGCATACGATAATGTTATAATCCGAGAAAAAGCTATACAATATTTGATGCACATTTACTCGCTGCATCGTATTTTGACCAACGTTATGGAGGCCCGAGCTTTATTATGGGTCGGCTATCTAGAGCTAGAAACTCCCCCGGAAATGATATTTGCCTCTGAGTTTGGACGATATGAACATCCTCGACTTTGGACCGATGATTTAGCCAAAACGTGCTTAGGATTATTTTTGGAGGTGTTAGTTTACAATCAGGATATGATACACCAACTATCAGAAGTGTACATCAAAGCTACATCGGATATGAAACGAGCAATGCTGAGAGCGATTGAAGCACCAATTCGTAAAATCGGAGCCGAAAGTGAGGAACTGCTGAAGTTAATCGAAGAATGTCCGAAAGGATCAGAAACGATCATCACCAGAATTATTTATATTCTAACGGAGAAAAGTAAGTTTAAAAATTCTTATTGTCGTACAAAAACCTTCATTTCATATTATTATTTGCAGCAATCCCACCACCGGAATTGGTCGAACGAGTACGTCTGCTTCACCAGACTAAAGTATCGGACGTACGTCTGCTAATTCCTGTTATCAATGGACTAACAAAGAAAGAAATTCTCAAGGCACTACCCAAACTTATCAAGCTGAACCCCGTCGTAGTGAAAGAAGTATTCAACCGGTTGCTGGGCATTGGTGGCGAGTATAGCAGCAGCCAGCTCCCAATATCGGCAGCTGAATTGCTAGTCGCCCTGCACACCATCGACAGCACCAAGGTCGAACTGAAGTGGGTTGTAAAAGCCACCTCCCTGTGCTTGGCCGAAAAAGAAACCTACACCCACGACGTGCTAGGCAGTGTGATTCAACAACTAGTAGAAATCACACCCTTACCCACCCTACTCATGCGTACCGTTATTCAATCCCTAACGCTGCACCCCCGTCTAGCGGGCTTCGTTACAAACCTCCTTCAACGTCTCATTGTAAGGCAGGTCTGGAAGCAGAAAGTTGTTTGGGACGGGTTCCTAAAATGTGCTCAACGACTGACGCCTCAAAGTTACGGTATTTTGATTCAACTTCCGGCTTCGCAGCTGCAGGATGCCATCACCAACTGTCCCGAGTTCCGGGAACCGATGTTGGAGCATGCTCGGGAAATTATGGAACACCAAATCGGACATGTCTCGCAGGATCGGATGGATGTCCTGTTGGGTATTTCAGCTCATGCTCCTTCGGATCGATCCGACCTTCAAGTTGTTGTAAGTTTACTTTGTGCATAATATTAGAGTGATGGTTAACGCATTTTTTTCCTTGCTATTTACAGAGCAATTACAGTGAGGATATGACGTCCCATTTGCCGGTCATTATCAAACACGAGAAGGATGCGGAGCGTCCTGAACCGGCACCTCCAGGAATGGATTAGGAACATTTGTTGGAAAATTTATCCATATACCTTGTATGTTGTCATGAATGCGTAGATTTTACAATTTTCTCAATAAACACCTAACTATATCTACCATAAGACGGCAGACGATGGCATTTTGTTTAAAACACTGCTAATATCCCAAAGGTTAAATTCTTTATGTACCTATTCCTAATCTTAGTCCAAAGGTTATACCTAATGGCTCAACACATGTGATTTGTACAAGGTGAAAATTTAACTGAACACAATAAGAGAAGTGTGTAGGTTTTCCGGTTTTATGGGTCCACTGAATCCTTGGGCTTCATGCGTGATGAGCCCTTCTGTTTCACCGTGTGATACTACATCAAGAGGGAGGGGGATGGGGGATGAGCTCTTGCACTTATTCAGGTTAGGATAGGGACTACTCTGAATGGTTTCTCTGCTTTAACTTGATACAGGATCGATCATAGCTAAGTACGGAAGACCTTTTAAGGTTCACCATTTAAGTCCAGATCGTATTACTTTCAATAGATTTGTCATACGATGCCCAAGATCTTCCGTATATGTAAGATTTCAGTAGTAGAAGTAGAATTTAGCTGATTATTTCCAATCCATTTGACCTTGGATATTTCTTAATATTTAGTAATAATCCTACAAATCTGGTGCAAGAAAATAGCATGGCGGAAATTCACTCATGCGTATCGATATTTTGAAAGTGCTACACTCTATTGCAGCTCTTGCTACTTAATGGACAATGGCAGTTTGGCAAAATTCAGGCCAAGGAATCGCCGGGTCAAACATGTTCGCAATTGTAATACAAAATTAATAAACTGATGGAAGAGATCATCGTCCCAGGCCTTTCTGGTAAAGCGTCAACCCAAGAAGTTTCTGGTGAGATCAATCCATATTTTTTTTGTTTTTATTTCAGATTTAAACTGTACATTTCAAAATTTTCATTTTATAAACTAACCCTATATTATATAATCATAAGAAGCGTTTGGAAGGGAACTCCACGCTTCATCTCCCTCTTGTTCCTGTATCTTTTGCGTTTTCATCACATGGTTGGCCTGGCCGTAGTAGTATTTGCAATGCATGTTCTATGTATCAGATATACTATGTTGAAAAGAAAAATGAGGAACGCAAGTTTTTCATTTGCCAGGATGCTTGTATGCATTTGGCCATGTTGGTGTTAGAAGAAGAAGAAGAAGAAATAGCAGTTCGGCATAATCCAGGCCAATAAGTCGATGACTTTCGATGCACTCTCACAACAGAATTTGACTTGCGTACTTTTGATGTGGTTGTAATTTAAATACACGTGTGATTAAGTTAATTTGTGACAGTGGAATGATTTGTTTAATCTATCTTACAACTAAGCACGGATTTCTAAGTCAAGAATCCACAAAATCGTTGCTGCTTCTGGATAGTTAGAGATAGCGTTTGGTATCTTCACAATAACCAACAAAAATGCCATTCTTTGCCTTGGGGTCAAACTTCCCGCGTTTCACTTTGGGGATGTGGGTGAAAAAACACTTTCAAGTGACGAAGATTCAGTTTCTTGTCAGACCACACCCCTTCCGGCGTCTTGTTGTCCAAACACCTGGTCGGACATCGCATGACGAGATAAGCGGCCATCTCGACTGCCTCTGCCCAGAACTCATTACCGAGCTTCGCATCGGTCAGCGTGCATCGTGCTTTTCCACCGGTGTACGGTTCATCCTCTCGGCGACGCCGTTTTGTTGCGGCGTATATGGACAATTCGTTAGATGCCGGATATCTTCGCGCTCTAGAACCTTTTGATAGCAACGGTTTGCGTACTCCGTCCCGTTGTAGGTACGAGGGATCTTCATCTTCTTGCCGCTTTGCCGCTTACCGTTGGCCTTGAACTCCTTGAAAGCCTCAAACGCCTGGTCCTTGAGCTTGAGAAAATGGACCACGAACTTCTTGCTCGCATCGTCGACAAATGTTGCAAAATAACGGCTGCCTCCGAACGATGATACCTCGACGGGCCCACATAGATCGGAGAGTACCAATTCCAAAAGCTACGTGGCTCTTTAATCGCTGCTCCGAAACGAAACTCGTGCCTGCTTCCCTTTGAGACACGACTCATAATCGACGATCGATTCGTTTTGAAACTCCACCACACCGTTGCCCTAAATTTCTTCAAGCTAAGGCCGAATTGATAGCTAGACCGAATGATCGTTATGTCGAATAGTCATCAGGCCGAATGCTTGCTAGGCCGAAAGGTCGTAAGGCCGAATGGATGATATAGGCCGATAAGACATATTAACGCTTGTTTGCATGTTGGGTCGAATAGCTATAAGGCCGCATGGTTGTTGGGCCGAAAGGTCGTTCGGCCGAATGGCAATTTTGTCATTTTTTAATGAATGCTAGGAAGACTTCACGACCATTCGGCCTAGAATCCATTCGGATTTACCACCATTCCGTCTTATGTCCATTCGGCCTAATGACCATTCGACCTGGTGATCATTCGGCCTAACATGCAGAGAAGTGTGAAAGACGTCTTATTGGCCTAGCAAACATCCATTACGATCATTTGGCCTTGTAACCATTCGGCCTAACTACCATTGGGCCTATCGTCTATTCGGCCTGATGACCATTCGGCCAGATAATCATTTGGCTTAACAACCGTTCGGCTTGATAACCATTTGGCCTAATACTCATTTGGGCTAGTGATCATTCGGCCTAACATCCTTTCGGCTTTGCGTTCTTTCGGATTTTCCTTCGGCTGGATAACCATCGGCCGAATAACCCCTTCGAATGACTCCCCAAGCAACCAAAAGTCACATATTTACTTGAAAGAAGGCATTGAAAGTTACATATTGGCTGACAAAGAGAATCAACTGCCCAATTCCCTTTAGTGAACTTTTTGTACTCATTAATGAACTTGAAAGTTGCAAAAGTGATTAATATGTACGTTGTATGTGACCGGTTTTGCCCAATTTGTATGAGTGAACTATATGTACTCATTAATGAACTTGAAAGCAGCAAAAGTGATTCATACGTAAGTTATATGGTACTTACATAAGTCACATAAGGGGCACAAAAGTGCTCAAAAGGGGATTTACTTAGTCACAAAAAGTGCATTGAGGTGCTTTCAAAAATCAATTAATTGTGTGACCATTCTGATGCGATATATGTAGGAAATGTAGGAAAGAAGCAATTGAGCAATTTGTCGAATTTGGAGTCCGGCGCGTGGCATTTGACGCTTCTGTATATTCAACGGAAACTTTTACCAGGTGCGCATCACAGCATTCGATGTAAAAGTTTTCTACCTTGAAACAGTACTTGAAATGAATCCTTCCTGATTGCTTTTCTTGAGCGCTTTTTGGAACAATGAACTATACACTATTTTGAAATCGTCCAAATGTCTGCTATCGGTTGCTTGTTTAAAAGTTTGATTATGTTTTTTGTGTTTTTCAGAAACCGATCGATAAATCAAAATGTCCCCAAAAATGGGTGTTTTGCAACAAGTACCTATAACCCATTTTCCTGAAGTCGTAACCCTGGCTACATTACTTCAACAGTAATTATTTCGTTGCACACGAAACAGTATTGAACGACCCCTCGTCGCTTTGTTTACATTAGCTCTGTTCAACAGCCAATTGAAATCGGTTTCAATCGATTTCGATTGGTAAATTGTTGTTCACTCAGCCAATGTTTTGGTCGAAACTAATCCAATTGACGTTCAATGAAGCCAATCGGAATCGATCGAAACCAATCGAAATCGATCAAGCCCAAGAGCAGGATTCGTTTCTATCCGTTTCTATCGCACTAACACAAATGCAGTTGTTTATTGTCAAAAACAGCTGATTTGATTTGTTTTCAACTTTTGTTAGCGTGATTCGTGCAAGTGAAACTGGAATCAATCGGTGCAGCGTCGGTGGTGCTGTGCCAGTGATGTTGTGCCAGAGGTGCTGTGCTGGTGGTGCAGTGTTAGTGGTGTGGTGTTATTTGGTTCGGTGTTCTCTGTCGGGTGCTGAGTCGGTGGTGCTGTGCCACTCGTGCTAAGTTGGTGGTGCTGTGCCACTCGTGCTAAGTCGGTGGTACTGTGCCACTCGTACTAAGTCGGTGGTGCTGCCAGTCGTGCTTTGTCGGTAGTGTAGTGTTGGAATGGTGTCTGGTAATTTCTAGAGACAAAAACAACTGATTTTGTGTTTCGTTTCTGTGGGCCGTGCAGGTGCTAGTGAAAGTGGTGTTGGTCTATGTCTCGTCTGTGGTGATGTACCAGAGGTTCTGTGTCAGTGATGCAGTTTTAGTAGCATTATTCAGTGCAGTTTCTGCACAGAAGAAAAAGTGAAATTTAATACGATAAGATAAAAATAAATACTTAATACATATTTTGAACATCAGAAGAAATTTATTTTTAATTTAAATATTTCCTTATCCCAAAAGTTATTCCTCGGAACTTTCTATCTATTTCTATTCTAGAATTAATCTGCCAGGGTCGATTTTCTGTATACAGTATACTTATAATTATAGAGGTACACATTTTTGTAAAATAACCGGTGAACAGGTAAAACATTTCGGCAACTTATTTTTATCATGATGACATGTTTAATATTATGTTTGTATGCGGGATAGATTTGATTGATTTTAATGTTTTATTTATTCATAAGTTTGCTATTTACATTATTTCTTTAATACTCCACTGGTCCACCGGTGTGGGATAGATGCTCAACACCATTTCTCTGGCAACTTTATAATTAATTTCCAATATTTGAAAAGGTGTTTCTGGAAGAAATAGGCCAAAACATGTTGGTTGTTCGCCAAATCCGGATAAGCAACAACAAAACTCGATTTATTCTGTTCGCACATCCGTCGGACTTGATCGCGGTAGACATACTGGCCTTGCTGTTTAATCGGTTAGCGATTTCGGTACGTGAACCCAACATAGAAACCCATTCCTTCATGCTTTGCCCCTTGGCCATTGGTATCTTCCAAGTTTTCCGCCACTCCTTCAGCAGCTTTCTCAGCCGCTTGGCTCGAGGCACATAATCGTCATCGTCATACTTTTCGTAGAAAAGTTCCCGATCGTCTGGATGAATTCCGGTTGCGATCACGACGTCGCATCTCAGCCTCAGCGTTTGCTGTCCGCAAAATTTGTGGACGAATGCTTGAAGCGCGCAGCCGAATAAAAAATGAAAACAAACTAAGCGCATTAGTATTAGTGTCTGGCTGTTCATTCAGCAGCCTGATGGAAATCGATCGAAGTCAATTGGAAAAACAGCTGATCAACTGTCAATTCATTTCAATTGATTTCGATTGAGTTTCGTTGAACACACCTATTAAGTCCTGGGGGAGGAAGACTGAAATTTGCTGCATCGTTTTCTGCATCGTTTTTTTACTGTTCGGCAAAAAGCCAGCAATTGTTGAAAAGATTTGTAATCGTTCAAATTTTAACTTACGATGATCAGTTTCGTGTAGTGAGTCATGAAACTCAGTTGTTTAGGTGCTAAATTTAGATTTAGCTATATTTTTAGAACAACCATTAATCAAGCCATTTTTATTTATCAGCTTGAAAACTTTGACGAAATTTAAGCGACATAATACGCCTGATCATGCAGGAATTTACCAGAGCAAAGCAAAACCTAATTAAATCATAGTTTTATGCAAAACAAGTGCTTTTCAGCATGAAAAAAGTTTTATTAAAAATTACTAAATAAGAAAGTAAAATTTTGAACCTTCGCACTGGTCGGTAGATTGATGAGAGAAATTTGACGTTTGAAATTTTTTTTTTCTTTTTTTATTCAGTCTTCCTCCCCTAGATTAAGTCTTAGCTATCATTGGATGTAAGTGTTACTTTTGTAATCAGGTGTTATCCAGAAAAATGGATCTCGAACAGAAACGTAGCGCTGTGGTTTCCTTGTTCCTAGCTGGCAAACAGCAGAAGGACATAGTTCGTGAGCTGTCCGATATAAGTGTGTGCAGAAGTTTTGTATACCGTACAGTTAAAAGATTCCTGGAGACCGGAAGTGCCAAAAACGGTATGGTGGGGGACGCCGACCTACTGTGGCGACACCTGCCATAGCGAAGATCGTCAAGAAGCGCCTTAAGAGAAATCCTCGTCGTAGTGCCACTAAATTGGCTGAGGATCCCAACATATCGGATCGAAGTCTCCGATAAACTTCAGACCAAGCCCTTCAAGATCCAAAAGGTTCAAGACCTTACGGTGAAGCAGAAACAACAACGAGTAAAAAGAGCGAAGGCGCTGCTGCAGAGGGCCGCGGAATGAAGAATATCGTGTTTACCGTCGAGAAACTCTTCACCGTACAGCAGTTTGTGAATAAGGAGAACGACAGAGTTTGGTTGCCACTAGTTGCCAGACAGATCACGAAGCCATGCCGACTTGCTGACGGCCAGCCGGCGACAGAAACCAGCATCGGTGATGGTTTGGGCCAGAATCACCCGTGATGGCTGGACTCCGCTGGTTTTTGTCCCTGAAGGAGTTAAGATCAACCAAAATACATATCGGGAACTAGTTCTACAGAATGTAGTCGAACCGTGGACACGTCGACATTTCGGTTCCAGGGATTGGGTTTTCCAACAGGGCTCGGCGCCGGCTCACAAAGCGAAGAAAACCCAACTTTGGATTGCACAACAACGAGTTCACCATACCTGAACCCTATGGACTTCGCTGTTTGGAGTATGTTGGAGTCCGAAGTCTGTTCTAATAAACATGAAGGTGTGGATGTCCTGAAGCGACATCTCGTGGCAGCCTGGGATAAAATACGATACGTTCTTCGACTGTCTGCTGCGAGTGGTTAAACTCATGGGCGAACAAGTCGAACTTTACCAGTGAATTTTGAAAAAGTAATTTGTTTTCAAGAGAAATTGAATGAATTTGAAATAAAAAGTTGTTGTTTTGATCAATTTATATGTTCATTTCAATGTAGCACTTCAATTGCCGGACCCTGTAGAGTTAAAGTATGTTTATTTTTTAAACATTTTGTCGAGAATCTGCATACAAATTCGAAGTCGATTGGGCCTGCTCGTGCTTCAACCAATTGAGCTGAAACTTTCAGAAAGTCATTTTTTCACCTAATGACATCAATCTGGGATGTGCCGCATTGGGAAAAAATGCTAGAAAAATTACATACAAATATGGACCAGCCATTGTTACCCGCTTGGTGTTGAAATTTTCCGGGACAGGATGTTAGGGTAGCAAAAGTAGATTGTCAGATGTACTGTAGGGTACTGTATACCAAAGTCGCAGAGTAAAAAACTTAGGTACTCCGCAAATGGAAAAGCTTAAAACATAAGATACTTTGAATTTCCAAAACAAGTTGAGGAGGAAGGCTATGAGTCTTCGGAAGAATAATCGGTTTCCATTAGAATTCACGTTAAACCCCTCTAAACATTCAAGTACACAAAATCGAACATGAGTTCGATATTGAGTGAAAACCTTTACTCAGCTACTATAGAACTTGGTATGCAAACATCTAATTATATGAAGAACTTTTTGTCGCTTGGATGTAACATGAGTAGAATCGTTGAAGAATCAAGTTATAATACTTTTTCAGTTCAAAATACTCTAACAATTCGGAAAAAATATATGGGAAATTTCTGTGTAATTCTTAAG
The DNA here is from genome assembly GCF_029784155.1 of Uranotaenia lowii. Taxonomy (NCBI): domain Eukaryota; kingdom Metazoa; phylum Arthropoda; class Insecta; order Diptera; family Culicidae; genus Uranotaenia; species Uranotaenia lowii. The sequence continues at coordinate 263,348,122 of NC_073693.1, read as the reverse complement.
TCAATTAAAAAAAGAAAACTTTCTTATTTGCAAATTCCGTTCAAGCTAACGTGATATTTCCGACTTCGAAAAAGCTTCTTAATTTGCATAACTGATAGTTTTTTTTCTTGTTGTACCAACTCGGCAGGTCGTTCAACCCATCAAATATGCGTAATTCTGTTTTTATGATCCGTCATACAGGAACTATACCTACTTCAGGCGATGTCAATTGTCTAACTACTTTGTTGCGCGAAACTGTTAAGCACAATATTTAATCGCAAACATTCTCACACTAAATATAAATTCGGGAGTGTGGGTGGATGTTTTTAAGCCAAGAATTTGATTAGGCCAGGTGCGAAGTTAACCGGAAGATACCCGGTGGAACTTGCGGGGAGAAATGAAGCCTTTGAATAAAATAGCTAGTGAAACAAGCGAAAACGAAGTAAATAAAAATAAACAAGCCAAGTAGGTATGTTGACGTGGTTTCGCGCTTAAAGGTTACGCGAGTTATTCTCGAATGAATACACGCCAAAGCCATAGCAGAATGGGGGGATGAAGTGGTGGAAAAACGAAAAACTAATACGATTCCACCGGGGACCACATGGTGGCGTTGTTGCCAAATTTTTCCAACCAAACATGTGTGTATAAAGGCGACGCTGCGCTAAATACACTCACTTTTCTTCTTAGTGGCGTGGCGTGACTCACTCGATTAGAGTCGTAGTTTTTTTTTGGTTTGCCTTCTTCTCCAAGGGTTTCTTGGATGATTCGAAAGAAAAAAAAACCAAGCAGGCCGAGGACTCCCTCCATATGAGATTATGGCGAATAAATGCAAAAAAATACAGTCGACGGACGGGAATATATCATAGCGTGCTTGGCAATACAATAACGGGTTTGCGGCACGCGATAGACGCAAAAAACTGAATGTATGGAAACATGGCGACCAAGACAACTTGACACATAGTCCGCATAAAGCAGCATTGAGAAAGGAAATCAAGAATTACGGGCTGCTCTCTAATGTTTATGTACACAAAAATAGCAAGAAATATTACCGGCGAAGAAAGAAGTCACCCTCTTTTTTGCAGACGACAGAAGAAGAAATAAAATATAGACTCCTAACTGTTTCCAGTTCGGTGGAAGTCTGCCGAGAAGTTCAATTTGCTCATTGTTACTACGGTGAATGCGCTTCATTTGAGATGGCACAAAGCATCGAAAAATTGTTGACATTGAACTTCATCTCCAATGTTGGTGAAATGCCAACGAGTTCGTCAATATCCTACGACGTTGCCTGGCGATCGCCTAACAAGTTTGGGTTGCGTGTTTTTGGGGGCGTAATTCAAAGTGGGGAATGAGAGTTTGATCGACAAGTTTCAAAATTCAAATTAAAATTAAGGCTAACATTTTTCAGACTCAGAAAATAAGGTTAGAATTCCAGGCAAAATTTAAAAGTGGGAACTCAGATTCGGAGTTCAGATTCAGAATTCGGATTTAGGATTCAGAATTCAGAATTCAGATTCAGAATTCAGATTCAGAATTCAGATTCAGAATTCAGATTCAGAATTCAGATTCAGAATTCAGATTCAGAATTCAGATTCAGAATTCAGATTCAGAATTCAGATTCAGAATTCAGATTCAGAATTCAGATTCAGAATTCAGATTCAGAATTCAGATTCAGAATTCAGATTCAGAATTCAGATTCAGAATTCAGATTCAGAATTCAGATTCAGAATTCAGATTCAGAATTCAGATTCAGAATTTAGATTCAGAATTCAGATTCAGAATTCAGATTCAGAATTCAGATTCAGAATTCAGATTCAGAATTCAGATTCAGAATTCAGATTCAGAATTCAGAATTCAGATTCAGATTCAAATTCAGAATTCAGATTCAGATTCAGATTCAGAATTCAGGTTCAGAAATGAGATTCAGAATTCAGATTCAGAATTTTTTTTTTTTTTTTTTTTTAAATTTTTGTAGCGGCCCACCACACTCCCCCACACCAAAAGGCTCAATTGAGCCCCCTGGTAATGGACGCTACTGTTCTCAGCATGTCTGGCAGCAATGAATAATAAAAGTTAACGCGAGCAAATTTTAATCATGCTGAGAACACAAAATTGTTTAATGTCGTGCGAGGAAATGTATTATTTAACTAAATTGACAACAATATGAATCTCAATGGAAAATAATTTCCTTTGAAGAGATTCATTATACTATATTTACTATTACACTAATTATATTTACTAATTTTATCAAGTTATGTTCAATAATTTAATAAGATAAAAATACAAACTACAATTTTTTAAAGAATAATAATATTAGAAATTAACGCTACAAATATGCAAAAGGTAAGCAAAACAAAGACTGGTTGATGATCGACTGTTTTAATGGTTCAATTTTTCTTTCAAAAGCTGTATCACTTTGGTTTTGAACATGGAACGATTGGTTATGTTTTTAATATCAGTTGGTAAGGTGTTGTATTTAGTAGGTCCAATAAACGAAATTCTTTTTTGCCCTAATGATGTTGTGGATCGGCTTCGTTGCAAGAAATCTGACTGGCGAGTGTTATGAGTTCGCAACCCCGTAGTAAAATGGAGGTTTTGAATATTTTCAGTTGAGTGTAGATTATCATAGATATATATAACAGTTTGCAAATCACAGAGTTCAGATATTGGAAGAACGTTATGCGTTCTTAAAGAGTATAGCTGAAAGGTAGGGAATAACAAAGGGAGTTTTAAGATGTTTTTCAAGCATCTATTCTGGAGCGTTTGAAGTCTCTGTAAGTGAGACAAAGAAGCTCTTCCCCATATCATAACAAGGTAGTTCAGATGAGAGTGAATAAACGCAAAATAAAATTTAAAGAGAACATGTTGGGGAACAAAATTTCTCAGTTTCCAAAGAACACCGCAAAGAGGAGTAATTTTTTTTTTCAGGTGTTCAATTTGACGATTCCATGAAAGAGTTTCATCTAAGTAAATTCCTAAGTATTTGAAACAACTAACTCTCTCAATCGTATTACCATTCATAGCTGGGTCATTAGTACGAGGCAGTTTTTTATGTGAAGAACGAAACAACATGTATTTGGTTTTTGTATAATTAAGTGAAAGTAGGTTTGAATTGAAATATTTTGAAAGCAGTTTTAGGTCGTCTTCAATGTGCTGAATTATAATATCAGGTGAAGTTTCTGAATAAAAAATTGCTGTATCATCGGCAAATAAACGTGCTGTGCCTTTAAGTTGAAGGTTACATAAATCATTTACATATAAGAGGAAAAGTAATGGCCCGATATTACTCCCTTGTGGTACACCGATATCAATATTTCTTAATTCGCTTCTTGTATTTTCAATAGCCACAAACTGCTTGCGATCTTCTAGGTAGCTACGAAGGATATTATTTGCTGTTCCTCTTATCCCGTATTTATGCAATTTGGACAATAATATGTCATGATTTAGAGTGTCGAAAGCTTTTTTGAGATCCAAAAACAATGCCCCAACAACATTTTTTGACTCTATTTTACATATGATAGATTCCACTAATTCTGAGATGGCAATTTGAGTGCTCGAGCCTGATCTAAATCCATATTGCAGTTTATAGAGTATATTGTTCTGATTTAGAAAGTCTACAATCCTATTAACAAGAAGCTTCTCGAACACTTTACTAAAAACGCTTAAGGTCGAGATAGGACGATAGTTATTGACGTCAAGCGAATCGCCAGCCTTAAAAACAGGGATAACTTTCGCAATTTTTAGACAGTTCGGGAAAACTCCTGACTCTAATATTTGGTTAAAATATTGTGTGAGTATGTACGAGAATGTTTCATGGTTGTTTTTTAGGACATTAACAGGGAAGCCATCTGGTCCATGACCCTTTTTATTTTTAAGTGAAAAAATAACTAATCGAACCTCGTTTACATTAGCGGGTCGTAAGAAGATTGTATTTTCTACCTGTGCGATATGAGACAAATGATCATTTTCAGTGTCTATTGGAATCTCTTTAGCCAGGTTCTTTCCAATTGTGGAAAAATGTTTGTTAAATTTCTCACAAATCTGTGTACTATTGGTTATAACACCTCTTTCATCTGAAAGGTTGATTGAGGAAGTCGTTTTAGATTTACCTAAGAGCGTATTTATGTTTTTCCAGAGCTTAGAATGCGGAGAATTATTTAATAAGCGCTCGTAATAGAGCCTTTTACATTCTTGTTTTTTTGCACTCACTTTTTTATTTAAATGAATTAACATCTCTTTCAAATTGTTATCATTAGGATGCTTTTTTGATCGTTTTAAATAATTATCTTTTATTTTGATGAGTGTCCACAGGTCAAATGTCATCCACGGACAGCAATTACCTTTAAGTTTTACCCTTTTATTAAGTGTACGAGTAGAAACTTTCACAAAGCGATTGTAAGTTGATGTGATTTCTTGTAGGCCTTCATCAACACTTTCTGGTAGTTGAATACTGTTTAAATAATTCACAAATAAGCTGTTTAGTTTAGCGTAGTCAACTATCTCTTTTCTTAGAATTGTTACATTTTTATCACCTAATAAATTGAAGGACGTGAGTATTTGTAGATGGTCACTAACATCAGAAAAGATTGTATCATTTTTCAATCGATCTAAGTCAATTTGCTTCGATATTACGTGATCTAGAATATTCCGAGTTGTTGGCCTAGTAGGAAATGTGTTTGTACAAGCGTATCCAAAAGATTCTAAGATAGATCTATATTTTGCTACGGTATTCAAATTAACCAGATTCACAGGAACGTTTAAATCACCTACAATAAAGCAGGAGTGATTATCAGCAACAGACGTTAGAAGAGATTCAATTTGATCACAAAACTTGTTAAACGAAAATGCAGGGGGTCTATATACGCCATGAACACAAATTACTTGACCACTTGTACAGATTTCGACACTTATTCGGTGAAAGCCATCAAAAGTTATATTTTCAGTAGTTTTAAAATTCAAATTTGTTTTTATATACATAGCTAGGCCTCCATATGGTTGATCACGGCAAGAGAAAATAGATGTATATCCCGGAATGTTGTAAATACAACAGTTATCTTTACCAAGCCAAGTTTCACAAATAACAATAACATCGATACAAACATTAAAATGATCAATAGTTTGTAATATGCAATCAAATTTATCTAAATTATTCATACTACGTACATTCCATTGCAAAATTCTAAAGGTTCTTGAATCATTATTAAAACTACTTAAATTAAAATCTTCTACATTTTCGTGGTATCTATTAATTAAACTATCCATTGAATAAAATATATAAAAGTTTCAAACAGTTGTAGATTTAAGATCTTATTTTGATCGTGGATCAGCATTGTTCCTTTTTCGTTTGGGTGAAGGACTTTCATTTGGAATCGTAGATGTGTTATTTCCTTGCTGAGTGACATGCATGCTCATATAACGATTCATTTCGAGTTTAGTTTTAATTATATCAGGTTTTGAATTTTCTGTTTGTTTGACCAGAATGGCACCATTTCTTCCGGGCCAGATGTATTTGGCTCCAATTAAATCTTGATATTCGCGCAATTCAGTTAGAATTTCCATAGATAAGGGCGTCAATTCATCCCTTATTGTGACGTTAAGCGCTTTACCATCAACTACTAATAAAGGATCTATTGAAGAAGAGGCAAGTTTCCCAAAAAATTTTTTTTTACTAAAAATTTCTTCTTTTATGACTGTATCTTTTAATAAAACTTTGATCGGTGGACACTTTTCATTGGGTTTGTTCGAGGATATTAACCTAACAGCGTTTAAAATGGACTCAGTTTTAAGCTCGTAGCCAAAAGTGCCACATGTTTTGCGTACAAGTTCTTGTGTATTTTCTCCATTTTTGTATGGCATTCCGAAGATCATGAGGTTTTTAGAAACAACTTCCCGGTTAAATCGGTCGAGGTTTACTTCTAATTTAAGGACCTGATTAGAAAGATTTGAATGCTTAGATTTGAGGTCAGTTACTTCTTTTTCAAGAGCATCGTTTCGGAGTTTTATGTCTTTGAAATCAGTCTGAATTTCATCGAATTTCGTGGACAAAAATTCCTGCGAAGCCTCTATCGCAGTAGTAACTGATCTCATATCTGTTTTGATTGAGGTCAATTCATGTGAAACCACATTATAAACGGTCGTTTCAATTTTAGTATGGATATTTTCGATAATAGTTTCATGATCTTTCCGTAAACTTATTATTTTGGCGTAAATACATGCACAGTTGGCATCGCAAAAGTATTGCTGCGCTTTCATTTTGCGAGCTGCACTGCCAATCAAATTTTTGCACCGAAGATGAACGCTCTTGAAACAATATGCACAAGTAAGTATTTTATCAAGATTATTTTCAGTATTATTACACTCTATACAGATAACTTCGTCATCACATTCCATGTTCGCCATCGCCATAATACAACGATTAAAAGCTAAAAGGAACTAACTCGTTTGATGAAACGCACAACTAAAGCTAGAAATTATTAAAATTAAGAAATAAGAGACTTATAAATTTATTTTTAATTAATGCACAACTAAAACTAGGATTATTTAAGAAAACAACACAATAAATATTAAAAAGGAAAGACTGTTATGAAAAGAGGAACAAAAATTTAATTAAAAAAACCCTAAGCTATCTTAAATTATATGTATGTACGGAGATGAGAACTATTTAATTAAAAGCGTTATTTAAAAGGGTTCAATGTCAAAATCGCAACTCAAATTAAATTTTAAGGACAAAGACAAACCTAAATAATGTGTGTGTACGAAATTAAAGATAATGTAATTTAAAGCGCTTGAAATAAAAAAAAAAAATTGATTACATAATATTAAACGCACAAAAAAAAAAAAATCTAATAAAAATCTAATTTTAAAACAAAAGAAAAATCATTGCTTTCCAAAAAGAACAATTGAGATTTATAATTCGAATTCTAAATTGACTTTCGGCATATCGGTGAATTTTATTCTTTGAGAAAGAATATTAGAAATTAAGATATTCCCTCTTTTCGCTTTTTTTTTAGATAAATTTTTGCCAGTTTATTTCGCCAGTTTATTGTTAACGAAAGCTTTCAGAACAAGTTCCCCAGGAAACTTTCAACTGTGACGTCACTCCTAAATGGTCTAAAAGATTGGCTACGTTGCAAAATTAAAAAATACTTTCCACCGCTATCAGATGACGATGGCTCACACAGATTCTTGTCAGGTTGCTAAAACTCATGGTTTGAGCTAAGCAGAAGAGAAAAAAACAGAACCATACCAAGTAAGTAAGGCTCTTGTATGGCCTCTTTTCTCGGGTCGAGAAAAACGAATATCAACAATCTCTTCTCGCTGTTTGGGTATGTTCAACCTCGAAAAACCTGTCTCCGGTCCAGTCCAGCGATGGGTGGAGGAAAAACCGGTTCCCAACATACATACTCGGGGAGGGAGTTTCGGGATGGGAGTGGGTGGTATGTGTCAGTTCTTTGTGGGGGCACTCCATGTGGAAGGCTGCCTGTCCGTTGTTGGCCCCAAAGATGATGCGCGAATGTGGTTCTTAGACGACGACGATGCTGTACTGTAAGTACGTAAAGCGGTTAGACCAGCTTTTGTCAACTAGTTTTGGAGAGGCTTTGAGAAAAAGTTGCTTTTTGCGTAAAATGTGAATAAGGATAGTCGTATGTTAAAATTTATAAGAGCGATGACATAGTTTTCATAATATTCAAGATGCAACAACAAAATTAAGTAAGGCAATTTAGAGACGAACCAGCCAAAGGCTGAAAGTCTCTCTAATAAAGACAAAAAAAAAGTAAGGCAATTGGACAACAGCTGATCCCTTTGTTTATAAGCCTCAGTATGCCAACTACATTGCGTGCCAATACTTAGGGAATTTATAATAGGTATCAGTTGGCGCAATAGAACTGGTTTTGTCAATTTTCCTAACTAAATTTTCATCAACGTTATGGAAATTCTTGAATAAGTGTTGCCAAAGCTGTAAACCTTCACTGTTGACGATCCGGAGCCAGCGTTTCACTTGCTGCCAGTCAAGATTCTCGTCGATAGTTCGTATTTCGGCGGCTAGGAGCCCTCGACGCCACGAGTTTCTGGGCCTGCCTCTTCTACGATGTTCTTCTGGATTCCATTCAAGCGCATCACTACAAATCTCGTTCTCATCTTTTCGCAGCGTGTGCCCGATCCATCTCCACTTACGTTTCCGAATCTCGATTTCTAGTGCCCTTTGATGACACCGGCCACCAAGCGCGGATGATATTCCGCAGGCAACGGTTTACAAATACTTGCGGTTTTCGCGTCGTCACCGCATATGTGCACCAAGTTTCGTACCCGTACAGCAATACGGATTTGACGTTTGAGTTAAAGATTCGAATCTTCGTTCGTAGAGATATCTTACGTGAGCGCCAGATGATGCGGAGACTCGCAAATGCAAATCGGGTTTTTCTGATCCGAGTTTCGATGTCTTTCCTGGTACCACCATCAGGCGTTATCTGGCTACCAAGATACTGGAAGCACTCCACTTTCTCAACTTGTTGCCCATCTACCATGAAACTGGAGGGATTTGCTGTGTTGATCTCCATCGACTTGGTCTTTCCGACATTGACTTTGAGACCTGCTTCCTTTGAACTTTCGGTGAGGTCGTCGAGTTTGCTCTGCATATCCGGTTGTGTATGGGCGAGCAAAACAATAACGTGAGCCAGGTCAAGGTCGTTCAGTTTCTCCATTGTTGAAAGATTCCACAGCAATCCTCGGTTCGGTGCACGGTCGATCGATCCAGTCAGAATCTCATCCATTACGATGAGAAAAAGTAGCGGGGATAAGATACATCCTTGTCTCACTCCAGCAGTTACCGGGATTGGTTCGGACAAGACACCATCGTGCAAGACCTTGCACGAAAATGCCTCTTATTGTGCTTCGATGAGATGGACTAGTTTCACTGGGACCCCTCGTCGCCTTAGAGCCGCCCAGATGTTTTCATGGTTAAGTCGGTCGGATGCTTTTTCGAAATCAACGAACACTAGGAGAAGAGAGATTTGTTCCAGTATGATTCGTAGCGTTGTGATGTGGTCCACACATGTTCGTCCGGAACGGAATCTAGCTTGTTGCCTTGGGAGTGTAGCGTCGATTTTCCCCTGGATCATGTTTAGGATCACTTTGCAGAGTACTTTAAGGGTTGAGGGTTGTTGAATCAACGTTATGCCTCGCCAGTTACCACACTCTGTCAGGTCTCCTTTCTTCGGGACCTTTACGAGGATACCCTGCATCCAGTCGGCCGGGAATGTTGCAGTATCCCAGATGTCAGCGAACATTTGTGCTGACAGGGCAGGGTTGGCTTTCAGCATTTCAGCAGGGATGCAATCGATACTAGGTTCTCTGTTGGATCTCATGTCTTTCATTGCAGCAAGCGAGGGCGCTTCCGAGTTGTCGTCTTTTATGAGACTTACTGTTGGCGCTTCGAGCTACGGGTTCTGTTGGCCATCGCAATTCATGTCTCGGAAAAGTTATTCGAAATGCTCAGTCCATCGTTCGAGGTGATCTGTTCGATTGGTCAATAACTGACCTGCTCGGTCTTTCTAGAAATAGTCCTTGCATCACTAAGGCGGCGAGAAATGTCATTAAGTAATCGGATATCTCCATTGGCGGCGGCTCTTTCTCCCTCTTCGGCTAGGGAGTTTGTCCAGGCTCTCTTGTCCCGTCTACAAGCTCGTTTAACTGCCTTTCCAGCTCCGCAAATCGTAAGCGGGCAGCTGCTTTGGCTGACCCGGTACATGCTCAATTCCAACTTTCGCCTTTCTCCGATCATCGATCATCCTCCAGGTTTCATCCGACATACATTCACTTCTTCTTCCACAAACTTTACCGAGAGGCTCGTCGTGATAAAGGCATTCTTGATTCCACATCCCTGTTCTTCGACTGTTCCGTATGTCGACAATTCCGAGGCTCGGCTCGGGATTCTAGCTATTCAACATATACCCTTTTCACCTCTGGATTCTCTAACCGGCGGATGTCGAATCGACACCCGACATTCTCCTCGCGGCTTTGGACACGCGCAACTCTCAGTCTTATCTTGCCAAGGACGAGATGATCGTCAGATGCAGTGTCTGCGCTTCGTTTTTTGCGGACATGAAGAAGGCCCCTTCCCCATTTTCGGCTGATGCAGATGTGGTCAATTTGATTTTCTGTTCGGACATCACGGGATACCCGAGTGACCTTATGTGCTGGTCGATGGGAGAAGAGCGATCCACCGAAAACCATGTTGTTGTTGTCACAAAACTCTACAAACAGCTCTCCGTTTTCGCTCATCTGTCATAGGCCATGGCGTCTCATGATACGCTCAAAGTCTGTTGTGGTATGAGCCTACTTGGTTGAATGATTCAACTGAATCAAAGCAATCGAAAGATTCCTTTTAATTCAACCACGGTAAATGAAAAGTTCATATACCAGTATTTCGATAGCAACTTACTACCTTCTTCAGTGAATCAATCGAAAACGTTCACTGAAGAAGGTAGTAAGTTGCTATCGAAAAACTGTTATATGAACTTTTCATTTACCGTGGTTGAATTAAAAGGAATCTTTCGATTGCTTTGATTCACGCTCAAAGTCCTGATTGTCGAAGCAAATCTTTGCGTTGAAGTCGCCCAAATGGATTTGAATGTCACTCTTCGGAATTTTCTCAACAACGCTGTTCAGTTGACTGTAAACCTGCTCTTTCTCCTGCTAATCACTGCATCACTGCATAACACTGGACCATCGGTTCCCATCTATTGAGGGTCGCATGGGCCTGCTGGCTTAACAGAAAACCAACTTCTCGTTCCCGGGAAGCGTGTTCTTCTCGTATGCCAGAGTAAAACAGGACTTGCCTGGGCTGTGACATGTGTTCTCCAGTGTTAGGCCTTCGCTCAGTCTCAGAATTTCTAGCTTGAGGCGGCTAGCTTCTCTAGCAAGTTGAGTTTGCTTGACGTGTTGGGCAAGGGTTAAAACGCTCCAAGTTCCAATTCGTGTCTGTGTTTTCATGCTTAAAGTCGTCGCTAAAGTTCCAGGTCGGTTGTTTCTTTCAGATCTCGTAACAATTTTTTAAATCGGGAGCATTAAGTAGTTGGCCGAAAGTCCCTATCCCACGATGGGGCTGCCATCATGGACTTAGCTGGCTTGAGCCGCATTTCATAAGTTCAGCTGCTCGATGCGAGACATACGCTGTTTGAGCCGCCTCTGACCTGGAGATGTGAGAACTATTTATTTGTTATCGATAAATGATAACTTTTTAACATTATGTATAACGAAATAAAAATTGAATGAGTGTTGTGGTATACAAATATTGCATCTAACCCCGCTGTTACATGATGCTCCGTTTGACGGTATGTGATCGCTTAGATAAGCCTTCTTAAATTCAGAAACGGATCTTTCGATGTGTAGCCTTCTCAGTTTGTTATCAGAATCCGTTTACTTATGCGAATATGTATTTTTCTAACACCTCTAGGCCCAAAGGATAACTTTTAATCAAAGGTAAATATTTCTAACATTCAAATTTTTTGGTAATACTGAGTGGTTTTACTAAAATTGCTATTCAAACTGATAATGTTTTTTTAAACAATTTTTAAGTTTCTCGCTGCGGTTTCGGCTGCGAATGTTTTATAATTTTAGAGGTGTTTATTCTCTTAGTTTTTACTTTAAATATGTTTAAATTTACCTGGTAACTCAAAAATCTTATCAAAAACTTTGATATTTTTAAAAAAAAATATTTCAAGCTAGTTAAAGAGCTATTAAAACGAAGAAAATTGTTGAAAAAATATCTTCTATTCCTAAAATATAAAAATCGGCTGGGAAACCCTCTTAGCAGTCTGAGAGGGTCAAATCGCCTAAAATAATTAGAATTATCTGGAATAAAATGGATTCACATATGAAACAATTTGAATCCATTAGTTTTAGATTTCCTGATTGTGGGAACACTGGAGAAATTTTTTAAAAAAAAATCTCAATGATATAGAAAATCAGTTAATACTAGGAACCTCTATAACTTTTTTTGTGATAACGCTTATCGGGATGCGATCTGGAGTAGAATAGTTTGTTTTAATTTAAGCTTTAAAAAAATTAAGAAAACCAATATTCACAAGTAAACGATCCGTTGAAAACAATTTTTGTTGAGAAATCAGTTTTTATACTTCTCCGGAGACTTCACTTTAGTTAGACTCAATGCAAGAAGCTACAGCAGTTCATTCTAGCTTAAATTTTGCATGTTACTTTCATTTGATTCAATGATCATTTTGAGCCGGGAGTGTTTTTTAAACGTTTTCTTTCTATTTTTTTCTATCCCAATTTTAGTAACCCTGTTGTACACTGTGATTCATCAATTCTATTCAAAGAGCTAGCTAGTTAAGGTTAACTAATCTTAGCTTCTACAGTTATCAACCCACTACATTATTACGTATAACAATCTCTTGAATTCTTTGTTTTAAATCGAGTTTTGAAGCTTTTAGGAAACATTTTCTTAATGGATGAAAAACTGTGATAAATTAGAAATTATTCCAATAAAATTCCTTTTGTATCTTTTTGTCGATCTTAAACTTACAAAAATCAACAGTATTGTTTGCAAAAGTTAATTGCAAATGATCGATAGTAAACTAGCCTGAAGTCTGTTAGATTCATCATGTTCTTCTTTATTATTCATCAGAACATTAATTAAGCCTAAATGTCACAGTAAAACAATCATAACTTCTACAATTTTATACCAATTGTGGTAAAAACCTCTAGAAACCATTCTGGTATGAACTAATCATAGGAAATCATAAATACTAAAAAAAAGATAAAATGCATAAATCTAATAAAAAACCAACAATGAAATTGATATTTCTCCTGAAAAACATTAGATTTTCATCGTTTTGTTGATCATTAATTAAAAAAATATCAATAGCCTATCGATTCTTACGCAAAACAAAAGTTCAAATTATTGATAGAAAATTTATTCACCTTCAATATAAGAAAAAAAAATATATTATGTATCCGAAGATGTATGGGTTTCAGTGCGAGTACTTTAATTTTCAACTAAATTTTATATTTAAAATTCTATTGAAAACTGGTCTGCTGAGATTTGTTTAGATTTAATGTGAGGTAAACAAAACTCATAAAGCCATAAACGAGTGGTATCGTCAAAACTATGATTTTTTTCTGAAGTGCGTATCCATAGGGGAGAGTGGGGATACTTGATCCCCTTTTCTTATTTTCACCATATCTTTTTGGGGAAAATTAGTAAAACGCCGTCTTTGACATTTTCTGACAGCTTGTAACTTCAAGTTTCTATGCTCCAAAAATTGGAACGATACTTGAATCCGTTGATGAACTAGAAGCATTTTCGTGGGAGTAAAAAAAATGCGATTTTTCTGAAGTTAGGGGAGACTTGATCCCCTATTGAAGGAGACTTGATCTTTTATTCAGGAAGCCCTAATCCTTGTATAAAAATCAAACAAAACCCCAAGATAGAATGTCAATTGATTATTTTCTTCATGTTTGTTCTCATTTCACAATTTATAGCAGACATAAGAAGAAAATTCTATAACTTTGTCTCAACGCTAATTACATTGCATAATTAAAGGCGCTATTTTTTATATTTAAGAGAAAATTAATTATTTTTGCTCTTTTCTTCAGACAATTGTTTGATAAATATTAGTTTTTGGATAAATATTAGTAATTTCGTAATCAGCAAACATAACGATCAATTCAGAAGAAGAATATGCCGTTTGGAAGGGGGATCAATTGTACCCAACTCTAGGGGATCAATTGTACCCATAATCAACATTTTAGAAAACTTTTTCTTAAAAAAGTTGAGAGTTTTCCATTGCTTTGAAAATATGGCATTATGAAGTTCATTTTACGCTCGAGCGATTAATACATTGGAACAAATAATTTTTTCATAATTTTTCCAAGTAAGGAACATTTTAAAGTGATGAAAAAAGATCTTCAAGTTACATTTTGTGAAATTTTTCAAACAAAGTTCAATTACTCAAACAATTATTTTGTTAAAAATTTTTCAACTACAAGCATTGGTATTTTGCTCATTTTGGCACATTTTTCTAGAACATTTGATCTTTGTAAGACATTCCAGTTTCGAGATATAGCTAAGGAGTCAAGTATCCCCAGGGATCAAGTATCCTCATTCTCCCCTATGCATCTGAGCATACAAATATTGTGGAATTATTTCAAAGAACATGCTTAAAAAAAAGATTTTTTTTAAATATTTCGTTGGTAATCGATCAAAGGATATTGGACTGTCGTTTTTCATGTAACATAAAATTTCATTAAGCCAAAATTATTTTTTCAAGATATACATATAGGCACTGATATATAGGGGAAAGGTTTGCTAAATGGGCCTATCGGGTTAAATGACCCTACGGCTGTTTGATGAAATGGCTGACTAGACAGCTTATCTGACCAATGCGTTTTGAGGGTGATACGCTTAAAACATAAGGCAAGAAAGAATTTTATGAATTTTCAAACTCAAAAAAATTTAAAAAATCATGCAAGGTTTTGATACATTTTGATGTCATATTTCGACTTTTTAAAATAATATGTAACGAAGCTTAAAACAAAAACTAGGATGGTTTTTGTTTCTTACTCAAATGAACTTAAGAAATTAAACATATTTCAGCTTTTGTGAAGGTTTAATAATGATTATATAGTGGAATAATAGAGTGTTTTTGTATGCCCCCATCATGTTTGTAAAATGCCTCCATCCTAAAATAACAGGTTAAATAGAATAAATAAATGATTTTTATCATTGAACCTTCAAATCTAAGCTCTGAATAGCATCTTAAGAGAGAATTGAAGATCTTAAAACAGATTTGATAAAGTTTTTCTTATGGATGAACTGCCTCCATAGTATGGCAACCCTAACTTTTGTTTTATTTTATAAAATTATAATATAGATAGATTTTTATAAAACTTCAGCTTTTTCGACAGAAATTATAACATTCTAGCAGTTTCAATGAAATTATACGGAAATATTGCTAAAAAAACAGAAATTTTGTTCAAAACATAAATAGGCGCATTTAGCCAGCACGGTTTGACGTTCGGCATTTTAGACAACACTTACAATAAAATGTATATAGTTTTTGTACATATATTCGATGTGATTAAATCATTTTCTGCTTAATAGGCGCATATAGCCCGCTCCTCCCCTATACATACATAGATACACATATGAATATAAATTCATGTTGCATTTTGGTAACACCAATTATAACAAGGATATTCCAAATAATAAATTTTAAATAAATGTTTATATAAAAATAAATTTTTTCAGAAATACCAAATCACTAATCTTTCCAGGTGCTGAAATTTTTTTATGTTTCAGAATGCAAAAACTTGAATAAAAATTAAAAATTAAAATTTAAAAACAATTATTGCTATTCCATTGCCCTAGAATAATTTTACAGATTAAAATTTATAAATATTGATTACAAAACTTAAAAAAAAATAAAGCGTATGGAGACTCACTGACCAAATATTTTAATTTTGCCTGGAAATGACTCAGAAAAGGCTTAATTGTCCATTTCTGAAAAAAATAGAGTTACTGTTTTCTTTTCTTTTTAACATCTTCTATAAACACACCGTGTATTAAGGATCATGATTTTATTATTTTTAAATTGTCTTGGAATTATCGCTACCAGATTGATCAATCTGATGAATAGAAAAAAACAGAGTTTCTCATGACAATTGTATCAAATATACTTAAAAGTAAGTTGTATGATAAATTTTTCAAAATACTGTTTTACGTCAACTCAGACCCAAAAAAAAACTTGATTTCCGTATGCAAGAAAGCAACAAATAATGCAAACAAATCTCTCTGAATTATAGAATCACATTTACGTTCGGGTTCGGCTTTCGAATTTAAACTAAAAACTCCTCACACCTCCTTCTCCTTCCCCGCTGACCTAATCGATAGAGGTGTACCCGTGTACCTACAGCAGTGCTGTGGATGGAAAGTCAATGCAGCCAGCATACTAAAAGGCATGACATGAGCAGAATTCCCTCTGAATACGTAATTTATACCTCCACATGGTTCGCGGAATACCAATCACGACGATACGACGACTTCGACTTCGAAATTATGTGACCTGATGGCGGAGCAAAAAAAAATGGCGCTCGATTCTCCAGCAACCAACTACGGAACGGACGGAATTAGATTCCGTTTTTGGACAAGCACAATTTAGAGGGACACAGTGAAGGGAAAATTCTACAAAAGAACAACTGAACTATGGGAACACTGACTGCTTCAAAAAGTTGACTTCATTCGTTTACTACCAATAGAAAGCGGAAGAGAATCGATTCTGGGAAAGGTTCTCATTAGGTATACGGCAGCAAAGCTCGGTCCGAATCCTTCCCCAGGCGTGTAAGTTGACGTGAGGCAGCAAGAAGGTTCGGCCGATTGGTGGCCAGACCACGTTTGCCACCGGAGGCGCTCTTGAATATGCTACACTGGTAAGCGGACGTTTTAGCACTTTAGTCACGATTTCCGCTATTTCTACCGGGAACACTAAAGTAACGTGACCCTTCATATAGTTGGAGTAGTGTTTTTGTTTCCTTTAACAGTGAGGAAAGGGGGGATGATGGCCGCTGACCGAAGAAACCGACGACCGTTTTTTTTCTTCATTTTCAGGTCCAGGTTAGCGAACCGAGGAGGGTGGTCGGTGGCTGACGTTTTGTGCTGTGGCCATATTTGAGCCCCCTTTCTCAACTGTTATTGATGTTGATGATGTTCACATTTGCCAGGCAGGACTTGGCCATTCCAGTCACGTACGAGTTTTGTGAATTTTGTTCACTAATGTCAATGAGTGTTATACTCAGCTCTTCGCAAAGCAAGTAGGTACATGAAGTTTTTTCGAAGTTCCTAACTGTAGACCACAAAGGGAAAGGGGGGATGATGGCGAAACTGCGGATGTTTTTATAGTTGCGAACTATGCAATAAAATTGTGCGCTCCCTGGCGCGTGCATGGCATGTGGGATGCGAAATTTCAGGTTCGGGAAACAGGTTCTACTTTTTGAAACTACTCCAGGGGAACATCGAACTATTCAAAGCTTTTGGCTGTGCTGGCTGCGCTCGATGAATGGAAAAGAAAAATTCTCGAGGGAAAACTTGGACGACAAAGCTTGGAAAAATTTCAAGTTTAAATTAATCACATATGTGAGTATAGATTTCTATACAAAACCTTACGAAAAATCATGATAAGACTGCTCGTAATTTTAATCCATAAGTTTATTCACAAAAATATCTCATTTTATTTACAAAACAACTAGCGTGATAGATCTTAAACTACACAGAAAGGAAAATGTGATCTTACATACAGATTTTCGCATCCCCATCGCAGAAATTATGAAAAACACTATACATGGAATTAGGGGGGAGGAAGGGTTTTTCCTCTACTTGAAGTACAATGTGTTTAAAAGACGGAAAAATACTCAGTTAAGATTCCGATCGACATAGTCGAAATTATCCAGCTCCAATGTTTGGCGCCTGCTATCAGATTTTATCCACTCTCTTCGCCGCAGAACGCCAGTTTGATTTGAACTGCTTCTCGCTGCTAACAGTTTTTAGGTATTCATCTTAAGTGTTAGATTAACTATCGCCCAGTAATAATAAAAAAAATAATAGTAAATTTATCAATAAACTTGTGCAAATTAGACAAAATCTTGAATGACACAAACTAGCAAAATTGAAAAATAGAGTTATAAGAGATCGAAAATTTGAAAAAACTTCCGTGTATTCGAAAAAACACTTTGTTTTGTGAATAACTTTTGAATACATGAATGTAAATTAATGAAATTATTAGCGATGTTAACTGTTAACGTAATGCAATAATACATGTTCAAATTTTGCGATGTTCTGTGAAGTGGTTTTTGAGATAGCGTAAAATGAAGAAATTTTTCGTCATTAATTTTTGGGCAACACGAGCGCCATCTATAATGCATACTATGAACGACCCTTTTTTCAAATTAATGTTATTTTTAATGTTTCCTGAAGCTTATCCTTCAAAATAACTCAAAATTTTTAACTTGGTCGAAGTTAAAACAAACTTAGCCGATTGTCCTCCTTTGGCACAACAACAACATATGTATTTAACTTTCTATCTTTTTTCCATCGTTTTTGCCTAATGGCACGATTCCAGATCCAACAAAAACAGAGTATTAACTTTGTGGGACCTATTGAAGTGCTTTTTAGAGAAAACGGTCGCATTTGGAGGCAGTTTTCTTTGTACTTTTAACCATTCATCGTGTCAATCGTTATGAAAGTATGAGAAATTTGCAGTTTTCACAGATCGTTAGCCTTCTCAAGTCCTAGACATTACATTTTTCAAATGTTTCTCCTTGTTTATCTCCGAGAACTACAGGAGAGACTTGTGAACGGAAAGTTTTCGGTTAGAACCGTACCAGGTGATAGGCTAAAGAGTTCGTTTTGCTGTCCATAACGATAACACAAGCAGTCCAAATATTTTGCACACGATTTGACCACCGTATTTTGTTTATTTTACCGATGGCCTAGTTTTTCTACCTTTTAGAAATGAACCAGTCAGAAAAATTTGACTTTTTATCACTTCAATTCATATTTTCGGATTGAAAAAACCTCTCACATTCCACTCACTTCATGGAATCAATCATCTTCACTTTCATACAAATTTCAACTCACTTTTGGATCCTCTTGGACTTCTTAAACGATTAATCAAGTAAATTTTGGTCGGATAGTTGATTTCCAGCTGTTTTTGGGTCTCCCACAGGAACTTTTCTGGATTTTTCGTGATTCTTCCCAAAAAAATTGTCTCTGAACTTCAGTATTGGACGCTTTCTCAAAAACCACTCGACAGATTTTCACTAAGTTTTGTACACGTACATATTACATCACTACATAGTCTCACTGGAAATTTCATCAATTTCCGCTCATCCATTCAAAAGTTATCCACAAAACAAAGTGTTGCATTTTTTTTCGAATACACTCCTTAATACATAAGCTGATACAATTTCTATCTACTACAATTTGACTTTCTTTCTTTCAACTGTTTAAATTTTCGAAGAGTTTTTCAAATTTTTCAATAAAATACCTTAAACTTTATTTATCCCTCTTCAATATTTTAGGATATAATCTTATATCTTTTACACAGAATTTTTTTTTGACTATTACGTGTCACTGATACTGCAACCTTTAAAATTAGTCAACCTGTTATTAACAAAACCTGTAATTTTAAATTGATTTCTTTGAAAGTTAACCAAGATTTATTTATTATTACAGCAAATGTCCTGTAAAAAAGTTGTACACTAAAAATTAAATGTCACGTAGTTTGTTCTTCGACCTGTAAAATTACGGTAATTTACTGCTTCTTTTTGTTACAGGACATTTGCGTAATTTTACAGGAAATAATTTTTGCTGTGAAGATCCTTTGTTCAAATTGCATTTTCAATCTTATGAAAACCGATAAACTAAAATCTGTAGAACTCATATAGAACCTAATATAATCTACTGAAAACGGGGTTTGTTTACTTAGGGCTTTTATACCCTTTTCGCATGTTGGGGCTGAATCAAATGTGATATTCTATCGCTTTTTTAGTTACAGATACCAAGTGTGTCATTACATTTCACAACAATCATTTCTCTGAGGATTTAAAATTATATAGGTGCCTTCAATCTTGTAACTCGCTCGTCACAGTAAATTTAAATTAAACCTTGATTTCAACTGTTTTTATTCAGTAAAAGATGCCATTTCTACTATAATAAATTTAGCTAAAAATTGATCGCACTGATTCCTAGAGGATTATTCATAATTGCATCACTTTTTTTTCCAAATACGGGATATTTATTAACACTTGTTTTTAGGCATTGTTTGATTACTTAAACTTACCTTTTATGATTAAAATATCAACAACCATCAAGATCTTGAAAATAAGTCGTTCTAAATAACATATGAAATGTCAAAACGAAAATATCCCATGACTAATCAATGGTAATATTTGAAAGATCACAAATCGTATCTAGACACAGTGAAATAATCCTCTGGAAATGTTGCCTAATAAGAATAAATTATGATCATAATTGCCTAAGTTGACCCTACCATTTTCCGACATACTTGTCTTCTATTTTTCAACTCGAGTTTCAAATATTTTTTTACAATAAATTTTTTTTTCTGTTTTGAACAAGCCCATAAATTCAAATACATCCAAGTTATTTTTTAATTCCGTGTTAAAGTAGTTTTTTATAAACAACTAGCTGACCCGGTGTGCTTTGCTACACCTTCCAAAGTTTATTGAAATTTGTGGTTCCTAGTTATTCAACTTTTCATTTTTTGCTCAAAATGTTAATTTCAATTTAAAAATTATTTTACTGTTTTATATAAAAAAATATTACAAGGTTTTAATTTAAAAACTTAATAATCTTTCTTTTAAAATCCGTGTTTTAATCCTTTTTATGACTCTGGATCTTTCTGCTTCATAAGTTTATAACTTATGCCAAAATATTTTGTTTATATATGGAACTTCGCTGTTCCTTTTTAATATGGAGTGGGTCTCAAACTTTCATAGAACATTTTATGCATCAAAATAACGTCAAGGAACATTTATTTCACCTATTCGTTCTCGAATTATTATATAATTATGAGAGTAACCCCCTTGCCCATTCCTATATCCCTAGTAGAAGAAAGGGGGGTCTCATAACATCAGAAAAACATTTCTTGTATACAAATACGATCCCATGTCATATATGGCTCCCTTATCTATAAGTTCTCGAGATATTCAAAAAATGGATGACCCTCTCTCCACTTTATATCTAAGATAAGGGGGCCTCAAATCACCGAAGAAACATTGCCCGTACACAAATATACTCCTATGAAAATTTGGTTCCATTTTCTCGATCAGCTATCGAAATATTAAAAAAAAATGTATGAATGACCCTCTTCCCACTTTTTATCGTTCCACTGAATGGAAGGAGGGGTGTTAAACCACTGGAAAAACATTTCTTGTGCTCGAATACCTTCTCATGCCAAATTCGGTTTCGTTTGCTTTATTAGTTGTCAAGTTATGCTATAAAATTTATATCGGAGCCCCTCTTCCAACCTGTCTTCTACCTGGAAGGTGGGGATCAAGATCAAACATTCCGTACTTCCATGCTAAATTCTGTTCCATTTGCTCGATTGTATGATTGTTCCCAAGTCATTTTTGGTTCCATCTGTTAAATAAGTTCTTGATTTATGCAAAACAATCATATGTACCTTCTTCCCTAACTGTATTCCCAATTGAAGGAGAAAGAAGTCTCAAAAAAGGAAATATCCATTTTACGTATCCAAATGCTTTCCCATGCCAAAGTTGTATACAGAAACCCCCCCCCCCCTCTTCTTCCAATCACCCCGCTGGAAGGAGGCAGTAGCCAAATATTCACAGAAACATTCCTTGTGCTTAAATTCCCTCCCACGCCAAATTTGGTTCCATTTGCTTGATTAGTTTTCCAGTTATACTGAAAATTGTAAAGGAGCTTCCTCCCCACTTTCTGTTTCCTTACTGGAATGAGGGAGGGGTACCAAATATTCATAGAACTATTTATCGTACCCAAACACCCTTCCAAGCCAAATTTGGTTTCATTTGCTCGAATAGATTTAAAGTTATACAATAAAAAAAGGTAGCCCCCCCCCCTTTTCTTCCTGTATCTCCACTCGAAGGAGGGAGGGGTCCGAAATAATCATTGAACCATTTCTCGTATTCCACTACCCTCCCATGAAAAATTTGATTCCATTAGCTTGATTAGTTCTTCAGTTCTGTACAAAATTGTAAGGTAGGCCCCCTCCCCCCTTTCTAACTCCACACTCGAAGGAGGGAGGGGTACCAAATATTTCAAGAAACATTCCTCGTACCCAAGTTTCCATCCATGCCAAGTTTGGTTTGATTTGCTTGATCAGTTCTCGAGTTATGAAGACTTATTACTTTTAAATGAACGACCCCCTCCCCACTTCCAAGAATAGGGAGGGGTCTCAAACCATAATAGGAACCTTCCCCTGCCTCCAATACCACCATCTACCAAGTTTCTCGCAATCGGTTCAGTAATTTCCGAGTCTATAGGGAACAGACAGACAGACAGACAGACAGACAGACAGACAGAAATTCATTTTTATACACTCAGGCAAATTCTTATTATAATGTTCATAAGATGCGTCTTATGAACCACTTTTTAGAGTGCAAAATTGGTTTTCATAAGAGTCTTATGAAATTCTATCAAGTTTCATAGGAACATCTTATGAAAAATAGAAGATACGGCATTGTGAAAATAAAATGAACACATTCATTAATTCCTTCAGTTTTTTTCATCGAAAGCCATAGAACTTTTGTTAAATTATATGTCTTCCTAAGTGCATAGTTGAATGTGATTGTGGTATTTTAAATGGTAAGTTTTAGTTTAAGTTTCAATTTTTGCTAACGTTGAATATATTTGCGAACTCAAAATACATTTTTGGTTTACTTCTCAGCATACTGACCGGCAAAAAGCGCAAGGCCAAGGCGCAAAGAACCGGATGCGACAAAAAACTTTATTGGAACTGGGTGTCGATTTACTGCTGATGGTGAGCATAGTGCATTCATGATGTTATTTCAAACGAATTTGACGAAAAATAAATAGTAAACAACAAATAACTTGAATTTTTATCATTATACGTGACATTTCATGTCTCCATAAGATCCTCTTATGAAAAGCAAAAACCGCTCATTGAAGTTAGTGTTCATTTCAGAATTCATTCGCGTCATAAGAGAATCTTATGAATTTCAATGATTTTTCTTATGGCGCCACTTCATAAGAGAATCTTATGGCATGTATAATAGTATTTTTCTGAGTGTATATATAGATTAATCAAACATAGTTTTTGCATTATAATTCCAAAGTTCTCATTGCTGAACTTGAAAACCATGTTGAGGATCATTCTCATTCAGATTCTCATTGCGAAAATTTAAAAAAAAATGAGCAACAAGTTACACAGATTAGAACTTACAGTTTTGAGAATTATTCAACAGGATATCAAAGTTTAAGATATAAAAATATAAGAATGAATACATTTGTTTCAATTTAAATTCACCCACTGTATTTTTTAGCCAAGGAATTTAAATTTCGAAAAGGAAATTTTAAAAAAATATGGAAAAGGTATTTTAAATTAACATTAGAAAATATTTACTGTTCGATTTCATAGCGTAGTAAAATTGTAATTTTGCAGTTTAAATCGGTAAAACTCGAATTTAATTGCACTATTTCAAAAATCTGAACACTGAATTCACATTTTTTTCTACACTTATTCACAATTCATGCAGTAGAGGGAGCTTTTTATGCAGAAACATGTGGATTTAATTTCAACAAAAATGTTTTCAAATCTGTAAAGCAACAGAACTAGAAATTATTAATGCATCAGCCTTTGTTTCAAAAATTAAAAAAAAAAATGCCGTTTTAAATTCAAATTATTTGTCTGATTTTGTCTTAAACTTTAAGTTCCGATGATATTGCGTTTTAAATTAAAAAATTATTAAGTTTCGAGTGCAATCAATCATTCATAGCAAATAAACCGACAAACCTCTTTAAAAACAAAAACTAAATTCAAATCTTTTTATTTTTCTCCTGGATTAAGATATAAATTAACTGTTTTTCAGAGAAACAAATAATAAACTTAAAGAAGCCCCGGTTTTCTCAAAAATTAAATCAACACGCGGCCTTCGGAGTTTTCGATTTCTTACTTATTTTGAGTATCTTAGAAAATTTCTATTTTAAAAAGATTTTTACCTTTTTATTTTCAAAAGTTAGTCTTTAAAACTTAAAAATTGGAGCTGGTAGAAAAAAATAGCATTTTAGGACTTAACGCTCTCGAATAAGTTAAATTAGCTCTTAAACCTTTGATACCACGGAAAAATTTTCTTGCCTTGTATTATCGAACAGAAGAAAAAAAAACAATTTAATGCAATGATTATATATTTTGAATGTTTGTTGAAACAAAACCTCTATTTAAAATTCAAAAACAATGATATTCTCCTGACTCAAAACACAAATATTTTTGGAGGAAGGTACCATGCAATGTTGAATAATTTAAATATTGTGTCTGAAAACACTTTCATCAAAAAGCTGTGTTACTACAAAGTCCTATTCCAAGGCCATTTCCAGTGATTTTTTCTTTGAATTTTCTTCGATTTTTTTTTACAAATCTGGTAAAAAATCAGTTCATTCCAAATTTTTTGTAAATTTTCATAGAATTCGTAACATATTCCAGTTTAAAAAAAATGTGATTTGAAGTAAAAAGCAAAAAATAAACCGTGCCACGCGTAAAGATGATTTGTAGATTTGTTTTAAATTTCTGTCTTGTTTTAAACGCTTCTGTGGCCACACTGAAAGAATTTCAAATTTTTGACTATATATTTTAAGTGTCTTTCATGAGAACAAACCACAAACCTAACTTGTACCCCAGAAAAGATATTCGATGTTTTACAAAAGAAATTTTTTAAAATATATTGTTTTTTTTTCAATTATAGCGATTTCGATTGCTTAATTGAAAGCTGTTTTACCTTCCTTTACGGTTAAAAAAAAGGAAAATTAGACGGTTTGTGTCATATAGACTCGGATTACAATGCTAGCCTTCAATCCTATAATTTAAAAATTAAATTAAACATTTCAGAGTAGTTGAGCTCAGGGTAAAAAAGCGTGATAAAAGTTGGTATAACTCAGATTTGGTCCTCAATATGTTGAAATTCTATGATTTAATACTAGAATTGGTCACCCTATCAGTCTCTATATTATTAAATTATCACTTTCGGTTGGAATTGAATGTAATAGAAAAGAACGGTATTTTTATTTTTGGAAATTCTTTGATTCTCATGAAAATATAGCTTTAAATTATTGAAACAATTTTTTTATGAACTTTTCAAGTAACCAACTGTGGTCTGTAAAACCAAGCAATGTTCGTTTTATTTCAATATGAACTCTCAATTTGTTTGAATTCATATCAATCAAAACACTATTTTTAAGGACTTTTTGCAAATGAGCAGTCATTGTTTTGGAGTAGAATTTACTGATTCTAGTTCATAAACATAAGAGATTTCAACTCATGATGAAAAGATTTATATGAATCTGAAGTCTCTTGAAAAAATTGATGGCGTTCAGTTCGGTCTGATCGAACTTCGATTATTTAAAGTTTGATAATTAGCGGAGCCGGCTTTGGCGTAGGGGTTAGATTTCAAGTAATCTACGACAAGGTTCGTGTGATCGAATTCCGGTCACTGCATACATAGTACACTTTCTGTGCTCTGGTGATTTTAGCATTTGTAAGGTGCTAGTCAACATAACTTCAAAAGAAGAACGCTTAGAGTTGAGGAAAGGAGATCTCTTCAAAGAAACAAGAAGTTTCACTAAGATCTTATGTGTTTGTGTTCTTTTGTTTTAAAGATTTTGTTTATTGGCATTATTTTAATTTTTAATTTTTTTTTCAACCAGACAACGCCAGGTATTCCAGATAGTCTGAAATACATTTTGATTCTACTAGATCTCTTATAAATGTTGAAATATTCCTTCTCGATATGATCAAGATGAAAAAAATACTGGTTCTATCTCGTTCATTCAAAAAATCAATACTGAACACAGCTTTCTTCGTTTGGACAAGATAATTTTCACTCTTCTCGAAGCATATTTTGCTTCACCATAAAATGCACCTTCGAAGGCAAAAGCTTTTGCCATGTTGCCACATTTCCTTCGGAGCATCCTGCATACTCCATTACACCTTCCATTCTTTGCACCAAACCCAGCCAAACCAAACCCAGCCGAGCTTTTCCACACGTGTCGAATTATGTTACAACATTGGTTTTCGTCGAGTGGGTGGGGGTTAAGAAAATTTCCTGGATGTCGTTCCTCGCTGCTGTCGGTCGGACTGCCATAGCTGTCGTCGTTTTCATCGTAAATTTGTATCCGCAATATACGAGCACTTACACAGCTCCACTACATTCAGGCAGCGAGCGCCACCCAGCAGACGAAAGCAAAACTGAAATCTATCGATTTTCCCGTTAGCCGAGAAAAATATGTTCGTCCCAGACCCTGGCCAACTTCGCGCGTCGTCGTTTATCGATCTGCCTCGCCCTGCCGTGTCGGCTGTTCTCGGAATGAAGAAAAAAGGGGAAAAAAAAATGGCTGGAACGACCCCCGCCCTCTGAGCGTCGTCATCGAGCCGTCGTCGTCGTCGTCGTCAGTCGGGATCCTTTTTGCCTTCTTGCGATAGTATTGGTGCTTCAAACCTATACAGGTTCCGTTTCCGCCCGGGCCGACCAACAACCGACACATGTCTGCCGAACAAGCCCCAACCAATGGCCGGGAGAAAGGTCCTTCCGCTTTTCTGGGTTGTGTATAGTAGTAGTAGTAAATCGCGTGCGAACCTCTATTTCCTAGAACTGGCGTAAAGACTGGGTAGGACTGCGTGGCTCGGCGAGCAGTTGTCTACATTATGTACTGCATATTTCATAATCTCGCAAGCACCCGCGACCTTTAAGCGGAAGTTTGGGGCCAGAGGCTGTACGACTGGTGGATGATATGCGATGCCAGGGACAAACCGCAGCCGAAAATATATGGGTTGAGTGAAGGAAAATGTTTTCCGCACGAACTGTACTCTACATAAGCATACCTTAAAGCACTGAATTTGAGCTACTGTATGTATGTAGAAGTCAACCGGTAGAGTATTTATCAAGCTGTGCGAGGATAGAAAAAAAATGTGTAGAACGATCCTGCTACGAAATGCATTCAATGAATTACATCAGCGATAAATGATTACACCAGCAACAACAATCATGGGATTCCTGGAAAGGCTACTGGTCTTATACATAACAGCAGCAGAATTAATGTCCTGCCGATGAAATGTATTCCATCATGTACACTCTATACTAACTTTAATATATTTGGCTTTAGGATACAAAAAAGAAGGATTGATGGGAGCGCACGTTTGGCCCGCGTTGCTTTAAGCGCGTCAAAGTTTGACAATTATTGCTTCATTTTGTGGATTTTGCGATGCAATTAATAAAAATATGACTCAATTCGAACAATTTTCGAAAACTATTAACCGATAAACATTAAATTTGGTGTGTATCAGTTTCCAAGACCGGGATTTTTTGTTTTCTAAATACTTTCAAACCCCTCCGAATCCAAAAAGAGGGGGGTTCCCATACAAAGTAATAAAAAAATTTACGCAATTCGAACAATTCGCGGAAACTACTAACCGATCAACGTGAAATTTGGTGTATATCCATTTTTAAGACCGAGAATGGTTTCTATAATACTTTCAAACACCTCCGAATCCAAAAAGGAGGGCTCCCATACAAAATTAACAAAAATTGACAAAATTGAAACAATCCTCGAAAGATTTTAGGTGATATATTGTATTGATAGACGCTTCCAATTTTATTGTATGAAGACCCTGATATCCAATAAATATAACATACATATTTTTAACAAAACCACCTTTTATTGTACATAAAGTGCATACTTTTTAATTATGATTTTTATAATTTAAAGGGTTAATTTATTGTATTGGAGATCCCTCCTATTTTTTTCTTATGGGTGGCTTCTTCAACCTTCAAGTTACATTGAGATTCAAGACGATCTAGAAGATCAGATGCCATGAAAAATATTTCGCTTTTTAATAATGTTGAAATTTAAACTAAAAGAAAGTTTATTCTAATTACAATAATTTTAACGAACTTAATGTTTTCTATGGTAAGGGTACCAAGCACACCGGATCAGCTAGTATACGACAAAACTAACGAGCCTATAGTAAACAAAGAGACGAAATGCCTACTATAGTCTCTTTAGACATAACGAAATCGATAAATGGTATGGTTTTCTACGTTTCCAACGTATCATTTGGCAGTAACATTTTTTTTTAAATAAATTTGTTTCCTCAAATTCTGACTGTTTTAAAAACGCACAACACAAAAAGGGATTTCCATAAGTTGTGGAGAATTGTGGGCCACCAAACCTGAAATAATCAAATAACATACAAACTTGATAAGTTGACCCGAAACAGTAATTTCATGATTCATTTTGTTATATTAAAACAATTTCAGGTAAAGAAATAAAGAAAGAATTGTGTATGGTCGAAACGGTTCGAAAACCGGGCTCGCAAAAGTTTTGGTAAAATTCCTTACATTTGAGTTCGTCTCTATTTATTGTATTCAATAATATTATTCATAACTCCTTATCTAGATATATAAAAATGAATGCTTGTCTGTCTGTCTGTTCCCTATAGACTCGAAAACTATATTGCCGGTTTTTGGGGCCGGAAAAGGTTTTTATAATACTTACAAACCTCTCCGACTTTGGGGAGGGGGGGCTCTCATACAAATTCATTGTAAAATGTTACAGAACTCGAATGATTTTTGAACGATTTTGATCAAATTTTACACAAAATGAAGTTTTAGATGTTATGAAATGATTTAAAGTATTATCTTTTAATTTTTGTAGAGAGAAGCTCCTATACAAAATAAATAGAAATACGAGGAATTCGAAAAACTCTCAAACATCTTATATATAAAAATTTAGGCGTTTTCTTACGAAATATCACGAATAAACGAATGGTCAGAATGAAGTAAAATTATGCATCTGAGGGTTTTTTGGGCTGTGGATGGTTTGTTAAAATAGTATAAAACACGCCGCCTTACAGAAAGGAGGCTCCCATACAAAATTAAGTATAAATATGTCAAATTTCGAACAATGTATAAGCGATTTTTATAAAAAAGGGCTCTAAGCATCATTTAACAAAAGAATTTGCTTTATTATGCAGAATGACCCCTATTTTAAACAAGGGGCTTCCATACAAAGTTTTAAAAAAATGACAGAACTTATTCAATTTTCCACTTTTGTAGAGGTGGGGAGGTGAGCGTACACATTCTTTTCTATGGATATGAAAACAATTTTTTGTGAAACCATCAAGTATAAACCGATGGTCAGAATGCCGTGATTTGTGTAATAGTCTGAAAACCTTCCCATCTTGGAGGGAAGTGAACTCCATACAAAATCAGCATAAAACACGATCAATTTCGAAAATTTTCAAGATTGTTATCTTAAAAATTGGATCTCAGCATAATTTTACAATAAAATAATATTACTTTTTCAGAATTACCCTTCCCACTTCAAAACGGGAACTCAATACAAAATTAATTTTGAAAAAAATACAATTTTCATGATATTACATAACTTTGATATGCTGGCACGTTCTGACATGGAAATCGGATTTGAAGCAACAAGTGACTTTTACATACAACTTTCAATATGAAACGCTCTTATACTTAATCAACATAAAACTCAATGCAATACGAGTTGTTTTTCAACTGTTTCATAGAATTTGATTTACAACCAATTTCTGATAAAAAAAGACGATTTATTGAACCAAATTTGAAAAACAAACAAGTTTTGGCACAATTGGACGACTAACTGTATTGAAACACTCTCAAATATCAAATTTAAGGATTAGGTTGAAAACGGATAATTAGAATGACGTGAGTTTTGGTATAGTGGTGGATGGATCGTAAAGTACTTGAAAGTCCCTCCTACTTGAATCAAGAGGGCTCTGCGTAAAAAACCAGGTGACTCGAACAATTTTGTACTGTTTTTTGTAAATGCCACGCAATCAGGATTTTGCTCAACAAGGTTACTGAATAACCCACCCTTTTCATAAATGAAGTGCACGAGGGTTATCATAAAGTTTTCATAAAATTCGCACAACTAAAGCATTTTTGAGGTACAGGGAGCCTCACATAAAATGAATTTAAAATTTGACACGACTGAAGCATTTGAAGTCATTTCCATCGAATTTGAAATTCAAACAATTTGTACTGAACGATACGACACAAATCGAACAATTTTCTAGAACACAAACTGAAACAACATAACCCATTTGAAACATATCGATTTAATATTTTGCTATGATTGATATGATGATGATATGATATGATGATATTTTATAATACGCGGGGAACGACAAAAATCGAAAGAGTTTGAATAATTTTATCAAAATTTGGCAGAGCAAGTTGATTAAGTATATTGAAAACTTTTATTTAGTGGTTTTTTTTAACTGAGTTTTATGATTGAAAAACGATACACATGACAAGAATTTTCAACAGATTACTAAAAAAATTGAAATACAAACATTTTTTTACAAAGCAAGATGTATAGATCATCTATTGAATTGAATAACTATTCACGCTTTTAAAAGGAGGAACTTACATTCAAAACATATATTAAATAGCTCGAACGCCTATGAGAACGACTAATATCGATCATGTTCATGCACTTTCATGAAATTTTGTTTAAAAGAAATTTTTGGCATAAAAGATGTTTTATTGTATCGAAAACCTCCTCCTACTTTCAAAACGGAATGGGCCCCATATGATATCATTGTACAGAACATCCAATTTCTTAAATCAATGGAATTTATGGTAGGCTGAAGTCTACCGGCACAGCAAGTCTTTTATGACAAAGAAGTTTTGAACCAAAGAAAAAAAATTGGCCCATGATCTCCCCTACTTTATCAAATCTTAGATACATCTTAACCAATTGAATGGAAAGAGGTTGATGTAACATAAACGAACATGCTTTTGACATAATTTTGTTTCCTAAACTCACTGGAATGGTTTAAAATTAATGCATGAAGAAGTCACGAAAATATTTTTTGGAAACTTTTTTTTCCTTTGTTTACCGTTTGCAGCTATTTCAAGTTATTCGTTCTACAAGTTGAAGATTTAATCTCAACGCACGTTGTGTAGTATTTTTTGGGCGAGAAAAATCGTTTTTGGACCTTACGGCTACCTGTTTATTTAAAATTATGTTTGTAAGTTTCATCGACAAAAATTGCTCATCTTCAGCTAGTCGGAACAAATTTTTGTCAAAAAACGTCACTATCATTTAATATTCAAATTCTAGGGAATTTTAAACAGAGCATCGACAATGCATGCTGAATTGCGTTTATCTACTACAGACATGTAAAATTTTGCAAATGATTTTGGATAATTTATAAAATATCCAAAATTAATGTTGTAAAAGCCACAAAATCATTAAAAACTTGTTTCAGCTAAACCACAGAGAACAGACGTACAAGCTCGAACAAAAAATCTTCAAAAAAGTGTGTAAAATTTCAAATGCTATCACCCAAAAAATACGTTAGAAATTGACTACAAACAGTGCCATCTATTGCGCCGTTCAAAAGTTACAAATCAATTTTAAAGTGCCCAGTTTTCAAAAAGGCGTAATCGTATATGAACTCACAAAAAATGAATCCAATGTCTCAGCAAAATGGACGGCTTTAATGTATTGCTAAATAAATGAAATCAGAGTTACTTTTAACTGGGCGAGCTTTCACTTTCTTTATTTTGGCACTACTATGACAGTTAAGATAACTAACGCCTTCGGTTTAAGTTTTCGCACTTCTTGAACAGTAATTTATGTGAGAAAATGCATCACCTATGTCCAGTCAAATACAAGAACATTCTTGACGATCAGTCTTACCTAGCAGTATTGATTCTAGGCATTTCAAAGCGGGTTACTTTCACATATCGCTTTAGTATCCAGCTGTTTTAAACTATGTATTTCTAACAAATTTGAAGGAAAAAGATAATATCTAACTTTTATGATTATTTTTTTCATGCAACATGGTGAACGTTCGTTCATCAAGTTTCGAACGAAACTTCAACAGCGATTTTCTTGAAGCATGCTTAGCAGCACATACGACCTATAGAAAACTGACTGAAACTTAGTCAGCTTTGTTTTGACAGTTCTCTTTGGTGTGTTTGGAGACATCTGGTGGCCCAGCCAAAAGACAAAAATTGGTTCAAAAAGGGTGTTGGGATTTTTACACAACTTTCGTGGGCTAGCTTGTATGTCTGTTCTCTGTGGCTAAACATCTAAGGTGTATCCGCGTACCTTTCACAGAAGATCGTACAGAATAATGCTGACAAGTATCGCTTTATACTTTGATTATAGTTTATTCCAGATTTTCTGGATATATGATTGCTTGCCCATAAATCCAGTAAAGATTCCAGATAAGTCAAATCTGGCCGGAATGTCCAGATATTGTTTAAAGCTTCCCGAATTTTGCTCGGGTTTATTAAGATTATTTGTTAAATCAAATAAAAAACGCAAATTTCTTTTTAAAAGTTTTTAGATTTTGTGTTCGATAACGATTTTTCAAAAAAAATCAAAATAAACATAAATTTTGTGCTTTTAAAATTTATTTTTTTTTTCAAAAATCGTCCAGAACGCCTGACCGTGTGGTTGAAAGTATGGTATGCTTAACTCTTCGTTTCATAAAGTAACAAATTTGCAACAATTAATGCATGCAAAAAGTTAAAAATCGTATTTAAAAAAAAAAATTTTCATGATGTACACATCATTTGCAACTGTTTGATTTTATTTTTAACGAAAAATTAAAAAAATCAGTAATGAAAGGTTAGAGTTAAAGATAATTTTTCTTTTCAATAACTAAGTATCTAATTTAATATCAAAGAAGCTATTTCAAATAGCTTGGCAGCTATTTTTACATGTTTTGTCCCAGATTTCAAAGCAACGCAATCTATTTTGTGATAAACGCTCTAGAAGCAACTAGCCATCTGATATCTTTTCAGTTATTGGTGATATTTGAAAAATCAGAAAGACTCCTACTTAAAAATATCATCATCCGATAATATCATCTGGTTGAAAATTATCGACTAAAATCATGAGGGGTGTTAATATGGAAGAAATAGAAAGCATTGAAATAATAGCTTAAGATTTTTTCATTGAAAATTCAATAGAATATTCGACCGAATATTCGGCCGACTATTCGTTTGGCCGAATAGTTGAAAATGTCAATATTCGGTATTCGGCCGTTCGCCGAATACCACTATTCGGTACATCTCTAGATTTAAGCATCCAAGTCTGCTCGGGGCAAGCTTCTTTTTCCAAAATGGAATGAAATCTCTGCCATTTGTAAAACAACATTATGCTACAACCCGGACATGAGTGTCTCTATCGTAAATTGTGTTTGGTGATTGTTCAGTGGACTTTATTTTTACCGACCATCGACTAATTACTAAATTACAATACCGACACAAACTTGGCCTTCTCTTTCTGGATTGGCCTTCTCTTTCTGGACCTGAAAAAGGCATTCGACAGTCGACACAATCGACCACGCGATCCTTCTGAAAAAAAATTAAACTCTTATGGGATTCGTGGAAAAGCACATGACCTCATGAAAAGTTACCTGTCGAATAGAAACCAGTACGTGATATTAAACGGATTTAAGAGTTGTCTTTGCCCTCTCAAAGTCGGAGTGCCTCAAGGGAGTAACTTAGGCCCCCTGCTGTTCTTTATCTACGTGAATGATTTGCCTAACTTGCAGCTCCACGGAAAACCCAGCTTATTTGCTGATGATACCTGCTTACTGTACGTAGAAGAAAATCTTAACGATATGATCGAGCACAAATCCGAAGACATAAGACTTCTCCAAGAATTCTCGGGCGAAACAAGTTGTCCCTCAATTTATCCAAAACGAAACTCATGATCGTAAATCCGTTTCAATCTGCTGACACTGAAACACATGAGCTTATTGTTGATTCGGTAAAAATTGAACAAGTAACGGAATTCACCTATCTTGGGTTGACGATCGATTCAGCGTTAAGATGGACACACCATATACAAAAACTTAAAAATGAAGTCGTTACAGCATGCGGACTCTACTGGAAAATCAATAGCTTCGTACCTCAAAAACAACTTTCCATCATGTACCATGCGTTTGATGCGTTTGTTCAGTCCAAACTACAATACCCGGTATTCATCTGGGGAGCCGCAGCCAGAACAAGACTCAAACCTCTACAGACAGCTCAAAATCGTTGTTTGAAGGCTGTATACAAGCGTCCAAGGCTGTATCCTACAAGGAGTCTCTTTCATGAAGCAGATGAATCTACTCTACCAATCAATGCATTAAGAGAACTCCAAGCTGCATCCATAATCCACACTCATCTACATAACCCACTTGCACATCACAATCAACAATACGATCGTCCAGACCACAGATATCCTTTAAGAAACCAAAGCAGCTTGTATGTACGACAACCCACCACAGAATTTGCTAAAAAAGCTTTCACTTACTACGGTAAAATCTGTTACAACCAACTACCTGCGGACATACGATCTGAAATAAGCACCACCAAATTTAAAACGCTCATCAAAAAGCACATGAGATCTAAATTATAATCCTTCATCCGATGAGTTAAGCCAACAGTCCGTACTTCGGTAGCCTGCCAACCAGCGTTCCCTTTAAAGAGGATCCCCTCACTGGGAACGCATGAAATCTCTGAATCCTCATCGCCTGAATTTAGTTATTCAATAAAACTAATGCCCATGCAAATCTTTTTATCTTCTCGCCACCAGCCGCCACCAGCCGCCACCGCCCGCCACCACCCACCGCCTCCACCCACCGCCACCAGTCACCCACGCCAGAAAACCCATTTATTAACAGTGTTTCTCATATTAAAATGGAAGCGAAAATTGTAAAAAACATTGTAACAACACCATTGAAAAAATAATAATTTAAAAAAATCGAATAAAGAAGTGATGAGGAGGTTTTATGCATTTGGGAGAAGTGGCTTGAAGAGTGCTACACTCCCAGGGGCTTTTCCCTGCTTACACAAAAAAAAACAAAAAAAACTTGTCCCTTTTGGACTTCTGACTCAAACTATGATTTCTTTTGGACCTCTGACTATGGCCATGCTGGCCTCTGACTTGGCCGCTCGGGCCTCCGACTTGTTACCGTGATCCGTCTCCGTTGTTGGTTGGTTGGAAAAAGAGGCTGAGCCTTAGGCTGACTTTGGCTGGACCCTTCGGAAAAACCTCTTCGTGCCCGAGGAAAACCGGTGATTTTTGGCGCGCATTACTGCCGTTAATGCGCGTAGCATCGCCATGTTACTACTGGGCCTCTTTGACTCTACAATGCATGATTTGTTCGTTCCAGAACAATGATAAATAAATAAGAATCAGTTCAATACTATTTCTTTCAGATGGTAATGAAAAAAAAACCTGAAAAAAAAGTTCTAGACATCAAAAGAGCTCTGTGTCTTATCACATTTACATCACTGTCTTTATTTAAATAAATAGACTGTTTGTACACGTGGAATCAAATTGATAAATTATCGTACAAACCAGACGCCAGCCACCTCCATCCTTCTTTCAACCTCACTTGATAGTTGAGTTTTTGATTAGTTAAAAAAAAAATGCTACCGGCTTCATGCTACCATAGTTGTCTAATCCTACCAGAGCGCCCATATCAGCTGCTCCGGGTGGTGTAGGAAACGCATCTTCGATCATCAGCTGCGTTTTGTTCTCAAAAGGTAGAAATGAGGTCGGCCGGTTTTCTAGGCCCAAAACCTCAACCTCAACTCCCGATAAGGTGTACTATTAATATTTGTAGCTGATAACGGACGCGACTGGACGCGTCTCCGAAGGCGTAAAGATTAGATGCGGGTATACGCGCTGCTTTTAATAAATGCTTTTCCATGTCATTTACACTGACGGAACAAGATAATGTGTGGAGCAGATTCGCTCGCCCCATAGGAATTTCAGTCCAATCGTTTTGCTTGCGTCCGGGTGTTGGAGCTAGCGCGGCCTGATAAGATAACCGCGTAGCGGACAGTACGCCGTCCTCTGAATTACCAGTGTTCTGAGTTGCAACGCGTTACGCGGGGACGCTCTTATCAGCGGCTGGCAACAGCGAATACACATACATATACACACAAATGGGCCCTTATCATTAGTTTGATAACACGTCCAATGTTGCTTGTTATTTGTTTTTTTTTTCGGGCGTTATCAGCTCCTATACCTGTTTCGTTTTCTGGAAATGGGGGCGGTTGATATAGAGAGCTTTTCCTATTACAAATCAGTTCCTGCTGATAGGCCGCTATCTCGCCCCTAGATACCTTTAATAAGCGTGTCAAAAATGACTGATAATAAAAACATTCGAATATGTTGCTTCGTTTTATCGATTTTTTAGAGTTTAGGAGCAACAATAATTTGGAACAAATTTTGAGTAATCGTCACCATTCAGTCATTAGGTAATTATAAATTGTCGTCTAAGGTTTGAACAGTCCAAGTGAAGTGAAACAATGAAACTCAAACAACAGAACGCTGGATGAAGTTTTTGGTTTTCTTTTTGTTCCAGTATACATTTTCCTCAAAGATTAAAGTAATATATTTACGGTTAACGATGCATAAACTTTACAAAAAATGTAAAGGAGAGTGAGGTATTTTAAGTCATATTTTTTTCTTTGCTCCATAGCTTCTTTGTTATATATGATAGAATGAAAAAAGATACATTAATCGCTCGTTAATTGGACGCTTTTAAATCGGACGGGCTCGGTATTCGGACGTTTTTAGGAGCTGATTCCACAGTCAGTTTTACTCATAAATCGGACGTTTTGTTAAGATTATTCCAAAAACCTAATTTATTTTTTTATTCTTTTACTAACGGAACGCTGGATTTTTGTGCTCGGTTAAAAGGTGTCCACGATGAAATTGCCACACACAATATTGATTCGCAAAATTCGAGTTTTCATCCGAATGACATCAAATTTTCAGGGATTGAAAAATAACTATTAAACTTCATTTTATAATTTTACTCGTGTTTTTTTAACAGTCCATACGCAAATGCCCGCACCTCGGCCTTAATCCCGGCCATAAGATTCTGCGCAGCCTGTGAATCAACCGTTTTTTGCATGTAAACCCATACTTTCTTCAGTTCCTCGACTGTCTCCACTACCTTAGATCGTTTAAGAAGATGCTACTTCATAATCGCCTAGTATTTCTCGATGGGGCGGAGTTCCGAAGTGTTGGGAGGGTTGAACATTTTTGGCACGAAATTGACCTTATTGTCCGCATACAACTTCAGCACGTCCTTGGAGTAGTGGCATGAGGCCAAATCCGGCCAGAAGATTTTTGAGACGTTGTGGGCCTTCAAAAGAAGAAGCAGCCGCTTCTGGAGGCTTTCATGTACACCTGTCCGTTCATCATGTCCTGGGTCACAAAAGGTGCACTTCGCTTCCCACACGTGCAGATGGTTTGCCGAACCAGGAATTTATTCCCAAATTTGGACATCTTCTGAATACGGACATGTTCCGGAACGCGGAACTTATCCTTGGCCGTGAAAAACAGGTTGCCGGGGATCTATTTGAAGACGGCCTTCACATATGTTTCGTCGTCCCTGATGCAACATTCAACTTTTGGCAGCATGTTGAGGTTCAACTTCTTGGCACGGGTTTTGGCGGACTTGTTCTGCTTTTAGTCGCGATTAGAGGCCTTTTGTACCTTGAACGTTCGAAGCCCAGCCTTAGTTTTGGCCTTCGGGACAAAACATCGGCTTAGCTTCTTAGCCACATCCCGAACGGAGGCGTTCGGGTTTCGGTTGAAGGCCCCAACTACGCGGTTGTGAGTTTTGGTGTTGTATGGAATACTTTTTCCTTCACTTCTGGGCTTCCGATCGGTGGTCAATTGTTCCTCGAACCATTTAATCACTCGCGATACCGTGGAATTCGCGATTCTCAACGTTCTAGTGATGGAATGATGCGAGAGATCCTTGTTCTCGTGATGAATGCCCAAGATTTTATCATGCACGAGCTGTTCTTTCGACTCCATATCCGCGAGTTTTGATCACATGACTTTAAAACTTGTAGGATGTGAACAATGCACTATGATCTAAATCCACCCAAATTTTCATTAAATTCTACCCAACTGTTAAAAAGTTAGAGCAATTTCATCGTGGACACCCTTTATGAGTGAAATGTTTGAAAATAGTTGCAAAGTTCGTTTCTCGTATAATTTGACTATTATTACATAATTGGTTTCTTAAAAATCTTAGTTCTTCGGAACATTGGAATATCGGTCCTTTTCTTATATTGACCCAAACAGCTTCAAAGGGTTGAGAATGTTATGGAATACATGACTTAGATTTCAATAGACATTAGAAAAAAAAATCGAAAAACAGTGAGTATCATTATAAATGAACTTGCGTCCAAAAATTACTTACATTTAAAAATTTCATTCAAGAATTTAATAAAAATCAGCTGGCCCCTATAATTTAGTTTATATTTTTCGATAGTTCATTTTCGTGATAACTTTAAAAATTTAGGTTACAAACAAGGATACACAATTTGATGAACCAACATCACCTCGAAAACTCCATAAAATCCTGAAGCCTGAAAGTAATTGTCAAAAATGTAATGTTTACGTGCATTATTTTATTCAATGTTTCTATACGGAAGTTTTAATAAAGATTATGCAAAATATTTGTTAAAAGCAACAAAATCTACATCCAACGACTAAAAACTAATGGAGTGAATGAAAACTAAGTCAATTTCAAGAAATTTTCGAAGCAGTAGAAAAGTCCAATTTAATCGATATGACTCATTAAACTGAGTCGACTTAGGGTCTTTTTTCAATACTCAAACCCTGGGACTTGAAAATTTTCGTTATGGTTAAAAACTTATCCATTATTTTTTGCAGAATTTTTAAGAACTCTTAACTGATGGGTTTATATAGGAAAATTGAATATTTTGTTCTGCAAAACCAACCTTATACTTGTGTTTTTTCTCTGGAACTGAGCCTGCTTATGATTTTTGCGTCATTTGATGAATTCTTTGAAGGAAATTTTTTGCTTGACAGCTTTGTCCAAGGCCGTAACTTCGTATTTTATTAGTCAAAAAGGTAATTGCTGTTAAATAGGAGTCTGTCTTTTGACATTGAAAAATTGTCAATTAAATTGACATCACTGCTGGTGCCTTGCGAAGTTCCGCTTGAAAAGTAATCATGCCAACCTCGCTAGGAATCAGCAGTGATGTCAGTTGAATTGATTGTTTGCCAATGCGAAATGACATACTACAAATAAACAGTCAATAATTTGTTTTCCACAAAGTTACGGCCTTAAAGAAAACTGATCAGCAGAAAATTTCCTTCAAAGAATAAATTAATTAGCACAAAAATTCATAGCAGGCTCGTTGCCACAGAAGAAACAAAAATTATGTTGATTTTTCAGAACAAACTTTTCAATTTTTGCATACAAAACTAAAAGTTTTAACTTACTCATAGAAACGTTATCTAAAAACTCTGCAAAAAATCATAGATAAGTTTTTAACCAAAACGAAGTATTTAAGACCCTACACAGCAAATTTTTTTTTGCTGGAAACCAGCAAAATTTGGCTGGTTTTTGTCCCGCTGACTTTCCAGCAAAATTTCCAGCAATATCGATTGCTGGAAAAATCAGCAAACATCAATGCTGGTTTCCAGCAATTCAAATTGCTGGAAATCAGCAATCCAGATTGCTGGAAACCAGCTATTTCTATCAAAGCATTCGGCTGTATTTGGTATCAAATTTATATTTCAATTCAAATTTAAATATTGAAACTGGCTGTGCACATGATAAGTAATAAACAACATTTGTTTTCTTCCATTTTTTTTATGAATTAAATGAATCAGCAGAGACATATGTTTTGTCAATATACAAACACCGCCTCCGGGGTGGCAGCTTTGTGCCAATGTAATAATCATCCGCCACCTGAAATAGAGATTTGATTAATACCTTATATATAATACCCTAATAAATCCATTTTCCAATTCAAACTCACCCTTGACTTGATGTCTGCTTGCTAGAATATAGAGAAAAATAAAAAAAATAGTATTAACATAAACAAAATTCGTGAAAAAGAGTCTCACCTTGCTTGAGCGTACGAAAACAAACAGACTCCAATTTGACAACTCGATTGCTGATTTTCCAGCAAACTAGACCAATTGCTGGGAAGTCCAGCATTTTGAAAACCGATTGCTGATTTTCCAGCAAAAATGACAAGAACACAACCGAATGCTGAAAAATCCAGCAATAAGAAAATCGATTGCTGGTTTCCAGCAAAAATTTGGATTGCTGAACGTTTCCAGCTATTTTTTTTTGCTGGAAACCGAGGCAAAAATTTACAGTGTAGGGTTTGAGAAATTCAAAAATAGACTCAGTCTAATAATGACCCGTTCAAGGCTACCACCGCCCATTCCCCAAGTTCTTTTTTTTATTATTTACAAAACAAAATTCACACCATTTTTTAAGTTGTTTCCCTTTTAAGAATAAATTTTGTTAAACTTATTTAAATAAAAGGTAAGCTTTGAAATTGTTACATTTTAAGAACAAAAAGGGTGGTGCTTTGTTACGTCATGATCTCAATCATTCACAGATCAATCACCATTTCGTCAATAAATACAACTTTCACAATCAAAATTTATTTATTTATTTATTTATTAAGTCAAACTATGTAGACTACAATACTTAAAACTACTTAAAACTAATGTAAGCTATTTTGTTGTTCTAAGAAGTTGTTTTTAAATGCCTTTTTTAATTGTGTTTTTTTCATCGCTACGTCTATAATTTCACTTTGTAAATTGTATTTGTACATCATTTGATTAATAGGTTGATGTTTTGCATAGTCTTTGTCGTAAAGTTTAATGTAGAACAAATGTTTATTTCTTAATGGACGGGAGGGTGCGTAAAAATTTAGTTTTGAAAGTAATTCAGGACTGTCTATTCTTTGTGTAACAACATCATTTACAAATGCAATTTGGGAAAATTCTCTGCGTTTACTGAGAGGTTCTATATCAATAAGCTTACAACGAGATTCATACGATGGCAGAGGAAAAGTGGTCCAATTGATTTTACGTAGCGCATATAACAAAAATTGTTTTTGAACTGACTCGAGACGTTGCTCGTGAATATTTGAATAAGGATTCCATATGATGCTACAATACTCCAGTATCGAACGAACATAGGATATATAAAGTGATTTTATGGTGTATGGGTCTTGAAAGTGTTTGCTGAAACGTTTTACAAATCCTAGCATGCAATTTGCTTTATTGATGATATTGTTCTGATGTTCTACAAACGTGAGTTTTGAATCCAGTATGACGCCGAGATCCCTTACAATTTTGCATTTTTGTACTGGTTGATTGCCTAATTTTGTTTCAATGATGGGGTAACTTTGCTTTCTGCTAAATGATATAGAGTTGCATTTTTTAACATTCAATTGAAGTAAACTTTTGTTGCACCATTCAAAGAAAACATTGATTTCGTTTTGAAATGTTTCAACATCTTCGGTTGTTTTTATTTTCAGAAATAGTTTAATATCGTCGGCGTATATAAGGTATTCAATCCGTTTTAGAATAAAGGAAATGTCGTTAACGAACAGTATGAAAAGGAGAGGTCCTAAATGAGACCCCTGAGGCACACCAGAGGTCACAGCTACAGATTTAGATAATTCGTTTTGGAAACGAACGATTTGTGTTCGATCAGTTAAATATGATTGTAACCAGGAGAGAAGATTTGGATGAAAGCCAATTTTTTTTAATTTGAAGATTAAAAGGGGTATGTCAATGCGATCAAAGGCTTTGCTAAAGTCGGTATAAATAGCCTCAACATGAAAGCCTTTGCTCATAGAATCGATAACGTATGTAACAAATTCGAGAAGATTTGATGCTGTAGAGCGTCCTTTGAAGAAACCATGTTGTTTACTCGTTATAATATTTTTTACTTGTTGATAAATTTTTTCATTTATTATTGATTCAAAAAGTTTTGGGATGCAAGACAAAATAGCTATTCCTCTATAATTTCGTACATCTGATTTTTTTCCGGACTTGAAAATCGGAATTAAAAAAGATTTTTTCCAAAATTTGGGTACTTTTCTATAATTTAATGACATATTAAAAAGAATCAGAAGAGGCTCTGTCAATTCGGCCGCCAAGTTTTTAAGGAAACATGGGGGAAGTCCATCAGGCCCTGCTCCTTTGGAAGCATCAAGTTTTCTAAGTCCTTCGGAAACATTATTGTAATCAATTTCATTGACCTGAATGTCACACCCTAAATCTGGAATGACTGAAAAGTATTCCCTATCTCGGTCAGCCTCAGTGAAAGAAGTGTACACTTCTTGAAAAAATGTTGCAAATAAGTTAGAAATTTCCAGTGGATTATTTCCAATGCTTCCGTCAAGTGTCAATTGAGTAGGAAAGTTTGAATTTTTCATCTGCTTTTTAGTATAGCCAAAGAACGCTTTTGGGTTTTGTTTAATTTCTTTTTCAATTTTCTGATTGTATTTTTCAAAAGAACTTTTTATACATGAATTAAGCTGGTTGCATAAATTTATATAATTTTGATGATTTGTAACACTTCTATCACTTCTGTAGACTTTATGAGCTTTTTGCTTCCTATTTTGTAAGTTTTTCAAATCCTTGTTATACCAGACAGGGTGTTTAGAGCTGTAGGACCGTCTTTTAAATTTTGAAGGAACATAACTGTTTATTAGATTAATCATTATGTTATAAAAGGTTTCTACTGTTGTATCAACATTTCCTTCATTCTTCAATACACTTGACCACTCTATATTAATTAGTTCTAGTTTCAATAGTTCGAAGTTTGAATTCTGATAGTCTGGCATTTCCTCGTATTCCCAGTCGCGAGGTTTGGCACAGTTATGGATAAAGAGCGAGTATTCTATCGCTTTGTGAAATGCTTCGTTTTTCCATAGTGGATCAGCCGATTCGTTTACGCAAAAGTCTTCTGTACAGTTAGTAAAAAGTAGATCAAGATAATTATTGTTACTATTTTTAACATGATTTACTTGGTTTAAGCCTAAAATAGAAGCTTTGCCGAAGATTAATTGTAATGTTTCGTTTTCGCCTACGACTGGAAGTAGAATTGCTTCATTGTCATCATCCAAAATAAAGTCAGCGTTGCGTTGATTGAAATCGCCATAAATATGTAATTTTGCTTCCGGTTGTTCAGCTAATGTATTTTCAAGAATTTGGAAGAATAATTCAAAATAATGTGAAGTGGCATATTCAGGTGGAAAGTACACGGAAGCAAAAATGTGCATTTCTTTTGCCAATAATGTTTTTACAAAGATAGAATCAAATTCAGTATATGTTTGCGTTGTCATTTCTTCTGAGGGAAAAATAGAATCCAAAGCTACAAGAACGCCGCCACCTGACTTTTTTTTGGACAATGCTAAATTTCTATCGCTGCGGAACACATTAAACCTCGAACCGAAAACTTCTTCACTGTTAACGCTAGCGTCCCAGCTAGTTTCAGTAAAGAGAACAATTTGAAAAGAGGAGCCTAAAAGTTTCAAGCTTATTTCCTTCATTTTTACCGCGCTTCTCATACGGTTCACATTTTGGCAATAAGCTAGAATTTCGATCGAAGATCTAGTACCTACATTGGCACGCGTCGTTGGGGCAGAAAATTATATTGCCCATACATTACCGGGTAATCAAATGCCGTGGGAGCCGTTGGAGCGCGATGGCAGCATGGGGCAGCAAACGGTGTGACGTACGGGTTGGGAAACGGATAGGCAAACGTCGCTTGTGGGGAGACAGGTGGCACTGAAGGCGTCATGTTTCCGTTATGATTCGTTGGCAGGTTTGATGGGACGGCAGGTACAGTAATTCTCGGACGTCTTTTACGGCGCGGTGATACTTCAGGCGAAGAATTCGTTGGTAAATTTGGTGGGACGGTGGGTGCAGTAATTATCGGACGTCTATTACGGCGCGGTGATGGCACGGGGCTTGGTGTTCCTCGAACGTTGTCCTTTGGAGGGTTTAAAGTTTCACCCCTTATAAATTGGATACCTCGTTTGCTTCTGCGTTTACTGGGGCTGGCTGGCGGACGCGAAAAAAGGTTTTTGGCCGCCGCAAGAAGCTCTCGATCAGGCGGTAGTGGATAATTCATGTTGTGGGTATAACGGCTATTGATGTGGGGGTTCATATTATTGTTGTTAATATTACGCGCCTTGCGTTGCCGTCTTTTTTTTGCTCTATCGGCTTTTAGTTGCTGCTTCTTGCGACGCAACTGTCGATTGTCGTACTCCGTCCAATCGGCTTTCCATACTTTTCTGGTACCCAGAAGGCGCCAACCTGAGACAATTTTTTGACTTATTTGTTGATTCAATTCCTCGGCCAAACACGTTCTTGGTTCAAGCAAAGGGGTGACTGGTTTTGCTGCAACAGCGTCGTGAATCGACCTTAGTTCATCAATCAGGTCCACGTTACTCGATGGGTTTTGGACGGTTGCCCTTAGTGCATTAAGTTCCAAGGCAATGGACTGGAGCGAAGGAGTAAGCTCCTGTTCTAAATTGGAGAAGCAATTTTTGTGCTGCTCCTCCACCATGGACATAAGGCAATTTTGATGGCCTGAGATCATTTCTTCCAGCATTTCGAAGGTTTGCGCCATCTTCTTTTTATGTGCGTCGAAAGTTGACACGTATTGCTCTTTCA
The DNA here is from genome assembly GCF_029784155.1 of Uranotaenia lowii. Taxonomy (NCBI): domain Eukaryota; kingdom Metazoa; phylum Arthropoda; class Insecta; order Diptera; family Culicidae; genus Uranotaenia; species Uranotaenia lowii. The sequence continues at coordinate 263,303,832 of NC_073693.1, read as the reverse complement.
TAGACGATGAGAGCGTGTCAAATAAATTATCTGCTGACGGAGATGGTCGCGTGGCCGCTTTTATCAATGAGGAGAGTTCATTTTTTTGGATACTCATTTGATTCGAGAGTGTATCGATACCCTCAATCAAAGTTTCAATATATGACAATTTTGAAACTTTAGAGCTCAACTTCTCATGTGCCGTATTTTGCAATTTGAGCTGCTCCAATATTTGTGTTTGCTGGGTCATCATTTTTGTATGGTCAATCTGCTCGTTCATTGAAAGTTGGCAGTCATGGCACACCGGGAGCATGAACCGCCTAATCGATTCTTCGCAATTCCGCTGCACTCCAATACAGGCAGCATGGTACCTTCGGTGGCATGGTCCAGTACACGTCCAAAGGTGGACGCTATCAACGATATTACATGTGGCGATATGGCACGGCATGTTTCTATAACACTTTTTTATAAACTTTTGAAAAAAAAAAAATTATACTGACGAAGGCACTTCGAGCACTAGACGGCTATGACGAAAAAATAAATAATTTTAACTTAAGGAACTGCGCGAAAACACGTCTGTATCACACGGCGGTTCGAATCGAATCCGAAATGTAGCGCTTTAAACTCTAAATCAAAAGATATAACTTTATATTTTGTTCGCCATCAAACGTGAACTTTATATCCGATTTATGTACTTAAAAAATGCTCTAAAAATTTCGTCACAGCCTCTTGGAATGTGTTACAATTAAAAGAATCAAAACCTTGGAAGTTGAATTCGTAAGTTCTCCTAGCAGAAGGCACCATGTTAAATTTTAGTGCATATGCTCAACTTTGGTTGGCAATGCCGAAAGCACACAAGTAACTTATTCGGCTCAAATATTTCAGAAACAAACGGAATCGTATATTTACTTTTAAAAACATTCACACATGGTTCAGGCAGTTTTTCGATAAAGCTGATTTTGACTAGTTCTTTAGTACCCAACTCATCTGAGTTGCATTCAGGGACCGACAAAAAACACAAACACAGCACAGTACATATCGTGCAACACAAATCCTGGAGTGCTGACACATAAATTTTCGTGTGCGACACTTCGGTTTGGCACAGCACTTCAATTGTGTTGTGCTGCATCCAATCAACACGACACAGTTCCCAGTTGTGTCGTGTCGAGAAGAACACAGTTGTGCTTAGCACGCAACACAGTGTGTGTTACGAGCAAGGCTTTTTTAACCCGTCGCGCTTGATTGGGCAGCATTTCTCCCTATTTTACATGGCGAAGTTCTTCACTCACATTGTGTCGAGAAAGAAGCTTGAAAGCAAACGAAAAAAATCTATCCAGTTCGCCTGCTGGCAGATTTGCAACAATTAAAATCTCATCTTTTCGGGACCGGCACACGAACACACTGTGTCGTCAACTGTGTCGGATTTTGTGTCGCATGCAGTACTGTGCTGTGTTGCGGCCGACACGCAACAAAAGAAGATCAACACAGACACAGCACAGTTTCGTTTCGGATGTGCCGTGTCATCAAATTGTGTTGCACTTACTGTGTTCGTGCTGTTTTCGGTCCCTGGTTGCATTATCTACATCTTCCATTTGACTAAGGATTTTTAAATCGTATAATCGTTTAAAAACCTCAACTTATGATTTACTTTCATTATCACTAAAAAAAATTGGCAACTGTATTGTTTTCAAGTTATTATAATATTTGAACGGAAATGCTATTATGTGATGAAAATAACGAGTATCTGAATCATGAATGATTCTATTTCAAATCTTGTTTACATTCTTGTGACATTTAAGAGTGGTTATAATTCGACTTTCATTCCGCCGGTACAGGCGCCTGTATCCACATTTAGTTGTGTAATGGAAATTAGCTTATTCAGCATAATCAAGAATCTATATATTTTGTCCCGTATTGGAAAACCAACTTTAAGTAGATATACCTACTTATTCCGCTCATACCTGAACCTTCATATAGTTGAACACACATAGGGCCACATGATGGCACTGCACATGCGTAGAGTGCCTTCAGGAGCAGCAGCAGCAGCACAAAAAAAATCTAAACTTTGGAGCCTTCAGCTAGCTGCTTGCTTCCATCATTGATGCGACAACGAGGCAGCATGACTGAAGAGCGGAAGAATGGGGGAGGATCATTTTTATTATTACTCCACAAGTTTTTCTTAATGCCACACCGAGCCTTCGATGCGGCACACAACAACCTCGCTCGTAAAAGGCCTCCCAACTACACCCCCAGGTTTGTAATGTGGCACATCATGGTAGAATATGGAGATGATGTGCAGTTCTCCAGCTTCCTTTTTCCTTACTATACACACCCGGGAGGACGATGACGAGGAAGTAAAAGCTGGCGATGGAAAACGGGGAGATTCCTGGCGAGCTTCTCCTTTTTCGTTCCATTTTCCTATCGTATGATATAATAATTCATCCGCCCACCCAGCAGCAGCAGCGCCAGTTCTTGTCGCTCAAGTTCCTTCATCTCTGCGTACGAGGAATAATGAGTAAAGTAGGGACTGCTGGAGTTCCATATCGATCCGATTTTGCTGATAATGGGGCATGATTCGCGATATACCACGTTTATGGTGGAATAAACTGCCTAGTGGAGCGTATGATAAACATTTTATGGTATATAAGCATCGGATCCTGAGCTAAATGTCGTTGAGATTTTCAAGCGATTTTCTTCTTAAATGAGCTGAAGAAAATAAACAGGATAAAGTTATTCGATGTACTCGTTTGGAATCTTATTTCTGAATCGATGTTGAGATTAGATTACTTTTTTCAAACATATTCAAAACATCAGTCAACGACACATGGTATGAAAATTTGATAACGAATGATATAGAAAATTCTATTACCATCAAACGGGGCATCATGTAACACCAGGGTTAGATGCAACATTTGTATACGACAACACTTATTCAATTTTTATTTCATTATAATACACTTAATAAAGTTATCATTTCATATTAAAGACTCAACTACAAACTGATGATTGAATTTACGCAATCAACTATGAATATAATGGATTCAACAGTTATGATATAAATGATTCAACTGTAAATATGATAGATTTAACTACAAATGTATACTTGATTTTAGGCATTCAACTATAAATATAATAGACTCAACTGTAAATATGATAGATTCAACTACAAATGTATGATTGGTTCTAGGTATTGAACTATAAATATAGTAAATTGAACTATATTGTTACGGTAGATTGTGTGAAACTTGAATACTATAGTGTTCATCCGTGTCCATCAGCAAAAACAAAAAATCGTAAGTGTGAGAGCAGTAGGTGTTCCCTGTAGCGATCATATCGCTGTTTTTAGGGCTCAGCCGGCAGTTCCTAACATCGGTGGCATGGGGAAACATTTTCCTCTACCAGTTCCTGGCAGTGGTCGTGTAGTAGGCCGACAGTTCCTGGAATTGAGAAAGGTACACCTACTCTGGCTGCTCGCGGAATCGACGTGGGCCTCGAAGTTTTTTACGTGATCCTGGCAGGACCCCACAAGAAACTAGCATTATGGTAAGTCACCGTATGATAGATTTATGTCATAACTAGCTGATCCCATACGAACTCCGTTTCGCTTTCAACTTGGAATATGTCATAAACAATTTGCATGAAAGTCAATTGAAAAGCATTTTGCAGAAGCACTTTTGAATTCATTGTTAAGTAATAATTGCAAAAATATTGGACGATCACTTTGTCTGTCGTCAGCTACTGAATTTGAAATCAGAAATCAATTGACCATGCCAAAAAAACCCGCGTTTAAATATCGACTCAATCGTTGCATAACAACGCAATCATTGCCAAAAACTTAAACCCCTTTCGGTGGCCTCTTATACAATCTTTGATAACTGAAATCGATTGCCCTTCCCTCAAAACTCCCGTGTGCCAATTTTCAAAGCAATCCGTTTTATAATGCTAAAAAGCAATCCGTCAATATTGCTAAAAACATTAAAAAATTAATCTATATAGACGACCCCTTTCGTCGACCCCTGGCAAAATATTTGACATCTGAAACCGATTGCCCGTCTCTGAAATCTACCGTGTGCAAAGTTACATCCCAATCCGATGTATAATTTCGACGATATAGCAAAATATTGAAAAGTTAATATGGACGACCCCTTTGCCGGCCCCGTACACTGAATTTAATACCTGAAATCCATTGCCCGTCTCTCAAAACTCTCGTGTACCAATTTTTGTCTGAATCCGATGTATAATAACGACAATATCGCATCAACAGTGAATTGTTAATATGGACGACCCCTTTGACCGACCCCTGATTTTGGTTTGGATAAGTGAAATCAGTTATTTGTCCTTAATAACACCTATGTGCAAATTTTCATCCCAATCCGATGTATAAAAACGTCAATATCACTAAGATACTGAAAATTTAATGTGGACGACCCCTTTTGTCGGCCCCTACACTGAATTTGATACATCAAATCGATTGCCCGTCACTCAAAACTATCGTGTACCAATTTTCATCTAAAAACGATGTATAATAACGTCAATATCGCAAAAATAGCGAACAGTTAATATGGACGACCCCTTTGGCTGATCCCTTACACAAAATTTGTCACCTGAAATCGATTTCTCTTCTTTGAAAACCCTCATCTGCAAATTTTCAACACGATCCGACGAAAAGTAACGTCAATATCGCGAAAACAATATTTGCCTTCTATGGACGACCCCCTTCAGAAGGGGTCATCCGAAAATCTAAAAACATTTTTCATCATTCCTGGTCTTAATGAGTATCCATGCCAAATTTCAGACCTCTAGCTTTTAAGACGGCTGAGTCTATAGAGGAAAAACAAACAAACAAACAAACAAACAAACAAACAAACAAACATACAGAAATTGCTTTTTATATATATAGATATTGAGTGAATTTTCCCCTCACAAGGTGAATTTTCGCCGGGTGCAGAAGCACGGACTTCTAAGGACGTCTTTCGAGACCGATTAGTTAAGACGCACAATTTGCCGGGCAACCATGCATCAAGATGCAAATAGAACAACGGTGGAGGAACTAGGACGAGGATGTCGGATTTCTGGTCAAGTTTTCTGGCATCGTGGCGGCTAAAACGAACTTGATGCAAAATGATGAAATAATAAATTAAAAGAAAATAAAACGTAGCCATAAAATTATTCCGAAAAAAAAAACATCTTCAGATATGATAACTTCCAATACAAACAGAATTTAAATTTACAATATTTATAGTTGACTTCATTGAATCAATCATAGAAATAAAATTGAATCTATCATATTTATAATTAAACCAATCATATTATTATAGTTGAATCTATCATATTTATAGTTAAATCAATTGTATTATTATAGTTGAATCTATCATATTAATAATTAAATCAATCATATAATTATAGTTGAAACTACTATAATTGTTGTTGAATGTATGACATTAATCGTACATTATAGTCGAATCTATTATATTTATAGCTGAATGCACAAAATTAATCATACAACCATAGTTTTATGTATTATAAATATTGTTGAATGTACGAAATCAATCAGATTGTCTATTATATACATAGTTGAAATTTTGATAATTATAGTTGGTCGAGAATCAATCAGATATATGATGATATCGCCCATTTGGTGTAGTTTTCGCACAAGGCTGCAATGATATACAATCCGTGTGGAGCACATCTCTCAGATTTAAGCTTTTTTGTCAGATTGACGCTTTTTTTTTTCTTAGATTTGAGCTTTCATCTCCTATGCTCTCAAGGCAAAAAAGCTTAAAAACGAGACAAGTCATGTCGTTTATTTTAATTTTGAATTTTAATTTTAATTAATTTTCACAAAAACTAAAGACAAACCACCAAAAACAAACAACAGACAGCGAATAACAGTACGACGATCGCTAGATAAAGTAAGATAGTTAGTTCTTGTAAAATGGAAAAATTTTACAATTAATAAATTTAATTTTAAGGTCCACTGAGGAGGAGCGAAACGCCAAAAGTAGCTCGAAACGTTTGGACCAACTGGCAAGTAATTTCGTTTTAATTTTCGCCGAAAAAAGTCGATGATTTTTATTCAAAAATTGCCAGTGATTTACTGAACGTTCCAGAAAATATAGCTTTGGATGAAAAAAAGTCCTTGATTCTTGCAGTACAATTCGTGTGAACAAAGCACAAACTAACTTGTACCCCAGAAAAGATATTCGATGCTATACAAAATGTTTGTTTTCAAAAATTATTTTTTAAATTATGGCATTTTTGACTACTAGTTTGAAAGCTGTGTTTGAAAGTATACACCTGTTAAACAGCTAATAACTTTTTTGTCTAAAAAGATATGAAGTTATGATATTCGACAAAGTTGTTCAGCGGAAAATTTCCTGTAAGTAATTTATAAATTGGCACAAAACCCATAAGCAGGCTCGGTTTCACAGAAGAAACAAAAATGATGTTGATTTTTCAGTACAAAATATTCAATTTTCCCATACATACCTAAAAGTTCAAATTTACTCATGTAAACGTTACTTAAAAATTCTGCAAAAAATCATGGATGAGTTTTGGACCAAAACGAAGCTTTTAAGACCCCATGGTTTGAGAAATTCAAAAATGACCCCAAATCGACTCAGTCTAATTTCACATATGGAAAATTTCTAGAAAACATTTATTAAAGCCCTATGTTCAAAACGAAGAAATTTCAGGTTAGATGAAAAATTCATATGGGACTGTTGTGCGAGTAGGTGCAGTATAGTTGAATGCGAAAAATCAATCATATTGATATAGTTTATATTAATAATTAAATGCACCACACCATCAGAAAAACCCATTTGTTCACGCAGTTTACAGTGTACCGCTAATAAAACCAATGTGTGATATAAAGGAGTGATTTACGACGATATCAAAACTGATACCTACAATAACAAAAGTCTGTCACGCGGAGTAGAAGGAACGTGGAACTGTTGTGTAGCAGATTGAGAATTAGTTGAGTTGATTATAAGTCTGGATTAGATAAAAGTCGTAAGGTTCTTTTTTAGTGAGGATCAATTCGTATAGGGATTACCTTAGAACGGTTAGTAGCATCATTTAAACACGAGCTAACTGCTAACATTATGATACCTGATCAAAATACTTAGGTGCAGGCAAACCCAGAACCGGCGTGACTGATCCGTTTACCAGCATTGAAATTGTAGCCAGTCGAAGCGAGCGTAGGATTGCGAATTACCATTATTTGCAGTGTTGAAAATATCACCCAGGAATCAAAATACCACCAAAATCAGACCTTTGTAAGTTACAAATAGAATTTGCTCGATATACACCTAACCTCAAATCTATATCATACTTAGCTCGCAAGCATTGCCCAGGAATTTTGAAGCCAGTTTATACTACCGATTGACAGACTGTGGACACTAAAACGTAGGCTTAGTTAATGATCATTCTATTGAACTAATAATTACAATAATGAACTCAATTATATTTTAGCTTTAAAGCTTATTGCTGTTAAAATTTGGTGTTTCCATTCCGACGTCCGAACAAAATCTTTAAAGGTTTTACGGAATCAACATGACCGGTAGGAATAATGACACCACGGCTTCTGAGATGTGTGGACAATCGGATTCGGTCGCAAACAACTGCGCTATGTGCAGCAAGCCTGACACAGCAGATAACCTGGTAGGATGTGATAATTGTTCGGCCTGGGCCCACTACGACTGCGCTGGGGTCAGCAGTTCTATCGAAGCTACCGATCGATCATGGAAGTGCAGTAAATGCCAACCCAACAAAAACAAGGACACAACGTCTCGCGAGAAAGGGTCATCGAAGGTCGGATCGCGTACTAGTCAGAAATCTAACCGTGTGGAAACGGAACTTTTAAGGCTGGAAGAAGAAAAGGCAATGGCCCTCAAAGCCCTGGAAGAAGAAGAGGAATTCCAACAGGCCAGGCGGAAAAACTATGTCGCAAAGAAAAAGCAAATAGCTGCAGCTTATCTTGACCGAAAGTATGACGTATTGTTGAGAGATTCGGAAGGAAGTCGGAGTAGCAAGAGCGGTTCAATAAGTGGACAGAGCCAGGAAAAAGTAGAAGAGTGGTTAGGAATAAACACAGCAGGACGGCAAGTAGGCCGGATACTAGAATGGGAATTCCCACCGCAAATTATAACTTCAAATCCCCCTGCGCTCGCCATTCAGAATGTCTCGGCTCAAAATACCTACACGGCCATGTGTAATGACACACCTCAGGATACCCAATTGCCCGCATCCTCAACTTCAACCCCACAAGGTAATCAACCTTTCTGGGCTCAAACTGTTGCCTTATTTCCTGACCTTATTGGTAGTTTGGCGAATTTACAAATCTCACACACAGAAGTCCAAACTTCTTCAGCATCACGTCTGGTTCCTAGAGTGAGCGTACCAAACCCGTTCGCTTTTAAATCTTCCGAACTGACCGGGATGGAGTCGGCGAAAGCAAGAACAACGGCCGTACCAAATCCCTGTCCACCTCCAACCATTTCGACAGGATCTAGTGTATGGGGTCCACGCTGGAAAAGGATCGTCGACGAAAGAGCACTCCTCTCAACAATATTGGAAGAAAGAAGTGGATCCCTGAACTCTTCGAATTCACTCAGTATCTCAGCATTAGATACTATTCGACCTGTCGCAGTATCGTCAGAAAAAGAGGCACCTGTAAAGGGTTCAGAATTGAACAGTGACTATATGATGCAAGACCCTGTATATCACAGCCAGATTTCATCGAACAATCCTTGCCCAGCGCAGGGTATATCGTCGGATTCGGTCTTCCGTGAATACTTACGTGGATCGCAGGTCTTAACTACGATTTCAGACGACTGTGCGATCACGAGCAGCGTGCCAGCGGCACAATTTAGGAGATCCGAGATCTGTTACTCACCACAAGAGGAAAACGTTCGTTACCCGTGGGTCCCCAAGAACACAGTCAACTGGTCGTCGAACGCCAGCACTCATGTGTACTCTTCATCGAACAATTCATCATGCCCAACGTCCCATGGGGTCACCTGGATGACAGATCCGAGGAACGCAATACCTATTCCTAGTAGTTTTGTTAACCCAGCACGGACTCTTCCGAATCCGGCATTCGACATCAATCCTCGGATAGTTGAAGCTATCAACACGGAACCATTAAGGTACGATTCTGGCGCTGTAGAAAAAAGGAAAATTCAACCAAATAGCTTCCCTGCGAAATTGGTACAGAATGCAGAAACTCTCGAACCATCCAAAGGACAGCTTGCAGCTCGACAGGTAATGTCAAAAGATTTACCGAATTTCTCGGGCAACCCTCAAGATTGGCCACTGTTCTTTGTTACCTTTCGAAACACTACGGAATCTTGTGGGTTCAATAACGCCGAGAACCTAGCCCGACTACAGCGTTGTTTAACGGGTAGAAATTTTACACATGTTATATGGTAAACCAGAAATACTATTGCATTCCATCATTCAAAAGCTTCGCGCCACTCCACCACCAAAAGAAGATAATCTTCGCTCTATAATTAACTTCGGTTTGGCGGTAAAAAACACTGTAAGTCATATGTCTGCTGCTTCGTTGAATGACTATCTGTCTGACCCAATGCTGCTTCAAGAATTGGTTCAAAAACTTCCAACTCAAATGATGATCGAATGGTCGCGGTATAAAAGAACAGTTCCAGGCGCCAACCTCCGTACGTTCAGCACCTATATGTCCGATTTAGTATCGGTGTCTGCTGACGTCGCTGTTCCAGTTGTTGACAAACATAGTAAAAGCAACCGACAGAAACTTTACTATCACCACGAAGAAGAAAAGGGGGAGAAACAGGATGAGTTTTTGGAAAGAATTTCTACGATTGAAGGCGGAACGAACCAAAGGGCCTCGCAGGAGAAACGTTCGGGCAATAAACCACTGGAGTATAAAAGAAGGGCATGTGGCTATTGCTCTGACGTTGGCCATGAAATAAACCAGTGTCAACAATTCAAAGCGTTGGACTCGGATGGAAGATGGAAGGCAACAAAACAAAAAAAACTTTGTTACATCTGCCTTACGTGGCACAAAAAATGGCCCTGTCGATCAAGCAAAGAGTGTGGTACTGACGGTTGTAGACACCGACATCACCACCTCCTACATATTCCCCCAACGACGAAAAATTTGAGCACTACGTCAAATGTTCACGTAGAACATAACAACCATCATTTTACCACCTCATTCTCTCTATTTCGGTATGTCCCTGTAGTGGTGGAGGGAAATAACAAAAGCGTCGAAATATTCGCTTTCCTAGATGATGGTTCAACCTCAACCTTCCTCGAGACATCAGTAGCAAAAGCTAGGAATTAGTGGTCCAAAAGATTCTTTATATATCAGTTGGACGGGAAATATCTCCCGAGAGGAAAAGGGATCGCAACGCATATCATTATCACTAGGAGGGGTAAAATTGAAAACGCGATTTAGATTGAACAACGTTAGAACTGTGGAGCAGCTAAAATTACCGAGACAGTCCTTCCAGAACGAAGAAATGAAGAAAGCATACCCACATTTAAGAGGATTACCACTACAAAGCTACGTTGACGCTGTACCAAAGATGATAGTCGGTATAGAACATGTCAAAATGATAACGTCGTTGAAAATTCGCGAGGGTCGTAGCAATGATCCTGTGGCCACTAAAACACGTTTAGGATGGAGTGTTTATGGGAAACAGGCATCTAATACTAGTACAATTGAGCAGCTGAATATACATGTAGAAAAGGACATAAGCAATGAAGAGTTACATCACAAAATGGGCCAATTTTTTGAGAGTCAAAATATGAGCGAATCACGTGCGGCAGAATCGGAATCCGATAAACGTGCTTTGCAAATTTTAAAAAATTCAACCAAAAGGATCGGTGATCGGTTTGAGACCAGTTTGCTGTGGAGGTACAATTTTCCCTGTTTTCCTGAAAGCTTTTACATGGCAAAAAAGAGACTGTTGGGTCTAGAGAGACGTCTTGACAAAGACGCACAGCTAAAAAAAAAATGTTCATGATCAAATTACAGATTATATCGAAAAGGGTTATGCTCACATTGCTACTGACGATGAAATGAATAATACTTGTCCAGAAAGAATCTGGTATTTACCTCTTGGCGTGGTTAGAAACCCTAAGAAACCAGAAAAGATCCGTTTAATTTGGGATGCATCAGCGAAGGTTAGTGGAGTTTGTTTCAACGACATGCTTCTTAAAGGTCCGGACATGCTGACATCTCTACCTACAATATTATTGCGTTTTCGACAGCGTAGTGTCGCAGTCTCTGGAGACATCAAAGAGATGTTTCACCAGGTTCGAATCAGGGCGCCTGATAAACAATCTCAAAGATTTCTGTTTCGCTACAACAACAATACTGATCCACAAATATACGTCATGGACGTAGCCACATTTGGCGCGACGTGCTCACCTTGTATTGCGCAGTACGTTAAAAATAAAAACGCTGAAGAATTCGCCCCTCTGTACCCCGAGGCAGCAAAAGCCATCATCGACTCACACTATGTCGACGACTACCTTGAAAGTTTGGACACGTTAGAAGAAGCAATAAAACGTGTGCACGAAGTGAAATTCATACATAAGAAAGGAGGGTTCGAGATCAGAAACTTCCTATCGAACTCATCAGAAGTCCTGCGACAATTAGGTGTCGTTCAAAGTTCCTCGGACAAATCCCTCAACCTTGAATCTAGTCTGGAAAATCAAAAAACAGAACGCGTCTTGGGAATGTTGTGGAAGCCAAAGGATTACATATTCTCTTTCAACACGACGTTTTACGACGAAAATCAGATTAATGACTACCATAATCCGCCGACCAAGCGCCAGGTTCTAAGAACAATCATGCGCCTATTCGATCCATTAGGTTTGGTTGCACATTACGTAGTCCATGGGAAAATCCTGATGCAGGAAATATGGAAGTTTGGATCAAATTGGGATGAAGAAATTCCTGTCGACCTAATGGATAAATGGATCAGATGGAGTCAATTGTTGCCAAACCTAAGTTCAGTGGAAGTTCCAAGATGCTTTTTTAGTGGTGTTAAAATCGGTAGTCTAGAAGACCTACAACTACACATTTTTGTTGACGCAAGCGAAGCTGCGTATGCAGCTGTGGCGTATCTTCGCGCAATGATTGAGGACCAAATTCACGTATCGATGGTCACGGCAAAAACGAAGGTAGCACCATTGAAACCTTTATCCATCCCTCGACTTGAACTCCAAGCTGCAGTTCTCGGAAGTCGCATAGCTCAAAACATCAGCTCGTCTCTAGATTTAGAAATAAAAAAACGCGTGCTGTGGTCCGATTCTATGACGGTACTGGCGTGGCTGAGATCAGATAGTCGACGGTTTCATCAATATGTAGCAGTCAGGGTAGGCGAAATTATAGCGCATACAAGAGTCGACGAATGGCATTATGTTCCGTCCAAACACAATGTGGCAGATGAGGCAACAAAATGGGGACTAGGACCAAGTTTCTCCGCTCAAAATTGGTGGTTCACAGGACCAGATTTCCTGAAACAACCTGAATCTGATTGGCCGAAACAACTGAATTCATCAATTCATACGGAAGAAGAGCTTAGGGCAATGTTTTTGTATCACGGAGCAACAGCAGCAGATCCTGTAATAAATCTCGACGCTTTTTTCCATGTGGAGACCTTTACTTCGCCGAGCAGCATATGTTATTCGAACCGTAAATAGATTCCGCAAAACGTTCAGATCTGGGCCGCTCACTTCGGGCGAGTATGAAGCAGCAGAAAATCTTCTATGGCGCCAGGCGCAGGTGGATGCGTATCCAGACGAATATGCTGCACTCGAGCAGAGCCGAGAATCTAATATTCAAACTGCAATGGTGAAGTCAAGTCCGTTGTACAAGCTTTCACCTTACTTAGACGAATACGGAGTGATAAGGATGAACAGCAGAATTGGGGCTGCCCCTAATACCCCATTCGAAGCTAAGTATCCTATCATTCTACCTCAACAACACCGCCTCACGAAACTTCTTATTGACAGCTATCATCGACGTTATTTACACGGAAACAACGAGACTGTAGTCAACGAGATGCGTCAAAGGTTCTTCATCAGTGGACTTCGAACCCAGGTCAGAAAGGTCGGCGCAGAGTGTCCAACTTGCATCGTTGAGAAAGCTAAGCCACGGCCGCCAATGATGGCCCCGCTTCCCCGAGTTCGACTTACTCCATTCGTCAAGCCTTTCTCCTTTGTTGGCGTGGATTACTTCGGTCCCCTGTTGGTCAAGCAAGGTCGCAGCCTTGTAAAACGTTGGGTAGTACTTTTCACCTGCTTAACCATCCGAGCAGTACACCTCGAGATAGCACACAGTTTGACAACGAGTTCTTGTATTCTGGCATTTCGACGTTTCATCGCACGTAGAGGTTCACCCGTAGAAATTTACTCAGACAATGGAACCAATTTCCAGGGAGCGAATAATATCCTTATGATCCAGCTACAGCAAAACCATCAAGCTTGCGCAGTAACGTTCACAAACTCCAACACACGTTGGAATTTTAATCCACCGGCTGCTCCTCACATGGGAGGTTCATGGGAGCGGATGGTCCGATCAATCAAAGTGGCCATGGAAAGGATTTCGAAACACCCTCAAAACCCTTGCGACGAGGTTCTGGAGACAGTAGCTATGGAAGCAGAATCGATAGTCAACTCCAGGCCTCTCACATACATACCTCTAGAAACAGTGAATTCTGAAGCGCTCACTCCTAACCACTTTCTGATGTACGGCGAACGTGGCATCATTCAACCAATCAGTTTGGCTGAACCGGAAGGAACTATTCTTAGAGACAGTTGGAAACTAGCCCGAAATTTGGTAGATATGTTCTGGAACAGATGGGTTCGTGAATATTTGCCCACAATAACCCGGAGAACAAAATGGTTCACGCCGGTGAAACCCTTAGAGCCAGGAGATCTAGTACTGGTGGTAGATGAAAGTAAAAGAAATGGATGGGTCCGAGGACGCATCTTGAGCGTCGTGAAAGCCGCCGATGGACAAGTACGAAAGGCGTATGTGAAAACAATCAATGGAGAAGGTTGGAAACCAGCAGTGAAATTGGCATTGCTAGACGTTAAGGTGGCTCCAGAGAGGACGACCTTACAGAGAGACAACGTTCCAGATTCGTCGGAAATCCACGGGAAGGGGAATGTTCACGCAGTTTACAGTGTACCGCTAATAAAACCAATGTGTGATATAAAGGAGTGATTTACGACGATATCAAAACTGATACCTACAATAACAAAAGTCTGTCACGCGGAGTAGAAGGAACGTGGAACTGTTGTGTAGCAGATTGAGAATTAGTTGAGTTGATTATAAGTCTGGATTAGATAAAAGTCGTAAGGTTCTTTTTTAGTGAGGATCAATTCGTATAGGGATTACCTTAGAACGGTTAGTAGCATCATTTAAACACGAGCTAACTGCTAACATTATGATACCTGATCAAAATACTTAGGTGCAGGCAAACCCAGAACCGGCGTGACTGATCCGTTTACCAGCATTGAAATTGTAGCCAGTCGAAGCGAGCGTAGGATTGCGAATTACCATTATTTGCAGTGTTGAAAATATCACCCAGGAATCAAAATACCACCAAAATCAGACCTTTGTAAGTTACAAATAGAATTTGCTCGATATACACCTAACCTCAAATCTATATCATACTTAGCTCGCAAGCATTGCCCAGGAATTTTGAAGCCAGTTTATACTACCGATTGACAGACTGTGGACACTAAAACGTAGGCTTAGTTAATGATCATTCTATTGAACTAATAATTACAATAATGAACTCAATTATATTTTAGCTTTAAAGCTTATTGCTGTTAAAATTTGGTGTTTCCATTCCGACGTCCGAACACCATTATATTTAAAGTTGAAGTCAAATTTTTATAGTTGGTCGAGAATCAATCAGAAATATAATTGAATATAGGCGAAATATTGTTGGAAAAACTATACTTTATTCTCCGTGAACTTGCCTATTTTTCTTGGTAGGGTGAAAATCGTATGCTTATGTTAATTCAAAAATAACTGGTGAAATCAATATTTTTTCTGACTACGTCAATTTGATGTCCCGTCAACCTTAAAACTTTTGATGAACAAGTGGTAAGATTATCTGTGGACATTAAGTTTTTAGAAGCAATTGAAATTGAAAAGTGTTGCATGATGCCCCAGTTGAAGGTATCGTTTAAAAACTTTACTTTTAGTACTTGTCATGTTACAGATTTTTAGGTTCATCGCTCTGGAATACATACAAACAACTGAACTGAAAAATAAATTTGTTGAAAATTCTGCAAATTTAGCAAAATATTTTCCTTTATGTGGAGTATCCTACTGGAAAATGGTTAAAACATCCATTGGGCTGCACAGCAACTAAAACTTTAAAGATATAACTGACATGTATATAAATCAATCTATTGGCTTGAGCTGAATCAAATTGCTTTTCATGAGCAGAGAGAAAAAAAACAGGTTAATTCAATCACATAGTACCTTCCAATATGATAACCATTCCGAATAATCATTCATTCACAATTGCCATCACGTCGCACCATCGTGAGTGTTGCACGATTACACTACGTGACGGGAAATGTTTTCCTTGATCATGCCCGTGCATGCAATAATTTCAGGAAAAAGGTAAATCTCGACTGCGAGCCAACACAGCAATACATACAAGAAAAGGCGGGCGCCAAGGGAAGGGACAATCTGTTATCGATACATTTTTCATTCATTTTCCCCCCACATCGTGGCCACTCAATCAAACTCACAGCGCGTTTCTTGATTCATTCGTCAGCGCGGTAGGACATTTTTCTGGGTAAGTTCACCTGGGGGCAGATTATTTGGCCTGGCTTCGACCAGACCGAACTGAACGCCATCAGAAAAATTTTAAACAGCTTTATTTATAACTCAAGTAATTCTTATGCGAGACCAAAAAAATTAAAATAATTCATTGGGATGTGCTTCTTGGATTGTAAACTATTGATTCTTGTCGTTAAGTTTTACGAAATTCATCTAGGATTGAAAATATTTGAACAATAAACTCAAGTGACTCGAAAAACTGCTGATGGCGTTCAGTTCGGCCTGGTCGAATCCCGACCATTTATGAAAAGAATGAAAGTAATGAATTATGCGAAATTGTCGTCGCAGTTTGAAGGTATCATTACCATCCAATCATTCAACAGCCCCGGGTAATTTGGAATGAAGGTGCGTCAAGGTGTTTTTTTACAGATCAACAACTTCGATAATTGTGCAAAGATTATAAGCACATTTGCCGTTATATTAGTTTTTAATATGGTAGGCTCATTGAGATTTTATGAATCCTTTTAACTTCCTAAGAAGGTTTTAATTGAACTTTGTAGATGGCGTTTTTGACCTTAGTGCAGTGTTCCGAATCTCAATCAAAACAAACACTCAGGATACGTTTCTTATTTGAAACATCCAGATAGTATAATAAGAAGGCGCCTCTCGCAACTGCTTCGCCCGACTGGTATGCAATCTCAATCAGCCTTCAACTCAGCAATGCCAACCGAGTCGCATTATCAGAATCATCGGTTTCACAAACATCGCATATCGGAGATGAGTGAGATACAAACTGATCCATTCTGAATGTCACTCACTCAGTATCCGCCTAACTTATTTGAAATTGAAAACACAGCGAAAGTGACCATCTTTCCCTCAAAAACACAACTACAATTGGATTTTATTCTTACTGGTGTAAAAACACGCTGTAAAATCAAATAAATTTATTAATTGGTCATGTTTAAAATCAATTAACATTTACTAATGATCGGTTGAATGTATCACTCACTCACTGGCTGAACCATTCACTCCTGATCGTAGACGGACATGATTCGCCGTATGCATCGCTCTTTGGTGAGATTCCAATTTGATGATGGTGATGTACTGTTTTGACAGAAAGCATCATGCGAGGTGATCTGTATTTTAGCGATGAATAGAACGAACGATGATCGGATAGGTCCGATAGCAATCAATAATAAAACCCGATCGCTGTACGTTCAGTTGCGAAGTGCAATCAGGAACATTCATTGAAAATGAGTGATATTCGGAACACTGCCTTAGTGTATTTAATGCAGATTACAAAATTTATAGAGCGTGCTGATTAGTTTTAAGAGCCATATACATTGGTAGCAACCATTTAAACTAATCTACCGGTGAAATAGTCGCCATACTACTTACTGTTGTTGAATCAAAATCCAGGCAGCCTAACAATTATTACCTTTTGCTCAAATTGATAGCGACTTTTTCCTGATAACAGTTAATTCGTTAACGTAAGAGAGCAGCTCGGTATGGAAGCTTCCATGAATTTTAAACCGTATCAACCGGAATGGTCACGGCGCTGATAACCTCGGCTGCAACATCTGAGGCAGTGTGTATGGAGGTAAACGTAACTAGTAGAATTATGAAATGAATAAAAAGAAAAGCGATTAAAATGAAGGAAAAAAATGTTTTACCAATTCTGTGTCAAATCTTATCATCTGAAATAAACAAACAGCCTTATCATTTCGTAACGAATGAACAGAGCACGCAAGTAATCAGAGCCCCAGCAAGGTATCATGACATGACATCAGTTTTAAGGAAGTATATTTTACTTATGCTTTTTCATTAATTTTTGTCACAACTACTGAATTAAGTTTGTTTTTCTTCATTATTCTCAAATGTCCTGAAATATTGGCACTCAATGAAAATTTCCATTTAGACAATTTCATCGCTCTACGTTTCGCATTTAATTAAAAAAAAAGTTAATTTAGCAGAATGCTTTTAGTTTAGGGCATCGTTTAACGTGGTTGTTAAGTCACCCATAAAAGATCACACAATTATGATCCATCGTACTAAGGAATCTAAGGACATTTAGGGTTTTAATAAGGGTTGCTAGCGAACAGGGAATACCGGGAATTTCATCGCGTCACAGGGAAACCAGGCAGTTTGACACATTTTTCCCGGAATTAACATTTAATAACATCAAATCTCGACGTTTTATGCTTTTTTTAGTCATTTGGCATAAAAATTTGGATTTAACGAATTTTCTTTGGCGATTTTTTAAATTTTAAAATCGATTTTGACGAAAAAAAAATTGTCGAAATAGCACCAGATTTCGAAGTTCTTTGCATTTTTAAGTCGGTTGGCATCAGAATTCAAATTTCGATATTTTCGATTTCCTTTGGTCTCCTCCCCTTTGGTGATTTTTGGGGGTAAAAAAAAACCCGAAGCTTTGAGGCACCCCTAGATCAAGTCCGATTCAGCTGAAATTATGCACAGGTTAGTTTTTTGGGCTAATCTACAAAATTAATAAGGTCGGTTTTCGAAATTCGACCTGACCCATTTGGCTGCCACCCTAATGTACATGTGTCATTAAATTATTTTATGCAAAAAAAAACAAATGTTTTTGCAGCGTGAGGCGTTTTTGAGCAGAGTTACATTTTTATGACGAAAGCAATCTGATTATTTTGTATTTTTCTACTGTAGATATTGTTTTTCAATGTTATTTTGTTGAGGAACGAAGCCTCATATCTGGTGATTAGTGGTGATTATGATTTTTTTTATACATACATATATTTACCCTGAACTATGATTTTGTTTTTGCTATAATAAAGTGGGTACCACATCGTTCGCACAGCAAATTCTTTCGATCCCTTTATTGGAATTGTGTGGATAGTTAGTCTTCATACCATCCCAGACATTTTATTACGGTCAGCGCAACTTTTTGAGGAATTTAGCCTTCATCTTCATACAAATCCACCGGAACTCTTTTAATGTTGTTATATGGCGCAAACGTCCTAGACAAAGCGACCGATTGACGACCACCATGCCTAATTTTTAAATAATTATGATTTTTTTAAGTTAAAGAACAAAATAGTGTAACCATATTCTGAGCTTCTATTTTTCTCCCACTGAAGGTGAAACAAGATAAAGCTAGATTGAACAAGATAACACAATAACAAAATTAAACATGACAAAACAAAACAGGATAGAAGAAATTGAAATAAGAAATGACGCTAAAACGTGATAAAACGAGACAAAACTTTAAGAAACTATATAAAATAAGATAAAACAAAACGTATCAAAACCAGATTAATAAAATAACAAACGGACAAAGTTTTAAAATAAAATAAAAACAAGGAAAACTGGCAAACTAAGGTGAAACAAAACAAAAAAGGTAATGAATGATAAATATGACAGAAAAAAATTAGAACAGGATTTAAAAATGAGTGGTCGTTTAGCCTAATGTCTTACGCGTCTGGTTTATAAGCCAGAGGTCCAGGGATCGAATTCTGCCAGCCTAAACCTAGGTTAGGGAAATTTTGTAAGTCAGACCTAAAATAGACAAAAATATAACGAAATGGAACAGTGTAACAAAGAAAATGGAAATTGTAAACTATACAGAGTATAAAAAGATCGTAAGAGACGAACAAGTCAAAGGCTGAAAATCTCTACAATAAAGACAAAAAAAGGATTTAATAAGGCAAAATAAGGTAATACAAGACAAAATTAGGTGAAACTATATAAAACAGGCAACACTAGGCAAAACAAAATGAAACATAACATAACAAAACGAAATAAAAAGAAAAAAAACAAGCTTGAACGAGATAAAACGTTGCATAATAAGGCAAAACAAGACAAAATTAGGTACCACAGAACACCACATAAAGAAAACATTGGACATAGATTCTGACTTATACTAAATTAGCCTCTTCCAAAATCAATGTTATAAGAGTTTCTGCTAACTTCTGATGATTTGAAGCAATTGAAAGAAAAGCGGAATCCGCCATCTTGGATTCAAGATGGTATTAGAAAAACATTTTGGCTTCTACTCGTCGAGAATGTCCACTGAACACCCATATTGCACGGATTCAGGAAATTTTAAGTATTTTTAAAATGTGAATTATTTTATTTAACCCAACAACGACACCCATAACTTTTCAAAAATATGTAAATATGGCTGTTCCAATCTCAAATATGTGAAATCCAGCCTGTTTTGCCTTTTGATCGAGGATTGTCAAATAATTTTTATTACGGCGTGAAAATTCAAGCAATGCGGGCTTTAATAAAGCATGCCAGAAAAAACCAAGGAGCAAACTTAAAAGGGTGTTTTATTGGAGTTTTAATTGAGCTTTTTGAACATTTTAAAAATAATTTAAACAATATTGTTTAGTAAAAGTTTCATTAGAGCTTTCAAAAGAAACAAAGGGTTGAATCGAGTATCCAATCATTATTATTTCAAGCAAAAATAACAGCAAAAAGGAATTTTTAGTTTATTTACATTATGGTGGCAGCCAAATGGGTCATGTCGAATTTCACAAACCGACCACATAAATTTTGAAGATTTGCCTTATCTGTGCAAAATTTCAGTTCAATCGGACTTGATTTTGGGGTTACATCAAAGCGCTAAAAGTTCGTTTTTAGACCCTCAAAAATCTCCAAAGAATTCGGAAAAATCGAAATTTTAATTTTGAATCTTAAAAATGCAAAAAACGTCAAAATTTGGGGAAACTCAAAAAAATATTTTTTTTCGTCCTATATCTATTTTAGAATTTTACAAATAACGAAAAGGGGAATCAGAGAGAATCCAGAAAATCTAAAATTAAATGTTTTTGCCAAATGACCAGCCATTATTGAAAATTTTCGGAAGTCCCAGAAAGTCTCTTTTTGACTTAAATTTTTTTCCGCGATAACACCAGATCTCGACGTTTCATGCATTTGTAAGTCATTTGGCACACGCTCCTTTTTTTAAACTCAAAATTAAGTGGTTTTGGTTCAAAACAGCACTTCAGTGGCATCCCTCAACTTTGAGTTCGCTGGCAATCGCATAACTTAGTATTGCATCGCAATACTAAGTTCAGCAGCCGAACTCAAATTTATTCTTTTTATTTATTTATTTCGCCAAACATCGTAAGCTTCATATATATTCTTAAACCTAGGAGCTGCAATTTTAATATTAACTTACATACTACAATATGTTAGGTTCTGTTGCCGTAAAAAGCACTTTTTAGCTGCTGTTTTGACATAGTAAAATCTATGTTCTGGTAGTTTTTATTATAATTCTGTATTAGACAATTGATTGGACTATTTTTTCCATAATCAGTTCGAGCAGAGATTAAAATAAAAAGATTTCTGGTTCTCAACTGGCGACACGGCAATAAAAGTTTAACTGATTTAGTAGATAAGTAGACTGAACACGCTGATTAATTGTGTCATTTACGAAAGAGATTACAGCAAATTCTCTTCTAAAACTTAATGGTTTAATATTTATTAGTAAACAGCGTGATTCGTAGCTTGGTAATTGCACACTTAGAAAAATCCACGTAGATTTACATGCAACAACATGGGTAGAAAGGAATCGGGCATTTACGTGTGATAAAACTGTACAACTCATGTAAATTCCCGGTAGCGCTCAAGCCTGTTGTTTACTGTACATTTACATTATTTAGCACATCTCATGAATCTTATTGGACAGGAGTGGTTTCGCAAAATAAATAAGTCACTGGTTCGAGGCAGAAAAAAACTTTTATTGAAGTTTGATCACACTTTTTTATTGAATTAAACCACTTACACCGATCTTCAACTTTCAAATACTGGTTAATTTTTGACGATTCTCCCGACGACGGAAACGACGGCTGGTGCAATAAGACAGCAGAAAATTGGGCCCCAACTATGCGCTCTGATGTTTTGGGGATTTAGCAACAGTTTCCTGTAAATAACAGCAATTGGGGTGAAAATGTTAATCAAATCACAGTAATTTTCGATATTGATTTACCTTTAATCAGCAATCACGGTCAGATTGAAAGAAAAAACTAAAAACTTTTGCCGAAGCAGAAACCTGAAACGAACAGGAATGAAAACAAAACAAATCTGACAAACTGACGCTGACGCTGGAATAAGCATGCATTGACATGTAATTTTCATTGAAGAGGCAAACATGCTATACTCTTTTTCAAAATTTTCCGGCGGCGGTGTAAAAATGTAAAATCACTTGTAGTGTAATGTTACATTTTTTTATCTGTGTGAGTCTGAGACTATTGGTTCTCGCCACAGGCTCATTTCCGAATATAACAATTTCATATGACGGATATTTTTTCCCTGTAAATGCAATATTTGAACATTTTTTCACGTTGAGCTCAAGAAGACTTTTACTGCACCATTTGTAAAATAAATTTATTTCATTTTGAAACACTCTGAAATCTTCTTCGCCATTAACTTTCATATAAAGCTTCATATCGTCTGCATATATAAGCCCGTTTAGCTGATTCAGTAGATAAGTAATGTCATTGACGTATAAGATAAATAATAAGGGACCGAGATGGGAGCCTTGAGGCACACCAGATGTAACGGAGATGCTTTTCGAAAGTGAACCATTGAATCTAACAATTTGTGTACGGTTTGTCAAATACGACTCAATCCATTTCAGCAGTTGTGCACTGAATCCGTTTTTATGTAGTTTAGAAATTAACAAAGGGATATCGATTCTATCAATAGCTTTACTGAAGTCCGTGTATAGTGCTTGAACGAAATTTCCTTGATCCATGGAGTGGATATTATAAGAAATAAATTCAAGTAAATTTGTCGTTGTAGATCGTCCTTTTACAAATCCATGTTGCTTTTCAGTTATGAGTGTTTTCAATTGATTATATTTTTTTTCATTCACTTTTGCTTCAAAAAGTTTCGGTATGCACGACAAGATTGCTATACCCCGTTAATTTTTAATATCAGACTTTTTCCCCGACTTGAAAATAGGTACAAGAAAAGATTCTTTCCATACTTGAGGAAAAACACCGGATTTCAACGATGAGTTGAACAGAAGAAACAAGGGCATACTAAGTTCATTTACAAGATTTTTTAAAAGTAATGGAGGAATTCCATCTGGCCCGAGTCCTTTGGAGCTATCCAGGGAGCAAATTGATTTGTGTATTTCCTCAAGGGTGATTGAATCTACCACAGTCAATGATGCTGAGTCGGAAAGATAATCGAAAAACGCAGTATCGCAATCGGCTTCCGAAAAACTAGTGTAAACGCTTTGGAAGAAATTGGCATACAAATTACATATTTCATGGGAATTATTACCGTTAGCGCTGTTCAAGTGCATACGAGATGGAAAATTATTACTTTTCAATTTAGAACTTACATACTTGAAGAAATTTCTTGGGTTAGATTTAATGTTTTTTTTCTGTTTTCCTATTATATTCTTCGAAGGAGGTATTAACATATATTGCTAATTGGTTGCATGCTTCTTGAAATTCTAAACTTTTAGCTAGCGATGGTGTCTTCTTCCAGTTTTTATGCGCTTTCTGCTTTTTATTTCTAAGATGCTTAAGCTCTTTTGAAAACCATGGTGGATTTCGTTTATTATTCGTTCGTCGCTTTATTTTATTGGGACATATTTACTCAAGATATTACCAAGAATTTTATAAAAAATATCTACCTGATTGACAGTTTCGTTGTAGCTCTGAAATGATGATTGCCAATTAACTGATTGTAATTTATTTTTAATCATCGTGTAATTTGCATGGAAAAAGTCAAGGGTCTCTTCATATCCGTATTCTGGTATTCCTTTGTTGTCAGAACATATAATTGAAAACTCGATTGCTGTATGAAAGATCTCATTTTTCCAAATTGGATTCATAGCCTCCAAAACACAAAAATCATTAGTCAAATTTGAAAACAGCAAATGTACCTGGATGTTGCTGTTCCGGTTCAATTATAGAGCGGTGGAAAGTTTTGACACTCCCGGTCAAAGAAAACTTCCGGATGTTACTTCCCACGGGAAGTAAAAAAACATCCGGAAGTTACCGGACATTCCAAGCCGCTTCCCGTATGATGACAGTGACGGACAGTATTTTACGCTGACATGGTGAACATTCCATTATAAAGTTCCTTCATAGTCTTCCGGTAATTGTTCCGGAAAGACAAAATTTCGCGTCGTGTTCGTTGGTTGCTGTTCCAGTTCGAAATGAACTCGCTAAGTGTATTCAGTCGAACAGAGAGAGTTCAATTTTTTATTTCATAATTCATAAGGTCGAGCTCAGCTTTGCTCAATTTACACAATTTAGTGTTTTTGAGCCAATCTACCAAATGTAATTGATTGTATATTTTCAAAATTCGAGCATGAAATTTTTCCCAAACATCCATTGCCACCAGGCAGCCCGGATTAAGGAGCCAATTGCCCCGGGCCTCCCGGTTCAAGAGGAGCCTCCGAGGAAGAAAAAAGAATAACATTATTCATAATCATATCATACATAGAATTGCAGAATTTTTCACACATTTTTATAAAATGTAAAATTATAAACATTACTCATAATCATATCATAAATAGAATTGCAGAATTTTTCTCACGAATCAGACGAAATATTTTAAAACCTAGCAAAATCTGACCAGTTGGTTTGGATTTTTTTTACAAAAAATCCGAACAAATCAAGCAGCATTCAGTGATAATTCGATTATCTCAAAGTTACCAATACAAAACACCTCAAATTTTCATTTTCAATTCGGGTTTTCTAAACTTCTAACTTTTGTTTTATTCCCTAAAATTATAAAAGACATAGATTTTGATAAAACTTCAGCCTTGTCATGTGAAATTTATCAGTTTCTAGCATTTTCAATAAAGTTATACGGAAATATTGCCAGAAAAAAAAAAGAAATTTTGCCCAAAACATAAATAGGCGCATATAGCCTGTTAGAGGTTCGGCATTTTAGACAACAGTTATAATAAAATCGTTTTCCCGAAATCTGAAGGAGATTTCAACATAAAAATTACTCCAATGTATAGAAAACAGATGCCTGCTTATCTGTATGTAGTTTTTGTAAAAATATTCGATGTAATATTTGAGAAAATCAGTTTTCTGCTTAATGGGGGTATATAGCCTGCTTATGCTTTATGAATAATTCATAATTGAACTGCGGATTTCGTTGAGTAATTCTTTAAATATGAATATGATTTTGATCTTATCTTCTTCCAGATTTATGATTCTGTAATTTGAACACTTTGTCACATTTAGAAGAACTGTTAGATAAAAGCAAAATTGCATGAACACGATTTTGTTAAGATATGAAATTGAAATTAAATATTTGGATTTAAATTATAAATTTTGTAATTCCTGCTTCGGCCCTGATTACAACTTTGTTTCTTATTTTTTAGTTAGAAATTCATTTGCTATCTGTTGCTCAAATCTTTATTTGAAATAATGATTTTAGTTCTAATTTTTCTCTTGAACTTTTATATCTGTATCTGTATGGAATTTGAATTTATTTGTATTACTTTTTTTTCTAATTTTTAATTCTAAGTCTAAAATTTTAATGTTATTGTCATGATGGAAATATTAATTCTACCTTCGATCTTTCTAATCTGCTTTCGATGATCTGCAATTAATCATGAGAATATGTTAGCATATATCTTTGATGTTTCTATATAAAAGAATTTTGGGAGATGATAGATTTATTAAAAAAATTGGAATGAATTTAAACTTAATCAGGGTTTTAAGAAAGGTTAACTCTTATGCATCATTTGCATGATGTATTAACAATTATTGTTTGAAGACACCAGACATCATTGTTATTCCAAAGCAATATACTGAGCTTGACAAATTTCCGTTTGACACAAAATAATTTATAATAATTCAACTCCAGGTTTTTATTTGGTTAGGCAAGCATTGTGAATCAATCAGGTCAAAACTGGGTTTCTTTCTAAGATTTTCGGCTAACCGGGCTTGATCGCAACTTTCCTAAATTTTAAAATTGAATATTTGAAAATTCCCGTATAAAATTGGATAATCCGTCATAATCGGCAACATTTGTAACTTACCTATAATTGATTAGTTCAAACCCAGATTTTCATTTTATATGATCCTAAAATTTTCGTTCATTATTACCATGTATATATTTATGTTTAGACTTTCATCGACATCGCCCGTACGAAAATTCACACAAACAAACATAACCTGAAACCCCAATCCAGATTGTCGCCTTGAATTCGCCACCCGACCAAGGAGCAGCTAATTTCGCATTGCTAAAAATTCAGTTTACTTTCATACGCGAGACTCCG